>NC_141574.1:2594105-3256605 GCF_036417535.1 Chlamydotis macqueenii | reverse complement strand
CAACACAATGTACACATTAACACAACATCATTCCATAGTTTTGCTCCCACAAAACAAAAAATAAAAAGAATTAAACAATTTAAGCCATTAAGACTAACACTTTTCTCTGGTTGCCTAGTAGAATTCACAATTTATTTCAAAGGAAGATTACATTATTAACCCCTAATTCACGGAAATACTAACAAAAAAACCCCAATATTCCACAAAACAGTGAAGAGTAACCACAGAAATCACACACCGAGGTCCCCCAGCTATGAAGACTTAAGTGCTATTTGATGCAAGTATCTTGGGTGCCCCCTTTATCCTACTTTTTGACAGGACAAAGCATTCAGACAGACTCAATGGGGCAGAGTCGTACCAGAGTCACCACGAAAGCCCCAGCACCTCTTTGAACCATAAAAGAAAAGATGTTGTTTAAAATCAAGAATTTCTGGTTGACATATTTCGCGTTCCTTTCTGATTTAAAACACCCTGCTATGAAAGCTACCATTATTTAAAAGTGAAGAAAGAAAAGGGAATTTGCCCCATTTCTCCCCACTCCTCCCTTCACTATTGTCCCCTGTATCTATTTCCAGGAAGCCATATTCATTAGGGTTAATCTGCCTACTAAATGAATAAACAAAGGATTTCTCTGTCACCGAGAGGCCAGGTGAGCCGATATCATCTTCTAACACAGAAAATCATCCGCACAAGTACAGCTCAGGAAATTACCTGCTGCAATCCCACACCTGGGATCATTTGGCAAGTAGCTTAGAAATGTTGAGTAGATGACTGAAATCAAACTAATTATATACTTGGGCTTTTTTTAACGCAGATCTTCTATCAGCAGAAAAGACCTTTCTAAAAATGTGATGCAAAAAGGTCTCAAATATCTTGGCTTACTACACTTACTAATATTTCAGAAAATTTACTCTCATGACAATGTTAGATGGGTTTGTATAATTAAAGTATACTGTATTCTTACTAATTATTATTATTAATATAACTATTAAACTGACAATGACCTACGGCTGTTTCCAGCAGCGTCCACACCGCTGCGCACGGCAAAACCGTAAAAGTTTACAAATTGTTGCCGTACGAATCTACAGGTACAGGAAAAAAGGACCAGATTGAGCTGCAAGAAATACCCATGTAAATACAGCACCTACGACAATAACATAAACCACACAACTCCTTGCACAGACCTAACTCGAAGCACCGTTAGTTATCACGTTTCTGGTAGACACCACGACAGATGCAGAGCTTCAGAGACATCCTGCACGTTTTGAGAGCCAACACCTGAAGGACGAGCTTCTTTAAAAGCAAATATTGAGAGGTATTATGATTATGAAGAAAGGCTGGGGGAATTACTGAGAAAAACAAAGACGAGATCGGAACAAGCACTCAGATGCCTAGATGCAACTGTAGGAACCTTGCACGTGTTACGGGAGAAGAGGAGCCAACACGGGGATGGGAACTGCTGTGACAGAGGAGGAAGATGAGCTCAACAGCTGTGACTGGGACCCATGGAGACAAGGGGTAATTTTATCAAGAAAACAAGAACAGATGTCACAAGAGTCAAGAAAAGAAAGGAGTCACACCTGGATAGGCACAAAACCCAAAGTTCACCTCTCGGCAACGCTATGGAGGAAGGCAGGCCAGGATTCGAAGCTGGCCTGGATGAATGGTGCTCCCAAAGCAACACAGCAAAAGGCTCCCTTCCCTCCCGCAAACACGGATTCTTTTTGATGTTCCTTATACAGCGAGCAAGAAGAGATAAATTAAAACTGAGAACCTAGAGAGCTCTTTGATCCTATTGCCTGCAAATATGTATAAGAATATTTTCTCCAGACGTACTCTTGCTATATATGGAAACCAAATGCTGACTAATCATATAAACCTTATGGTGCCTCAGCGCAGCCGTAATCTGCAGCAGAACGCTGTCACAACTGAAAGGAAAACGTGGAAAACTAAGAAGTTAGCTGTGGTGCTGAGAAAGAGGAGAAAATGGTGATCAAAGGCACTGGAGGCCAGATTAGACAAGAGGGAAAGTTTCTAGCTGGTTAGCTTTTAAGATACAAGTGGCATATTTATGACTTATTCTTGTATTACTGAACTTCAACAGTACAAGTAATGATTATCCATTTTCCAAGTTTATAGAAAAATGATTCTACCGGAGACCTGCTGACTCAGGACAACGGTAATAGGATACAAAAGTCTGAATTTTGCTTTATTGGTTTATAGATAGCACCAGTTGGCATGAGAGCGCCATTCAGAGCTGTTTAGGGAGACGCCACGCGTCTCAGTTGGGAATAGAGCTGCCAGCTGAAGAAGGAGCCTTACATTTCAGGCATGCCCAGGGACGGGGCATGGACAGACGCGCACACGTGGCATTGGCACTCGCGGTGACTGCTGGGGGACAGCATGCCGCGGCAGCAGCATGAGCATCACCGCTCAAGTGAGGCTGGGACTTTTATTTCTATGGGTGCTCCTCATCCTCTGAAGTGACACCACGATAATCTGAAGAAATGGAACTAATTTCCCTTTAAAAGAAAAAAAAAAACATATGGAATTTGTACATTCTTAAAGGGATTTCAATTTATGGGAATGAGATTATATCGATCCCCAAACATAAAGATTGAACTTCTTGGAACTTTGTTTTTTTAAACTTGCATCCTTGGCTGCCAAGACTTTATGCTGATGCTTTTATGTTAACAGAAGTTTCTGGAAATACACAAATCCCTTTCGCTAATGACTAAACATTGTGAGAGAACGTATAATATCAATAAATCTACTTAAAAATGGGAGTCACATTCCTGAGTAAATCAACCTCAAGATAAACCTCTACAATGCTACCATTTTATCTTTAAACCCCTTTTTTTCAAACCAAATCATATTCCTTTAGGACACATAAGTCATAACGTGAGTGACCACAGCATGTAGGGAAATTACTCCACTGCGTGTGTGGTTTGAAGTCCACATTACCTTGGTTACACTGATCATCTGAGGCACATCTTGCCAAGCTACCACTGGCATAGGACTGCCTTACGCTTGCTTTCCAGTAGCATATTAAAAATACCACCTAAGTCTCAGAAACCTAACACAGATGACTGTTGTTCCCTGTGAAATTTCAAAGTACAGCAATACATAATGGAGAGTATCCCAGTCAGAATTTATTACTGGAGTTCAGTAGTCATTTAACGAATTCCCAGTACAAGCAATGGGAGAAATGTGAACTTGAAGAACAGCATCGTTCTTGCTTTTCACTTATCGTAAAGGGCTCATCAGTATGGCATACCTAATTAATGCTTTCAATAGGTGTTAAAAATTCCTCCGCTGTAATGCAGTAAATGCATTATGAGCAGGGAAAGGCAAGTGGCTATAGTTTGGAAGCACAAAGGTGAGATAATGGCCTTCTGCATCGCTGAACCGTCAACCTCATTTAGCACAAAGCACGGCATCTGGAGATTTCAAATCATACAGCCGTTTAAAAATATATAGAATGTTAAATTAAATGACAAACACGGGACGTGTCACCTTTTAGAGGCAGAAACGTAAAACCAAAGCATATGTTCTCCAACTCCGTTTGCTTCAGGATCAGCAATATTTTTGTAACCTCATTAACTTCTTGACTTGGTTTTAAACATGGAAGGATGAATAGACAAATAAGTTACAGGTCCTCCACGTGATAGCTTCAATTATAAGTCAATCTCTACTAGCAAAATAAATTAAGAACTCTGGGTTTAACACTTAGAGAGCACCAGAGGTGAAAAGAATGAGGAAACATTTCTGCAAGTGGTTAGGGATGAAAATTACTCTGTATTTTGAGCTTCAAATTTAAGAGGCCCGTGTAAATATCTAACTTTCAAATCTACATTTACAAACAAATCCTGCGGCCTCTACGCGTGCCGAACTCTCACTGCAAACCCCATGAGTCCCACGCGGTCAGCACGCAGAAACGGGCCCAAGCTCAGCCACCCTCATCGAGGGCCAGCCGCTGTCTGCAAGCGGTGTGTCTGTCTCTGCGTGGCACGCAGCCTAAGCTAATAAACCGTAGCTGGCTCCACGCGGAGCTACCTCAGGTCTCGGCACCGCTACAGCAGGATTGTGTCGCGGCGAGACCCCCGGGGGGTGGGTGACAAACCCCACTCCCGAGAATCATCCAGGTACGTCGGCACGGCGCTTCGCCTCTCCCGCTGTCCTCCAGAGCTCAGCTCCCTGACTCCCGGCAGAGGAAGAGCGGACCGCGCATGCACCCTCACCTGTGTCAGCAGCTGCTACCCATCCGGCGTATCACTGTACTTTAGTCACACCACATCACTTTAGAGCACGCGTTCAGCACTTCACGGCATGCACAATCTTTCAGTGAAGTGTTATTAAAAGGCTATAACTAGGCCAATAAAGCCGAATTCTATTTGTCCTCTCACAGCAATGGGTGCCTGCTGATGGCATTAACAAAACATCACACTCAATTCAAATTCTTTTTCAGCTACCGCTATACACGTGGATCAGTTAAAAGCTGCCGATTTAACATACAGCAGGGCAGTGCTGAATAGTACCCACGCCAGGGCACTACGCCAGACAGAGCCGCTGTCCCTCTAGCCTCCCCTCCTCACCCCCATCGAGAAGGATTCTGTAGCAGGAGGAACGTTTGATACTGCCTAACCATCAACAGTCCTCCCAAGCCCTGGCCCAGAGCATCTTTACACACACGGCTGCGCGTTCTCCTGAGAACCTGTTTCAGTAAGGATGGATTCTCTTTCTTCACAGGCACTGTAAGACCAGCACAAACCAACTACAGTGTAATTTTTTTTTTTTTTTTGCAAGCCAGATTCCCAAAGTTTCAGTTACATGTTTCATTGCAGAGAAAGGAAAAGGCATCAGCAAAACTTTGAAATAAAACCATGAAATAGTGAAGCACTGCTTGCAGTTCAGCTTACTGTGCATGAAAGTTTAAACTTTGCTTTCAGCCTCGGTTTTCCAAACATGCTGTCATTCATGATAATATGGGTTAAAAATAAGAGAAAGCAAAGGCGAAATGTAAATGATTTAAATGCACACATATGTTCTCTTGTAAAATGTATAATGCATCTGCAAAGTTTTTCCTCATATTTTGGACACAAATGAAGGGGGAAATGGTTCACTTATGATATAGTGAATATTTTATCTAACTTCAGTGGTAAGATGTACTTCCACGTAAGCATGTCACTGTATACTGTTTGTGCTGTTGGTCTGGTTTGTTTTTTAAAGCTTAAATAGGAACACTGAAACAAAAAGGCTAACACAGAGTATTTATTTTCTTCTCCAAATTCTTTCATGGCAACTTTCTGTTTGTTAGAAAATCCACTAGTAACACAACCAACCTGCAGATGAGCAATGGTCAACTACTACATTTGACATTCAATCACAAATAAGTTTAGAGAATGTTATGCTTACTTTTTAATTATATTTTAAGTGATGGTCAAACAGCACAGCACATAGTGATCTGCTCAGCATTCATGCTGTGAACAATACAGGTGAAAGTCTGAACAGGAAGTTTTTCAATTAATGCAAATCCAGTTAATGGAAACTGTCCTGCTAGCAAAGATCCTTACTGCAAGAGTGGCTTCTGCTTTTTTGTATCGAGGCAAAAATATGTGCATCCTATCTTTGTAGAGGCCTCCTTTCCTGGAGTGGTATAACCAGGATCTTTTGCAGGGTCCTAACATTAAAAGAGGCTACAAATTACAGCGTATCCAGTTCCTGCACTGCATTTCTCACATCAACGGCACAGTAACCTGGAGCAAAGGAAAAGTAATGCAAAAGATAACGACAGAGCTGGCTACCAAAACTAACAAACCCCTCCAGACACTCACGAGCGAGCGGCTGGCTGCTGTGCCAAAGCCTAGCAAATGCTAGGAACCATCCAGAAATACAGGTGGGCTGTACGCAGCCAGGGCCAGCTGCGTCTGGGCCTAAAGCCCAGGCAAGCGAGCGCGTGTAGGCCCCGCTCTCCGAGAGCAGATGTGAGCTCAAGGGAGAGCAGCTGCGCCGGACGCCCCGCCGGAATTCTGCACAGCACGCCCGGCACAAGAGGCACGAATGGTTGCCCGCTGTTGCTGGAGGGAAATACCAGGAAAAAAAAAAAAAAAAAGATTTGGGAAGCCTGGGATTTCAAAAGAGGAGGGCCTGCACCCCGTTTGACCTGGGGACAGGGGATTTTTGATAGCACTATTACAATCACAGAGCTTATAAAATGTATTTGGAAAGGCTTTCGTGTTGGTTTTGGGATAGCATACGAAGGCCCCAGGAATCCACTTGGAGGCCTTAAATCTGTGGCCAAACTCCAGCAAAAACCATATGTTAGTCATATTACCACCTTTTTCTTTTCCCTGTTCTTGCTCCATTTTAAGGGACCACGCCCTGCACAGTGCAGGAAAGGCAGCCTCAGGGCAAGAGAGGCTCGTATCCCACTTCTCTTATCTGGAGAAATCCTGTGCTAATGATGTGAATAATCCCAAGTCTGCTTTCTGTCATTTACTGACTGCGACCTGCTTGTTTTCACCTTTACGAGGGGAATAGCACCGGAAGGTTTATGTACGCGAAGTGCTCGGCTTTACGTGCTCCCTGAAAGGCTCCGCGTTCTTTTTGGAAGGAGGCGAGCCCCAGGCAGGCTGTCCCAGAAGCGGTCAAGACGGGAAAACGTTTCCTATTTGCAGAGCCCCCCACAGCTGGAGGGGCTGCCAGTGATTGAGAACTGGTAGAGAACTGGCCGAGGATGAGGATGGTGACAAAGAGGGGCTGCTCTCCCCCCGTGCTCCCTGTCCCGGCTCACCCCACACGCCGGCCGCTCTCTGCTGTAACTGCTCGCTGGCACTGGCTTGGGCTTTTTTGTAGCATTCCACCCATAGCTAGAGTCCTAACCAGCACCCAATTTAGCTTTGGTTCTAATAAAAAGTGAAAGTTAAAAGCAGCGCAAGCAGCAGATAAAGCGCTATTAAAAACTGGCTGGGACCGTGCCAGGGACAGAGGCCAAGGCACGGGGAGGAGCCAAGGCGACTGCAAGCCAATGAGTATTTCACAGCATTGGATAATTAAGAAAAACAAAATATTTTTCATCTGTTTTTTACCCCTTACGTTACTGAGGCAATAAAATATATACAAGTAAGTACCAACAGGCTATATTTCAATTTAGATATAAACATTTATCTCCAGCAGAGAACATCCTTACCTCAGCAGTGAGAAGACAGGGTGAGGAGGCTGCGATTGTAACACCTCACAGTACTAAACTCCACCTTAAAACACATCCAACGCCTGGCTACTTCAGCGTGCCAAATAGCTCCCTTTTACATGGTGTACACCTAACCTCACACTTCTGCTCACTCATCTGCATTACACTCTAATGAACAACAGCTAAAACCTGCTGATTTTAGACTAACAGTGGCACAAATAGGTGTATATGCTGATATTACATTAAAAAACCCCCACACATGAGGACTGATGCTCTTGTTTAAAGCTACTTCAATCTAGATGCAGACACAGTCTGTATAGAGTTTGTGTAGAGCCTCCCTACCAGGAGCAGTGGGTTGGACCAGATGAGTCTGAGATCCAGACATTAAACCTGTGACGACTTATAAAAGAACAAGTTTTTGTGGCTCTGGAAATATTAAGAGGTGTCAAACATTTCATCATCGCATAGTAAAGTATTACCCACAAAACAATATACGATCTGTAGTACACGGAAATACAAGCGAGAAGGAAACCAGTGATTCATATGAAGCATAACTGCTGGCGGGACACGGTGGTCAGCCTGCGCGCTGCACAGCTCAGAGCTCAATGTATGTGCAAAAAAGCAGCAGCTTATCAACTCCTTCCTCAGTTTCTCCTTCCTTTTTCTGCAGAGCGCTTTGATTTAAAACGCAGCACTATGGTCCCATGACAAGGGCTGATATTCTGAAACAGTTCCTGAAAGCAGGGGAGGCCAAGGTGGAGGATCTCAAGAGGACCAGAACCAGCAAGCAACCTGATGGTTAAAAATCTAGCATGTGAAAGACCCTACAGTCCAAAGTGGGGGGGGGGATACACTTCAAACAAGAATTAAGGAAACATATTTAGAGGTTTTTCAAAGCAAACATGGAAAAGGGTGAGCAAATACTTTGAAGGACAGCCTAAGTTAGTGAAATTATTAAATATGAATGTCTCTGTACCAGAAACAGTTTTCCAGTTTATAAATGAAAGCTTTCCCTGAAACAACTCTGACTCTAAAATTCATTTGCAGATGGATGTTCAAATACTCTTGCACATCTAATACCATTTTAAGAACATTTCAAATGGTCTAGTTTAATAGATGAGCTTAGAATATATTACAGACTTATAAAAATATCAAGACTTGTAACACGATTCCTTTAAGCACCATAAAAAAGAGCAGAAAGATCAATGAACTTTGCAAATACTGTACGGTGTGTTATTTCTGTGCAATCTGTAAAGACACAAGTACAACACTGAGGTTTCTGGATCTCTTGTAAGTTTAACAGTGGCTAGGAGCTCTTAGATCTCAAGCTATAATAAATATTGTATCCTACAGGAGCCCGTCGGGAATCCCAGCTCATGTGTTGTTCCACAGAAGATTGTGGTGTCAGATATGATTAGAATCAACACTTTCCACTTATTCGGAGCTTTAAAGCTACCTACGCAGAACATTAACAACAACTATTAATGAGAGATAATTAAGGGGTACGTACGACAATCTTTTATTCAGAATGAGTTTGCGTTACTGATACACAAAATACCTACTGTGCATTTTGGATTTTCTTCTCCCCACAAACAAACAGAAGGCGTCTACATGTTTAGAGCAGCCCATGCTCTAGCACACTGCTATTTTTCAGCTGACAAAACCATTATATGAACTGAAGGTGGCTTCCCCAACTGAAAGTCAGTGTGTACCACTTAAGCAGTAAGACACTGCGCCGTCTGCATTAATGGACCACTGGTACACGCGTCAAGCGGGTTGTGTGACACGAGAACAACTGTCTCTGCAACAGGACTGCACCAGTGACCATTAACCGGGCCCCCGGAGGCCTCACTGCAACTTCTCTTCGCATACGAAGAAAAAGCCCATTACCTTGTATTTGATTATTATGTCGGTTAGGTCACAGGTACGCTGTTATCTAGCTATGACATCAACATGGAAATTGCTGGGTTTCTTGTTGGCCAGAGTCCCCTGTGAACTGTCAAAATTCACATCAGCAAGACAAGGTGATCAGCCTTTCGGGGACTGAGCACCTTGCGCAACTTATGCTGCTCAAAGTAAAATACAACAGTAGCATCTAGAATTGTTGATTTTGGATTTTCACTTACATCTGTGAAACAAACATGCACGTCACGCCATTTTTTTTTACCTGATGGACACTCATGTCAAAGCACAACCTTCATCGAAGAGATGAACTGCTTCAGTTACAAGCAGCTTCCTCAGCTAAATCAAAGGCAAACTTGGACGAGGAATAACAGTCCCCTCTGTCACTGGCAGGGTAACAGCTACCCCACATCACTACATTGTGTCTCACAGAGTGAGTTCCCATCTCCAGAACCAACAGACTAACCCACCCGCAACCATCACAGAGAGACAAAAATAAATCAGTACATAACGATTCTGCTGCTGTTCACTGTTCCCATGCTTGTCCTCTCCAGTATTCTTCTCCTGCCTACAGAAAACACCCACCAGTGTTTCAAGACATTAATGCCACTCCATGTATCCCTGCAGCTGAGTCTTTTCCCAAGCCAGGCAGTGATCCAGCAGCAAGTGCCCAGTCAGTAGTGTCAGGTCATTTTAATTTCTCTTCGCATCTCCACAGTCTATAGGGCATAGCTGTTTCTCGATGTAATCGTGTATACTGCACTGGCATCTTGGAGCCTGCTGAAGTCAGCTCTGTCTTAAGGCTCTCTTCAAAAATCATCAGATAACGTTTTCTCAAATTAGATGAAATAAATTGAAAATATTCTAAGTACCAGAATTTTCTACGGTGCAGCTCACGCGCACGCACACATTTAGCGAGACAGACGAACAGGATGGAGAGAGTATAAACGCATGCAAGCGTGTGCCACTGCTCCGAGAAAACAAAAAAACCCTGAGTACATCCCACACTATCGCTATTCTAGGAATAATACATAAAACGCTTTTTAAATAAGATAGTAAGTGTTTTAAATAGATACAATATTAACAGAATTTGCTCAGAAGTTATTCCAGGAAAGAACTTTAACTCAAACTAATTTAACTTTAAGCTGACAGAACGCAGAAGCACAAACCAAGCAGCGCTGGGTATGTGTTTTTGCTGTTACTACACAGGTGATGCCCTCTAAGAACAGCTTGTTATATGACCATTATTAAAACCTCTCAATTGCTGTCAGGAATAGACCAGGGGCCAAATCTCTCCCTTGGCTTCAAAGCTCAGCATTATACTCGGAGGATCTGAGCACAATCTCTATCTGCAACAACAAACTACCTTTATACCAGCCAGGTAATTACAGGTTCAGGTCAAGGACTCCAGACCGTATTGATTACTCCTCTCTGCAACACGGACCCTCCAGCACTGGCCGGCTCCGCTCAAGCGGGGCAGCTCAAGTATCCGCGACGCCAGGACTCCCCGGGCCCTACCAGCGCCCGTAACGGGAAACCAGCCGCCGCTCAGGCCTGTCAGTTATTGCCTGTGGCAACGAGGACAAGCCTGGGAATTCATCCTGCTGGTGACTTCATCTGCCAGCTGCATTCACACATCTTTACTACCTGAATAACTGATCTCCGCCACTCCAAGGCAGCACTTGCTGGTGTACAGCATTTGGGAATAAATATTTGATCGCGCATACAACAGAAAAGAGCTCAGATGGTTTAAGGTGCGACAGCAGAAGTGTTTATTAAATTCCAAGTGAGAGCATTGCTGGATGGTAAAAATTTGTCCCATGGTCCCTATCTCACAGGTGTGGTGATGAACAATAAAAGATCCTTCACAGGGAGGATCTCCCTCCCCCACAAACCCCAAGTCAGTTCTTCAGTTCATTAAACCCCCCACAGGCAACAACCTACCTGTCCGTGACACACAGGTAGGTCACACACAAAAGAGAGGGAAGCACTAAATTTCAGGCCTATTTTAAGTGGGCATTGATTGAAGTAACCAGAAGAGAGCTTAGTGTTGTCAGAGTTTCATACAACAGTAATAAACAAACCTCATCAAAAAACGACGCGTGCATCCCTAGGAAGCGCAGCACACGCCAGGTTTCAGAAAAGAATGTAAAGGCTCTGCCTGCCCCACATGCAATCAAAGAGGAAAAGGAATGCTGAGGATCTTCTATAATTTTATTAATTAAAATCCTTCCCACTCTAACTTCTATATTTGTCCTAAGCAAGAAAGAAACAGAAGTCTCCTCCAAGGAGGAAAGGAAAAGGTTGATGCAAAACAGAGATCAGACAACTTCTTCATCAACATTCTCCTCTGCTAGCAATGCAGCAAAACCATTACCTGGCTGATGGTCAAGTGTCAAAACCCCCTTTGTACGAGGGAATAAACAAGGCTTTTCATAAACACACACACACACACAGATGCACACACCTTTTTTTAACTGGGCAGGGCCACGTTAACAGCTCTGAGGGAGTGTACCTGAGCCCTTCGGCACATTTGTTACAGTTTAAGGGAAACGCTTGCCCTCACTGACTCGATGCAGCTGTGCACAAATTTAGTGTGATCAGGAACTGCTGCAAAATCCTTTCTCTAGAGGCTCTCTCCTTCTGAGAGGTCAGAGTTGCTCTCTACAGATATCCTAACCTTCCTACACCCTCCAATTTCTGCATTATTTATTAGTAGTGGAGTTCCATCAGGTTTGATTTTTCAGGTGTGTAACATATATGGCATGCATCATTCATCCAGATTCATCCAAATTCAGAAAGGTGCCTGAAAATATGCAATTCCATGCCTAGCCTACGCTTGTATTTTATAGATCAGCCTCCATCGTTTTGTAGATCTCCTCAGCTACTTGAAAATCATACCTAAAGCCAGTCACATCAAGGAAAGGAGCAGCATTCAATGTATACAAGCAATGTAAAGTTTTCAAGTCGTGCCTGTAAAGTGGTCTTCTGACTTAGAGCCAGGTCATTCTGCAACAAATATATAATTTTTTTTTTGTCACACTACAGATTTCTGCCTCAAGGTTGGTTGCTTTGGTTGTGTAAGGAGTGTGACCTTCAGCTGCACCATCTCCTCCAGAAAGGGCACTTGCAAGGTTTCTCTTCCATCTCTGGTGTCTAATAAAGTCCTAAATGTAACCTGACTTACCGAGAGTCTCTCCCATCCACAAAATGTCGATACGTGACCCCCACTCCACCCTTGTTAAACCCAGTGCAGCGTGCACACTCGCCTGTCTTTTCCGTGTTATCACTAAAGGCTTTCTGAAGCTTTAAACTCAGTGTTGTCTCTTTAACATTTCTAACTGCAAATCTGGAACAGCATCTGGAATTCCAGTGCATTTACTCCTTGGGGGTATATTCTCTTCATGACGCATATGACTAAAATGTGTGCACTGAGGGACAAATGTCCAGTAGCTTTAGGTGACTACATTTTTGCAAACTTTTCTTAAAGATTCAATTAAAAAAAAAAAACCAAAAACCTACAGGGAACATCTTAGCAGAATTTTAAGTTGAGATAACCATAACGGAACAAGCATTTTAAAAATGTATCCAAGTAATCTTTACGGATACTGTCATCCACCTTGAAAATGCCACGACAAATTTTCATACATTAGAGGTCTGTACTTTCTAAATGAAGATTTTTGCAAATGATCTTGTGAGAGAATATTGTCATTAGCATATCATAGTTTTACAGACATGTGAAAACCACGATTAAAAAAACTTCACAAATTTCTTATTAAACACAACAACATCGCCATCGCCAATGGGGGAGAAGGAAGGAAGCTATCAGGAATGGCAGAAGAATAACAGAAGATGATAAACATGTACTTGAAATCTTTCGATAGGAAGAACAAGTGATGGAGTCAGATAAGAAGAGGCGCCACGCTGGTTGTATCTCTAAGCAACAGGCAATCAAACAGCCAGATAAGCATCTTCATAAAGTGCAGCAGACTCGAATGCACGGGTCATAACTGAAGGATCACTTCCTGGTTCAGCTTAGGTAGTAAAAATTTATGACCTATTTAAAAAAATCCTTCAAACCTAAAACTGTATTTCCCAATACTTTGTTTTCCATTAAAAATGTAAGCCATTTAGGTTATGCCTTGGTAATAGCAGGAAATGAGAATACTTACAGTAGTGGGCTATAACACAAAAAATGCAATGTCGTACACAAACAGCATTCAAAATAAAATTTTTACATTCAGAGCTGAGCTTAATGCAATTTTCTGCACATCTCAAAGGTGGGAAGAGACAAAAGTAAGCACAAAATATTGTTCTTTCCTTTGCTGGGCTCCATTACAAGAATGGCATGAGATCTCAAAAAACACTGCATATTTTTTCTTGTGTCTCCTTTACTCTGTGGCAGAATTCACACCCCACACCATCACACATAATTTGGCATATCTACTCTAAATTTGGACCAGTAATTTCTGCATGGGAAAGGATGGGGATCAGGCAATATGAAAACTGCAAATAGATGGTAAAGTCCTTGAATCAAAAATCCATTCAAATCCAAACTGTCTGGCAGCAAGGTTAAATAAAATACTGCTATCAGCATGTCCCTAACAAAATCCATGTATTGTTTATAAGAAACTTATGAGGTGTTACAACAAAACCGAGTCACTGCTGTACAGTAAATATATTTTCAGTGTCATAACAATGTATACAATTGATTTTGGCAATTTTAATAAGGACACACATGTTAAAGGCATTACCCATAGAGCTCCATCACATTCACATGGGCCAGTTCATATTAAGGCCCCACCCGCGCTATGGGAAAGGTGGTTTAGCACAGAAGAGGCAGGCTCCTGTGTGGTGTAGGTGGAATAACACAGTTCAGAATGTGTTATGGTTAGAGAATGGTTATATTTCAGAATTATTACACATCTCTGCTATAGTGACGGCCCTGCCCTGTTCATACACAAAAGGAAAAAAAAACAAAACCAAACCACTCAGATAACCCAGTTATCTCTATCTGTATCGGCTGGCACCGTCACACTGACAGCGAAGAACAGCTACGCCATTAATCACTTTGAATCTCAAGTGTCGGGTACACAGACAGAAGCACTCCTATGAGTCAAGCCTGTAACCTTTTAATAGGCACAGATGAACTAGTCCAAAAAATCATAACTGATGCATTTATGTTTTCTTCTGTATCAAACAATTATTTTCAAAATTACTTTGCCATGTACTAAAACAAATAACATTCTCTTTAAATAACCAGCATCAGATGTTTGTGAATTAATTTAACCAGTTTTAAATATTTAAAAATGGAATTTATAATGACAATCCTCAATACCCAAAGTAAATGTAGTTATCATTGAACTCAGTTATAAACACATCTAAGAAATATCCTGTAATACTCAAATAAGTTAATTTGGCAAACAATGCAATACCTTGGACTCAGAATTTATATCGATAGCAAACAGAGTCTGGAACAGGAGCTTTTATTTTAACTCTCTTTAAAACAACCTTCAGAAAGCAGTTTCTGTATGTGTTACAGTCTCTTTTTACAGTGGAACCTCAATCCAATCAGCAGCCTCCAGGGATTTTCAAATTGCTAAAGATTAAAATCCTCTCTGACTTGACTGTTTGACTAATGCTGTGTGTTTAATAATTCTACTTGTGAGAGATTTTATTTGACAAAATCCTGCTGTGTGGACCCTTCAGACGCTATACAGCTGTACCAGAATATAAAGCTCTGCTATCCTTGTTTCTTTATACAGATTATACCTCAGCACTGAGGGAAAAAAAAAAAAAAAAGAAAACTTTATAGTACATATATTACTATGTTGATATTAACATAACCACTGTAGTATTAAATTTACACACTCTTTTAGAGCAGGGCAGTGAAAATGCGCCTATTACACAAACATTTGATAAACTATCCTGTTGTCCTGACTGTTCACAGAAATCAATTACATTTATGACTACATTTCAATGAAAGCCATTTTATAAGTGAGATGGAACGGTAATATTCTATGCTTTAGGCATTCATTAACAAAAGCATTTCAGTGTTATTACTCACCAACATTCTACTTTTCAGTTTAGGCAGTTTTTAGCATTCTACAGCTCCTGTTAAACTTAGTGTAAATACTGTGTTCATATCTTACCACAATGCTGTGACTTCATATTTGAGTGTTAAGAGGAAAAAAAGTCATAATCATAGTAGCTTTCAGTAAGTATTTGTATAAGAAAGACAGCACTTACCCTATTGTGCAGCTGAAAATCAAGATATCCTTTTAAGTGCATGGCAACGGTTAGTAAACATTGTATCAGACAAAAAACCCCACAAGATTGATGAACACCACAAATATCAAAGAAACCATGAAATCATCACATTTCTACCTGAGGTAGCATCAATCACTGTTGAAACTCCTCTGCGATCAGAAACCGGACGTGAAGACCCCGGCATGCTAACAGGTTCTGAACGAACTGGCTGAATCCTACAGAAGAAGTTATAGTTACCACCTGTGACAAAACCACTGCTCAGGGGGCTGCAGTTAAATCACAAACTCAAATCAGCTGGGCCAATTAAGCAATTACTTATCTTTAAATCAGCCAACTGTTGCTAATTTTTGCTTTCTTTTGCTTTCTGGAGCCAAGATCTGGATAACCCCATCCAGAGACAGACAGACTCTACACACAGTGGGCATCCCTAAACTATGTCTCAGGTGTGAGCTCTCAGAAAGCCCCAGAGGAAAAAGCTCACCCCACCCAAACTGGTTAAAAAGCCTCTATTGTCCCCCTCAACAGCAGCATTTTCTCTGTCAGTTCAGGGCAAGACACATTTGTAATTTTTTATTCCTTTTGTAACTTATATCTATATTTTTTTTAATTTCTACTTTCTTTCTGTATATGTACACATATATAAAATTAAAAAAAAATAATATATTTGATAGCTATGCCCTTACTTGTGGGAGCAATTACATGTATCACACATTTCAAAACCATGTCTTTTCAGTCCAAGGACAATCTGCCCAGTTTTAATGGGATTAGTCATATTATCCATCTCTCTTGTCTTACTCATAAGAGTTTCAGACAGGGTCCCAAACAATCCAAGTCCATACCACAGAACTTTGGACTTCAACTCACATGCAGAGTCAGAAGCATGGAAACTCATTAAATCCTGAGAGTTACTGGGCAGGACACAGAAACACACAGTGCATAAAGCATTTCTACAAAATCACTAGCTATCAGTAAATATAAACCCACATTTACCTTCAGTCTCCTTCCTTCCCTTCCCTAGGCCCACCCCTCGCCCCCAATTCCCAATCAGCCAATGTCCAAAACCAGATGAATTAAATACATGGAAAAGAATTACAAGGAAGGAAGCAAAGGAAGGGGGGAAAAAAAAAACAGGAAGGGAAAAACATTCCAGAAATTTACTTACTGTTCCAAAACACTGACCGCTTCACAGTCAGCATCTAAATCTAGGGCCTAAAGCTCCTACTCATGTCTGAAAAATGAATTTATTAAGCAATGCAGAAACTGTGAAGGCCAAGACGACGCTAAGCAAGGCCACCGGCCCTTGTACTGTCTTTCACTGTCATGTCCCCAAGAAGGGGCGGCAGAAAGGAATCTGAGCTGCTTGTTCTGGACAAATTTTTATTGTTGCTGAGTCACACGCTCTTCTAAGGCGTTCATCTGGACAAACTCGATGAAAACTATTACATGTTCTACACAGACGGCCTCAAATAAGCACAAGGCAAGTTATTCACACAACAAACATGAAACAGCTTGGAAATTGATTTTATTTTCACCTGAGACTGTTGAGATCAAGATCATCTGTGTCGAAGTCCAGAAGAGGCTGCGGGGTATCGCTTGGACCATGCGACTGCAGCACGGAGGAACTGGATGAAATGACGGTAGTTTGGCCGGAGGGATGGATTGTTTTGAACTGGAACTGCGGGCCCATCCACAGGCGCCGATGAGGCCCGGTGTGAGTCACTATTTCGACCTGTGGGAAGATGGGGGAATCAAAAAACCGCAATATACTGAACGATTCCTTCAATATCCCGAATCCTGCTGTTCTAAAGCAAAAAGAGTGCTTTGTGCCATCAGTTGGGAGGACTGCTGAAGAAGGGAAGATTCAGAATGCGAAAGCTACTCCTTCTGTGGCAACAAACAGGGGAACGCGTTGCCATCTGCATCTGCAGGGAGCAGAGAGAGGAACCGAAAGTCTACCTCCCCCAGATAACCTCGCTCCTGACCAGGCCAAGGATGCACTTTTTAAAAGCAAGCTGTTACAGCTGCTTTCTAAAAGTTCACACGTTAACCAGCGCTGCTTCACACGTATACAGTGCGAGCTGTATTTCAAGTCAAAGCTCGTAATTCCTGTTGGCATATCTGAGGACACCACTGGCAGAGACCATCTTGCTGGAAAGTGATGGGATTTGTAACAGGGAGCACGTGGAGTGCGCGGTGAGACACCGACCAGCCCAGGCCACGCTCCTCACCACGCTGACGTAATACAAACATGTATGTGCAACACACGGAGACGAGAAGGGCAGCTACGCACAGATACTCATTTAATTCCGATAATTAAAGCAGAAGCAAGGGTGTTTGCCTTCAATGAACAACCACACATCTATTACACAAGAGGTGGATGTGAGATGTATCTCTATGCATGTTTATGTGTAGATATACACACAGAAGCTTCTCAATTCCATGCCCAGTTCCAAAAAGCACAGAGAATACAGTTGATGTGTCTAACAAACAATAACTTCAAATATTCAGATTTTCCTCCAGGTATTGGCTCCCAATGAGAGTTTCGATACAAACTTTTGAACAATAAGTTATTTCAGTAAATGAAGGGTCCAAAATATGTTTAAAATGTCTTTTCACGCTGATAACTATAAACTCCATGAGTATAAATTCTGGCAAACTCTTAAATAAGTCAACTTAAGGAATGCAAACAACCATGAAAATGTAAGATGATAACATTGTTGGAAATGTATACGATCAGGAAAGTGGGCCTTATAAATAAAAGGGTAAACAAAACATAAGTCCTCTGTAATACAATTTTTAAAATCAAAAAGAACCTTTAAGGAAATAAGAAATGAAAATATTAAGCTCTGGTAAACTCATAGTTTCAAGATGCCAAAACCAGACTATTACATTCCTATCAATTTCTGCTAAAACACTGATCAGCTTCACAGGCAAAATGCAATTTAGTGGGGAAATTAATTGAAATATATTTTTGTATACACATGTCAGAGATGTGTACTAGTAGAGATTCTTAACTCTTTAAGAAGCAACTGTAAACGCTGGACAGCGTTGTTCTAAGTTCTCTGCTAACGTAAGACGACAAATGCACAGCCTACTTAGCACTGTTTCCATCTCTGCATTTATCTTGGCGTAACTCAGACTGACTGTAGATGTTTCTGAGGCAAGTAGCTTTTATGTAGCTGTGTAAATTAGGCCACAGATAAAGTAATCTGTATATTTTAAGCTTGAAACCATCAGTGTCACAGAGCCGAGAGGTAAACAGATGCCTGTGCAATTTCACTGAGGCTACGGCCAGATGTTCCTATTCACTCCCCTGTTGTGTGCAGGACAAACATATTGTATCTACTTCACACTGACAGCACACATTACCCACTGTTCTAATTGAAAAGTTGAAGTGAAGGGCAGTGTTTTTTCACTGCGTGCTGTTACTGTTGATAACAACACTTTAATTCTGAAAAACATACTTGCACTTTAGGCTTAATCTAAAGTGGCTTGCTTAGAGAATGCTAGCATCTTCGTGCTCAAAAGAGCTATCAACGCTCTTTTCACTTAGCAAAAATCAAACATTCCAGAGGCATTCTCTGAATTATCTGTGTTCCATGACATCACTTGAGATTTTTTTTTTCCTTATAAATATATTTACTCTTCTAGAGGGACAGAGGTGATGAAGTTCAAGCAGTCTTCAGTTCCTTTGACATTTCCAAGAATAAGTAATAAACCAACTCCCACACGGTAGGTTTACTTTACTCTCTTTTTCCTGAGGTTGCCCACTGTACCAGAAAGTCACCAGAACACTAAAATAAGCTGAACCATCCCAGCAGTACTGCAGAGGATAGGTGGGAAACTACAGGTGAAATCCTGGCCCCAGTGAGCTCAGTGATAAAGTTCCTGCTGACTACACTGATTGAGTAGTTTCACCATCTTTATGCTCTGACAAATTAGAGACAGCACGAGCAAGTGAGATAAATCAATGTGCAGCCACATCTGAAAACTCAGGCCAGGTAAGTGGATTCACATGAATACATTCCCCAGTGAATGCTGCTGCTGGACCGGTACATGTGGAAACTTAACTTCTCATTTCAGGAAAATGCTGTATATGATTTATTCACCAGTGGGAGAAGCAAATCACATCCATGAATATTTCATATTTATGCCATACACCCCAGCAACACATTTAATGCATCATTCCCATAACAACATTGTTCTTAAACCAAAGGAAACCCACCTCATTTGTCAGGATGAATTCCATGTATCAGGTACCCTGTAATTGCTTTGGTAAATCCAGAGCATTTGTAATTTTTATTTATTTATTTAACTCTAACCTTTTATTTCTAACAGGAACTAATTCTCAGTGTATTATTCATGACCTACATTCTTAAATTGAAGTTATGTTTTAATCTAAACAGTCAAATATGTACTGAATTCTTAAAGACAAGCTTCATAGACTAAAACAAAGCAAGAATGGATAAAACTACAAGGATTTAACCTCATATAAAAATATTCCACTAAGCAGGATCATTTTAAAGCAGTACAGTATTTGTATCTATCCCTAACTCAAAGGACTTATCAGTAGGAAATGCAGTAACCAATAATCAGAAAAAGAAGGAAGTAAACCAGTTAATCTACCATATTTCTGTTAAATGTAGTAAGTATAGCGCAGGTCACAGCTGAGAAGGCATCGTCATTTTGCAAGCCAACTTCCTTTATCCGTGTCTGAAAAGGAAGGTATCAGGAGAAAAAGGAAGAGAGGTAACCTTCTGCTGCCAGCTTAAACTTCCTACTACATGCGGAACTTCCCAAGGATGTGACTTGTGCCAGCAATGATGGGGACTTTATATGGTTTGTAATATAGCTTGTACAGTTTGTATAAAATGTAAAAATCACCCCATTCATACCATGTGAAGTGAGGAGTGAAGTCAGTTTTACACACAGCAACACCCACGGCCTTACTTTCCATCTTGGGGAAAGCTGTGACTTGCAGCGGACACTGTCACCGCTTCACTCCGAACCGGAACGCCCGCATGAAGCATACCTGCGAAAGCCACTCCTCATCCTCTTGCCCGCTGTGGTCGGATGCTAGGCTGTCGTAGGACTCATGTCGAGTGATCGGTCCAGGGCTCCCGGGGGGAACCACTGAAAAAAAAAAAAAAAATTGAAAAATCAGATTTACTGTTAAATGCTTTTTAAAAAAGCTTTTTCGGTTAACTTATTGGTACAGCAACTATATATTTTCCTAAATTCGTGACACAACAGCACAGAAGGAGCTCAATAGTCACGTCACAAGTGACGAAAAGCTTTCTGATCTTTGATGTGAAAGTATACACACAGCCACTGTGATAACACACCTGGTTGTTCTTCTTTTAACCAGAAGTACTTAATGAACACACAGAGCAGCTCAGTAGAGGACAACCGTGTGTCTGGAGGAATTTCACACTGAGAACCGCCGCTGCCAATGGCGTAAGCCTTTTCTACAAACTTTTCAGAACGATGCTAAAGCACATTGACACGGCCGTCCTGAGGCACTGGTGCATGTACTGACTCTGAACACAGAGTACTTCCAAGACATCATGAACTGAATTATCACTCTCATTTTGACATTAGTGTAGTTAGTTTAAAGCTGGCTTCACAAAGAAGTTGATTTTTAGGATGTGACTTTTTTTTGCAATTTGTTTGGAAGTGCTTCATTATCATCTCAGCGTCACCTTTTCATTACAGCAGCAACAATATATTAATTAAGAACCCACAATAAAGCAGAGTTTGATGCTTAATTTGCTTCAAAAACTAAATACTGAGATTATTTCTCTGGACTGTAAAATACCAGAAATTCTGTATTAAAGTGTTGCACTGCATTATAGTAACAGTGTATAATAATTCTGGACAGAGAAGAAAAACACGTCTTTCAGCTGCAGGTACCAGTGATAACTAGAAAGATATACTGGTTCAGGCTGAAGGACAAATTAATTAGTGGCTACTAAACACACAGCCCAGATACAACCTCTGCGAAGGCCAGAACCTCCAAACTCCTGGAGGCTGGAGCATCTGCTTCCAGTCACTACCAGCGGTCCCAGGCTGGGCAAATTTTTGGTTTGACTCAACACCAGATCTGTGCTCATCAGCAACCCTTGTCTCGACAGCACCATGAAACCCTTACATTACTCTAACTGCTTAAATACGCAAGTCTCTACTGTTTCCAAAAGACTGGTACAAACAAATACCTCAATGCAGACAAATAACCTCAATTTACAGAGCAGAACTAAGTTCATTTTGTCCCTCTATTCACTGCTCTCATTTGTCTTCATAGGGACTCACTGCAACAGAAAAACGCAAATTCTTCAGCCCTGCAGACTGCATGATATCCAAAACCTCTTTTAGAACAATTACCATATATACATACAGCTTTGGGGAAAATCACAGCTTCGCGGTCAAATGCTACCACGAAAAAGAGAGAGAATCATAGACTCATTGTTGTAAAGATTAATATTTCATGATTCCTGGTCCTCGAGCCATTTAATTACGTCAGCAAAGCTCGCAGCCTAGCTACTGTACTCCCATGGCAGTGGCATTACGTTGCTTTAACTAAAATTTCACATTGGAGAAAGCTGAAAGAATTTAGAAAAAGCAAAACGCAAGCAAGCACCCCAGACAATAAGACAGGTGGCATTTTTCATGTTCTGACCTGCTGTCAGGGGCCTGGTGGAAGCCTGGGTTCAATCCCAAGAACCCAAACCCACTCTGAGGGAAGAGCAGACACCACACAGGCAAATTAGAAGACGCAAATGCAACAATGTTTTTTTTGCTCTGGTAAAACAAGAGAGTTTTATGCTACAGCATGAAGATATTGGACAATCCTAAAATTAGAACCAATATTTTTATATTCACATAATCCAAAAATGATGTAAAGTTTTTAAAATTGATTTTTAAAAACTACATTATTATAGGGTCGACCTTTATGTGTCAAGTTTCCATCCACTACAAATTTTTACAGCCATGTTATAAACCCCTAACAACAGGAGTTTATAACGGCAAAGCAGACAGAATTGTTACCATACAGAACAGCGCCTCTGTAATATAAACAGCACGGAGTTTCCATAAATCCATACACCACGTGAAATGCAGGGATTTTCATCCTGTTCGTGTAAGCAGGTTTCTGGACCCAGCCTCAGCCACGGAGCCATTTCTGACACCTCTGCATCGCAGCCTGTCCTCATTCCGCGACCCGCAGTGCACCACGCTCAGTTCAGGGCCCACCTTATGGAAGAATTATTTCAAGTGCGATGTACATTAGGACATATTCTTAAGAAGCGCCAAGTTTTCCCCACGAGATACTCTGCATCTGCCATATTCCCGAAATCAGTGCAATGTGTACTTTCGCGCCTCAGCACCACCAGCCGTTCTCTCGGCATTGTGTGCTCATCACTTCTCAAGGCAACACAGAAACTGCGCTCGGCTGCTTCATCGTAGCCCTGACCGACCTGATCCCACGGCTCACGGATGTGTCTGTCCAGCCCACTCCAAACTGGTACTGTGCAAACACACAAACCTCCCTGGATGGCAAACAGCTGACCGCTCACTGTAAATATCTGAGTACGAAACTATAACGCTCACAGTTCTTCCTCCCTGCTAAAGTCTGTATTTGAAACCGGTGAAACACAACCATTATTTTGACTCGTTTTGCTGTTGCCTTCACCTTCCCCGTATCTCTGACGCCCCTACAATAGATTCTACTGACTGCAGGAACGCCTGTTGCGGAGGGCACAGCTGATCAACTGCTATTGAACTCCGCTAACAAACTGCTCGTGGCTGCAGCAGATGTTTTTGCTTTCAAGCCAAGGGGAACTTTATGGACTGTTCTGCATTTTTTTTTTGTTTTTTTTTCTTCAATCCCAGGGGCAACTAGTAGAGCTGTCAAGACCAGGGAAGCTGCTGTTCAGTGACCAGCCCAGGGAGCAGCATCCACCCTGCGCTGTCACTGTGTTTCTCCCTTGAGTAACAGCAGATTCAAGACAGCATCACAGTGAAAAAGAAACTCATATCTAGGAGTTATGGTCCTCTGCTGTGTTGCCTTTTCCTGAGGAAGCGCAGCTTTGCACGGGTCTCACAATCCCACCCGTTTCCGTGCAGCTTCAGACCGCAGCATTAACTCTTTCCACCAGAAAGTGACGACATGCGGAATTCCACGGAAAGGCTCTGCCGTAGAGTTCACCAGCAGGGCAACAGTGATAAAGCCTTAGCTGGGGTCAAACCCTGGTAATTTATTCTGCTATTTAATAAAACAGCATTTATGTACCACACCTATCACAAAAGCAGGCATTTAAAGAGGGTCTGGTTTTGATAGCAGGATCCCGTAACGATGGTCCCAGCCTCACCACAGGCAAAGCGAGCTCTACTCCCACCGCCCGTGGTGGGAGCGTGCAGGGTCTGGTGAGATACGACCTTGTAAGACAAGCGATCGTTGCTGGAGACCTGCCATCGCTGTACTGCTTATTACAGATACACACAAGGCCATTTTTTCAAGTTAAAAATGGCCTTGAAGTTATAGGAACAAATATATTCTAAAAATTTTAAACTGATTCTTTCTTCATTTCTGGGTCACACACCTCTTGCATTGGCATCAAGTTCCAAGATGAGATTAATTTAAGTCTGGAGGGACATTTCCAGGAATTCGAGCTTGAAAGTAATCTTTTATCTTCCAGCTTAATTCTGGAAAAATCTGAAATCACGCTGGCAATTACGGCAGCCTGCTACACATCAGTGAAGCTATACTTCCGCTGGAACAGAGTTTTTTCAATTTCCAAAGAATTTCACTATAATCCAGGACAGCGAATAATTCTTCAAACGCTTTGCACAAGTCATGTTTTTCCTTGCACTCCTGTAACTTCTCTTGCATTGGGAGAGAATCACAAACAGCACACACACCGAGAAGGAGCAAGGAAGCCCT
The DNA here is from genome assembly GCF_036417535.1 of Chlamydotis macqueenii. NCBI lineage: Eukaryota > Metazoa > Chordata > Aves > Otidiformes > Otididae > Chlamydotis > Chlamydotis macqueenii. The sequence goes on along the minus strand of NC_141574.1, from coordinate 3,232,306 downwards.
TGCTGCACAGAGCTATTTTACTGGCAATTGCCGGTGTTTTGTACCTTCCTAAAATAATAAATTCAACGCTTTATGTCTGAGCTATGCCAATTTTTAACTTTTTGCTATTCTTACACCAACATCTGGAACAAACATATATCAAATATCAGAATGCAACTGCGTTTGTTTAATCTAGAAATACACAAACAGGCGGAAATTTGTACAATTACACGGAGCGGAAAAGTACAAAGAAAATGAGTGTTTATTCCAAATCTAAGGTGAAAATTAGAACATACAAACTTTTGTTTATGCAGTATACGAGTTTCTAAGTCTACTTATAAATGCAAAAAATCTCCATAAGCAAGCACTCAAGGTCACTTTCTAAAACTTGGAGTGCTACCTACAGCAAAAATCGGAGATTTGCCAAAAACATTCGGTAAGGGGCAAAACACATCCTTGAGCTTCTAAAAAATAATAGTAGCACCTTTAATCTCTCTCCTCCTTCAAGCGAAAAGTGATCTGCATCAACCCCAAATCTGGAATATATGCCTGTCCCTCCGTCCTGACTCGCTCTGCTGAACCACGCCACATTTAGCTAAGGGAAAGCAGAATCTCAGTGAAAACTGTTGTTCTTCATCTTCTTTCACGACTTGAACACTGTCACCTCATTTTCTCCCCTCAAAATCAAAGGTGCAGGTGCTTACCCAGAACTTAAGGTAAATTTTTAAAGTTTACAGACGCCCTTCTTTGCAGTTACAGGATTAATCCTACTACTATATTGAAGGAAGATTAAAGGCAAGGGTCTGAAAAAAAAACCACATTACAAATTGAGTCATTTGTGGGATAACTGTTAGTGCTAGGAAAGCTGCACAGAAGTGACTGTGGAGACAAAAGTTGCAGCACAAGCCAAGGCAAAGGCTGAGACAGAGCTGAGCTGATATTCCTCTGGCACTGCAGGTCCCGATGCGCACAGTTCAACAATTAAGTATGAGAAAAAAACCCATTGTTTTGAAACTTTGCTGTGATATTTAGTGAGAAATAAAGAAAACAAACAATTTATATTCACCTCAAATAATTTGCATAGGCATTACTGACACGTGAGCAGAACCCCGACAGACACTGACGAATATTGGAATTAACAACCAGTCGTTTTGTTCAGATGGGCCAATTGTACAATAAACACCTAGACCTAAGACAAATCTTTATTCACTCAAAGATTATAAATTGTCATCTTTCAGCAGCATAGAAGTGTTGGAACAAAGAAACACTACAGCTCAATTGTAGTGTGTGCACTTACGGTTTTAATTTGTGAACAATAAATCATTAGTTTTACTTAGTTCTGTGTACTTCTTGAACTGAAAGGTTTTAATTTTCTCATTTATATAAATAAGCTTTGCACAATTCAATTTAATTGAGAGTTATATATGAAATTCCCAATGTGCTCTTCTCTAAGGGATGTATGTTTGTCCAAATTAAGAGCAACCAAAGGCATTTGCAGACTATAAAGACTATTTGTTCTGTGCTGCCTGCCGTACACATGCCTGCAGACACCCAGAGAGCTTTCCTTTATTTCAAGTGAATACACAAAATTTTATCATTTGAAATAAGATTCTACAATCCAGCAGAAACAGAAACAACATACTCTTAGCTAATTCATGAAGCCTGCAGTCCATCCTGTGCCCACGTGCTGTCTCTAGTGATGCCCATGGCAAACAGGCAGGCAAACCAAATATCACATATCCCTTGGTTTCATACAAATCACACACCAACACCTGATTTTGATGCTTTTGCTTTTTTGTGGTTCCTAAGTCGTATCTACAATGATCATAGGTGAAGTAATCACATACTTGTCAACAAGCTTCAAGAATACTTCTCCTAAAATGAAGCTCCACAATCGCAGTGATTTACTTCATGCTACTTCTGGAACTCCTGGTGACTCAGTCGCATCCCGTAACCCACGACAAGGAGAATATGACAGCTCTGCTGTAGCACTGCATGCAGGCACTCCCAGTTCAACAGGTTCACCTTTTTTCCACCTCACTTCCATCAGAGGTTGGTTTCGATACCCCCAGTCCGATTCGCATGGGAGTTCAAGTCCAACAACTGCTTAGCGACTTTTATGGCACACGCGTTCCTAAATCTTCTCTCCCACCACACAGCTCCACGCCTGCTGGCTCTACCTCTGCCCAAGTCTGACCATAAAGCGAAGATCAGATTTTTGCTGTAGACAGAATGCCTGCAGCGATGTTTAGAACAAACTGTTTGTAGTTTGGTGATATACTCTACGTATTTTTACTTGTGGCTGTATGTTACTGAAGGAAGTTCTGGTTTTAATGCATGTTTCAGCTTGTAAAGCTCTGCAGAGGCATGCCATCCAAATTAAAATATCCTCTTTCACCCAAAACTTCTCTCCACTCGTTTTTTTCCCCCGTTAGGACTTTTTGAGATGCCTAAACATCATAAAACTAAGCCAAAAAACCTGTAAACCAGCAGTTTAGGCAGCCTAACTGCTATTTCACGCCACCAACTGACTTCCAGATTTATTCACTCACTATTAGCGTATTGCCCACAGTTTATTAGACGCTTTACAGACCATCCATTCTCTGTGTCAGCACTTTAATCTTAAAGCAATAGGTCGGTCTCTAAACAGGAGATGAATTCTCCTCAGATTTTGCCCAGATTTGATGACTGCTTTACTTGCTCCTTACTTCACACTGCTCTGACCTCACCACTACTCCTGGCTGCACTGCAAGACAGGTAAACGTTCACTGTGCTTAACTCCAGCTCCCGTTTCTAAAGCTCCCAGAGGAAACCAGCCAAGTACAATGAACACCTAAAGCTGAGCAGAACTAGAACCTGGTATCACTCACGGCACGGCGTATCTTAAGGCTGTTCAACACTTCAAATGCTCAGCCTGTGAGCAGACTATCGCTTTGGTACCAAAGAATGACATATATATTCTTTCCTGAGTTAAAGAACAATTTCAACTGCACGAACCTACGGCGAAATCCATCTGATGGCCATCTTTAAAGAATTATGGAAGAGGTAACTATTTCTATAATTCACTGACTTCAAAAGTATGTTTGACATTATTGTCGGGAAAATTATGTTAACCATGGATTACTGTTACAATCAAAGTATGTAGTGAGAAGTCAAGAGGCTTAGTAGTAAATTTTCAAAGCGGTGCGTGGGGATTTACCCGTTTGACTCCCATTAACGTCAATAGGAGTCGCGCGGCTAAATCCCTGTACACTGCTTTGAAAACTGACCCCTCCGTGTTGATGGACCCCTCTCTAAGAAGTTCCAGATGACCATGTAAGAACAGTAAAGAACTGTTTCAGCATGTGCCCTTGTTCATTGTTGTTGTTTGTACACATCTGAAAGTATTTTAATTCCTCCAAGCAGCGCTGTTTCCAGCATTTAGTTTATAAAATATGGATTAAGATGGGCAAGTACTCAATAATCTGGTGAGGCTACGCACGTGCCCAGGTGCATACAGGCATTGAAACCTAACAAACATTGGCAGCATCCAGCGCACCTTACAGAGTTACATTTTTATCCACCTCGTCTGTTATTTCACAAACACCAATTACGGCTGAAGACCGTAGCAAGATTTACCCCACTGCTCATACGCAACAACGCAGCACTTGTACGAAACGACATCTGCCCTGTTCCTACGTACCCCCGTCAGTCCGATGCTCAGAAATTAAATTTGCTTCCCCTTACCACTTAATCCTGTTTCCTGTAGGGAGCAGGAAGTGCAGGTTACAGTTTTAGGGAAACTTAGTTTTCCCTTAAAAAAGACCATGAATGCCAGTTTCATTAGAAACATCTTTTCTGGAATGGGCAGGTGATCCAGATTAGCTTGCAATCTGTTATGCCTCTGAGTGTAAAGAAGCAAACCCGAAAATGCCATTTTCGTTGTTTGTGACTACTGCCAGCAAACCTCAAATACATGTAACAATTCTGTAAGAGAAATGCATGCCTGAAATCTGTTCCACTTGAAATTTTTAAACTGTACTCATAAAAATACATATAAATGTATATAATAAAACATATGTATTTAAGATCTGCTACAGTTTTAAACACAGTAAAACATTCCAATATTTTTAAAATTGCCAAAATTCTTCTACAATATATTCTACCTATATCACTTACATATATACACACACTCATATTTTCACATAATATTGGAGATAATACCTGAGTCAAGATAAAAACTTAGTAATTAATTCTATGAAATGCTGAAACTCATTTTTCTGTACAGAGAAGTCGTCCTCAAAATGTTACGGAATTCTAAATTATTCCCCAAGGACCTGGATTGTTAAAGGACATCCACACAACTCCGCTGAAACTACTGATGCGGAGACCCAGGAAGTTCTTTTAAAGTATGTTACATTCTTCCATTACATGGCAATAAAAAAGCAGAATTTCATGAAAATGATACATTAGCTACAAGCAATTTTAATCAGAAAGAATAATAATAGCAAACTGAGAATCTAGAAAATATTTTTTTAAATTTCCATCTGGATAACAAAGTTAAACACATGCACCCAAGCCAGTCCATGAAATCTCAGCCGCGTGCTGGTTGTACCCAAAATACCAAAACAACACACAGTGCAGTTTCCCAGCTTTAGGTGTATTGTGCCAGCAACTAACGCTGGGTGAGCTGCAGTGCTCTTGCTGAGAACAGCGGGGAAAAACCTGGCAGAACCATCGAGACGTAACACGTCTTGTGACCAGGGACTGACTCAGTCTCCCAAAAGGCTGGGTTTATATCCGTCCAGCACAGACGACGCAGCCTCCCCGCTTGCCTTCCTGCCCGTCTCCGTCACTCCGACTTGCCACGAACGCTGTGGGCTTTCCTGCAGTTTTAAGCCTGTAACACCCAATTGACACAATTTTGCGGAAAGGCCCTCATCCGTGGTGCACAGGGATGTCTGAAAGGCCAGGAGCTCAGGCAAGATTCCTGTGATCAATATATAAAAATGAGGGCAGTTTAAAATGTTAACCTACACACCACCGCTTGTTCCAGCTCCTCTACAGGCTGCACAGCACGGCAGCTCGTATAAACTCAAGTGGGCTTCACCCACTTCAGGGTAAGGTCAGAGAGCTTTGTTTAGATAGCCTTCATCAGTAGATTACGCTAAACCGGCCAACTTTGTTCTGAAGTGCTACCAGTGCTGCTGCAGAACCAGTAAAGCTCAGCAGAGAGACAGCAACGGGCAGCTGAGAGCACGAACCGCTGAAACGACTCCAAACTCCCGTCTGACCGCGGCCATGCAGAGATGCCACAGAAACAGAGCAAAAAGGCTTTGAACACCTCGTAACCACACGACAGCGTAACCGTTGCTACAGAACGGGCTCTGCTTCTGATCAGTTTTATTATTTGAACTCCAGCTCCGTTGTGATAGACATTGAACATACACACAGCGGGACACGGCTCTTGCCCCACAAAACACACGACGCGCACACACCCTACAGCTACGTGTACAGCGGGGCACGTACCATGACATACAGCCTTTCACGTCAGTGAGAGAGAAATCATACACTATAGAATGTGCACACACACAAGAGTGCAAGAAGAAAAACAGAGGTAGAAGGCTGAGAAGTGGTAGAACACTAAATACAATTATCCGTCCCAGTTCATGACCCTGTCACCAGACCAGCACCACGCTCCGCTGCGCGTGGAGCAAGGCTCGCAGACCAGAACGGCCAGATTCCTTACCGCGTCTGCTGGGTGTAACCCGCGTGGCAGCGGTTTGGCTATGGTTACACGCACCATAGCTTGCTTCTCGTAGGATCTGTCTTCATAGCACATATTCACACAATCATTTAATACACTCACCGCTCTTACTCTCAGTCCTGCTTTCCACTGCACAATGCTCACTAGCTCTATGTGTGGAATTTTTATTTCCATCAACGGAATGTACGAAAGGAACATAAAATAGGCCATAAAGACCTGCAACGTTGCTTAGAGACAAAAGTCTTGCTCAGGGTGCATAGCTTTCCTTGGAGGAGCAGGAAGTGCAAAGCTGATGTCAAGTTACAGAGATTATCTGGATAAACTGTGTTCTCATTTACTCAAACAAACAGTGAGGAAAGGCTGACCTCCTCCCTTTGAGGACGAGGAATAGTTACCAAGTTTGACTTCTAATGAAAGCCACTTTCTGTAAAATCCAAGATACGGACAACAGTTTGTCCGGAAATGAAAATCTGTTGTAACAGCCAAAAGTCAAAAGCAGCTATAAATACAGACCTCAATCTTTTCGAGAACCCCTTAACAAAGTCTATAAAACTGATTGTATCTTCAGGCCTAACACAAGCGCAAATTCTTACTGGGAAATAAGTAACAGCCCCTACAGTATTACCTGGAGACCAGTACAGGAAACAAAGAAGGAGAATACAGAGTACTGGTTCAAATCCTACCTTGCTGGAATATGAATTACACTGCATTTAGAATAAACAATTAATGAGACAGCAGAAACCTCAGCTACGTGTCCATTGTTCTGAGAGAGAAACAATTTCCAGAAGCGGTCAGAGCGGGATACAGAAGCACTGCATCATACCTTTTAACACAACAGAAATGGTCGTGGATTATTTAAAAGCCAGTCGCAAAGATATGTCTTCAAAACCTCCTATTGGAGGTTTAATAGCAAAGAGGTGCAAGTACACTTACCAGCAACACTACAGTAAAGTAGAGACTTTTGTTTTAACAAAATCTATATTTATACGATTACATTTCCTATGGTTGAGGGCAGCTGTAATTAATGGATTTCCCTCTTTCCCCTAATGCAGTCATTTGTCAATTTAAACACAGAATGTCCAATCAATTTTGATGTATTTAGTAAGCAATTTGTCAAAGAGTACTGCATACCAGTTAATATATTAATTCTTGTCACTGGCCTGCTTCTGACAAGCCCAGGTTGCCTCCAATACTGGTCTCGATGAGCCAAAACTCTTGCTTGGAATGTGAAGGTGCCCTTTCCAGAGCCAGAGGAGAGAAATCGTATTCAGTACCTTTTCTGGGCAGTTTTTGGTCTGATTTCAAGTTTTTTTCATTAATGTGCTAATTATCCACGTTTCAGTTATTTCAGCTACAGTCCCTTCCTCCAGTGCAATGCAAAAGTGAATTCGAAGAGGAGGGGTGAGGAAGAAAGGAAATAAGAGGTCTGAGACGAGGACGCTCCTGCCGTTATGCAGTTACCTGTTTTCACTGCAATTCCGTTACGTACCACGCACATGTCTGTATGAATTCAAACACGCAAAAACGGAAGGTACAGGAGTCAGACAAAGGAAACACAGGTTAAGCCAATTAAATATGTAAGACTCTGAGTCATGGTAATGGAGAGAAAAGTATTCATTAGAAAAAAACCTGAACACAAACAGTGGATTGTCACGGACACGAAAAGCACATCTTAACAGCACGCCTCAAGAGTTTATACTACCAGAAGCATCTTAAGTCCTAAGCACTAAACAGCAGGAAGCAAGCAGTATTTAAAGAACAAGTAATGATGAAACTTGGCAACTCTCTGAAGAAAGCCAAGTCCTTCACACTGCAAGTTCCTGTGGACACCAGAAACTCTCCTACAGATGCATGTGTGCCTCGCGCAACTCTGCTCCCACTGTCAGGTCTGCTCCGATGGTCTGACTATACCAGGGGATGGTACTCACATTACAGGAAAAACATCTAGGAAGACTAAAACGTGACTTGCATTGCCTTCCTGTGCTCTGATTAGATTTAGGAGCTGCTCAGAACACAGGCAAATAAAGAGGGAATACTAGAGACACAAATAAAGTACTAAATCTGAGAAGGAGAGGAGAGGAACATCTAGCACCTAACACCCAGCACTGAGGACCTGAGGACTGTTGTATCTCCAGGGCTTTGCAGGATGAACTCTCAGGAGAACAAAAGCACATCTGAAATCTGCTCTGTCAGAAGGCGAGGAGATTCTCAGGACTGGCTGTTTTTACTCTGATCAACTACAAAAAGCCTGAACGAGTTAGGAGCAGGATGCCGACACTTCCCGCAGGCCAGCAGGTTGTGGAATATAACATGCACGGTCACTTGCAAGCCATGAACTTACAGAAAGGTCCAAATCTCTTGCTACCCACTTTCTCACCTCCCTGCACCAGCCACGGCGGTGATAAAGCGCTCAGGTAGATAGGAACTGCACACGCTGGTCCAGGTTTCCGCAGCAGATGTCACAGATGACCTCAAAGCAGTGAAACAGCTGGGCTAATCCACTCACCAATACCCTGGGGACAAAGGTCTTGGACACTTGTTGTACAAAATATTTCTTCAAACAATGCTGCCTTGTTACTTCCTTACCAGTGTGAATATAACAAGATTCTTTAAAAATATTAAAAGCTGAACCGTGTGTAAATAACTAAATGCAGTATTTTTAGAACATTCTCTTTTTATCACAAGAACTCAGTGGCCTACTTTATATTTTTCAGAGAATAAGGAAGATTTTGGTCCTGCGTTTGGGCATCAAACTACACATTTATGAAAACCTGCCCAGTACAGCCCTCCAAGCAGACCGCCAGACGTTTCATTGTTCTGCCCGTCTGCTGACAGAGGTACTCTGTGCTAAAAAGCACACTGAGTATTTTTCAATGACCCAGGGGGCAAAGGTCACTTATTATAAATGGATAATGAGACCTAATGCAATGTTCTGAGTGTGGACAAAGAAAGGGTCTATCCATACCCCCTTGTGACTTGGTCATTCAGGCTTTTATTTCCCCTGCACACTTAATGGAGCCAAACAATTGGCAGAAATGCTATACAGAAACTGAGAGAAACTGCTGTATTCTACCTCTGATAGACAGATACAAATAGTGACCCTGAAACGGCGCCAGAACTCCTCTTAGCACTAACGTGGCAGACAGATGTAACATTCACCCTAAACCCCTATTTAGCCATTTGCTGGCAATTAAACTTACTGACGGAAGTGATAGCGCATCAAACCACAGGCTTCGGCTGATGTCAGCCCATTACTCTGCCGCAGGTAAGCGGAGCCAGATAACTCCGTTTCAGCGTGTATTTAATAGGGGGGAAGCTAACAGGTGCCTGGGACTCTTCTGTGTGAATCCTGGTTTGACTGCATTTTTTCAGAAACTTCGTTGAGCTGCTTCAGCTAGAATAAATCCAGAAGACAAATAAAGCTTCAAAGAAGATCAGATACACACAGATTTCTCTGTTAACAGCATTTTTACTATGTTCTCTAGTCTCTTTTTGTCTTTAGTGTTTATTATTCTGTTTTTCTTTACATTCCGCACTCACCTTAAAGAATTCCTATTGTGTGAATTAAAACCTGAACTAAAAATCTTCACAGTAATTCAAATAATACAAATTCATTATTTTGTTGGAATTTAGCTAGCACTTATTTTTCTTCCTTTAAAATATTTCAGTACAAAACCATTTGAAATGCGTAGTATTTGAGCTGTCAATGAAATACACAGAGTGAATGGCATCCATCCCTGATTTCACTATGTGGGATAAATGTGATCCGTGTGTACAAGCACTGACCCTCACAGAAAAGCTTTTGTTCAGGCCGTATCTATGCAATACGTTGCTTTTAATTTCAACAGAAACCAAAAAGCAGACAAACTGCTTTTACAAAACCTCCAGAATTCTCCAGAGAGCACTCCCTGCTCTCGGACCCGTACTGCAGTCACTGCATACAATAATTTATATATTTATACGTTTGCTAGTATGCAGGGGAAATAGCTGAAACCAATGTGGGTGATAAAGACATCTAAAACCAGAGCACAGAATTTGGACAGGGCAAGGGAGGGGGAAGAAATCTGGCCCAAACAGGCAAGCTGCAAGGACTCAGACACAGGCAGTGTTTGTGAACTAAAGCGAGTTTCGGGGACTGTTTCAAGACTTCCAAGGTATGTCTGTTTTCCCTGAAGAGGCTACATTTGATAGGCTGGTTAGGAAACTCTACAACGCAATAGCCTTGACAGCCCTGAAGAACAATAAACGCGCACAGCAATGGACAGTATCCTTTTATCCCAATGCTTTGCCTTACGCAGATATTTTAACTACTAACAGGCTGAGAGGATCTACGTTAGGGGAAAAGTGCTGGAAAAGGCTCTGAACTCCACCTCCTCAGTGGCAGGAAACAGATGGTGTTTTTCCTTGCAAACGTGTCTAGCTAACTATGACTGACCGAAACACTGCAGTTTCTGTGGATGAGCCTCTTTGGCTTTTTTTATCTTCTTATCATAAAAGTTACTTAATGTCATCAGCAGCAACAAGTGCATAAGCAATGGATAAAAACATAAATATCAAAATTAATTATTGGTAACATAAGCAGACTATGTGGCAGCAGTGACCTTAAACTGCAATATGAAATTAGACCTGTGCTCTATAGTTAATAACATTATTATAGGCTTTTCTATAAATTAGAAATATATTTGTTGACCTGATGTTACTCAATGCTTAAAAATATTTATATGAAAATTGAAGTATAGGCTTGCACACCTAATTTTAGACACGCTCATTTGACAACAGTGATCTGTATTTGTACAGTAAAACATTACACAACCAAAATACATCCTTGCAACGACCTTTTATCTCGCATACCTGTAAGTGACAGTAAAATAACGCAGGAATCTAGCAAAAAATTCTAGCTAACAGGCACGTCTAACACAGCATTGTGTGCTATTAAATACTTTTTCATATTCATTTCTACCTTTTGAGCTGTCTTCCTTTCTCCGTGCAGCATGGGAAAAGGAAGACCCTAACCTTGTAGGTTTCCGCAACATTTTGAGTGCGGAGCGCATCCCACAGACAGACAGGTAGAAGCGACAGATCTAACCTGGCGTCAATGTCGCTTTCACCAGTCACAGTCAGACATACTGCCTTTTGGCCCAGATGTCCACTTTCTGCATTTTAAAACGCCTGTGTCAGATAACATGCTGGCGTTTGCTGCACTGACATCGGTGCAGAGGCTCTGGTTTCCCCACGAGTACCTTTACATACGCCAAGAGTTGCTCCCTTGTGAAACTTTGACTGATACATCACTTGACTACACCCTAGATAAAAAGGAGACACTTGCTACTCGCTGTTCATATTCTCTCTTTTTAGAATTGTCAAAATAAAAATAACATACTCACTTATCTATGAAAACAATATGAAATACATGGTTTATATATATTATATAAAGACAGACAGATAAATAGATGTTTCTAAATACGTAATGTCGTGCACAATGGCTCCTGGTGAACGACGTGGCTGGATAAGACACGGGATGAGGCAGGTGGGCAGCCGTCCCTGGAAGCAATACCAAGGCTCCCAAGGGAAGCAGCTGAGACTCTGGCTGGAAGCAGCCCAGCAATCAGGAGTTCCAAGGGAGAAGGAAATGCGGATGCACTCGCTTGTCACTGACTATCGAATTCATGAGAGGAAATGGCTAAAAGCATGAGAAGATATAAGGTGAAGAAACTCCAAAGACTTCAGGAGATGTAGTGGGTCACACCTGCAAAGCCTGCCAAGCACTCATGTTCTGGCTGTACGACAGCCTCACAATTTGACTCCTGTCACAATGGTAGAATGCTCTACCATTACTAACACAGTTGGTTACATGAAGCCTGATTCTGGAGCAGAACATGGACTGAAATAAACGCAGGTTGAAAAACCAGCTCAGAAAGTCACACTCAGCTTAAAATGTGCAGAAAAAGCAAGACAAAAAGTTGTCAGCCTACTCACAGCCAGCAAGAAGATACTGGTAGTACTGCACGGCATCTGCAGCCAGGAGCAGTGGATGGTTCGCATTAAATGGTGGTTGCAGTTCATTCCACTGAGGAGTTCTGGGGTAAAACACAAGACTATTAATATTTAAGCTAATACAGAGAATGTAAATCAGTGTTTCTGTCAGCACATGTAATTATCTATACAAGCTCACAAAATGTTTGTAATTATTTAAATTAGCTTGTTCAAACACTGCAATACACCACAGGCAGCTGAGCAGCATGACCAAATCGCGCGGATTGTGAGGCAAAGACAATAGATGCTTGTTGACTGCAGCATGTATTGCGCAAAAAATGATGACGGCAGTTTAGATGAAGTTGGTAAGCTCATTTAGGACCACTGTATGTCATGCTGACGTTACAGAAACAACAGAAGCAGGGGAACTTTTTTTTTCTGTTAACTAGCATTGCTTTGATACTGTAAAGTCATCGAGCATTTACAAACTGTGAAAATAAAGCTGTGTAAAGCCATGGACTATTGATCCAATTAGAATTTTCAATTCCATTACAACCTACTCATTTCAACAATAATGGTCTAGAAGTCTGTGTTGTAATTTTAATTAGGGTGGGCCATTCCTAAATAGCTTGGTAAATCAAGTATTGATCAATCTAGTCCAGCCATAAGCAGCACTAAGGAATATAGGAGACAAGGAAAATCGATAGAAAAATATTTTAAAACGTCAAAAGCACTGACAACACTTTCTCATCAATTTTTGTTTACTTTCTTCCACATGTCAGGAATAATTTCTTCAACTGTCTTAAGAAATGCTACCTTCAGCTACATACAGGATAACTCGCCTAATTCTTTGTAACGCTTCATCGTGGAAACCTCACTCACGCCTCACGGCAGAATTCGGTACCTTAACACTATTAAAAATAATTGTTTCTAATCCTTACAATAAAAAGGTAAAATCCAATCTGATCATTTAAAGTCGCTAATTGATAAGGATCTCTCCCGATCTGTTAGCATGTTGCTGTAGCTCCACGCCCACGGAAGTATTTAAATGGTTAGCTCCCACTCAGACATGTAAGCACTGACAGGACGATATGGAAAGGTAGGCTTGAATTTGCTATCGAGAGTCCTCTCTGTCAATGGAAAACTTTAAGAGTCTTAAAGATAAACTATAAAATAAAAATACATGTGAAAATCATTATGCAGTTCGTTCATCCCTTAAAAAAAAAAAAAAAAAAGGTTCACAATCATTTTCTGGACAAAAAGAAGAAAAGTAAAAGGAATGAGGTACCTAACCAAAGTCCAGCTGGCTCTTGGGCATGTCATCATTTCCAAAGGTGTGTCATCGCTAATCTTCGGAGCAGTGCTGAGCGGACGTGGTTCCAGTACGTGCTCCACCAGGCTACCGTAACAGCTGATAATATACAACGACTCCACTACAAACTGCTTTGACTGATCTGTTTGCAAGAAAAAAGAAAATCTCATTGCATCAAAACAGCAGAAACATAAAACATACTTACAGAGATAACAGACTACTTAATCTTTTAAGTCCCTTGCCTTTATTTATTTGCAGTCAAAAATGCAAATTAGAAGTGAAAGGGCTGGAGAAACAAAGAGAAAATTGTACAATTTTCCCCTTGTTTCAAAAAAATATGACTATCTCATATAAGAGAAGGTGGAACAGAGTTTCTCACCAAGGTGTGTTCAGGTAATCACACACTGCCAAACATATGGCTGTACATTTGCTCCAGCAGAGGTATCTCACCTTTACCTCACAGCTTTTTCAGTGAAACTTCACACAGCCTCTTTGGATTGAACTACCAAAGTTTGTTTTCTGTCATTATATCATAATAAAACACCAGTGATTTATTTCACTGATTAAGATTTCTTGTAAATTGCCCTATTTACCAAAAGCACTCCAAGCACGTTCCCAAAAGTCTCCACTGTCACTGGTTTAAGGAACAGAATCTACAGACAAGCACCAGCTGCTCAAAACTTACCATAAAATAAGACCATAAAATAGAGAAGTAAAATTTAAATGCAAGTCTTATTTTTGTAATATACCAACCTTTTTCTCTTTTCAGACCAGGATTGTTTGCAAACCATGACCTTGATGATCCAAAGACTGCAGCGACACAAAACTCTCCTCCCACAGACTTACTGGGTGAAATCTGTGGAGCTGGTTTGGATTTGCTTAAAGAAAGAACAAAATAAATTTGTGACGGTTAATTCTCAAAAATTAAGATGTCCCTTGCTTAATAGTCATTCTAAGATATTAATTCAGAAGTGGTGAATATCTGCAGTTCCCATAAGATTTAGCGGGATTGACAGATGCTTAGTATTTCTCGACAATAGGTTCCAAATTCCCCTTGATCACTGAACTCATTAACTTGAAGAACGGCACTGGCTCATAAGGGAGAATTAGTTGGACTGTTTAAGAGTCCAATATTGAATATTTGCATTCAAGAGAAACAACTTCCAAAGTGAATACAAACATTTAAAATCTGAAGTCCTTTGGGAATGAAAATATAGGTTCTGGGTCAGTCATTCTACATGGTTGATATTTTCTTGCATTTTCGGAAGAAACTTATAAATGATGCTAATGCTGACTGCCGCTCAGGTGTAACTCAGCACAGCCCTGATGCCATCGAAAGCACTGGGATAGATGTGAGATGGGCCAACAGGTAAGCGGGAACAACATGCGGAGGATACAAGGGAAGGGAAACAACGCACACACTCATGAGTTGTGTGTTAAAACAAACCAGTCATTCTATCATGTAAAAAGAGATTAAGATATGTTCTCCTCTGAAACACCACAATGCGCATGTAGCAGATGCAGCGGTTTATAATTCCGTTTCATTGAAACACCATTTAGCGTTCCTCCTTACAGGAACCTGAAGTTACGTAACATTACGCTTTGTATAAACTCAAAACTATTTTCAGAGTATTGCCCATTTCCTTGACTCATTAAACCAGGATTTCACCCTTTCCTGAAGAGAAAAGCTGCTTGAGAAGTTAACGCAGGATTCCTTCTTCTTCACATTCCCTTTTCTCCAGTCTCTCTAATTGGATTATTTTATATTTCTCTCTCTACTCAATTTCACTGCTGTTGCTACCTCTCCCTCCTTCCGTTTTTTGTTCTATTAATCTCTTGTTCCACATCATATCAGCCTGTGATTACACCTTCACATTAACTTGGTTGGTTTTAAGTTATGATCTTCAGTTCTAAGATCAGTGTGTGTGCATATGCGTACGTGCATATAAATTACTGCAGTATTACGATGGAATTAAGCAGCAGAAAAATATTTTAAATCAGCAGAAAGCAATTCAAACACTCTGCATAATTACAATAGCACTTAATTGATACTACTCTTTTTTTGTTAGACAAATTACTTGTATGCAGGTGAAGTGGTTCAACAGAATGAGGGCATTAAAGCAAGAAGAGATTGTGAATCAACATCATGTAAAAATTACATTAAAAAAAAAACAAGTTAAACCAATTATTCTACAAGCTGGGCTTCTCTACAACTCCCGCACCTGGCTGCAGACACTGCCCCTCTCCAGAGCCCTACATCTTGGTCCCTTATAGCTCAGCCCTGAAATAAAAGGCAAAACCCACGCTGATCTCCAACACTTACTCTCCTTCCAACAACCAGCTGTAGCCAGTGACGTGTGGAAAATACAGCATATGGTTAAAAACGGGTGGCCTCCATCACTACTGTCCTGCAACCTGAAACATTTCAAACTGCCTTCCACTTGAACTCACCTAAAGCAGCCAATACCTTCTGTACAGCACACCGGAAATGAGGTCATTAACGAAAATGGCAGAAAAGACTAATTGTTTGCACTCACGCTGTATTTTCAGCCAGGTTTCTGGAAGGGATTTACAGAAAGTGTAACTGAGCTTCCCAGCGCCTTGTCCAGCATTACTCTGCCAGTTTTACAGGCAGACTCACTGAAGCACAGAGGGGCTCAGCGACTTGCCATAAATCACACACGGCAAGGCTACGTCATGTTTCTTTTGGAAGGGAGGAAAAGAAAAAAAAAGGACAGACCTTTCAAACGGAATTCCATCACCCTGACCAGAGTCAATGGAAAGACTCAAACAAACCTCCATAGACTTAGATGAGTCCTGAAGCTCTTGTGCATGCAAAAGAAGCTAGAACGTCCCAAAAGAGCAATTGCAATTTATAGTCAGTAACTCTGATATCGAACCACCACAAAGCATTTAATATCCAACTGCTAAAACTACAGCTACAGATTACTGGGTCAGAAATCTCCGTTCCAAAAAGTTCCTGACTATAAATAAGCTACTTTGCTTGTGGTGGCACTTCACGATCTATGTTAGAATATTTAAATTGCGATTAACACACTATTTGTTAGCTGCTCAGAAAAAATCAGAATAGATGTATTTCACTTTGAAATGGTCATCTGTCACAGAAACAGTAATTCTAACCAGTTCTGTAACAAACTGTGTATCGGTAACTATTTTTAACTCTCAGCATCCAAATATTCATTCACTAATATTCCTAATGAAGCTGTAAATGTATGCGCTAATTAAGTCTTGTTACTTACTCATCTGCACTTGAATCAATAAATGACTGCTTTGAATATAGAACAGGAGTGTTCAGAAGGACAGTGTAACCCGTCAAGCAACACAAAGCAAACCACGAGTACAGATACGATTCAGTCGCATTCACTTCCTCTTACAAACCCTTGATAAAGAGAACCTTTCTCTACTACCCTACTACTCTGACTCTTTGGGAGTTTTACTCAACACAATCTGGGTTATTAACATACACTAAAATGGAAAAAAAGTCAGAAGAAACGTGATTTTCAACTACAAACTGGAGTAAACTTCTACAGAGACATAACTGACTTCAATCACCTCTTCAAGCCTTTCAGCAGAAGGGAACCTCGTACTCCAACAGTACATTTTTTGCAGGGTTCTCCACACTCGTCGTCCCAAAGACCTACGCTCAACCGAACACAGATATAAACAACCTTATAGGAAACGGTTTAAGCTACATTTTATTTACGCCATGTCTTTAAGATGTACATCTTTCAAGGAATGCATTTAAGTGTTGGTTTCAGTGCCAAAACATTTTCCCTTCAAGAATGATGTTTTGTAGACAGAAAGAGCAGAGCTTGTAAAACACGATTACTCATGTGGTTAAACTTAGTCCTGCTAAAAAACAAAGACAAACAAAAAAATGACTAGTGCATCATATTGGTTTACACGTATTTCTGAAAAAAAAACTGCTGAAAGGTCAACAAGCCTATTCTGAAATCTACTGTAACTAAGGAATCTTTCATTTTATCTCCATTTTACTTTATCCCTGAGTTTTCATCAACACATTCCAACTCAAATTTCTTTCTTTCAGTGAACCTCAAAAGCCCAGTTATTTTCACTAACAGTAATGCCATTAGAAAAATATATTTCCGTGTCACTCTGATATTTTAACAACTTTAAAACTATAAATCCTCATTATGATGTGGATGCAAACACCCTCTCAGCTTTATAAACGATAACAAAACAGTAACACTGAAGGTCGGTGCTGAATGACTTGTTTCTGCTACGAACTCCTGCTCTTTACTTGCTCTTAGCCTGTCGGCACTTCATAAATTATTCCCACAACTGAAATTAAGGCACGTTTGGCCTCACTTTTAAAAACAGTTAATTTAAAAGAATCTTCACAATATACTGACGTTCAAAAGATTGTACCCTGGTTGCGATGCAGGAAGAAATGCGGATTGTGTGGAATTAACACTAAAAACAAGAAATTGAAGCTAAAGGGACCAAACCATTCACCCTCATAATTTTAATCTTCCACAGGGAGAATCACCGGCACTAGATTCAAGGCACAGGAGGATAAATAGGCAGTGTACTTTGTCCTGTCTGGGTCCACCCAGCTGTGTAACGACACCGAGAATTCAATGAAATACAGAGTATTTCTATCCCAACTGTCTATGTACAGAAACCTACAGTACCACAGTAATCAAACCCCCTTTAATTACCTAGCTCTTGTTCTGCTATAGATTTAACACGAGCTGTGCCTCAGCTGAAGACCACGTTCATGTCATTTCGGTTACCAACAGCTGACATTCACCTATCTCAGCCGAAGTCAACGACAAAGTGACCTACTAAAAGTCAAGTTAATCCCAAACTCCAGCTAAATACCACAATATTTGGGGAAATTTGTGTTGATGATAATAATTAACTATTCTAACATAATTTTGGAGAATTATTTCCATTTTAAATGAAGCAGCACTGAGACAGACGTCCAGTGAAAACCATACATGAACATTTTCTGACATTGTACAAAAAGTGATGGCAGCAAACTAAAGAAGAAAATCAAGACATCACTTTGTCAGATCTTAGAGAGAAATGAAGAGACTCAGCAACAGCATGCATGTTCTCTCATGCTGACAATGCAATAAGACAAGACTAAGAGTTACTGAAACAAGTCAGTGCTACCAATTGTTGACTTTTGTAACGAATCAAACTCTGCCATAATCTCTTGAAATGTATTGTGTTAGCTCTTTATAAAAATAGTAACTAATGACAATATTTTAACTAGCTTACACTTTTATAATTATTTATTTTTCTATTTTATGTAAGAAACAATTAATAAGAATTAATACTATTAAAATATTTTGAAAAGCATAGGCAGCTACGAAGACCAGAGGCTTCACAATTCAGCGATGGGACTGTTCCTCAAAGAGCTTTATGTCTCATAAAATACTGCTGGCTCTTAAATTTGTCTTTAAATTCATAGTCAAACAAGTCACCCTGCTTTAAAAAAAAAAAGTGCATAAATATGATATGAAGGAACTGCTTTACAAATGCAAATATTATCCATCAAATAGTAAGAGTCTGCAAAGGCTGAGAATCACATGGATTCTATATTCCCAACGAACAGGCTTCAAATACACCAGAGTCATGAAAACAAAAGCACTTATCCACAGCTCCACAGCTAAACCCACTGAAATGGAAACATCTATGATTTCTGAGGGTTCAAGTTTTATCTGGACTACATAAGCAGAAACAAAAGTATCAGGAGAAAAATACCGCATGAAATTCGCAGTTACACATAAAATTACTGAAAAAGCGTATCTGTCTCAGAATACATAAATTTTAATTCATTTATCATTGTGCCTAAAACAAGAAAACAAAGACATGTTTCCAGTTGTCAAATCATGAATAAAGCAAGAAAAAGCAAGAAAATAAATGGTAGGTTCCTTTATTCGCCAGGCAGCAAGCTGTCAAATTTCCATTGGTTTTGTTTACATAATTTTAGGTCTCATTAAGACCTTAATGGAAACAACATGATTTTTTCCCCCACCCAACGTGTGTTTTTTATCCTAATTTCTCTGTAGGCTAGTAAAGACCATATTTTTGAGCTAGTGCTGGCATTAAACAAACCACAAAAGAGTCTTATGAAAGAGAGGCAACAATTTTTGAGTCTATTTCATATATTCCCCTCTTTAATCTAGGCCTTTTAATCTTGCTTCAATCTAAAACCATTTCTGGTTGACGAGCGTCTCTGGTGCTTCATGCAGGGGGGCACCGACACATCCATTTGCTAAGACAATCCACTTTCAAAACTCTTCTTCCAGAGGCTCTGCAGTTCTTAGATCACCCTCAGACAGAATACTCGGGTGCATCCTAAACTACATTTAGAAATGGTCCTTAGGAAGAGCACTTCAGTAACCAGATATTCTCCAGGAATAAGGCAATGTCACCTTCTTTCCTTTAGCGTCACATTTAGTCTTTGGTACAGCTGCCACACCCCTCCTCAGCTGCCCTCTGCCATTCTTTCAAGAAGTCTGTATCCTAATGAAGCTCTGAAGAAGTTCTTTCTGCTGAAGACAGTTATTTTGACAGAGACATTGAGGGGTGATACATGTGGAACAAACTAGTACTAGTAGAAACAAGAGCCACACACAAATACTCTAACAGATACTGATAGATATTGCTAAGTAACCTTAGTTAAAATTTAAAAAACTGAATAAAACAAACCCCCAAAACTCCTAGCTGAAAGTGTCTACGTTTTCTAAGAAAGTTGTAAGACGTTCATTCTTGTTGCCAAAAACTTCAACCACCTAACACCCACCTCGTTATAAAAAGGTGACTGGGGGTTGTGTAGCACAGTATGAATACTGAACCGAGCTCCCACCCAGGGAAACTTGTTAAAACACGAGGTTTTTTTCCATCTCTATTTTTAAAATATGCCGCAATTCTACATACTAAAACAAAACCCCCTTATTATTTCAAAGATTCTGATTTTAATAGAACTACAGTTTATTATTTTCTCAAGTGTGATAAGCTTTTTTTTTTTCAGTGCGCATTTTACTTGCTTCATCTCTTCTACTGTAGTACTTCACTGTCTACTCACCGCTAATCGGGCTCATTTTCGAGACGCTATCATTGATGTTTTCTGTCTGCAAGCAACTTAGTGCTACAATAATAAAGGAAGCTATATAGGAAAAAGAGGCTTGTTTTAGAAAGATATTGCAATAATTTTTGCCCACTGGGAAATAATTTATTTTTTTCAACTTCTCTGCTACTTAAAAATTAAATGCCCTCTGAAAGGTAAAAAGGAAAAAAAAAAAAAGTGAATGCATTTCTTTGGCAATGCTTGATGGTGAACACGCATCCATAGTTTAAATGTGAGATTATGCAGTGCTTCCACATGGATCAGCCATGCAAGTAAACAAATTAAAAAAAATTTCCAAAATCAAAAAGTCTAAGCACAGAGTTATTTCCAGTGAGGACAGCAAATGAATTATAGGCATGCTGGGTTTGAACTGGGAACTCACCAGGGAGCTTTTATGGAAAAACATCCTGCTCCAAACAGGTAAGGTCTTCACGTAAAGGGGAAAAATGCACAGAAATTAGATGAAAACTCAATTACCAACAAGTACACTGTATATCATGCTATCAAGATTTATGTAGAAGGTAAACAAAATAATATTTTATAACCGTTCATGGTGCCCTGGAAGAGACGTAGACCGCTAATGTCACCAGCATGCTGATGCTCACAAACATAACTGCCCACGTGAACAGTCCCAGCGACAAGGCAACCACCCACGGACGCGGGACCCCACGGGGCTGGCTCTCCATGCACAGCGGCTGCCACAAACGGAATGCACCAGCTGCAAGCAGGCTTTAACGTCACAATTCACATTAGACAGTTTGGGTTTCCTTCCTGAAATCTCCTGACAAATCTGAGGTGAAAGCAGTCAAGAGCCTTAAACAGACATTGAGGTCAAAACTGATAGAAAAAGTAAATTAGCATCAAAAGCAACAAATCTGTGGGTGTTTTCCATGAGACACTGAAGGTCTGAGTGCGACAGTTTTACAAATTTACTGAAAAAAGGCAAGTCCTAAGGAAAAATAACAACAGGTATGAGCACAACCTTTGAGAGAAAAATTACTCAGCCCTTTTCCTAGGACAGAAACAAACCATTAAATTCAAAATCTTTAGCAACCGTATGACACAGCAATCTTATTCCCCTACTTAAAAGCTTGCATGGAATGCAGGAAAGACAGCCCTAACTTATTTCAAATGTATTTGATATTAAAAATCACCTGATGTAGAGCTTAACATTTTTGACCACTCAACAATTTAGCTACACCATGATCTTATTTTATTTTTTGTTCAAGTATTTTGCACAGTGTATAGCTTTCAAAATGGCATCACACCCCATTAATTTTAGTGCATTTTTAATGGATAGCTCCCTTGTTCTTTACATCACCCTTGAAAAAGCCATCATCATACTGACATTTGCAGAAAATCTGAGAAGGAGGAACAGGAGGTAAATTTAGAGCTACTTACATGCTCAAGGCGTCTTTGATTCTCATTTGGGATGTAACGTCATCCACAAAATTGCTGAATAATTGATTTTTTTTAAATGCCAATGTGTTATTTTTCTTTTTATACTCTGACTCAGCGATAAATTCTGGCTAGCTGAAACAAGTGAAATATTTGCAAGCAATGAACTAACAGAAAAGGTCTATCATAGACAGCTGTATAAAGCTCAGCCATACACCTACACAATTAAAAAGACACCAGCCTGATAAAAAAGAATCCTGTGAAGTACATTCCATACAAGCACAACACCAATGAATGAAGACATCCTCTTAAAAAAACATTTAGGTGAAGGTACAAACCTAAGACATATATTCTTTGACATGCAAAGACGTAAAAATCCAATGGAAAATAGAATATTGCAGAAAAAAAACCCCCTATTTTTTTAGTAGTAACACAGGGGAAAAACCATACTGAAGATCTTTTGAACTCTTTATAACAGACTAGACTTTATCTGTTGGTATTTAAATAAATGTTTGGTTAACACTTTGGAGGAGAGAGCTCCTTTGGTAGAACCAGCTGCCTTTCCAGACATACCATACCGGCACTGGACAGTGACAAAACCCAATTAAATTCTATGAACTGAGCTGTATGATCTGCTCCACAGGCAACACACTCAGTCCCTGAGCCGAAGACCATTCCAGTGGCTCCGTAGAGATGAGCCCAGCACTACCGCAGCGTTTAAATACCCAACGGAAAGCTAAGACTTCTGCATAACCTATAGCCAATACAATCTAAAACCCAGGATGTACCTAGCGTAAATCTGAAGAGTCACTGGAAAGTGACTGAATCTGACTGGGAGCTTAAATTGTCATCCTGGGCGTTCTGGCAAGTATTTTTTTTCTTCTCTGCCTCAGTTTCTCTGTCTGCAAAAAGCAGGCACGTGACACGTAGCTGAGCTGATATGGAACATTTCAGAAGATAACACAGGCTTTTTGGTTTTGCACAACATACTACGTTGACCTGATTATACTTGCAAATTAACAAACTCTGTTTCAATTACAAATTGATCCAGGTGGATACATGCTTCAATGGAAGGTTTTGTTTGTTTGTTTAACGTCGGTACAAAATCTTGTATCATGAAGAAAATGTAATTACACTTTAAAAGACTATAGTAGAGTCTTAATAAAAAGCCTTAAGTGAGAGAGACAACTTAGCATTCCCTTTCTGTTACAAGACCTAATTTCTTTTAAGATCACCATTTTTTCCCCTATGATATTTATACAGGCAATTGTTTTTCACTATTTCCTTCACATAATATGGGTGGTACACTAACTGAGAGAGAGAACGTACAAATTACAAGATAATCCAGCCTTGAAAAGACAGCACCAGATGGCCATGCTCGGTGACAGTAACAGAGCAACGCCAAGGCAAAATCTCACTGACGTTCCCCATTCTCAGAGCTGGTGAGAAATTCCAAGGGAAAATCATGGAATGAAGATGATTTATGATTCAAAATTCCAACAGAATTTTCTTAATATCTTATGTGATTCTGACTTTTAGCAAATTGAAAACTGAGACATTCTTTGATTTTGTGTTACCATGTTTAATGAAAACTATTTAAGCTTTTAATGAGCTCTGCAACAGCCACTTATTCCAGCCTTCATCACTGTATGCTGCCATGGCGAGAATCCTCTCATAAATAGTGACATCTGAACAAAATCTAGTGCAAATAACTGTATTTCATATCAATTACAAACCACTACAGTAGTTGTTTTACTACCAAAATGTATTATAAAATATATTATTAAAAAAACACATCTGAGAAATACGCCAGAAAGAGAATGTCTGGCTTCAGCATGCAGGAAAGCTGACCTATTGCACCGAATTCTTTAGTTTTACTTTTTCATTTATTTCATGACTTTTTAAGTTATTTTCTCCTACTTAATTGTATCATGATGTCATGACTTTGCACTCCTTACTTTTGTTTGCTTCAGTAGTAGAACCTGGAATAAATTAAGCTCTCTGAGTCAAAATAAAACAAGGATATCAGCGATTTTCAGTACATACAATACCAGCAGTGAGAAACACTAAAATGATAAAATTGTATCAGACACCCTTCCTACTTTTCCCCTTCCTTGTCGAGGGTGGAATGAGGGATGGGATGAAGAACGGATAGAGTTTCATGTTTAAAAACACACTATCTAAATCTTTTGGATGGGAGAAGAGGAAGGTTTATTCCGTTTCCTGTAAGGTACAGGGGATGTCTCTGTTTTGACAAGACCCAGCTAACGCAGCTTACATCCTGGTGTTCCACCAAAGCTATAATGAATTTGAGAATGAAGTATGATCGAAATATAATGACTGTATCCCTCGAGAAAGTTAAAACAAATGCTGCTGTCAGAGAAGCCAACTTTTACAACAGTTTTTCTTTTGGGGCAATTACTGTTTCTTTTATTTCCCCCCTTCCTATTACAGCTCATCTGTGTCCCCACATTCTTACCAACTGGCAGCTAACTTCAACTCATTCCACAAACACAAGGAACGCTTATAAAGCGACCGCACAGCACAAAGCTGTCTTCTAGCATATTCTGATTCACTGCCTTTTATAGACAAGCATGAGATGGATCATACAGCTCTTCCCCTTTCAAATCTATAAGCTCTTTGTAAAAGAGCAATGAAGTAACCCATTCACCAGAGTTGAGAAGGAATTCAGCATTACTATTAACATTTTGAGAGGGAAACTGAGGCACAGATATATAAAGACTTATTAAATCTGGCTCTTTTACTGTCTTGCGTCCCCCTGATCTTTAAAACATAAGATGCTTCCTTACTCATTAGCGTTCCAGCCCTTTTGGGAAAGCCTGTCTGCTCCTCGGAACGTGCTGACAGCACAAACTACAGGAAAGCAAGTCAACGAGATGACAAAAAAAGAGGGACAAAAATTAAGTGCTTCATGAAGGTGCAGAAATTACAATGAGAGACTTGAAAAAGCAAGGGAAGAAACAGAGGGCAGGGAACAAGGAAACAATGATGACGGCAAGAAGGGAGGTAATGCTCCGAGATACTTAGTGCTGAGAACGTAGATCGTATTCAGAGTAAGAGAGTTTAATGATTGATCAGAAAATGTTCCAAACCCCACGAGTTTGCACGAAAAAAAAAGCACCGGTGATGAACAGCGCGGTCATGACACAACTCCAGAGTCTGGTCTTTCATTCCCATAGGGTACTGTGAACACTTTGAAAAATTTACTGCCATTCCACTTGTCAAGTAAAATGACACGCTTCCCAGCCCTGCTTGAGACAGATGATATTAAGAGCACTGATCAGTCCTTTCAGTACCTGAAAAATATTTTGCTGTCTTGGATACTAGCAGAAAAAAAAAACCCCAACCTGACTTTTTGGTTACTAAAATCTGCGAAACTTAAAATTAAGATGTCTAGTATTAAAGAAGTTTCTCATATGCTGAAAGCAAATCAAATTGATAAAGCCAGAACGGCTAATTTTATGGTATTCTTTTAGTCTTGCTTTTTACTTTTAAAAATGTACTGCAACAGATTACATTTTTAATTCTTTAAAAGTAGCAACAACAGAAAAGGAATCTGCTTTGAGGGCCGCTGAACAGGGACTGTAAAATCCAACTGATAGGGAGTTTGTCTCCTTTTCTGATCACTGCACAATCGCAAGGTTAAGCAGCTGCTCTCAAAGCAGAGCCTTGTTCCCTCGGAGCGGCGCTTAAAGGTGCTGACCATGTAGGTGTAAATACATCTGTCTTCTGCCATGTGCAGTAATACACGCCTCCTACACTTCTCAGAGCCAGGCAGATGGTCCCTGTCCTGTCGAAATATTACACTGTACAGACTTGCATCGCTACGTGTTTGCAGAAATAGGAGGGCAGATGTTAAATATGTTAAACACACGCTTTGCCCCCCCGAGGCTTCGGTTAAGGCTGCCGTCTCAATTTGGTCACTTTAGGCATGCCAGGCTTCTTGGATCCTAGGCATTCCTCCTAAATCCCTGCTTCATAAATACAGCTTTTCATGTTAATTTTGTGTACTTTCATCAAATATTTTGGATGCAGAACAAATGAAGGAAGCTTTCGGCTTTGCATTACACATCTACACGGGCTTCGCTGAAAATTATGATCCTCATTCATGAAAATTCTATTTACACAGCAGGGTATTTCCCATGACTGTTGTTCTCCCCTCTTACATAAGCCTCACTGAATACTGTAAATTTAATTAATTTTTAAAATTACACAACATAATAGGACAGGGACAGTTTATGAATAGTAAAATTTACTTAAAGAAAACTATGAATGTGAACATGCTGAATGTGTTTAAGATATTTAAAACAATAAATAAAATAATGCAGATTTATTACATTTGCAATCATTGCAGAAAAGTTTGCTGGCATCACCACGGCATTAAGAAAACGGCCTCTGTAAAGGCAGCTGTGTGAACTACCATTGTAACCCAGCTGCTTTTTTCAAACCATCATCCTCACCATTGCTCCTATCCCACTACCTTCCCCCGGCAAACCCTCAGACGGCTTTTTATTTTCTTTTTATGTCTTGTAGTAGACGTCATCTAGTTCTAATTGTCTATTCCATTCCTAAGAGTCTACCAACAGAGCCCAGAATTACAATTCTGTAATTCTGACTGTACTTTCCAGGTGACCTTTTTGATATTTTCCCTACCTCCTGCTTATCTCCACGCACATCAGCCTCTCCCGGTCCTGCCTCCCCTCCGGCCCTCCTCTGAGATCACACCTTTCTATACTTTCCAAATCCACCTGATTGCCAGCACAATCTACTTCCCTTGCCTGTGTTTACACTGTAAACAGGAAAAAAAAAGCAAAAATAAGCAACTGAAATGTATGTGTGGAAGAAGTTAAACCACAACATACTGTTTCTTTACTGTTTCCTAAGTCCCATTTACAATTATCTGTGAAGTTCAGGAACTTCTCTGCAGACGGCCTCTGTGCTTAGGGCAACTGCATGGTCCTAGCTCACGATTTGGCTCAACAAGCCCAGTGAAATTCCTGTTTACAGCAGCGAGAGCAGGACTGGACTGTTAGACAGACATATATATAGATACACAGGTATTATGTGCATATATACAAGCTTTAGAACCTCAGCATGCACACTCAGTGCGCTAAACAAAACAGTAACAGATTTTACAGGATGTCCTCAACACTCAAGCACAGAATATGGGAATTATTCAGGGAGGGAGGGAATATCCATGAGCTCTCACCTGAAAAATAATTCCCAGTTCACAAAACACAAGCTACAATTCACCTCACTATTGGAGTTTGAGCAAGAAATCATTGAAGCAAGCAAGACAGCGCCTGCACCCATTTGCCAAAAAGCAGGAAATGAACCTGTAGGACTCCCAATTATTTTGTCCAATCACATGCCATACAGAATCTATTTTTCTTAAAAATATAGAAGTAATCTGTAAATTTACGGATCAGACTTTTAACTTTTAACTAGAAAATATTCAGGGATTTGAACAAACAAAATGTGAGCAGGGAAAAAAATATAATAATCACCCACTAGCTTTTTTAATTAATTGCAAAAGCTGAAGATTTGAAATTTAGCAAGGAAAAAAATCAACTGTTGAACAGTACCAATGAACTTAAAATTGTTACAGCTTATGAAGCTCACAAAATCTTCTTTCTTATTCCCACATACATACAAATATTTTGTAGAGCTTTTCACAACAAACATTATGAAGCGCTTTCTCATGGCACAGTGAAAAGTACCAAAGTGCAGCTGGCTCCGGAATGAAAGTCCACACGTGAATTTCATAGTACAGAACAGTCACTTCAGAGGAAAAATAAGGTCAGGAAAACAGCAGGATTAAGTTTTCTCTTTATACTCAACCTGCCTTACTGTCTTTCCAATTCTGATAGTCAAAAATAATTTCTGCTTGAAAAGTTAGGAAATAAAAATAAACATTCTGTTAAAAAAAAAAAGTAAAACCATAACTTATTCTGATTGAACACAGCTCTGCTTATGTTTCATACCAATTCCTGGTGTGAAACCTCTTCAGATGTCAGAGTACAGTATTTCCCATATGGCAGACTACAAGAAAAGGACCCACCCAAACGAATACTCCTGAATTTTTAGAGATTTTTTATTTGTTCTCAGGTTTTGTTTACTTATCTGATGCTTGTTTTCCTTTCCTGTCTCCTCTTCCCCCACCCCCTTTCTGTTGCCATTAAATTACATAGACTGGAATTAAAATAAGGAATAAAACTAAGCATCACTAGTAACACAAACGATTTCCATATTCATTATAAATAACAAGGTTAAGAAAGGTTTGCACAGAGACTTACCCGGTGCGTTTGGTGATGGTCCCCAATGTCATTGGCTGCTTGATCTGAGCCAGAGGCAACACCACTGTCAAACTTGGAAGAGGCAGGAGACGAGGGTTCCCAGGATTATTGTTTGTGAAGTTATTGTAAGTGTCTTGGCTGTTCAATTTACCTTGATGGGACAGAGACGTAATAAAACACATCAGCGGCATTTTTTCCTTCATTTATCACTTCTAACAACTGCCTGAAATAAGCTATTGTAAACAAAAGGGGGGGGGGGGGCAGGAAAAAAGAAAAAAAAAAGAACGAACGAGCTCTTAATGCAAGCAAAAACATCACTAAAAGTCATCTTCATTTCAGGCAAAAATTAAATGGCAATGGAAGCAGCAAATATTTATTTTGGTATATGGGGATAAGGTCCCCTTCCATGGAAGGGAAATTATTCCTGCTGCTGCTGCTTGCCTGACAGTTTTGTTCACCAAAAGTTTTCAAGTTCAATTTGAAGAACAAGCTCTGGATTCCAATTCTCTATTTAAAAAAAAAGAGAGAGAGAATATCTGGAAGGGAACTTTTTTTCCTAAAGTACCACATACAGTGTCGGTAATTGAAAGTCCTGAAAAGGTCGCTTTTGTTGTCCCTACGGATAAAGGCACACACAATAGCAATCTGCTGAGCTGAGACCGGAGGAAAAGAATCGGTAACTCTATCAAATAAAGCCATGCCAAACTACAAGTAAAAATCAAGAAAGTATCAAAAAAGTAACAAACTTCATATTAATTCAAAAAAGAAGAAGAAGAAAACAAAACGTAGGCACTTAAAAAAGGAAGGGGAAAACATAACAAAACAATCCCAACAACCCTAAAATTAAGCTGTTTCAAAGAGGTCTGCGCTGGATACACGCCCAGTTTAGATACGCTTTCTTACTTTCTGTACCATTCTGTAGTCACAACCTTTAATTCTTCAGTTAGAAAAGGAAACGAGCTACAAATTTCATGGACAGTAAAGAAAGAAATGTGAAGAAACCAAAGAAAGAAGTTAAACAAAAAAGGGGCCAGTCTGTTTATAACAGAATCAAAAGTACTTTAAATAGACAAGCAACCATGAATTAAAAGGTTTAGATCATTAACTTGTTTTTCTGTGTTCCTATAATGCTGTGAAACGCTGGCTTTGTTCTTAATCAAAAGGGAGCCATATTGGGAATTAGGTTCCTAAACAACCGCTGCATTCTGCAGAGATATTATACAAATCCCAGGCCAAGCCCATACAATCTGACTGAAGAGCAGCCACCTTTTTTTCAAGGAAGAAAAACAGCACAGAAAAGGGTTTCTCACAGGAAGCTGCCTGAAAAGCTTTAATGGTACTTCAGCTGGATTGAAAATAGGAAAAGGAAGGAGGAAAAATCTTAATGAATGTCTCATCATCCTAAAGACACTCAATGCTTCCTTTACCCTTCTTTTAATACTATATAACTGTAAGCTTAGGGGTTTTATTTGTTTTTCTACAAAGTCCATGGACCCCTGCATCTTAGAAAAGCACAATAACAAAAATGATGAAATTACAAAGTGTATTTTGTGTTAAGTATCTGGCCTGAACATTGGTCAATACATTTTAAGAGAAACAGCAAGGCTTTAATGAATAACAAGCCTATTGAAGTCTCCGCGAGCAGATTTCATTAATAGCAATTTTCCTGCACCAACTTGGAACAAAAAGAAACAGGAAAGGGGGGGAAAAAAAAGCTCAGTTTTAAATTAAGACTGATTTTTTTTTTAAGATGAGTTTCATAATGCATTCTTGGTTCTTGTGGAAAGGAGTATGACCAGTTTTCTGCGTTACTGTGGAATTAGTTACCGCTGCAGTAATCAAGGCCTGAAAGTGTTTCTCCCTCCTGTATCCACCACGAGTGACTGCACGCTACACAGCAAACAGCGACCATGTCCACAGAGGGGGCTCCAAATGTCTGTAATTTGTTTTCTTTTACTTGTTAGGAATATAACGATTAACTATGAACTACTGAACCAAATGACTGTGTTGTAACAGTCCTCTCTCTCTCAGGGCACATTTAATTACTCGGCGCCCTCCACTCACAACACCACGTCGTTTTCCATACGCAAAATCTTCCGCTGCCTCAATAGAATCCCTGCACGCAGAGAAAGGAGGCATTTACAGATGTCCTTCGACACAAGGATGAGCCGCTCTACTTTCACCCAAGCTGAGGAATCCCAAGGCAAGCACGGATCCTCAGAAAACTGCAGGATTACGTCACCGCCTCAGAGCTTTTTAATTAATTGCAGCAGTAACATCCTACAAATTTCTAGGCTCATACATAAGAAAAGAAAACACAAAGTAAACAAAAAAAAACCCTAAACTATACAGAGCGAAATGAAAACATGCACAAAGATGCTGAATGGGACCAAAATCTAAGATGGTTCTTCTTTGAAAAAAAACATTCAGAGGTCAAGCAATTCATTTTTAAATGTATAGCTTAACATGAGGTATACAAACGTCAATTAAAAAATTAACTAAAGCAGAGCTCATAATGCACAGCACTTCACAGCACAAACATCATAAAAACATTCGGCTACAGCAAATGAAAAAGCTGTAAATAAAGGTATATCCCAATCGCTTTGCCTGCCAATCTGTATTTTCTGCATCAACATTCAGTTGCTTAACTGCACATAAATGTAATTAAAAGTGATAAAAGTCAAAATTTAAAAGTTGGAGTGCTACAAAAAGCAGACAAATTATTTCTGGCAGTAAAGCTTTTACTGAAAATCTGACCACAATAATATGACGATAGTGTGGATGAGTAAGGTTAAAGAAAATTGGGCTTAATAGAAAAAATAAAAATTTTTGCTTCCATTTTCACTGAATTATTTTTAGCTATTTTTCCAGTGGAAGTGTTCTATGCTGTTATACCTTCACCGTATGTTGCCTCAGACCTATCAGAGGGGTCCATGCTTGTTGTCTCAACTGCACAGCCGCGGGGTCCAGCAAATGCACTCTATGACCAGGGCTGTTCCTCTCCTAAGCTTTCACCAAAAGCTGAATTGCGCGTTCCGAATTTCACTGGAACACAACAGCGTCACACATCATGTTCGGTAAGTCATTTTAACACCCCCTAATATTATGGTGTGCTCTGGTACCCCTCCAGAAATGTGATGAAGTCACTCTCGTCCCTCCAGCCCTTCGAAGAGGGAAGCTCCTCCTGTAGTAACCGGGAGCCGTGTGCGCAGGACTGCTGTACCAGGCCAGAAGAGCACAAAGAACGCAGTCAGGCATCAACATTATTTCTACAGCTCAAGCAGTTGCTGATTCACTGTCAAAGGACAAGCAACAAATAAGCCAAAGTTTAAGTCCGCTAGAAATATCAAACACTTGTCATACAGCGAACCCTGTACTCAGGTTACCTTGCCACATGTGGACAGTATGTTTTCATCCAGGCAAGGAAATATGTATATTAATAAAGATTAAAACGCTGGAATTACAGCTTCAGCAGAGAAGCTTCATTTAGCACTGCCAATGTAACTCTAAATGCTAACTTGGTTGTACACTGGCAGCTACCCACAAATCACATCCCATTTACTATCCAAGGAATACTTTCTATTGCAATTAATCTAGAGAAAATTGATCACCATCACAGTTTCACGGCAAACATGTCCTCTAAAGAATCAGTCTGGACACTCCAAGCAGAGCATCCCGAGCGATGAGGCACTGTCCCTCGGTAATCGCCCAGAGCGGGAGCTTACCGGCACTCAGGACCCCTGAGAGGCAAGTCCTTTTGGTCAAGTATTTGTCTTTCCACAGGCTGCCACGAGAGAGATTTTCAGACGACAGTTGAAGAGCTGTGCATGGAATACATTAAAGCCAGTTTGGGCTAAGGTTTATTTTCGCCCGTTTGCCTGCCCTCCCTCTCCACTTTGGGCCACAGCTCAGGACTCACGTGGAAGGGAGCATCCGCGTTCTTTTCATTCAAATATTACAGACTCAAAGTTGAAATTCCTGATTACAGCTAAACTCAACTCAAAAACTAATTCAGCCTTTTAGATTTCCACTGGAGAAAACTAAAAGCAAAAAAAAAATCTTATGTCTCGATTTAAGTGGCTGGTAAGTCTCTTACTAATTTTACTAAAGGACTTGCAAGAAGCCGAGGCTGTCATGGCTCTGGCAGTCCGACAGCAGAAGTTTATTTACAAGTGCAGCGTTACATTGGATACACGTTGCCTACTGAGACACAGAGAACACGGTCAGTTAGTTCTGCCTTCGTACCTGTTTGCTGAAAGCCTGCAACAAAACCGCCATCGTATCATCCACCCAAAATCTGAGCCACGCTTTTCCAGACATTTATTCCACAAACACTCAAAGGAAAAACGGATTAAGTTGAGGATAAAAGTGAAGAAAGAAAACAACAATGGGCTTTGTTGTCAGATGGAGGGAGCGGCTGCCGTGCCGGCCTGGCCGGGCTGTATTCCCAAGCCAGCCATCATTAACAGACTCACTTCCACCGAGAAAAAAAAGGAGGCCTGAAAGTGCCGGACAAAAGAAATCCCAGCAGACAAAGAAAAAACAAATTAAAAGCACCATTATAAAACACAGATGCTATAAGGAAAATAAACTTCACAAGATTTACTGGTTTTTGACAAAGCTGGACATCTGTGGAAAAGACATCAGGAGCAGCTCCCAGGTACGGCCCGGCCCGGCTCCTGTCTCCGCTGCTTCGCCCTCGCCGCCATCCTCATCATCACAGCCCACAGCCAGCGAACCGGCTCAGCGCCACCCGCTTCACAGCGACGCGGAGAATCACTCCCCACTACCCACCGACCTTCCCCATTGCGATGTTAGGGCATGGATGGCTACAATGTTCACCTACGATTATTTCATTTACAATTATTGTTAAACCTATAAAGTACTCTTAAGGTATGAATGTGAGGTTTAAACACTGGATCAAATCACACATTTCTAAGTTTTTAAAAGACATTTTTGGATATAAAAGGAAAGTTACACTTAGGGAAAAACATGCTAGACTTGCTAGCTTGTAACACTATAAAAAAACCCATTCGATAACTGAAAGCAATTAATACAGTGAACTTGTCCTCTTCTGATCAACTGAGAGCCTTGTTGAATTCAGGCCAGATTTCAAACTGGTTGGCATTTGAACGGAGTACGACTGTCAGAGATCATCTTTGAGGAGAGGGGAAGAAAAACATCCTGATTTTTGCAGCTACTAATGACATAAATATACATCAAAATGCAGCACGGCAGACATTCCCGCTGGCCCCACGCAGCTCATCTGTGACTACAGCACAGCGCAGCCGGCGTTACGGAAAGAGACTCTATCGGATCCTGGAAGAATGATGTTGATGCAGCCCCGCTGATGGTACTGGTACTCTGCCCTTCTCTTTAGCCCACGCACAGCACCGCATTACTGCCACCAGATTGCTTCTCACCTGATTTAAACCTAACTCTAGAACATGGGGTGCCACAGATCCCAGCCTCGCACGCAGGCAACGGCCTCGGCCCATCGGATGGAAAAGGAACTCAGTAATTCACAACTGAGCTTAAAACCAAAACTACAGCCTACCAGCTAAGGGACGCAAACACCAACCTCCCACCATACTGAAATTAAATCATTTTATCCATTACATTTCCCCTGGCAGTTTCAATTGCGTGCGGCATGTCTCCTCGTTCACACACAGTGGCATCCTCTTTTGCAGATCCTTTTATTTGCCACCCTTTTGGTGAACAAGGCAAACAGGACATTTTTTTTTTTCTGGTAGGAAAGTAATGATCATAAGGATCGCAGTTTCTCTATACACTTCACATGAAAAACTAAAGTGGTGTCGAGCACCTCTCAGCCTCATAATAAAATGATTCTATGTTGATTTTTTCCATTTTTCTTCCATTACTCCCATACAAAAAGCTTAGTAATGCGGTGTTATTAAAATTCAAACCCCACTTGATTAGCTTTGATATCTTACAGTATTTAGCAGACTACAGTTCAAAGTGTGCCACGTAGTCTACTGACATTAACACTACACATAAACATCTTTAATTTGGTAAATAAAACCGCAGTAACTCCAGGCTATGCAATCATGTGGAGGCCAAGTTCTATAAAAACGAACTGTGTTTGGCCATTATTCCTGTTTTGCGTAACACTGAAGATTCCTCAACTAAACATTCACTAATCATATCACGCAAGGGAAATAAAATCCTTTCTAAGTGGCAGACAGAAAATGGCAGGAAAAACAGAAGTGTCATGGATGTGGCGGTTTATTTTGCTTTGCTTTTTATTCAATACAAAAAGTTTCCCGGCTGAGAATGGAAAGCTTCCCAGCTTCAGTTCCAAGACTTTCACCCTGGTTTCTGACCTTTTCTCAGACATGTTCCAGTATAATCTGTAATCTACTACAGTCGGAAGAGGAAACAGCAGCGCCCTGGTGAGAAATGCTGCCTTGTGACCTGCATAGCAAACCCTGCGGAAGCAATGCTGGCTCGCAGAAGTCGTTTGGAAGAGCTTGACAGACAAACTCAATAGCGTCCCGAGAAACACACTCAACGCCATCAGCCCTAATTACTGCCAAAGTGGGCTTTTTCTTTTATGTTTTGTTTTATTCAGTCAAACGTGTTTTATCTTTCCTTGTAACATGTTACACATTTTCCTAGAAAAAGTCATGAACCTAATTATTTGAGTGAATGGTCGCTTCTAAATTAAAGTTATGTCGCAATTTCCTTTAATTGTATCCTACCAAATTTAGCCTCATTTCACACCCTAACCCTTCATATTTCCAATACAATTAGACCCATTCAAGGAAGAACATTATGTATTAGCTACAGCATGTATGCACGCATGATCTAGCTACTTAGAGCAAATTTTTCTCTCAGCTAAACTGGTGCAAGTCCAAAACCCATCACTAACTTGATTCCATTGAAACGGAGGGAGAAAATTATGCAGCCAATTGTTTTCATAATGTTTAAAACCGCTTGATATTGAACCTTCTGAAACACAGCTGCACTAAATCTCATGATTATCCTAAGAAAGCAGAACTTTCTCTCTATTTGCATCCAGGCAAGGCATGTGATGGTGACAGGCGAGCTTGTAAGTCAGAAGACTCTGCCGAGACACGCAAGCACCAGCCTGAGTGCCTCGGCCGCTGATGAGACAGAGTCCTCTGCCCTCTCACCCGAGCTCCTTGAACTTCAGCTCTTCCAACTGCTTCTCAGCATCATCCACTCAAAATCTGAACGTGGCCTCATAATGTTCCTTTCCTCTTCTGATATTTCTCTTTCTTCCACTAACTTCAGTTTCAAAAACTCAGTCCCTCAGTTATAAAGCATGTCACTGATACACAAAAATCTCCTCTGTCCTTGGCAGAGGTTAGAAGAGAGAAGGAACTGTTGTGACCACTTTGTAACCCGTTACCTCTACCTGGCCAAAGATGGATTATGAAAGAACACTTCAGACCTCAAACTCTACCTGGGATTTAAATCTGTCATTTACTTCTACAACTAGTGATGTACAGTTGGTCATTTTGCCTGCCTCTGTGCGTATTTCTTCTTTTCCTGCATGAAAAAGAAATCACACTGACAGTCCGGTGGAATCAAAAAAGGAGAGGAAGCCACTTCTGCCAGAACAGTGACAGTGTCCGGGGCCCCAGGGCACCTGTCACAGATGGCTGTGAGGAGATCCCTAGTGTTAACTGTCTTGTGTAAAAAATATCTCTTTGAAAGCCTGAAACAAATGTCTGCTTCTTCCCTTGCCATTTCCCCTCCTCATTTTGTACAGATACCAGTTTGCTGTGCTAAAGTTCCTCAAAGGGATACACAGTAAAGGTGCCTTGATGCATTTCCTTAGAAAACAACCCCTCCACCACCCCACAAACAAATCTGGCATAATAATCATCTTTCAAGACTTATTTAACTAAAAATATTGTTGGTGGAAAGCTCGAGTCCATTTATGGGAAAACGCTCCCTGAAGTAGAACAACAACAGAACTGGTTCGCTAGCCGTTGGCTCCAGGCGCTGCGTAGCCATAAAGCAGGCGGCAGCAGTAACACTTCAGCTGGTTTGCTATGGATGGTGGTTACCAGCAAAATCGGCCAACTGGCCTTTCTGCTCTTGGGTCATCTCCAGTAACACCAGCCACAGGCAGGGAGAGGTCCAGCCGTGGTCATCCTATTTGTACCAGACCTTGCTCCTTCAACTCTTCACGGATTAAAAGACTGCAAGATCAGTTTCTGGTAACTACTATGGGTATAGCTAGGGAATTCTTTTGCAAACAAATGCGAAGGTGCGCTGCCCATCCGCCCCAGCACGTGGCCGTAAGCCAGCTCTGGACCAGACGCTGTGGCTGTAGCTACCACAGCACCAGACTTGAGTCTGCAAACTCTTCCAAGGAGAGGACTATGTGGGCTCAGACTTAACACTCCCCTAATGAGGTTATCGTACGGGCAGCCTCTAGGCACTGTGTAGAGACTCTGTTACTGCAATTTCTTGCACATGGGAATTTTACTAACACTGTCTGCTGGTGAATGATGAAACGCTTGAGAAAACAAGTATGCACTATCACTGCCCCCCGTCATGTCTATCAATCATAAATCATATCAACACAGTTTTGAATTCAAAGCCTTATTTCAGAGATGCCTTTGAGAGGCTTTGGCATTGTGAACTTTAGAAAATCTGGGTGTTTCAGACTTCTATTCCAAACGATACAGAACAAAATGATCTTTATGAACTTTTTTTTTTTTTATTGGGACAACACAGTCAGAAAAAACTGGTCAGCTTGCCTTAGAAACTGCAAACTGACTGGCCTAGGAATTTCTGAAGAACACCTCTGTATGCAGCTGTGCTGGGTGGGGACATAGGGAAAGTTTAACAGCAGCCCCTTACCCAAAGGGCTTGGCTTATTATAACTTAGTATTGATGACAAACTGCATCCTAATATATTTGCGGCTTTTTTTTTTTGTTCCCACCTTTTTACCTACGCCTTATTTTCCCTTGCTCTGGCTGCAACAATTAGCACAAATATTTTAGCATCTGAATTCAATTCAGGTTGAACACACAACATTTATCCCAAGTTATGTGCAAAAAAAAAAAAAAATAGTGCCTTGCGAATGACTGCACATGAGAACTTGATAATAATATCCATGGATAATTATAATAAATGGCTTGTCTGAAACACCCGAAGAATAGGAACTGAAGTAAACCATAGCAATCTCTCTCCCTCTTCCACCCACCACACACCCCCGGCAGCTCTGCTCTTTTACCCATGACCGTTAAGGATGTTTTCTGGCTCTGTGACAGCATCGTGACTCAGGTCATGAGAAGTGTCAAAGATGCATTTCCTCGAGATGGGAAAAAGCAACTGATTTTAACAGCTCACAAAGACTAAGCAAAAAGAATAAGCCCAATCAGCATATTTAAGGGTAAAGATAAACCTTCTAAAAGATGCAAGTATATTTTATTTCCAATCTTAATGCTTACATTTCTTTCCATAAAGTGTTTACATTCTTCAGACTACCAAAAACGCACAGTTGATTTAAATGCCTAACTTAAGAACAATAAACTGAAAAAAAAAGACAGCGAGGGCAGCACCCATTTACTGCATAATCAATCACCGACCCCATACACAGGGAACCTGATTCAGCCTGCAGAGACGAGGGATCAGCCCCGGATTCCCCTTCAACAGCAGCTGTGCCCCAGACACCCACTGCCAGGGGAAAGAGAGGGTGTCTGGGCTTGACCTCAGCAGGTCCATCAGATAAAACGATTGTTCCCACCAGCTCCTGTCCCATTCCTTTCCCTCACTGGTTACCAACACAGAGCTTCACATGCTTTCACCTTCCCTCATGCCAAACCTTACTTGTCATACAACACCCTCAATACTTAAACCTCCTCCTTTAGCTGATATGGTCTCTTGAAAAACTCTAGATTCTACTTTCTCACCTTCCGATCAAACATATTACAGGCTTGTATCAGGTGAGCAAAGCTACTTTTTGTCATTTCACTGATCGCAGCTCCCTCAAGCCACTTACATTCCTTGATGCACCAACAAATTTCTGGACTACGCTGTCTCCCCTGTACCAGACCTCTCTTCTCCTGACCTAATCCCTGCTGTTCCCCCTTTGTCCTTTGGACGCGAACACCATTACAAAAACCTTTCCCTTCCTGTGTCACTCCTTCAAGGACCAACTCTTTTCAGCTGGCTCGTTACTTCAAAGCTCAATCCTAGTGACTCCTTTCACGCTGATCACACTCATTTCTTCTTAAAACGCTGCCCAGCTGTACACAAGTGTATCTGTCCCTCTGCACAGACACAAAAAGAGAGAAGAGAAGCCGTACAGCATTTGAGCATGTTCCTTCTTGTGCATCACTAATATCGCTATTTATCAATTTCCAATTGGCAAGAACTGCAAAATCCTATCAAAAGCAATGCATGATCTGCAGGATGTCTTTGCTGCTCACGATGTGCAAGAAGGAAATACACTAGCCTGTCCTTTATATATCTGGTTAACTGGTGAGATTTGCAGATGGAAAAACATCTGTAAAACCTGTAAATTAAGAGGCAGTAATCAGGGGAACAATTGAAATAACAACAGAATCACAAAATGTCATTTTATTAAGTCATCTTCAGAGAAACACTTAAAAATCCAGTTACCGCTTCTCCCTGGACTCCCTCAGTACATTCCTCTGACACATCAACACTTGACCCTATAGAAATTTTCTTCAGCTTGATGTTACCAAGACTGAAATCATCCATCTTGACAGGAAAACTTCAGTGGGACGCTCACATCTGTGGTAATCCAACTCCTCTCTGCCCTCCACCTTCCTTTCACCTCGCGATCCATCTTTGACATCGCGGTCTCCTGTGCACTACCTATTACTTCCCCTCCGCCTGTCGACCCACAGACTTTTGGAAACACTTTGCTTTGACCACTGCTACGGCATTTTCTGTGCTAAATCACTCAGTCATACATTTTTACACTTCATCTCTCAAGAACTGCAATTCCCTTCTGATGTCAGTCTCCTTCCATTTTCATTTTATCCAGAATACGTGCAACTTCTTTTTCAAATGTAAAGGCAAACGTACATTTGCCTCAGTCTCAGATCTACACTGAATGGGTTTACAAAAGCCCACTTCTAAAACACTTTATGTACGGACACAAACTTCCCTTGTGACTGAATTTATCAGTCTGCTTCTCTACTTATCTGAAGGGAATGGATCTTTTCCTTCCACTTCAGAAACACTATCCAAAATATACCACCCACTTCTTTCACTCCACTGATTCCCTATCCACTACAAAAAAAAAAAAAAAAAAGGAAAAAAAGAAAAACAGCTGAAAACACAGCTCATTTACAACCAGTAAGCTCCTGGCCAGTGCCCAAACTGGTGTGCACGGTCAGCTGTTTGTACCCCTTCTCTCCTGCTCTCCAGGTGTAACTGGGGGCTGGCAAAACGGCCGGGCCCTGGGGGCCCCCGCCTGCCCTTCCCCAGCCAAGAGGCTTCGCATAACCTGGGGCCTTTCCAGAAGGAAGCAGCGGCCTCTAGAAGTTGTTAGCCGAAAATTCCCACCAGGTAAATGAATTTTTTTTTTTTCCCCAACTGCCTTAAAAATGTAAAGAGAAACTTCAAAGGAGAGTGTGAAATCAAGAGAATGGCTACACATTTTAGGCAGCCCGCTGCCCAGGGAACGTGGAGGGTTTGCAGGAGCAGCCCAGCGCCTGCGACGCCAACCCTTCCCGCCCTGACCGAAAAGCGGGTTTGCCCTCGTTACCGCTCTCCGCTAAGTGCGTTACACCTACTCTAAAACATCCAGGAGCGCGCATGAAGCCTGACAGACAGCAGCGGTGCGTAAGGGCGACAGAGACCGTCCCGCACACGCAAGGCGCTGCGGGGGTGCCGGGAGGGACGCGCTGCCCCCCGCACCCGGGCGGGGCGGGGCGGGGCGGGGCGGGTCCGCCCGCCCGGAGGCGGCGCCATCGCCGGGAGGAGGTCGCCCCCTGCAGGCGCGCCCGGGGCAGCCGCGCCGGGCCCGGGCGGCGGCGCCTTTCAACGCCACTCAGGGCCAAGAGTGATGAGGTGGGAAAAAGGGATTTGTAGACAAATTTAGACTTCTAGACGAAGCTGGAAAAGAAATTATTTGAAAGGATGTTTAAATAAAAAAATAGCCGAGTGCGATGCTGTGGAAGAGTGCACTGATCAAACAAACAGGAACATTAAAAGCACATTAAAAAAAAAAAAAAGAATATTGGGCCTATTCTGCAGCTTGCTTTACTGTTTCTGTACATTTATAAAAACCATTTTCTGTCGAGAGAAGCTACGGTTTACACAGAGAAAAACTGAAGCTCAACAGAGACTTCAAACAACTGTTTCCAACTAGTGTTTACAGAGCCAGCTCTCGAGTTCAGCTTTGGAAAGGAACTGCCCTCCAGTGCTTTAAGTTATTATACAGTTAATTTTCTTTGAAACTATTTTTGTCTGCCTCTCTCTAAATAGGTGGTTTCTTAAGTGAGTGTTACTTAAAGGAAACCAATCTGTTTTTCAGGAAGGGCTGATGATGTCAGTCCTTTCAACTCTGCTTTCCCATACGAATTCTTCTAGTAAAAGGAGTTTCACTCTGGGAAATAGTGAAAAGTAACATGAAAATATTTAAAGCATCTCAGACTGCATGTTTATCAAACTTCTAGTTTTATGCTTGGATTTTAATCATGCTGCGATTGTAACACATGAAGGAAAAGTGAGAGAAAATCTTTCTCATTTTTAAGATTAAAAAAGATTTTGCAATGAAAAATGTGCTATACTAAAGTATTTATAAAGAGCTAAGTACAAAGCTGAATGCAATGTATACAGAACAACATGTTTCTTCATAATTCTAAAATTATGTGCTCCCTTTCAGCATAGGTATTAAATGTGAAACAGAACCACTGCGTATTATGAATGGTCTACTGGCAAAACTACACCATCCAAATAAATACTTCAATCTCCAACAAAATGACAAGACAAATTCAGAGCATATCATGTTATTATCAAATGTTTTTAGTAAGTGTGGATGTGTAGCTGTAGGTCCAATGTATGCGTAACTTACTACATCATTGTTTGTTCCGATACTGGAAATTCCTGCAGTCAGCAACACAAAAACCTCCGAGCAGAGCTAGAGAGACTTTAACTTACTGGCGGTGCAAGAAGTAATGAAAATAGCATGCTGTAAATTTTAACTTGCAGAATAAAAATAATACAGAGTTATACAGAGCTTTAAATCTTCCACGTAAAGCATTACATTTTTACAGCTAAATACTCCTTGCTATTCACACAGAGGTGTCCTGAAGATAACAGGGGATACATTTGTCTAATCAAGGACATATTCTGTTTTAACCACTCATCCATTAATCCACAGAGTGTACCTGTGAGACAGGTAAGTACCATAAACCCCATTTTACACAAGTAAAAAGGTCACATAAGGCCATGTTCTACGGTAACATTCAGCCCCACAACCAACTGGTGTCGTAATAGTCTTATAATAGTAAAAGCCCATAAAAGGATCCCGGCCTAACTCAGATATTACTGACAACGCGCTCTGGCAATCCAATGGAATGACAAAAATACAACCTCGCTGGATTAACAGACAGAATAACCCAAACAAAATCTGTGTTAGCTATAAAAGGTGCAAAGGAAATCTCTCTTTATCATCCTCTATTTAACAGTTTACTTCATTCTGCTGAAAAGAACAAAGCCAAACGATGATTCATTTGGAAATGAAATCATCCCCACCCCCAGTAAAGGCTTACATTGTGTGGGTAAACAGTTCGGAGGGTACTCCGAGCAAAATGTAAATAGACTGCCTTGCTACTATATACAGAGCAAACAGTTTCATTTTGAAACTAGGAGTTAAAAAACAAGTGAGAAAAATATTACAAAGTCTGAACTCTGAAAATATTTACAAGAACAAAAGCTAATCACAAGTTAACATCAATAGGTTACAATTGCTAATCAAAAAAGAAGATAACAAGCAAGCGCTTTGCTCACAGAAGTTCGGTCTTTTGGCCTAAGATTGTTGCAATGCTCTTGTGATGTGAAAAAAATATTAGCACAGGGATCAACAGCAGTTTCTGTAGCTGAGGGTTTATCGAAACTCTTCTAGATTGCAATGGACGTAAGAGGAAAATCAAGATGACACAACTCCAGACAAAAAAATCCTCCAGAAATAAAACCAGTTTGCCACAATCTGCTCTCATTCTGCCACTTAACCAACAATTAGTCCCAGTGCAGTGGTGCTCTCTGGGACACGGTCTCTGGGTTTATTTCCATTATAATCAGCTGTATTTAGAGGGATGATTAAGCAAAGTAACAGTTATTCTTCTTGAAGAAAACTACAAACCTCAAGTAATTCCATACACAGGGAATGCAGAGATTATTATTCTTGTTACACGGTAGAAAGCTGATAGACAAAATCAGCTCAATAAAAGTTACCAAGGGTCAGAGTGAGTTAAAAGTAAAGCAAAGAATTAAACCCAGAACTGCTCTTTTCTATTCTGAGTACTGAGTCATCATCAGATGGCCATAACTCCTCCAAACAACAATAATTTAACATCATAATATGATAAGGAGCTGTTACAATCTGAATAAACACATCTTAGTTCACAAATTAAAATAATCACTGGTCTCTGGCTAATCCAGCTGCCACACGCACACAAAGTGCCTCCATTGAAAGTCACTGTGAACTTCAGGGGTTTTTTTCCAAGTGGATGACAAACAGCTTTTTATAAAAGGCGTTAGGTCTGGTTCAACATACTGCCTGCCTTCAGCCAGGTAAGTGGAAAGATTACTGAAATAAAAAAGCCGCAATAATACTACTAAAAACATCACAGTATTTTACCAAATTGATTATTTAAAACCAAACTGTTTTATAATTTTTTTTTCTAAGATTTTTTTTAAAGACAACTCTGCTACCTCCTCCATAAATTCCCACAAATCTTCATACCAAGGTTTGCAAGTTACCAACACACAGGCTTAGTATGGGTCCAGCTTCAAGCCCTTCTACACCATGAGAAAGAGATAAGCAAAATCTGCATTAAGTTCTCCAGAAGCCAAAGTTACCTTCCTGCCTTAATTCTCAGCACTCACGCGCAGCCTTCAAAGCTAACCGTTTAAACAGAGCTAATTTTTGAGCAACAATGACTGCATAAAGATCTTGAAAAAAATCTGATTTATTTATTATATTTCAAGATAGAGATTTGAAAACTGAAGCCTTAAAACTCTTGAGACACTCCCATAAATGCTGCTCCCTCTCCCTCAGTAACTCCTCTACCTGTGTTTTTCTCCTACCTAGAAAATCTGTCCACCACTGAG
Source organism: Chlamydotis macqueenii (assembly GCF_036417535.1). Lineage (NCBI taxonomy): Eukaryota > Metazoa > Chordata > Aves > Otidiformes > Otididae > Chlamydotis > Chlamydotis macqueenii. The sequence continues at coordinate 3,189,136 of NC_141574.1, read as the reverse complement.
GATCCTAGAGTAAATGAAACTGCAGTTTCTTCTTTTTAAAAAAAGCAAAAAAGAATTGTATTCAAAACTTCAAATGTACCTAAGAGTACTGTAAAGGCAACAACTTACTGCAATTTCCCTTGACAGAAAACAGAACTGGTTGGATGAAAGCTACACAAATTGATAGTTCCTTCCTCTCCTCTACGTGATGTCAACAGTGTAAAAGAGACTGGATGTGCCACAGTAAACCCCTGCAGCACTCCCCAGCCTGCTTCAAGCCTGACATGCTGGGCTGCTGTACAGTGATGACAGAGAAAGCAAAATGGCAGACACACAAATGTCTTCAAGGAGAAGGAAACTACAGATCACGTTTTGAGTGCCTTCCAGTGGCTCCAGAACAACTATGCAGAAAACTTTGTTTATAAAAGTCCAAATAAAGGAGAAAATACAGAGACTTCTTCTGGGACAACTCTGGTTCCCTTAATAATCAAGCAGTCATAAAAATGTTCCTTTGATTCAGAAACCCCACAAAGGTTCTCTCTGTAGCAGCGAAGATGTTGAATACAACAGCACATAGTTGGCCTTTCACAAGCACTTCTAATCCTACTCGTAATTAGGGAAGAGAGACCGTTCCTCGCCATTTTTAATACTCTCAGAGTGGAAAAGGGTGGCTGCCTATACCAAACTGCTATTTAATCTTCACTTCAATGGAAGCTGTGACTTACTCTCAACAGAAAGGAGGGGTAAGGATTCAGCAAATCCTGAATCCAAAGCAGCTTCCAGTACAGACCTCATGAAAGAGAAGGGCAAAAAGAACGGCAAAGACAAAAGTGAAGAAGCCAGAACCTTTTTTAGAGGCTCCCTTTCATATCCTCTTAATTTCTTCAAAGCACGTCCAGCACAGGAGTAGGATGTACAGATCAGTTCTTACAGATTTTTTTTTCCTTTGTACACTATTTGTTACATTGCTCACACACAAACACACACACACAAAAAGTGGACAAAAATCAAGGCCATCAACTTCACACTGCCTAGGTTCCATATTTCTCCTCAAACAGTATTTATTGTGGATATCCAGATGTCCTCCATCGAGGCTGATGAGCCATGACAATTTTAGGTAACTGCATTTGAATATAGACCAGATTACTGACCTTCTAGAAACCTAAAGACCCCAAAACTTTCCATTTAGAGTGGAAATTATTAACACATCTGAGATAGCATAGTTTACCTAAGCAAGTTGCAAAACTAGACCCATCTTTCCGAGGTATTTATACCTCGGCTCATTCCTGTAATGTCTGTATACGTTACATATTTCTGCACAACACCTGCAGCACCGTATTTTACGAAACTCATTTTACAGTGGCACAAACTACATGGGCAAATAGAATGAATCAAATAAATTCTTGCAATCTCCAGTAAAATCAGCATTTCTGCGATTCAGGCTGTTACCAAATACTACTGAAACATGAAGCTGGAAGACTATGAAGATCTTTAGGCCAGCACCTCCAAAGGTATTTAGGAACCAAATCTTTTTGAGTCAGGCAGCTACACAGCAGGTACGGAAGCATCTTAAAGGACATGGGCATTAATGACTCAAGGAGAAAGGTTTCTTGACAATCCAAATGGGAGAAAAATAAGAAAAAAAAGGGATCTACCGTGGAGCGGTGAGCCAGATGGGCTGCTTGACAGGCCTGGAACAGGGCTACAGCGTCCTCCTTGCTTAGATGTCAGCTCTTGCTCGATCTCTTCCAGCCCTGCACTCTTTTGGAAGCGGCTCATGCGATTTACCACCCGGGGTGACATGTGTGTTCGGACACAGGGCTGGCCGCCGTACGGATTGATCGGAAAAACATGGGAAGTGCCACGAAGCGTGCTGACCACCACCCAACGACAGTCATGGCTGAAGGAGATATCCTGTACCTAGAAAACAGGAGTGGTATCATGTTTTAAACAAACACAAATCTTAATTGGAAATGTGAATAAACCCCCCTAAATTTAGGCAATAACTTGATTTTTTTTTTGTATATACCAATGAACTTAGTATTCAGTATATATTCAGTATATATTACAAATACAAGCTGCAGTATAAAACCAGTTCCAAATTTTGTGTACTTCTCAAAATATTCTGAGATTTTTCATTTCAATAGGCCTGAACTAAGGAAAACAAACCATGCTGCAAAGTACTATGGAAAGCCACAAGAGCTTGGTGTAATTTTCAAATAGAATTTAGTTCTAAAAAGAGTTGGGAAATCATTTAAATTACATGTTTTGTTATTTGCTTGTTTACTTTAATTTTTAGAGATTACCCAAAAAGGGGAAAAGGGAGGGATGAGAACAAGAGAGAGATCTCACCACTGGGCCTGATTTTGACAAATACTGGCACTCAAAACTATATTTTAAGTCAACAGAAAGACCATGTCCTACATAACTTAACAAACCAAAAATCAATGACCAGTATTTTCAAAAGCTGTCTAGAATGGTCTCTCATCCTGCTACTGTCAGTTTATCCCTCAGTGGAACAACCATTCAGCCAGGTATCCCTGGACCTATCGTCTTTTTTGGTTTGAAAATTTTGTCAAGAAGAAACTGAACAACTTTGGCCACTTCTCTCTATAAACCCACTCCACTTTACACACAGCAATCTTTATTAATCAGCTATGACAGTCCTAGGAAAAACCCCCGTTAGATTTCTTCGTATGCATACGAGTATTTGTCCACCATTTAAAAAATGCAAGTCTTATTTTAGCTTAAAATGGTCAGCCTCAAAGCAAATATAAAAATACAGTTAAATATTTTCTACTAGAGTTACTCCTTGCATAGATCTCAGATACGAAGTCCAGAAGGATTTAATTCTCTTTTAAGTGTGCTTTACACAGCGCTTTGATGGAAAGCAAATTCTTGTTCCTGAAGGAATGCTTTAAAAGAGAGATTAAAGTTTGTTTCCAACCCTGTACTGGCAGACAACTCAAGAAAACAAGTAGTCTAGGTTAAAATGATTTATCATAGAAAAAAAAATCCTAAAACAATTCTTCCAAAAATGTTTTTAAAGGTAAAAGCTGACTAAAAAGAACCGCGTGCGCAAGTGGGATTTAACACAGCAAACAAACATATAGACGAAGGATTAGCTTTCATTATATTATTAAACAGCATAAACTAAAAAAAAAATTCTTTAAGATTTCACTGAAGCCAGTTTTACAATACGCTAGGTACTCAAATTGGAGTAAACACTGATAAAATCTTGACAAATATTCCAGAAATGCACTCCAGCTATGCCAGACAAAAGCAGCAAGTATTCATCAAAGCGCAAGTTTCCAACTGAGCCCTGAAGCCTTGGAGATAAAAAAAGGATTTAAGTCTTGTGACTTGTGACAAGATATTTGGCTGACAGACTGTCACGACACAAAATGCTTCATCAACATTACATAGATAAACCAAAAACCAGCGCTACACACCTGCTCTTTTCAATTACGGTGACGTACCCAAATGAGCTGCTAGTGATACAGCTCAACGATCTCCCCAAAATCTGACAGGTTTAGCACTTGCCGTGGTTCTGATATTACTGACATAAAGTCACAGCACTCAGAGCTCCTACTTTGCCTACAAAGTGTTTCACCTTAATAGATTGCTCAAAAAGGATTAGAGACCTCACAGGGATTAAGGAGAGCCAAAAAAAAGAAACCCCAAAGCCATGGAGTCAGAGAAAAAATGGCACCAGGAGTACTGAAATACCTGCTGTTTAAAGAGGCAATTTCTACCGGTCAAAATCAAACGAAAGAACCGTATACAAATTGCCACTCTCAGCGACAAAAGCACAATCACTAATATAGCGAAATCATTGAGGCTGTTGGAATATAATTCCAGTCCCATCAAAGGCCCTGTTTTTTAATTTCTAGTAACATAAAGAATGGCCAGGTTTGTCTTTAGATGTGACCCCTCTGAACACATCACTGTTTTCCACATATCTGGTATTCAGTCCCCTTCTAGTCCCCTTCCTGATCTCTAAAACCATCTCTCTGTCCCAGTCTCAGGAGAACAGCTTCTCTCTTCCTTCCGCTTTGCTGTTCTGCCCGCTCGCCCCATGCCTCCAACACAAGCTGTCTTGCTCTGCAGCTTCATGCTCCTTGCAGAAGAGTGCTCCCCCCTGAAACCACAGCGAGTCGGGGGGACTTCACAAACCTCCCTGTGAACCGACGCCTCGGAGCCGTATGTGCAGGGCAGACTCAGGCTGCCTGTGCCTCTTCCACCTCCTCCCTCCTGCACTTCAACCGATTTCACAGCCAAACCCTTGAAATCACTGTGTCCACTCACATCTACCACGCACCCTCTCTAATCTCATGTTATTTGGTAAAGCATTTTTAGAGGACATTTCTATGAGATGACAGAGGGGAAAAAAAATTATATTGCTGTACTGCACAACAGAAATGTATATATTTCTATATCAATACTCAGCTTTCAGTATGCATCCTTAGGATTATACCTACAACAGCCCTGGCATAATATAACTCAAGCCAAGAAACCGGGAAACAATCATTACAGGATGTTTTTTTTTCAATGTGTAAACACTACGCAGAAAAATAACTATGCCTGATCTTCATGAAGAAAGTTTGGAACAACGTAATCCAGAAGACTCTCTTTAAAACAACAATGACAAACGCTCGCTGCAGTTGGTGAGAGGGTATCGCGGTCATGGCTGCTTTAAATATGGCTGAAACCTCAGAGGCAGGGAACAAACAGGTTTTTAAGACTCAGTAATAAGAAGGGGAAAAAAAGTGTTGACAGACAAGTGTGAAATGAATTAAGATTTATGGGAATATAGCTACGAAACCCTACTCAGCAGCCACAGAAAGTATTTGAAGGCAGCTGTTACACATGCAGTAACTCTACCTATCTCCTACCATTGGTCTTTCACAGAGAAACGATGAGCAGCAGTACCACAGAGAGTTCAAGGAGGTAATTCAGAGAAGGTTTCCAATTTCATACAAGGGCATGAATTAAATACTTTCATATCAAAAGAGCACAAATGCATCTGTGCAATGCAGAGGGGTCTGTAACTTTCCCGCAGATCTAGAAGAAAGCAGTGGATCAAGCTGAAAGGAGAAAGCTCATCACAGCAGTCTCAGAAATCACTTCAAAAAATCAGCTGTGTGTGTCCATGAAAAAAAAAAATAAATTATCACATCAGACTTGCTGTTATCCACCACACTGTTACTGTACATTACACAGAGTTCTTGACTGCTTATAGTATAAACAAACTGCACAGTGGCCCATTAGTGGTTTTCAAGTTTATGCTAAGCGTTGCAATTTATTGCTGTCCTTTAGGTTAATGTACTATTATTTCATGTATTTATAATATATTTCTGGATTTGTTGTTAATTATGATGTAATGTTTAGATACCAAAGATCAATCAAGATCCCATAGTGTTTACAGATCTATGTTAATAAAGTACAAAGTACACTAGGTCTCTCACGATGCAAAGTTTATTCTATAGCTCAAGGTCAACATCAGATTAATACTCACGTCTGTATTTCAGAATTTTATCTGTCCTCTTCTGTCTGGGCCAGCAAAGGGAATTATAGACCTGAGACTTTGTTTAACTCACGAACCCTTAAGATATTTTAAACTGCAATACTAAATATTTCTGTAGGAACATCAGTGCTTTCTCCTAGCTTTCCTACCATTCCTTCCTCCTAGTTTGTAAGCATTTTGGTTCCTTAAGCTTCAAGCTACATTTCTTGCATATCCAAAAGTTTCGGTGAAATCCCTGGATGCTTCAAGGTCCTCACTGGAAACACCACAGCCTTTTCTGACCCAAAGGAATGCACTTAAGACCACCACAGAATGTTATAAGGAAAACAGCACACATCCTCCAGTTCGCCTGTATCTAAAGCAGGTTCTGTGTGTCTCCTGCTTACAGGGGGTCTGCAGAAATTTTGTCCACATTTTATAGACTACGCACCTTGCTCTATGAATCCTCATCAGTACTGGCCAAGCCCCAAAGCGGTTCTGGCTGCCCAGACATGCTGCACCTCTTCTATCACTGTCTGCTACTGACTCTTCGCTGTATTAATACGCCAACTTTCTTGAAAAAAAAAATTCAATATCCTCACAAAATTATCAAGGCTACGTTCAGAATCATGGACAATATGACTACTTTCCTATCAGAGACAACTAAACAATGTTTCAAATATTTGGGTAGGCATTAGCCCGACTTGGAAAGAAATCATTCGGTACTTGTATGGAACAGAAACAACAGTCTGAGAAAGGTTTTTTTAACAGGTGCTAGGAAAGAAATCTTTCAATCAGCATGTATTATCCAATGAGTCCTCCACCATGTAGCTTCCTTCAGCTTTGTCATTTCTCTCACCTGCACCATTTGTTTCTCACAACCCTTTCGCCTTCGCTTCTAACCTCCAGAACTCTTACACTGTCTTCTCCTGTTTTCCTTCCATTACTCTTCTCCTATGCTTCTTTTTAGCTTCCACTCTCTTATTTCCCTACATTTCGAACACTATGATGGAAAATCTTCCAGAATATTAAATGAAAATTTAGCTGCCACGTGCAGAGTCTGACCTGAGCGAGACAGTGGGGCCATCTAATATATGGAGTCCCACAAGGCCATGCCCTGTGTCAGTAGCTCTACTGAGGGTCGGCTTTCAAGACTGTACAGATCAAAAAATTGTTTCTGATATTCTGAAAATCTGGGTGGAATTATCTGAACCATTCACGTACTTTATAGAACGAAAACCTATAAAAGTTTTTGCTATAATTTTTTTCTTTATTCCCACAGCTTCTCCAAATTTAAACACAATGTTAATTAGAACATATTCGCAAGATAAATTAAAAACATAATTCAAGCCATAACTGAAAGAAAGCAAAACAGAAGTAAAGGCAGCACAGAGAAATTTTTAAAGCAGCTGACTAAAATGGGAGAGCCAGAGGGATGGCTGATGACAGCAGCAACCCCGTGGGACAGGCAGTGACCTTGTTTACCACGACTCTGGGGAACGACTGACAGCCCATACCCTGCCTCCGTATTTCAGGGCTTCTGGAGGTTAACATGGTACTACCTCGCTGCACAACGCTTAAATGTACGCTATCACTTGTTTCCTCAGAAAGGAGAAGGAGCTGTCCTGGGCTGTCGCAGCACCTCCCCAGGCACATCCCCTCCTGATGCGTGTGCACAATAGAGTAGTTAGAAAACAAAGCTCGCAATACTGAACGATGTATTTTCATAGCATTTACAAGAAATAAGTATTAAAACATGTTTTGATCTTCCTAGTGCTCCCCGCCCCCCGAGCCCCTTTTTCAGTGGTGGCGAGTTACACCAGGTACAACGTGTATATTCCTGTGCATTGCACTGCTCTGAACTTCAGGAGTGAAGAGGAAGAACAATAATGCAGGACTGGCATTACTGCCATGGGAACGTAACCCAGTTTCGTGCACACTATACAGTGTCACAGAGAAAATACATCGTTATTGGTAGGACACGACTTAAGTATTTAATTATGCTGTGCAGGGAGACAGCAGAAATAAAAAACCAGTATCATTAAACAAAGAGAAAGAGCAGCAGTACTGAGGAGGCAAGGGTCAAAATAAATGAGAAAACTGGTCTGTATTTGAATTTTTTTTTTTGTTGAGAAAATTAAGGACATTATGTAGCCACAAACACAAATGAAAAAATAATAAAATCATGGACTACACAATATGATTTATCAGACCCACACAGACCCAGCTCTGTCTCCCTGAGTCGTCAAAACTGATTTCGGTTTCATCTAAAAAGAATGGCAGAATCCGGGCACAGGGAGACGTTCGTGTAGGGTCCCTCAGCCAGGGGAGCTGCTCTCTATTAATAACTGAAATTGCAAACGCCACTCTGCTAAGAGCTCCGTCTCCTCAACATAGTTAAGCTACTTCTAATTGCAGCAGTTTCTTATTGTCTGCTTTCAGCAAAGACTGATCAACTTCCCTAAATCAATCTTTATTATTTCAAGACTGTCCCCAGATTCTTTCCCAGAAATAAGGAAGTCTCTCTTCCACAGACCATTTCAATGATTGCAACTACTTAAGTATGTCCAAAGATATGAAGAAATTTCTATTAACCATGGAGGTTTACATCCAATATTGTAAACTATTCCAGTGTTTCACTACCTGGCCACGGTACGTGACACAACCTTGAACAGTCTCTAAGAAATCACATCACAAAAACATTCACGCATTCCCTAGAAAAGCGTAAAATTGCACATGTTCTGTGGCAGCCCATGCTGGAATGTTTTTATCATTCCCTCTGTTTACCTACGCTGGCTGAAGTCAGTTATAACAGCAGGTTGAGAGTCAGAATAACAAAAGTCTGACAGCGTAAAAGATTACAGAGGACCCTGGCCACCAGCCCACTGATGCTATCATTACGTTTATTTGTTCTAGGTTGAGATAATACTGTTTTCAGGGATTTTTTTTTTTTCTGTTTACAATTTCAGATCAAAGAGAAAGGATCATCAGGTGACAGTCTAACTTTCATCTGCCAGTAAATGAGCTTCCTCAGTACAGAACATGCTATACTTTTATTAAAAACCTTTCAAAACTGTCTTGGATAAAAACATGGGTACAATAAGTGTTGACTTAGAATGCAAGAGCTGCAGGAGAAGAAAATGTATCCTTAACCAAAACATGCACCACATCCACATGCACCTTTTTCCCCTTTACAGCTGAACTGTGCGAGCATGGATTCCCTGCAAGCTTCAGTTCTCTCTCTGGCATGGTCGGACACAGCCAGCGCTTGCAGTGAACCTCCACAATGTAACACAGTGCATCACACATACTGGGCTTTGTTCTCTGAAGTTAAAAAAAAACAAACAACAAACCAACTCTGAAGCGTAAGTGGCACTTAAAGACTAGAAGATAGTAACCCAGTGTAACTGAAACAGTGACTTCTCTCTGTGTTTGCAGAAAAGTAACTTCGAATTGTGACCTTGGGACTCGCATCTCTCGAACCAATAAAGAATCTGAGCACTTCACATTCCTTCATGGCCGTTGTCCTCACAATTCCCTGTTGAGACAGGGGTCCACTTTCCATCTTAACCCATCTTCATCTGAGCCACACAAAAAAGTCAGCGGCTTTGCTAGGAACTGAGTGATCTTCACAGTCCCAACTCAATGTTTTATTCAGCAGATAAGGCTTCTTCCTATATCTGCTGCTCAGAGTCAGCAAATACAACATAGATTTGCAATAACAACACTTTAAAACTCAATAACACTCTGTTTCAGTGTTCAAAGCATGCAGAAAGGGAAAAGGAAAACCATGTTATGAAGACTAGCTGTGAACAGCCAGGGAGAAGACTATTACTTACCCTTAACTTCCTATCCAGGGGAATGCAAGGTCAAAAAACCTGCGTTACCAAGCACAGCACCTACCTCCTCTCAGCATCACAAAGCCAATGGCAAGCGGACTGACAGGGCAGACAAACCCTGAAAAGAACATCATTAACAAAAAAAACCTGGAAGATAGCTAGCAGGTGCCTTTGGACACTGCTCCAGGGAAAAAGAGCCATCAGTTGTTCACAAAGTGCAAATTATCATACACTGGATACCAGCACAATCTGCAGTGAGCGACATCTCAGCATAGTGAAAGCTTCTCTTGAGGGGGAACCTGCAACAGCCTCATCCCTCTCTCCTCCATCCAACGGAAACGTTACAAATAGCATAAGTACAGTACAGCCATCCGGAGAGACTGCCAATTTAACACAACATTCTGTATTAAAATTGATTTTCATTTTTCCCTTCATAAAAATCGAAGTACAAAGTCTATTTTATCCCATTCATTGACGATATGATTTTAGTGACACTGTCTGCGTGGAGTAGAAACTCACTGCAAACGCTTAACACAAATTCTGCTTCGGCTACGGACAAGATCCTGATGTCCATGAAAGGAGACAAAACCCCTACTGATCTCTTTCCAACCAGTCTCTCTGTATTTCAGAAACGATCAGGAAAATGTAGAAATGGTCTTTCAGACTGAAATTTCTCAACCCCAAGCCAAACCAGAATTTGTCTGGAATTTAGAAAAATTAATGCAGGATGGAGCATGTACTCTTTACTTCTCTTAAGTCAAAGTGATGGTGTAGCTAACACACCCGACCCAGTAGAAGGACGTGGATGTGCCTTAGAGACACGGCTTGGCTGCAGTAAATCGATCAGAAAACACCATTATTCAGTCACAACACTTGCTTCTTTTTCTTTAATACACATTAAGTGTGCAACTTAATCCACTTAAGATGCTTCTGTCTATGAATGACAGAAGGGACCTCCTGTCACCTTCTCTTAGGCCACAGATGAGAAACAGCAAGCTATCGGTCTGCCCTCCAACCACTGAAGACACGGTAAAACAGAGACCAGGAATTCTGCAGCCCCGCAGAAGGGGATACTCCAGGGTTGATATCCTAAAACTGGGTGAAATTACAATCCAAACTTTGTTATAACATCAGATATGCCTGTCGATATTTGGAACGAATATATTCTGTTCCCAAATTTCTGACCCCAGAGCAAACCTGGTATGCCATGTATTACACAAAGCATACACTGCAGATCCAACACTTCTTGGAAAAACTGGTCTTACACTGGACTCCACGTACAGTCGATTTGTGCATAAGCAGTGATCCCATACCGGGAACTTCTGTGTGTCCAGCAACTTGAACAGCACGATGCTGACGAGGGCATGAAACTCTCATAAACATCACAATGCACCAGTTCCTTGTCAATGAACTGAACGGCCTTACAGTATCGGTAATAAGCATTCACAAGAAACACGCTAATGGATCACAAAGCAAGAAAAGAAAAATCATGCATCAGAGTGTGAAAAAAGGATATTTTGGGAAACCTCTATGTGGCAAACCTCTATGAGCCAGGATCTGACGTACAAAAGCAGATTATTTCAGTATAGTCCTTAAAATATCACATATATAATGATAATGTTTAAACCATTTATAATGGGTACTAACCAAACAAATTTTGACACTGATAATCACTCATATCCATCAACACAAATTAGAACTTTTTATAGCTCCAGTACAGAAGGTGACCTTTAAGACAACTGGGCTTGATTCACCATTAGCTTTAAACCAGGGGCAAAAAAAAGAAAAAAGTTTGGTTGCAAATGTATAAATACTATTCTAACCAAGGAAGGAGGTACAGAGGCTTCGCAGTGTGTGTCTCACAATATTTGCATTGAGAATTTTAAACTGAACAGTCACCAAAATTCGTGCCTAATGCTACTCAAACGTGAAATTTATGGAACAAAAGAATAGCAACACAGACTACTCTTCTCACTAAACAACTAGAAGTACTGCTATTCCAAAAGAAAAAGTAAAACCATCCATCATATTATGGAAACATTTCAAATTATGGATGTGTATTGAGAATCGCAGGTACCAATGTGATTTTGTTGCTGGATAGTTCAATTATCAAGGGCGTTGTGAAATCCATCAATACACCTCAGACCAGTCAGAATTTTCTCTATTTTATACCATTCCAAAAGCTATACTGTTCACGTCCCAAATGAAAACTATGTGGCAAACTAGGAACAAACTTTTTACTGTGTTGATGTTGAGAATTTTAATGCAATGCCTTCACACAGATGCTAATCCTATATCCCCAAAAACCTGTGTCAATAAAGGTTTATTCTTCAAATGTGTTATGTTTGGTTCCCAACGTATCCCTTAAAAACAAACTTATCAGATGTAAAATACAGAAGTACATCTTTGTTCCCAGTGACTGGGGTCCCACGCTTTCGTTTTGGTTTTAAATATTGATTATAGGATATTTCTCATTTTTGGATGGAAGTAAAACAAAAATAACTGTAAAACATTAAATGCATTACAGTACATGCTCGAACAGATGACAGAATGCATATATACTCACAGATCTCAACGCCCTTTATATCATTTATAGAAATTATTTGTAAGTATTATATACATTAACCCAGGTATTGGACTTCTTTTTCCTAATTTCAGATTGGCTATTCCTTCCTATAGCAAACTATTGCCTATAATATAAATTAGTTTTCCAGAATGGTAGCAGCAATGCTTTCAGAGTATTTAAACTACCAGTAATTTAAATCCCCACAGACGGAAACATTATAAACCACTACTACATTAAATAAAGCTTTCAGATTCTACTTGTTACAAAGGTAAGGCAAAAAAACTCAAGGGAAATGGGAAAATGCATAGGAAAAAAACCAGTTTGAAGGAGCTATAATCACGGTACCACAATAATCCAAGCTTCCAGTGTCAGGGTCATAATCGCAGTGCCCGAGGCTTCTCTCTGTCACACTAGTTTACATCTGCCAGACTGTCACAAGCCTGTGCTTTCAGTGTGTAATTGCATCAGCAAGTGCAATACTCATTTCTTACCCTGTGGTGACATTTTTATTTATGTATTTAAAGCAGGTTCTTCAACAGTTACTCAACGCGACAAAGGTGAGGCTCTCCTGATGCCTAAAAGCGTCGCAGTGAAGGATTCAGCCGTAACACACTGGACTGCTTCCACCAGAGCCATGCTAGCAGCAGTGACCTCTCTCGCTTTTCTCCGCTTTATCAGCAAATCAGTTTACTGAGCATTTTCTAAAATACAACTTCAGATTTTTTCACCCTGGGCTAACCTAGCCTAATTTAGTCTTCCATCTTTAACAGGGGGATTTTTAAACGGGGAAGTTCAATTTGTATCACTACAGTTTCCAACAGGTTCCCCCACTTTGCTACAGCGTAGATAAAAGTTAATCACAGCTGTTTAATTAACTCTTCCTTTCAACTCTTTTACTGTCTGTCTTAGGCTTTTACCACCAAAGTCAAGCAAACCCTGACAGTTGCTTCACAGGCACGAGACAAACGTTTAACATGTTACATGAGAAAGGTTAAGTACAAACACAGCTAATAATCTGGGCTCTTTGGAGGCAGTGTCGTATCTGAATAAATCTGACAGCACCTCATTGTAAAGGGCAAGAATTTATTATTGTCCAGGTTAAATGCTGTGCTCTTATCCATTCTGTGGCTATATCGTAAGAAAGGCTCTTTGTGTGCTGAAACAAACATTAAAGTGCCAACATACACAAAATGTATAAGGTGTCGGGGGATTATTCTTCAGCAAATAGTTTAACTTACTTTGGCTTCAGTCTCTCCCCTGTGAAGTGTGTACAAATGATGGACGGCACTTTGTGATGATGACCAAGGATGTGTCAGTATTTGAAAAACATGGAAATCATGGCCTAATGTGTCAGTAGTGACCAGCAACATCCCTGGGTAAAAAAAAAAAAAGAAAAAGAAAAAAGAAACACAAAAGCACAAGAGATTAATCACTGCAGAAGAAGAGCTTATGAATGTCTATCTAAAAAAGCTAGCATGGCTTACATTTTGTTTTCTGGGACCAAAAGAAAACAGTTGCAGAAAATTACTGAATTGAAAGAGATTCACTTCATGAAAATAAGTTAAAATTTCAACTGAAATCATATTAACAGCATTACTACTTAAGTATTACAATACAAATCTATAAAAGCCAACTAGAAAAAAATCTGGGAATATTCTAGCTAAAGTTGAGAACTTGTGTGACCGATATGAAGCACTGAAGTGATGAATGTTAGAGTGAAACCCCAAAAGGCTCCTCACTAGGAAAGAGCCAGCATAAAAAAGATTCATGTTTCCACAATAATTTGAAGAAGAAACACTATCAAAACCCAGCTAAAACAAACCATACCAAAAACAGTCCTGAAGAAGCATCTTTCTTATAAATGTATATGAAAGAACTGTCTGATTTATTGGTTGGAAGGCAGCAAATCAGAGTTGAGAGCTTTCAAGTGAAATATTAAATTAGGTACTAACTTCATTGAAAACAGGTCACTGATGGATGTACTGAAATGATTAAATTAGAAGATCAGCAGAATCACAGTAACTTACATACGCTATTTACTTTTTTTCTCCCAGTATATGTCAGTCCATAACCCAGTTTTTAGACATTTACAAACATATTTGAAGTCAATTTGCTATAAAAGTTTAAATTTGTATGCCAAAAAAGAAGCAATTTTGTGCGAGCAAGAAAAGTACAGGATCATGGCAGAATTTAGGACTACAATAAACAAACTTCAGATTTATTTTCCTGTATAAAAATGTCCATATTACCATGCTTGTTAATGAAATTCATGAAGTTATCACCCAAAGTGATCCTCCAACATTTAACTGACGTCAAGTACAAAGTGATTTTAGCAGTTTAACAGCTACATTGAAGTGCCTTCAAAAGAATTTTCGATGTATCCATCTATTAAAGAAAACCAGGAATTTCCACATCGCTCTATTGCGTTGATTCTCCACATAAAGCGTAACTGAAATCTTTTATCCTTCAGGAAGAGAACTTGGGTCTCCACATTTTACACGACACCTATTCAAAGGATAAGTGATTATCTTATTTCTGTCATAAAAGAGTGTTCGCTTTCTCAGTTTATTTACACGTGGCTCCACGATTCATCTTTCCCTCTTCTGCTCACTGCTGCTAAACAAACACATGCAGTACAAGTTTGAAAGCTCTCACACGTTACTGTCAAAGTCCTAGCATATGCCACTTCTAAAATTTTAGAATTAAACTGGAAAAAAACCACAACCCTCTTGTGTACTGAGCAGCCAAGAAATGCTCTCTTGGTGAAGACTCGGTTTAATTATTTTTTCTACTGAATCACTGTTATCGCATCACTGGATTGGTATCCTGAGTGGTGTCCCTCCTTGGCAATCCTGGATTCCCCCTTTCCTTAAGTCCAAACAGAAGAATTTCAGCAGCCAAAGCCTTGACCTTCTGGACTCGGTGTCCCTCCCCAGTGCCGCCTGCGCCTCCTCCTCGAGGCCAAAGCAGGTTTGTGAGCACACGCCTCGGCTCACAGGGGGAATAGCACAGCCCTGAATCCTCTGAAGGGGACAATGCAGCACCATCACAGAGCTCCTGCGAGCACAAACAGGCATATGCCTCGGTTTCTCTTGACCATAACTCTTACGAAACAAGGACCTGATCTTGTGAAAGTAAACAAATACTTTCACGACGATGAGGCCCGCCAGCAGCAAGGTACAAAATAAGAAAGAAATCCAAATTGCGTTTAGAGACAAAATTACCTACGAGGTTCCTTCTCAGCTTGACCACTGATGCTGGTGGGGTGGGACGGAGAGCCAGGCCACCCACACTGCACACAGCCATTTCCTCAAAATCACACAAATGCAAAATCTTAAATCTGACCTCAGCAAGATTCCCTCCAGCAGACATACTTTTACTGTTACAGGCTGTTACTGCGATTCCGAGTGTTAGAAATGAAAGAGAGTTTGTTATGGAGCTAAGAAATCCGTGAGTGCATTTGGGTATTATGTTTGGGCGGTAAGGCATGGGAGTTGAGGTTGGTCTGGATGTTAATGTTGGCTTAACTGGCAATTTCCTTGATTTGTAGTGACTGTGTTGATAGGAAATACAGCTAAAGTTGCTCAAGTGTAAGTCAGCCAAGTCTTTCGTGTGGGATTATGCACACAATTTGCATTAATTCTGTTCTGAAACATCACAAAATACACTTCCCTTCTAGTGAAGCGTGCGGTCCTCGATAACATATAGCATTTCCAGTGGAGAAACCTGGAAGCAAACAGGGGTTTGTGTGCTGGAATTAGGCTGCCACTATTTCTGCAGCGAGGATATTCCAAGAGAACTTAACTCAACATAGTAAGGATTTATTTTCTACATTCCCACCTTTGCTTCTCCTCACACATTAGATAGCTTTATATAGAAGTTGAGTGTGCTTTTGAGTTCTTTTTCCAGATGGAAAGGACCTTTGGAGAAGGAAAAGCTGGAAGGGATGACTACATAAGGCTTCTCTCAACAGTGAACAGACGGCCTCAGCAAACCTTGATTTTTTTTTTCTTCCCCCAAAGTGCTAGAAGTCTTTTATAAATACAACTGCAGAGCTGAGTGCACCCAGAGATCTGAGCACAGCATTCTTCATGTGTATCCCATCACATGGCACAGTGCAATGAGGATCGTAAAAAAAAAAAAAAAAAAAACTTTAAACAAGCCAAAAATCTGTTTGGAAGCTGGAGACAGAAAGCTGCGTAATAATCACGAGCCAGTGAAAACACAGGAATTACCATACTGCCTTGTCCATCAAATCTATCGGCTGTTTAGCTAACCAGTATCTCGTTTCCAATATTGGCTAGGAACGCAGGTGTCTGCGGACGGTGCAATAAACCCCACCGTACGCAGATGTGATATAAATTCATCCTACTCACAACGTTTTGTTTTGGTTTTTTTTCCCTCAAATCTGTAATCTCTACTTAACCCGAGGGCACTGCTAGAGCACCCACTTTGGGACTGTACACAGCAACGTGGGTCACCCAAATCCGTAAAGCAGAGGGTGGTACCTGTTTGCTCTTTTGATGGCAAACGCCGTACCTGAACAAATGAAGCCGTGAAATGTGTTTGTCTATCTGCAGTGTGATCAGTTCCACAGGATGTACCGAGCTCTTGGGTCCCTATTAACGTGTGTTGCTGTGGGGTTTTTCAGGTTTTATGGTTCTTGGGTTTGTTTTTTTTTTTCCCCCCTGTTTTTACTAACTTGAAGAAGTACAGAGGTGAAAGATAATACATCTGTGGGTGGAAAGGAATTGGCTTAAAAATAGAAAGATGGGTGGTATCTGATTTGGCAGTTTTGCACACCTAATCTAAAATCCTGCTGGCTATCACTGTTTGGAATAAATGCATTTTATTAGATGAAAGCCGAGGGAAAACAGGCTCTTCGCTTACATTAGCGACTGTTTTTCAGTAAGTTAAAGGAGGACCTTTCATACTCACATTTGCATTTGAAACACAAATATATACTTGCCGAACTTGTATCAACACAGAGGTCCCAAGCACAATACCGCAGATGTGAAAGAACGTGTATTTATAAAACAGGATTTTGAAATATCTTTCTTACTACTGTTATTCAAACAATAAATCACTGATGTTTTAGAACATTTGACTTGGGGTTTTGCTGTGGTATTTTCCAGCTCTCATTACTTCACACTGGAGAATCACAGCTTTCAATTACTACAGCTCAGCCATTTCGTTTCTCTCTCCGTCTCCCTGCAACGAACGGCCGCTGCCCCACTGCAGCAGCCCCGCAGAAACACCTCATCCCGGCAGAGACACACCAACTCCAGTCCTGGTCGTTACTTCACTTTCACTTTCAAGCGCAGGAAACTTCAGCTCCGCTCTCTAAAAGACCTTGTGACAGTTTTCCCAAAAAGTTGTTTAGACGGAAATACAGGTTAAAGCTGTCACAAGTTCAGTCCAAAATGTTTTCTCTTATGATGTACTTTATGTATGAATAATCATAGATGAAAAGTGAATAATTCTTAAGGATTTCCTGCTTATTTTTCAAACTGGCATTAATCCCTGTTTAACAGATAACATCTGAAATCAATTGAAAGTCTTGCATACACAGAACCCAGTGGAAATTTATGTGTATACTTAGTATGTATCTTACTGCAAAAATTCTGATTTTGCTTATCCACAATATGAGGGGTGCAGCTAGGTTAAATTAATGACTGTTTTACTGTGTGGTTTTTCAAATCCACAGGGATGATTAAAATCCAGTTTAAAGAGAACAGATATCCCAGATGGAAAAAAAAAAAAAAAATTACCTAAGCTTTGTTTTACCTGACAAATACATTTGCCCTAATTTACAGCTTCCTACTTTTCATGCATTCTGTTTGGGAAACAATAAGCTTCTTTCAGGACAGAAACGTTAAAAAAACCCAGAGAATATATGCATAAAAGGAAAAACTAGTACAGATGTAGACTGTGGGTTAAGAGCTATTTATGCAGTATCAGAAGACTAAACCAGACTCTGGCCTGGCCATAAACTAAGCCCACGCCCTAAATGAGGTGCCAAGCCACAAAAAGCATTTGCGTCAACTGGGAATACAAGGAAAAGAAGGACTTCTAATTATAGGGCCTGGAAGAGGAAGCCCAGAGTGATTAGGAGTTTAGGCGCTGCTGTATGTTTATCTGGGAGCTTCCTCTCGCTCCCTCTCAGCTCGGGTTTGATAGATGAGGGTTGGCCTAAAGGGTGGGATTGAAGTCGCTGATGGTACACAGAGTTCTCCACAACCCGAAGGAGACGGAGACGGAATACTAAGGCTTCTGTGGCCTTGTAGGAACATAACTCTTTTCAACTAGGCGTCAGCTGGTTAGCCCAAACGGCAAAATTAGAGAGCAGCAAATCACGCTTGGGTACTTGCTATAAAATCTAGGAAACCTGAGTAGCCTAAGCATCTCCACCACATCCTATTTATAACACCTATCTAATTGCATAGCTGTTTATTATACGCATACAAATGAGGTACACACAATTTCACCTTGGGTTTAAGTTTCACGAGTAACTTCACTTTAACTAATGCCATCTTTCAGAGAAACGGAAGGGTTTTTCCGCCTTCCAAAACAATGTCATTCTGTAATTACACACTGAAGAACTCAACACGTTCAAGCTGTGCTGGATTTGTTTTAAAAACACCAAGGGCACAAATGTTAGGAAAGAAGGCATACATCTGCATGAAGGAAACAATATATTCACAGATACACTTAATTGAAGAGTGCAACTCTGACATTTCCATGCATGCGTAGCCATGTAGAGTCCTGTACGCCATCACACAAACAGGCCACTTACACGAACAGAGATAAAAAAAGACGAACAGCAACTCAGACTTTATTTTTTAAATATGAGCACCATGCAACGTTAATATTATGCTTTCTAGGTTTTCAGGTTACAGGATCGGAGCGCGCAGTGGAACTGCGCTCACAGTTGCTCCTTATTCAGTCCATAGGCACTTCGCTCGGCATTTCTCCCCTCCGCACGCTAACGGTACAGATTCCTGTTCTGCTGCAGCTCTCTTGCAAAAGCAGTTGCGTACATATCTTGTTAAGCTGTGACAAAGTTTATATGGTCCCTGGTTTTATGAAACATATGACCTGACCTACGAACAGTAGCTTTATTTATACTCACTTAACTCCTCTCTGAGGCTGATGCTAGTCAAAATACAGCCAAATATTAGTGCTAGCAAGCTCATGTATACTTCCAAGCGTAACACGTATGCCACAGTTACAAAATTTGGTCTCAAAAACACTTAAGTAAATAAGGAAAATCTGATTTTAACATCAAAATTCACTGAAAATAATAACGAGTACAGCAAGATATAAAAAATATTTTAAAAATAAATACTAAAAAACCCCTATAGAAAATTAAAAGAAAGGGAAGAAAAATAGAAAATTATCTTGTGAATAAATAATTACCTATGACTGGCAATCTTTATACACTGTAAGACACTTAGCACAATTATATATTTAATCTGAATTCCTGGAGCTTGGGATGGGTGTATGGGAAGTGTCAGACATTTACCATGCCCAACAGATGGCTCAGCGTATGCTTTATGTACTGAAAAACTATGCACCACTTTCAAACCCTAACTGACTACAGCTGATGGCCCGATAAATACTAAAACTTTATCAGGATGGGTGTCTCCCTCCCGAAACTAAAGGATACAGACTGAGTAAACGAGGGGGAAAGATCAAAGGGAACAGACTCCCTTTTCTTTTAACCCTGCTGGTAATTCCCCCAAAAGGGATACAAATCCACAGCCACTACCGTTACCTCCGTGTTTGGGGGTTTGTTAGCTGCAGAGGCTGCAGTAAACATTTTTACTGCTGAAACCTGTCATCGTGTTTCTCTCTTTTCACTGGAATGAGAATAAAGTAATGTTACTGAGAGAGGGCAAAATCCTGACCTCCCTGAAGTCAACAGGGCTTTTGCCACTAACGTCAACATGGGAAAGAACGTTACCCTTCTCACACAGTTGTGCATCTTTAATCTGGAAGGAAGTTTCCAACTTGTTAACAACGCGTGCTGTGCTAAATGACTGTTTTGAAATGAATTCTAATATATTTCAGAATTAATTACAGAACTATCAGGTATCAAATCACAGTATATTCAGCAATAGTGATACTCAAATTAATGTCATCAATGGATAATATTACATTAGGACAATTGTACCTTTTTAATGCTTAAAGAAACTAAGACCCTAATATTTCCTTTCTCTTGAAAGTGATGAATAGAGAACTACAAGAATTACTGAAACTGTTGGAAAGATCACGGAGACAAGCCATACTGAAAAAGACAGGGGGCCTCAGGCCATCCTCCTCAAGGCCTCGTATCAAGGCAAGACTTTTTGGTAGTATCGAAAAAAGCTTACAGATGGTACATAGATGGAAACCAGTTATTTAGCTGTGACTTCTCTTTGCAGGAACAGGTAGGCGATGAAGCACAACAATTTAATCGCACCTCTCCAGCAGTACGACAGCTTATTTGCACAAAGACATCCATTTGACAACCACAGAGAAACGTTTTCCATCTCCCCGCTCCTTCCCAAGTATCCCACCTCCGAACGAGGAAACGGGCTCTGTTCAAATCTGCTAGGAACTTCTGCCACTAACTGCTACTTAGTCCTCATTTGGGGACAAATTTCTTTGGAGATAACAGGTTAAATGCTTAGATTAGAAAAAAATATTAATATGGAAGTTTTCCGAAAAGTTAAGTAGCGATGGATTTAAACTATTGATAATAATAAATTTCTGAAATTTAAAAATAGGAGAATTAATGCACTGCAAATCACCATACTGGCCCTCTTCTAAATCAATTTTCCCACCCAAATGACATGATGCTGTATCGCACTGATTACAGGATTTCATAAGCATTTCTCCCCAGATTCAAGATCCTGTTCAGTGTGCTTCCAGGGTTAAACTCACAGCAAACAAAGAGTGATTTTATTTAAGAGTGATTTTAAACAATACTTGTAGTTAAACCATAGCTATCCGAAATGTGGTAATTATTTAAAAGAGAATTTAAATTATCAAGAATTTCCTAAATTTTCCATATATCCTAAAGTCTTCCAGCTACAGGTAGGAAACGCTCTAGAAGCATGCGAGTATTTCTATAAAGAGAAAATTAATTTCCTGTGAGGAGGCATTTAAGAAGAAAAAAAGAATGTACACAAATGGAATTTAAAAGTACAGAAGAGAAGAGCATTGAAATTATTGCATGCAGAGGGTGTTCTCATTGATGTCAGCCTGGCTAATCATGATGAGGAGACAATTTTTTTGCTGTCTTTCAGAGCATACCTCGTGTTACAACAGACCAGATTTACACTTTTGATGCCACAAAATTCCACTGCTGACACTATTCCTTCACAAACAAACCATAAAGCAATGCTAGCAAACTATAAATCATGAATTATTCCTCACCTTCTGGCCCAGCATATATGGTATAGAGACACAATCTTTGCAATTGCAATGCATCGAATGTGATGCCATTACATTATTTAATAGATACGTCTTCAAAGGCAACAATTCCAGTTGAAAAACGAAAGTCAAAATAAACAGTGAAAAAGCAAATAATAATTCTGTCATTAAATAATTACAGCTCATTTTACGCTAGATGACACATCCAGGAGGGTGATGTTAATCTTGCAGACTTGAGAGGAAATTTGCAGTCACGGTAAAAGTCCGAGCACAGAGGAGATGCTGGGTGTAGCCACATCAGTGCTGCAATAAATTAGATCATATAGCACCTGCCTTTATATATCTCCAAACCTTAGCTCAGCTAGATGTTTAATAAAGACTGTACACCTTAGGTAGGCAAATCGGGGGGGGGGGGGGTGGGGGGGTGGAATCTATATCTGGGAGCACTATCAGGGCTTCCCAACAATCAAATAAGGTATTTTTCTGCCCGCTTGCTCTGATCAATGGGAAAAAAAGTCTGCAGAGCCATTCCAATTTAAACCTCTTTAACTATTAACTCAAGGCAACCATCACATTTCAATATAGAACATTTAGATAATCAGAGGAATTTCAGGTCCGTTAAAGGTGCAGTCAGGCATCCAAAGGGGTATACAGTTTAATCTGTTTTACTGCTGGTCCAACATTAATTTTCTTGTTATTAATGGATGGAAAAGCTCTTTTGTAGCCAAGGAAGCGCAATTATTTAAAATTTTAGATGTGTTGCACTTCACAGCTCGAAGCTGCTACGCTGGCAGGAATAACACTTGTGGAAAGCAGATCATTTATTTACCATATTTAAAAGAAAAAAACCCCAGATATTTATAGAACAGCAGCACTTTTAGCTATTTACTAATTGACTATCTTATTTGTGAAGTTTCTATGACATTAAAATTACCATAATTAAAAAACAACAACAAAAATCAAAGGACACAAGTGAGCTGAATTTGACATGTCATTTACTGGTTTCAGCAATGGATTAGGAACTGGGGATCCTGTGCAATATTCTTCTCTGGCACCGAGTTACTGCGTGACCTTGAGTAAGTTTCTTAATCCTTCAGTTTTCCTAGAATTAACTTTCAGTCCCTCATGTTGCAAGTCTGAAGTTCTTGCAGTTCATTTTCAACATCACCTTATATTTAACCTGTCCTCTTCTAATAATCCTGTTTGAAATTGTCCCCACAGCTTTGATTTCTGCTCTTTGTTTTCTAGACTGTTTGCAAACTCCTTTTCCCTCCCCTCTCCCTTGCACTGCTGGAATTATGCCACTATTCATGCAGTCAACTACCACAGCTTGAAAAGTTTCCCACTTCTTCACTGAGAACTCCTTTCTTCCTCTCTAAACCTATTTCTTTGGAATCTTTCTTACCACCTTGCCCTTAACTCAGGTCTTCCATCCTGTATCTTTCCCGTCCTATGTAGGAGCAATCTTGGTCCAAGAACGCATCCCATTCTGAATTCGCAAGGTAGCTGTATGAATCTACACTTTTCTACTTGACATATGTATGTAATACATATTATTTGTGTATATTAGAACGTACCTCCCCTGTTCCACCAATTTAAAAGTTGGTGCTACTGAGAAATTGAAGGTGTACTTAGCTACAGTAATGTTTTACATAATTATAGTATCTCCAGTTTGTTTTTACGGGCTTGTACTGAAAAATATTGTGACTTTTGCTACCCCTAAAACGGTGAGAAGCTATGACAGAATCCTGTAGCTGGCAAACACTTCTGTGAACACATTTAAGACGTGTAGAGTAAAGCTTTTACTGAAAAATGCTGTCCCAAGAGAAGATCACCACTAAGCTTTTGTAACAAAACGTCCTTTTCAGAGGCTCTAAGTCTAGTTACCCACCTTAACAAATTGGCAGTTAAAGCACAATGTCTAAAAAAATTCAAATACAGGATAATTCTCATCTTTCCTGGCTACCCACAGCCACCTACTGGATTTTTTGTAGCTATAGTTCTGGGCAGCAGAGCCTTCCCTCCCCAGCATAACTAAGAAACAAGGCACAAAGCTTATAGGAACAGTAATAAATGATAAAGAATCAAACAAGATTTTAAAATATGTGCAAGCTTCTATGCTTAACCAGGTTCCCAGAACAAATACAAGTAAGAGATACATTTATATGTATGCTCCCAGTAACAAGGAATAAAAGCAAAGAAATAAAAGCTCTGCTGCTTATCAGCAGTGCCTAACGCTGTAGCCCAAGTCCAAACTGGCTAGTCCCAGATCAACAGCAACAGTAAAAATCTGAAACTGGGAGGTCCTGCAGTCATGTAATAAGTTACTGGCTTGTGCTATTACAGTTACTATGCAACTATGAGTTTTTGAAGGAATTCATGTCAAAGGCTGTGCCAAACGCACCATACAAGAGAGAAAGGAGACGGCGCGCGCATCCGAAAGGCAGCCTGCTGTAACAGCAGTGCCCATAGCCGCCTGGACCACCTCCTGTGGAAACCCCGGCAGGACAGACGGCGGAAACCCCGTACGGAGAACAGGAGGCTATCACCAGTTCAGATCTCACCAGTTATCACAGGTGAAAGAGGAATTAAGCCCTAAGTACCATTTCCCATTCTGCCTGTCTCAGCAGCTCAGCCTAACTTCCAAAATTACTCACTGCATCAGTCTGCATAACTTGAGGTGTCTACAGAAAGCGGAACTACAGAGGAAGAAGAGCCCTGCAGTTCACGCTGAAGATGGACAGAACAGTAATAGGTGTCCTAGCATTCTCTAACATCAAATTCGATATTTGAATATCGAGACACTCAGAATTAGTGGACATACGTAAAATTTTGGGCTAGTTTTTCTACGCTCTACTTTATCTATAAATTGTCAAAATTACATATATACATGTTTTCACGTTCCACTTATTCACACATACGCATCCTTAAGACCTTATGGCCAAAGAGCATTACAGTAATCAGTATGAAGCTTACAAAGCCCCCTTCTGTGGAAAGGTTAAAAACAGCAGATAAGTACGTTAATCCTGTGAAGGTCTGATTTATATAGTTTATCTTCAGCAAAGGATAGTCTGGTTCTGTTTCTCAGGATAAGCTAGAAATTGTTCTTTCTGTGTGTAAGACTATCCCAATTCAACGGCACAGAAGAATACACAAAATCAAAGGAAATATAGCCGTGTGATTAGTTGCCACAGTGGATAGCTGGCATCCCTCTAAACGTTCGTAAGGAATGGTGCCAGCTTTAGGAACAAAAATTAACTGTCTCAAATTTCTATAAGGGCTGAGAAGTCAGTATCTCAGCAACCTGGCAGAAACACAGCGTACTGCCTGGAAAAATGCTCCCAGAGTTCAACTGGAGGCGGGGGATTTTACTTCAGACACCGAGGTTATTCACCCTAACACCCACTTACAGAACTGCTGCGCGGATCCAGCAGCCAGAAAGTGTGGAGATTTCTCAGTTTTATACAGCACATTCTCTTCTTGCCTCACCGCCACCGACTCCACCACAATCCTGACTGAGACAGCTCACACCACTGGAACGTACACATTAACTGCAACAGGCAACAAATGGCATTTTCTACCTAATTTTCACATGAAATTCTCCTTCTGCGGCATATGCCAAGGCGTAGCCCCGTGTGAAATATGAGTAGGCTGTAAATTCTGCCTTACGAAGACAGTATTGTTAAAAAGAAAAAAAAAAAAAAAAAAAAGGGGAAAAAAAAAAGCTAGTGCTGCCTGGGAGGGACGGCAGCACATACACATCCAGCACATACGGCACACGCTGCCTGCGTGCTCTCCTGCAGCACCCTGCATTTGTGCGGCTGCTGTTAGAGCTGCAATCCCACGACGAGTGTGTCAGGGAGAGCAAATGATATAAAACATACCTTCCTTTGCGAGCAGGAGAGGATCTGGCCCTTCCTCCCCTCTACGGGGAGAGGAGAAAGAAACTTATTGACCCATGCACGAGATAAATGAACAGACTATCCATTAACTAGTGAATTGCACAGAATGAAATTATGTTAGAGACGATAAAATGAATATGACTAAAGTGTTCATTAAAACTGTCACCAATTGTCTAAAATTTAACCTATAAACCACAGCTATCATCCATATATCATACAAAAAGCTTGCCAAAAACCACAGTCAACTTGTGCAATGATCAGTCATTTTGACATACAGTAGATTTTGCTTTTTAATTGGAATAACTATAGTTTATTATCAAATATTCTCCTAGACCTGAAAAGAAAAGAAACCAGCTAAGATTGGTAACACATTTGTTACCTAAAAACTTTAGTGTTGCAGAATATCTAGTTATAAGTTACAAAAATCACCTTAAGTAGAAAGCACTTCCTTAGGCAAACAGATAGAAGTTTTACAATCACAAAATACATTATTGCCATCTAAAAACTTGATTGTATCAATACCTTCACTGTTTTTGTTGGAATCAAAATCTCAAACGTGGAAAGTAAAAATTCTGATTTACTAGTTATGCCTTGATACACAATCCAACTTCCTTTTCTCTTTCAGTGTCTCCAGGAAAAGGCAGCCTTTGGATAAAACACATTTATTTGTTGTGTTACATCTAGTCCAATCAATAACTCAAGTTAACCTGAAAAATAACATCCTTCTTTGTGCTTCACATTTCTATAAATCCTAGAAAATACCAATCTTATGACCCTAAACTATATCAAATAAACAGAATTCATGTGTCATTCATGTGTCAGCTACAACACTGACTACAAATACTGAGAAATAAGTTCCTTTTTCAGCTAATCTTATCTGAAATTGTCCCACCCGAGCCACATTTTGTAGACAAAAGATACTACCGTAGGCAACATATTTTTGCCTTAAAAAAAAAATGGTACAGGTAGAATTAAAAAACAAGGGCTTTGGTTATTTCCAGTGCTGTTTGTAACTGTTGCTACAGCAAGATGAGCAGCTGGTCTGGATTCGAAGCCTGACCCAACTGTTTCCCGTCACATTTAACAGCCAGCATCATTTAAAGTCTTAGTATTAGGAGGAAGGTGAAAAGAAATTCTGTAACTATCACTGCGTAATCTGTATTAAACCCTTGATCTATGTAACTTTCAAAATCCAAATAATTTACATTTTGCCTTCTTTGAAATACCAGTAAGAAATCTCTCTATATTAACGATACATACATTCCACATTTAAATAAAAAGTTACAATAAAAAATGAGACTTTTAGCTTAACTGTTTATAAAACTTAAGCTTGGCATGTCTATAAAAATTTCTCTTTTCCGACAGGGTGGAGGGGAAACTTACAGTTTATCATGAAATCTGGCTAAAAGAAATGGTAAATATAAGGTAAAAACCTATCTGTCTGGCACTGATTTCTGAAACACTGATCTTATTTCCTTCCTTATGGATTTTATTTTTACTGTATTATCTATGGCTGTACAGAGCTTGCACAAGTGTGGACAACAACGTATTTCGCAATTAAATATTCAGCTTTAGCACAAATAAAACGTTTATAATTTGCTTTTAAATGTGGTCAAGTAAAACCAATTTACTAAAATAAAACTATAGCCCCACAGACTCCAAAATTACTCCTAAAAGCATGTGTAACAATTTCTAGAGCATAAATAGATGCGTATAATTTACACACAAGTTGGTTTTAATTATCACAGTTCATAAAGGCCTTTATACCTTAGATCTGTCAAAGCGAAGAGAGGAATTCTGTTCGTTTTTACCACAGCAAAAATCTATAAAAGGATCCTCCCTTCTGGCCTCCTAAAACTAAGATCCTTTAAGCATGTCCAGTTTGCTAAAAGAACTAAAAAGCAGACGCCGCGATGCTTATCAGCGGTGTGATTTACGGACGCTACGCTTTGAAAAGTCGCACCAATCGCGACGCCGTCCCAGGCCCGAAGGCACCACCTCACGCCACCCATGTCGAGTCCCGGCCAACGCGCAGGCCTAGGCCGTAGCGCTCCCTGCCAACATCATAAATGCTGCCATTAAAATATTTGTTTTAATTCTGACCTCAGAGTCACAGCTAATAAACAAGAAAGGCAATGAGAAATTGAAAAACAAACTAAATGCAGCTGTTGGACTGGACATTTCACAACTGTGTTTAACTGCATCCTTTAATTTCACGTCTATGAATAGAAGCCATACACCACAGCTCGCATGCCAGCTAGTCAACCAAGCAGTATTTTCTTTTGAGTTCATTTTGCAGTGTTATTCCGTCATGTAAATTTTACTGTATTTTTAACTTTTCCTTTGAGATGCGGTCTGCAAACAATGGCTAACTATTTGCTGGTGCTTTCTCATTAGAACACGTACTAGTGAGGGACAGCATTTGTGTCATTTTTCCACAACCTTCCTCACACACAAGAGGAACAGAATTTTTTCGTGTATGCATAATACGTTTGTATGCGTGTCAGCCCAGAGCCCTTTTAAATATACCCAGTGACCAGAAGATTAATGTTTTAGAAACTATGCATTTAGAAACTATTTGGAAATGCATTACAAAATCACACGAAAGAACGAGATACAGAGGAGTGAAACATAAACTTGTGCTGGTCTATGGACTTCCCAGAACTTACTCATATATCTTCAAAAACAGACGTAATTTTTTTTTTATTGTGTCTTCATAACAATCAATGATAATACCTTTCCAGAATGCACAGGATTACGAATACTAGACAAAGAATCAGGAACCTGAACATACTTGAAAGAAATCCGTTTAGAAAAGGGAAAAAGAGGCTACATCCTTTTAAAATTGTAGATACAAATAAAGAATCAGATAATTAAAAATTAGAATAGTAAGAAAGCCAGAATTTCCAATTTATTTTTTAATATATTCCTTGACTACAGAGGAAAATAGAGATAATTATATTTTGCAAAAAAAAAATAGCACACTGGTGTGTTTTTCAAATATGTAACATCCTCCTCTTCTCAGTTTTCAGGTTCAGTATGTGAAAAGATAAGAAATACCACTTCACAGCCCTCCAAAACTCAATACTTTTTTCCTTTATGTGAAGTGGGCATATTTTCATTAAAAAATAAAAATAAATAACCATTTCTTTTAAACATATGGAAAACCAACTTCCAAATAATATATACTTTTAAAACCTTATATTAAAATGTCTTACAAAAAAGACCTAACGCCTCCCAAATCACACTGAATTGCTAATTCTCAGTACCATCTCAATTCAGGATATTTGCATCCATAACTTTGCTTGAGTCCCAAGACCTTACATGAAAGTAAAACAGTGAATACTTTGGACCAATATTAAAAGGAATAGCAATAAACCCAAACATTTGAATGAAGCCATACACAGAAATTTCCATAACAGCTCATGCCAGAGGTCTGTGTAGCCCAGTGTATTTATTGCCTTTAACGACGGTGCCTAGCAATCATCTCTGTCTCTCCGATGGAAGAGGGAACAAAGTGAATTAGTTTTAATGGACTACGGCTGACATCAGAATTGGTGGGGTTTTTTCCTCCTTTCTAAATCACAGTGTCTAATACAACATAATGAAAAACAAGGATGTTTGTATGGTTCCTTCGGTCTCCAGTCTAGACACTCTCCAGTTTAGACTAATCCAGTTTACCATTGAGCAACAGATTCTAATTGGTAACATTTAATCCTTTCCCTTCCCTCTCCCCATTTCCTTTCCACGTTTCAGACCCCGCACACACTTACAATTCCTGGCAGAGTATCATCAACATGTTAAAAGCTTAGAGGCTTTTCCATAAACATCTTAATTTAAGCAACCCCCGATGGTGTATTCCTCCCTTTCGTGAACTTCCAAAATTTAGTCCAGGTCACCTTCATCCAGAGTTTACATAATAAAGTCTTGTTGATTTACATTATGTAGCAGAGAGGATTCTTCTGCAATACTAGAATGACCATGACGTTCTGCAAATGGCTCGTGCCTGAGGTTTTTATTATATAAATATCTATATATATGAATATTATATAGATAATAAAAGTTTAAAGCTTCCTAATGACAAATTCTTGCATAATGTTGCATTGACAAAAAAACACCTTAATAACCAAGAAAATATTCACCAGATTTTTTTTAATCTTGGCAACATTTTAATTATAGTAAAAATTCAACCAGAATAAATACAGACCTTAGCGTCAATACTGCTGTTTTACATTACATAACAGAAAATTGTAACTGGTTATACAATTGCTACTTGTTGTACATAACTGACATTTCTAAATATCTTACATCAACAGGATGGAAAAGGCCAAATCACCATTCCAAGAAACGGAGGAAGGCTATATTGTCGTGCAAGCGACAGTAACAGAGCACGCACGTTCAGCGAAAAAAGGAAATCGGGCAGGTGCAGGTACCTGCAGCTCACTGCAGCTGACAACATCCCAGGTCACTTTTGTGTGGCCAAGGTGGATCTTGTGACTGCAAGCCTGTAAAGACAGGCTTGTTCCAGGACCCAATCTACAGGTATTAAGACTTGCTTAAAATGAAAATACAACCACAAAAAAAAAATACAGCGCATAGGTTCGGTAGCATATCTACACAGGTGTAGTGTGAAAAAATTAATCTAAATTGCCTGATGTGAATCAGTAAATGACACTAAATTTTTGTCTGGACACTGTCTGCAGTAAGTTGGCCTTCAGTTCATCCAAAACTGAATATCCAAGTTAAAATAAATGAAGCCAATGTTAAAGTTAAGTAAAAGCATCCACACAAAAGCTTAATGTGATTTTCATTTAATAAGTGAGTGAAAGTAACTGTTCTTAGCGTCTCTTTGTAAGTGTAAGCTTCTTGTTTCCACTACATCAATATACATGCCAGGGTACATTAATAAAGTCCCCAGTCTATTAATATTACTTCACTTCCTTGTATTATTTATTCTCATCTGGAAAAGTTTTCATAAAAGCCTTAAAGTCTTCCTAAAAGTTAGAAGCCGCCTTCCTTTGTTCAGAAATGAAAGAGTGGACGTGGTGCTCTTAACTCTGCAGCAGCTGCTCTGCACAGACTATCAGACGGGTGCTCAAGTACGAACAAAATATTCTCAGAAGGCAGCTCACTTTCTCGCAAGGGTTTTTGCGTGCCTTCTCAAACACGGATCCTCCTCGATTCGGTTGAAGAAATATTATTCTCCCAGTCAGCTACAATTCACTGCTATAATCAAAAGACACTCAGCGACTGCAGCTCAAAAGACTCCGTGTACCTGCAGCGCTCAGCCTATGGTCTATCAGCCACAGCTCCCCACAAAATCCACCCAGCTTCATGGCCGTTTCTAAGCTGCATGAATTATTCTGCTGGCAGGAGCCCATTTCTGGTCATCGCCGGCACCAGGGCCCCACAGCTCCTTCCTCTTACATGCCAGTATCCTTGCCACATACTGTGGTGCAAGCACCACCGCGTGGGAAGGGGTTGTGGTAAAAAAGAAATAAATACCACGTGTATGCACTACTTAATTTTGCAGTATATTCGCTTATAAGATCCCTTTTGCCAGTTAATATGCAGCATCTCTTCCATGGCACTTGGCAATGCTAAATTATTACTATAACATTTATTTAATTTATTCAATATTGGATGGATGTCTAAAAAAAAATAAAATAAAAATCAAAACACGAGTGCTTCAGAAGAGGGACTTCATCTTCACATAAGTCACAAAAGCAACCACTGGCACATAAGGCTTTCTATAAATAAATCATAATTTTTGGCAGCATATAATAAAATGTATAGAAAAACTGCGCCAGTTTCCTATGGAAGAAAATGATACATGAAATACTCATATTCTAGCAATTAAAGAAAGAAAAAAGAAAACAAGTAACAGTGCCAAGTCACCTGAACTTGAAACTTGGAATCAGATTTATGAAGCACACTTCCAAAATCAGAACAAGAACGTTACATAGGAAGTGTGCCCACGGGCCAGAAGAAACACTGTCACCAAAGCCGACAACACAACTGGCAAAGAGAACAGATCAAGGAGACTCACATCATAATTTTTATTTTTACCACCGGAATAAGGACCCAGTTAGCACTTCAGGTCTGTTTCCTGAAGATTCCCTCAGCAGCAAATGGCAAAGGAGTACCAGTTCTTTTTCACTTGTATTGAACTACTACGCATCCTACCTATTAAAATGAAAAATGTTAAGAAGAGAGGCAACAACAATATATGCAGGGACACAGCTTTTAGAAATTCCGTAGGACGACGGGATTTCATGGCCACAAATTTTCAGCTGTAGTACAAAGGCTACCCCCCCTCCACGCCCTCCATCCCCTCCCAAAAACCCAACAACCCACTCTCTGTAGTAAACCATTACAATTTTTTTTTTTTAATGAAAATTTTATGTACACAGGAAAAAACACAGAGAAAACAAACTGCTAGGAACTGCAGTTTTTCCTCTTTTATGGATTTTTTTTTTCTCATTTTAATGTTAAACATGATTTGCTATATGTCTTAGACAGACTTTTATAGGGTCCCTAAATTCAACTGCCTCAGAAGCAAGCTTTTATTAACATAAAGGTATGGACGAGGTACACAGGGACATGCTAGGCAACTTTAAAAAAAAAAAAACAAAACTATGGTGCCCCCTAATTATACTCAGAAATGATATTTCAAGTTTGTTATTTTATTATTCAATCAGATTTTCAGAGTAGCCATGTATCTAATACAAAAGCAGCTAACTACGCCAAGTTTACTCTTTCTTCAAAAGAAAAAAAAAAAAATCAAGAGATTTGCCTTGAATTTAACAAAAAGTAGATCTAATGCCAGAAAAAGTCACTACAGAAATGTCTACACAGCACAATGAAATGCTGTGCAGAAACACGCCTGCTTGTTCTTTTGTGATTTTGCCTTGTAATGCAGTGCAGGTAAAGGGCTGCAGGTACAGCAAGCTCTCCTTGCCAACTAACCCAGCCCGGCACTCCACAGAGATTATTTACCTTGCTGGGTGGAAAAAACAACTCCCAAAGCCTCAAAACCAGAGCAAAACAAAAACAACAAAAAAAGACACCCTCCCCATCAGCAAGAGTCCTGCCACTGTTTGCAAGAGACTTTCTGTCACGCCCAGAGTAACTTCACAGATTTTGGACACTCTAAGGGCTGTAAAGATTTCTTCTTGGCTTCCGAAAGGAAGATGAGGGAAAAATATGACTGCCATTTACTGACATTAGCGAGTCTCTTTCCTTCCCATTGGATTGTTTTCTGATAATCCTACAACGAAGCAATATATTACCCCTTCCCAAGAGGCAGTCTCATAACAATGCCCATAAATTCTGTACTGCTATTTTATCACAATTAACTTATCCTTAGCAAGCTCCTCGTTCAGTATGAAAACATAAACAGCAGAAACCCCAAAAATGTATCTTACTGGCAACTGATGCCTTTAAAATACAGCTTAGAGTGGCGGTGGCACTGTTCTACTGGTTTACTACACAAAAATCCTATATATCCATCCTGCATATCCATTGACCTTCACTGGTTCCCAGTGTCAGTGGTGGCTTTGTTTCAGTTTTTTTCCAAATCCAATTCTTCAAGTTGTTACCAACCTGGATACCTGTGGAGCTCACGGGCCCTTAGGATGAGACAGGATGAAGCTGAGCAGTTTGATCTGCCACAGAGAATCAAGTGGTTCACTGAGACAGATCAGTGCTCCCTGTTTGCCTTCAGAGCAAAAGTCTGCAGCTGCTATGTTCTAGTGCAGCATGGCAGGCACTGCTTGAGATGATGAGTAAAAGTGGGTTTCCACTACAACTAGCCACAGACCAAGTCAGTATCAAAAGCCACCTCATGTTCTGTTCTGCTTTGTAATGAGATCAGCTTGATGGGCAGTATCCCACTATACAAAGGATTAAGGTGATGTTATTTACAACAAAAATTCAAACAAAATTCTGCCATGGTGTTAAATAAAGAATTCAGAATCCTGTGTTAAATGCTACTTTCATGCTGTAAGCAGCTGAGGTAGCAGTTTTCAACTCTTCTGATAACGCTGTACCCAGAACACGTGGTGTGATTCAATACCTTGCTGTGAATCATCCCTCCTGCAAATATCTGCTAACATACATCATTTGCAATCAGTCAGAAATAACAGCAATTAGAAAAAGCGTTTGCCATTAAGTATCTTACTGCACATTAGGTCTAAGGTAACAGTCTGCTACATCATATATAAAGGATTGTAATTTTAGTACCTGAGCAAACCAGAAGAACTTGATTATAACAGAAGTAATCCAATAATATGCAAATATATCCTCCAATTTAAAAAATAACACGTTAATTGCTTTTGCATAAACATTGCTTCCCTTAAATTTAGACAATCACAATTGTCTTAAGAAGGCATTTAATTAATATCTATAAAGCATTCTAATTTAAGCAGCTGTAATTATTTCACTTGATTAGCACTGCTCAACTCTAGGTACTCTCTTTCTCCCAGAATACAAAGCAAAAGTATTGCTATTCTGGAATCTCTTCAGTATCAGAAGAAAATTCAGCCAGATGAGAATACAGTTTATGTCAGAAACTCCCAGCGAAAATGCTGTGAACTGCACACAACTATTAAAGAGTTCTGACATAACAGATGGGAAGTCAGAATAAGACCAACTGGTCAGTAAAAGTGAAAACATAAATGACAGACATTTAATTTTATCCTTTGAAATGTGACTTCATCCTCAAGATCTTCATAACATTTGCTACATTTCAGAAACCGTTAACTTAGGCAAATGGAAGCTGTTGATTTGCTGGCCATTTCACTGACTGCCACTGCAATCAACCAAACCCTTTTTTTTTTGTTGTTGTCTATAGATAGAATAGCAAACACGTTAATTGTCAAATTAATAAGATTTATTAACAGACAAGATTTGTAGTTATCTCTGCTGCCCACAGTCACTGCTCATTTATAAGAGGAAGGAGAGGAATAGGTACTTCTGAGGAGTTTCTTAAAAGTATTTTCAGGTTATAGTTGACTTCACTCAGGAGAGAGGGTAGAATCGCAAACTTCATCAGGAAAACACATAACGGCAGCGTAAGTTACTTTAAAAACTATGCCAGAGAAATGATGCATTTTATTTTCATACATATGGAGAAGTACAGTTTAATACATGTGCTGATCCTCTGCATACCTGGCTGGCAGGATACCCAACAGAAAAGAATTCCTTAGTGCTTCTGCTACATCTGAAGTGGCAGACTGAATCTTCTCATGTATACCACAGTGTAACAGTTGCTTAAGTTTGAAATTTCCAGAAAAGACAAATTAAGCAGTGTACGATACATTCAGCACTCAAGAGAGCAGGTCAAAAGTCCCAGCAGCAGTGACTAGGTACCTGCACGTACCACAATGCAATTCCTCCAAAGCAATGGAACACAGACCTACAATATTTTACTGTCTTCATCTCGTTTACAACTACCACATTAAAACAGTAAAATAACTTACCGCTGGGGTTAAAAGCCATGCAGCAAATAGGCTTCTCATGTGCAGGGAAGTGGGCCACAATACCATCGCTGTCAGAGTCCTCGCTGACAAGTACCTGCATAATGTTAATAGAGACAAGGGCAGGTTAGGAAATAGAAATACACCTAAGAAAACACTAGCTTACTGATACAGGAATTGTTTTATAAGATATACACAGTGCTATGAATTAGAAATGTAACTGCACGTGAACTAAACACAAACAATCTTCTGTAACCTTTTCAGATAAAGAGACATGCCCAGATAACCAACTAGAAAGGATTATGCACTTTATACCTGGATTCTGTATTTATTTATCCTATTTAAATAAGGCAAAATACAAAAACATTGCTGTTTTGCTACAGGAAGTATTAATGGCTGCACAGCAGCTTTTTACAAAAGCAGTCTGTATGCCGTGCACCAGGAAGCTACATTTCAGGTTTCCATTGCCGCTGGCTGCAGCGAGGGTGGTGACCTCTCTGTCCGTCTATAACCCAGAGGGCCCATTACTCATAAATCTGTGACAGGAGCTCTCCCGTGGACAGGAGCGCTCATTCCACCAGACTCAGCAGCGGCGTGCAGTTGGACGGGTGTAAGGAGGATCGGCGTAGTTACGCTGAAGAGCACGCACAGTTCTTTAACCATAAACAACAAACAAATTTCCTCTAAGCAATAACAAAAACCACACAACAGAAAGAAAAACAAGGGGTAGCATAGAGATTTTTCAAGGAAAAGGGAATATTTCACCATTACATAAAGCAGTATTTTCTTTGGGAAGGATTCAACGTATACATGGCAAATGAGTGGAAAAATGGACCAAAAACTCCAAGACAGCGGGTTTGCTTTCCACCAGTTGCACAGGTAGGAACAGCACAGCTTGCATCCTGCTGGTAAGCGGTGATGGTACCTGGAATTCCAAACGACACAAGCAATGCTAAGGACTGGGAGTGGGTATGAAAGCAGCTGCTTTGCAAAACATGCAGCTACCAAGAATTTTCTCCATCTTGAAATTGTCTCAATGGACTTTAAATAACAGTATTACAAAGGTTGTTAACCAAAATTCCTTAAAAAAAATCATGCTGTTGTAAAATACCTTCTTGTGAAGAAAAAAAGTAATTAAAAGGTAGGCGAGAGAGTTCACACCAGAGGGAAATTAAGAGGAAAAGGAAGCATCTGGACTGAGATTTGTGTTGTGGAACATCTTCTGGAGAAATGGAGAAAGGATGAGCTTTTGGTTTTTTAAACAAAAGGCTATTTGAGGTTTGTAAAACTACCTGGGACAGTCAAAACTAAAGCTGGCTGTGAAGACACACAACAGGACCTCCAAAGGACACAGTATTACCAATGTCTAACTGTATGAAAAGGAAAAGATATGCTTACATTTGTAGAAGAGAACCAAAAGACGTGCAAACAAAACGTATGCAAGAGCTGTACAAGTATTTTATTCCTTGGTTACATCACGTTAAAGACTGAATTAAGTAAAACAATGAGAAAGATCCGTCAGAAAAGGGCTTAATAAAAGGGTTTCTGTGGTAAGCAAAAACCACCTTCTTAATAAGGTAGCGCAAAATTTCCCATTTCAAGTTTAGAATAATTTGTCTGCTGCTTCTGAAATAATCTGAAAGGCTTTTAATACTTCCTATTCCTAACAGATAGCAGAATTATTTAAAGATATTTTTGTGCTTCAAAAAGAGAAATCATCTTTAAATGTTTAAAGAAGTCACGTAATATGGATGAAGAGGCCTGCGCCTGACTTACTTTAAATGTTCAAATTACTTGGCACTGTCACATAAGCACAATTATGGTTTTGCTTTCCGTTGTCAGCATTTCGTGCTTATTCCAGAACCACTAACCAAAGGGTCTGGAGATCTTCCTAAGAGCTTTTCAAAGAAACAGTGTTCTTTTCTCAGCCTATATAAACTGCACTGAATAACTCCTATACATCATCTTTTCACAGCATCCACTTCTAGGTAACTTGGTCTTATCCTAAACATTTTGCGCTAATTAAAGATACATGATAATGATAAAGTAACATCATAAACCAGCTTTATAAAAGAAATAGAACTTTTTTTTAATCTAGTCTGTGAAACAAGAGCATTTAATCTAGAAATGTGTAGGTATCAACAGTATCTAAATCATTACTGAAAACATTTATAGAGCATGTTTCACATGCATGATCTACAGACTGTAAACTGGATTAATTCAGCATGGCTTTTTTTTTTTAAAACTGATTATACATGCACCAATGTTATCATCCTTGCAACGTATTTTTCTTCTGGAAATATGAGACAAAGCAAAATTTCACAACATTAAAAATTGTGAGGACAAAAACTGAGAGGACAATAAAGCCCAAGTCTATTATTTGTATGCTATGCTGTTTCCATGCTTTAAAATGTCTTTTTTTTTTCCCAATTGCTGCTTGTAAGTATCCTCCTGGAAAAACACCCTTTGTGTTTAATCTAAAAGGAGTTTTTCAAGACCTTCACTTTTCACTGTAAAAGTTGATTTTCAGACATAGCAAACCAGCCCTTATTTTGACTGTTATACAAGTCCATCGTTGTGATAGAAATACAAGGAAGAAGAACTTATCAGCACAATGCCCAACCAAGAAAGAAAAGCCGCTGTGAGCTTCTGCATCCTGAAAACCCTCGCCTGCCACCAAGCCTGGCTCACGCTGAGTTTTCAGACTCAAACTAGAATATGTTAGTCTCCTGCATATTAAAAATGTTTAAAAAAAACTCCACAAATCACCTTCATTACTCAAAAGTCTGGAAATCCTTAGATAGCGGAGAACCTGAAGCTCAGGCTGTAGTGGTGCTGCACCAGCTCCTTTCTTGACATCCACTGTCACTCGTGCCCACTGTGGGCACAGAGCGGAAACGCTTGTGAAACACACACATGGAAACACACTTGCTTGTGCAAAGTAAGAGCAACTTGAAAAAAATGTTCTTGATTTTTAAATCCTTGAGGAACAAACAATAAAGGAAATACTTTTTTAAAAACATTACCAACTTTTAGTTAACTCTTCAAGCTGCACTGCAAGATTTGTCATGTCCTTGCCCTGCGCTTTCGCAGCTGGGGAAAACATATATATCTACACTACAAAGGAAGAGAAAAACCAAAGGAATTACAGCAGTGGCTTAACTACACCATCAACCAAAGAAGAGTCCCTTTGGAAATGCCCCTTCCAAACCTGTCACGAGACAAAAGCCTGGATCACATGCCAACTTAGAGCTTGCACAGCTCTGAAATCATAGTACGATTTCCATCGTTGTATACAAAACAAAATCATGCCGATAGAACGCACTTCAGAGTGGAATATATTATTTTCTGTACAAGAGATCTTTAAATGGATGTATCTGCCTCAGTACAACATTTATATAAATGTGGATAGATCAAATAGCAGAGATTTTGTGCAGACAAGGATGAAGGCCGGAGCTGTACAGGACTAAGGAAGTATTCAAGGCCTCCGCCACACAGGCCTCACAAATTTTAGAAACTACCTCTCACAAAGGCTGAAGTGGAAGATGCTATCTGCAAAGGTGCGGAGAGAACAACACCTGTGGGCTACTGAATGGCACACTAAGTCAATACTGACATTGTACAACTGGCTCCCTTCGGCCAGTTTATGGTTTCTTACCACTGAAAGGAGCAGAGTTGGAAATTTTTCTTGGAAGTCAAAAGAGTGGCACAAATTGCCTAGCAACGCATGGAAGTGCTGTCACAAAGCTCGAAGGAAGCCGCTCATTCAGCTTCCCAACAGACACAGCATGCAAAGGCCACAGGAATCCTGAGGTTATAGTTTTTTTCATCCCAAATAGACTTCGTTCTCCAAGGTAGCAGCCTCTAACCACTCTACTATTAGGAGTAAAAGACCTCACAAAGTCTTTCATTGAAGAAGGTTGATAAATCTTAGCATTACTCTTATAACTGCAGTCACTGAGGTT
Source organism: Chlamydotis macqueenii (assembly GCF_036417535.1). Lineage (NCBI taxonomy): Eukaryota > Metazoa > Chordata > Aves > Otidiformes > Otididae > Chlamydotis > Chlamydotis macqueenii. The sequence continues at coordinate 3,150,480 of NC_141574.1, read as the reverse complement.
CACAAGGATGCTCGAGTGTCTTCCTTGCAGAGTGCCCCACCATTACAAACACAATTTTAAGAAAAACAAGGGACAAGAAAAAAAAACAGGGGCTCTTCTACCAAGATGGCCTTGCAAATCAGCACGTAGACTATTTCTGATGCCCAAACAGTATCTATCTGCAGGCCTGCCACTCGATTTTCCAAACTGCTGCCCAGCCAGCAGAGTCCATAGCTGGACACGTGGAGCCGAGGCCGCAGCTCTCTCAAGCCAGCCCTACTAAGGTTCAGAGCACTGTAGCTGATTGAAGATGAATCGAGTGCTCTTTATCTTATTCTAAAAGAGAAACAGACAGAACACCTAGGGGATCATTACATTTACTACCAGAAAATAGTGTTTGCTTTGAGGGCATGAGATAGCTGAAGCTGAAGCTTTTTTCTCCTATGCCGTATTTTTCTTCATTCGGTGTATTTTCCATACTGCTGAACAGAAGCCAATTATTTTAATCTTTAAAGGCAAATTACACCACTTATCCCAGTGGAGACATGTTTTTAAATAAAACATGAAAGTAACACAAATAAAAATGGACACAAATCTAATCAAGCAGGTTCTACTCTTAATAAAATTAAGGAAGAATAATCCCATCATCATAAAAACTAATAGGTTTGGCAATATTTATCTATATGAATACTATATAATAACGAGATCTCTGCATGTGTACTTATTACAATCTCCATTGGTTTCAATAGCTGCCGTGAGGGCAGCATTTGCTTCAGTTCCTGAGATGTATGCACAAAAACCAAGCCCCTCCATACCACCCCCCCAATTAGCCTCCCCCAACTTATAGCTAAGGTCAAACATCAGTGGAAAAGGGCTAAAAGTGATAAATCTGTGGCATTAACTACTGCACTCCTTTTAATAGAATCCAGCATAAACTCAAAACAGCCTTGCGCTCAGCCTGAACCATTTATCTGAGACAAAAATGTCTTCTTGACAAAAAACAGATCTCCTTTAATAAAAGTAAGGCAGACAGTATTATGCTCTGAGGGAATCCTGTTGCTGTTTTTATATTTATATATTAAAAGAATTCTTCTGTAATACACGTAGATATAAAAAGTGAAGAAAATGGATGCCAAATATATGAGCATTAGAACATCAAATTAGCCTTTGGGAAAGCTGTTCTTATAAATAAAAGTACTGGTGTTAATGACCAGTGGAATTATGTATGTAGTTAAAAGTTTTATTATTGAATACACTTTATTCTTTTAGCTTCTCTTTGTTTCAGACCAAAGCTTCACAACAATTCTTGCTCCTAATAAACATCTTTATTTAGTTCAATTGTTATCAACTAAACCAAGTGAAAATGAACTTTTGAAACTGCAGCAGTCTGCAGTTCTTTTTTTTTTTCTGAAAATTCCTCTTTAATGCAATAAAAAGTTAATAGGGAACAGAAAAAAGCACCAATCACATTTTAAAACACAAAAAGATCAACATGTTATCTTATTTTTATAAGTTATTTTTAAAATACTTCCTCAAATATTTTCATGTGCTTTGGATGATCCGTGAAAGAAACACAATGATATCTCATCAATCACATCCCTCTCTCAAAAGCATTAAGAATCAAGTTTTGTATTTTTAAATGACCGCATATTTCTCTGTCAACTAAATGTTAGATGTTTAACAGATTTACATTCAGTCACAAAACTGGCGACTTTTGAGAAAGGTCATTATTGCAGACTACATGTGGGTGGCCTAGCTGATGAATTAATTAAGAATACAGAAACAAAGGTCAAAAGAAAATAATTTTTCTTTAAAACTCAAGCCACTAAAGTCTTGCGCATTTAATTCCAATTACTGAAAAAGAGCACATCTGTACAGCTTTAGCTTTATCCATTTCAACTAATTAACAGATTCAAATAAATAGTCATTACATCTAACTGAAAAGTTTGCTAACACTTCATTAGAAGGCAGTTTAAACAAGCACACAACCTTGTTAACATATTTTGGTTTACCACAAAGTTACTCGGGCATCTCGATAATTATTTTTACTCCCATTACAAATATATCATGACAGCCAACTTCAATAATTCTGCATTCCTTTGCATTTACTTAATTACTTCATAATTCAAATTTTCTTCAAAGTGCCACCAATTTTGAAAGTAGGAGTGATCATATAAACAACTGCTGCGTATGAGATTTTACTATGATATCTACACTCATAAGGGTTATTAAAAATATTTTCCCTACAGATTTAATCCTATAAAATTACATTAGAAGTTTTCTTTGGTCTTTAATTGTATATTTTTCAGTGGTTAGCTAGCATTTCCACCTCTGCCATGGTAGCACAGTACATTTCATGAAATGCATCGAGTTCCATCTCACGTTCTTTATATTGGATATCTCTGAAATGGTAGATGTAATAAAAAATTAGTGAAAACTTAAAGCTGTAGTTAGTCCTTCTGGCTTCTCTCCAAAACATGTTCCTTAATCATCCTGCTGGCAAATTAATCTGTATGTTCGTACACATGCACAGAGTAATGGACAAGCACATGCACCATTACTTTGCAAGCCTTTATCTATACATTTACATTAAAAAAAAACCAAACAAACCCTGCTCCCCCACTGGAAAAAGTCCTTATTTCTCCTTCAAAATGACACGCTTGCTTGCCTTAGATTTACTGTCGTCATCTTCCATTTTCTCTCTCTTTTTAAAACAGATTTCTTCCTTGGTTTTTTTTTTTTTCCTGTATGTTATTTTCAAGACATATTTTATTACTTGGAAATTGGTTTATTTCATTACAACACCCAAAATCTTAGTTAGGCTATGCAGATAGATAGAAATCTTTATTGACATGAAGGAGGTGAGGTATTTCTTTCACATTAGGAGTTTGCTGATGATAAGAAAATAACTCCTTTCTGCTTCTGAAATTCCCCTCATTTATGATTAGGCTGACAACCTCTGCAAACCACGCAGGCACACACAAGTATATTTACATAGCTGCTAGATAAATCAGTGATGAAAGGGATGCAAGGCTTTCAAACTGTTAATTCAATCCAGAAAACACTTGGTAGGCATTACTAATTCTTGTGGCTTCCCAGTCAGTTTAGGAAGACCGATGCTTGCCATGGGCACAGCCCTCCAGCAGCATCCCCTGCCAGCAGAAATGAAGTATTCCAAACCAGGCATCTTCAGCACAGGAGGAAGCAGGAATGCCACTAAGTGTTTCTCTGTACACACCCAGACCTCTTATTTCCCACCGGGAATCTGAAAACTGGGATGATAAACCAGGAACTAGAAAAATCACTGCCACACAGCATCAAGAAAACGGAGACTAAAGTATGCAAGGCATTCGCTGTACTTCTGTACAGCAGTCACCTACTCTGTAACACAGCTGAGGCTGACTCTGCTTTAGTCAATCTGCTCAATCACGCCTCTATTTCAGGCAAACTGTCTGTAATAACACAGTTTGGATGACTACTATCAGCAAACCAATTTGCCACAGAAGAGTGAAATAATTTCAGAAACGAATAGGAGAAGAATCTATGTCGCTGTAACAGCCGTACAGATTTCAGCTCAGCACGATGCTTAACCGTGAGTTTATGCCGAAGTGAGCGAGCAATCACATTCAGCTCAGTGTACTCACATCGTGTAAAGGTCAGACTTGCTAAAAGGCTTTCTAGAAGTGGAGCTTCACTTGATTATGCTGTAAAATCTAGCCAGGACTATCCAGCTAGTCCAAGCACGTGCCATCTAACCTAGCACGCCGTTTCCTGCGGGCTCGCCTGCCTCTGCCAGCACGCGAGCCCAGGATCCCTGCCAGGCTCCTTGGGACAAGTCAATTCACGCAAGTGCCAAAAACCAGAATCTACCACGTTCAAATGAGGCTGCGTGCACAAAACCATACGTTTCCACCCCGCAATGGAAATGGAGCTGGAGTGACGGACAAGACCTCAGTGGGGACGGTGAGCACACGCGACACTCCTTACATCAGAAGGTTCTTTGCTGGGGCAGCGCTGGCTGACACTCTTTATGCAGATCAAGTACAAAGTATATTTATTTTCAATCAATGGTCTTATTGCTAGATGCACATTTCAGTAAGATTGTTTAAAAGTCTTGTGTGCCATGAAAAATCTAACAACACAAAAGAAAGATTATTTTGTTTTTCCTGGGAAAAAATATGTTAATTCTGAAAGCAAGTCTCAGCACTGAAAATAAATTATTAATTTAATAGCAATTTAAAACTTCAGATCACAAAAACATGAATGGAAGATATACAATTAGGATGTCTAACTTAGAGCCTCCTTCCCTAGAGATTCAAGACAACAATTATTTTACTAGAACTGATGGCTTATTTATGTTACAGCAGCAGTATTTGGACAAGGCAAGCGTTATCATTTTTACAACTACTTTTCCATAGTGCCCTTTAGGCTTGATAGCTCCCTACTATTGTTAAGGTCAGAGGACAAGTTCATAAAACCTCTAAATCATACACAACAAGACTTAAAAACCTAAGATATATCATTTTTTTTCCCTTGGCCTATGCAGAAGAATCAAAGCGCAGACAATGACCATCAGAAATAATGACCACATTAAACAGGGCTTCATGAGAAATTTATGATGCAAAATTGTTCTCTTTTTTTTTTTTTTTTTCCTGGCAGTATACAAAGAGCCAAAAGATTTTTTTTTTTCCCAGGAAACAAAACCAAATCCCAGAAGTCAACAGACTTATTTTAAGACCTGACTCTGTAAGATCTTAAGTAGAATACATTATTTTTTCCATTCTCCTCTTTTTATATTTCTTTTAATTTTGCAAGAACAGGCCTATAACATTATACGACCAATCCCCTTTCAACGTAACATTACTTGGCTAATTCTCAGGAACAACCACAGCTCAAATAGCATACTGGGGTTTTCGTTTGTTTTCAAGTAAAACATTTTATTTTCCTCTCAAGTAAGAAAAGAAAGTAACTTGACTACTGATTTATCATTAATACCTTACTAACTTACCTGCAATAAGCATCATAAAGATAGAGAAAAACAAGAAAAAAAATTGGTTTTTTTCTTTTTAAAATTCAATATATGTCTAATATTGGGAAAATAATTGTTCCAGAATAATTAAGTGTACAGGAATGCTGCATAAACACTGATGGCAGGACCAGACACTTAAAAATAAAATGATTGATAGAAACAAACAAGAGACAGCTATCTTCTCTGTCATAAAGACAGTACAAAACATCAACTTAAAGTTTGTGTGATAACAGTATGGATGTTTTAACAAGCTATTTTGCTTGGCGCACTGTACTGTATACTATTCATAAAACAGAACAAAAGAGCACCATGCTTCATTGCATTTTAGTTTCGAAATGTATGTAAAATTATAAGCTTTTATACTTAACATCCGACTTCACTGATCATCTTTTTAAAACTGGAATTCAACAATTTACCGTATTTCTAGACAATCACATTTTCCAGTCACACTATATATTAATAAATATAATCAGACTACATATACATTTCAACTGATCAGCATAAATCAATGTCAATTATGAACAAGTGTTAGAGAGACAAAATGTGACACTTCACACTTGATCTTGTCAAAGTGTCACATAAATACGTTCTAAGGACAATATATATTTTGGCTTACTTTCAGTCCCAAATAGGATTTTATCACAGCTGCGTGCGTCTGTAAGTTTCTGACCTAGCAAAAATCTCATCTATTTTTCATTTCCAAAAGCATAAAATACATTTGCCTGAGATTTTTGGGAAAACAAATGCACATTGTGCTTCTGTGCAAACTGTATTACCTGCCCTTCTGCAACTGTCTCTGTGTCAATGATAGTGATGATTCCGGGCACCAGAGGACTCCGACGAATGTTGCTATGAGCTAAAATTTCTTCTTCAGTTGCTCCTGAAGGCAGCGTCCCTGTCAGCTGTGTAACTACTTTCCCAACCATTGTAAGTCCAGTCTTTATCGTCTATAAAAAGAAAGAGAACCAATAAATAATGTTTAGGGCTGTTTTGTGGATCCATCTTGAATTTTTTTCTCAACACAATTAATATAACTTGATAGTGCACACCAGAAATATGCAAAACAAATGTTTTTATAAGTAATACATGAGCTGCAAAAGGCTGTATGTAACAGAAATATCTTGAAGAGATTTTGCATCCTGTTCAATCTGAAGTATTCGCCTTTATTTTGGAATTAAATGCTTCCAAAACATGCTTGAAAAAAGAAATATTTTAACGTTGTCTTAATGTCACAGTTTCTTCTTTCTTTAACTTTGTTCTTTACTTATTCCGAGGATAAGTGCATGGTCAGCTAGAAGAATCAAATAATTATGCCAAAGTGTGTGTTTTGGGGGGGGCACTACTACCTAGAGAAACACTTAGAGCCCCTAATGGCTGATGCTGCAATGGTTATGTCTTCTGCACAGGTGCAAGAGACAAGGAGTTCCACCTCTGACAGGCACACTCATTTGCTGCTCAGCAATTACGCCTTTTGTAGCATTAAAACTGGACTCAAATTCAGCAAAATTAGAAACGTCACCCTCAAGGTACTAGAAAGGACAACTCTGCGCAAAGTACAAGCATATCCCGCCACAGATAATGCGACTTTCCCCAGTCCGCGTGTTTTCCAGACGAGGGCTTGAAAACATTCATTGCACCAGCTCGATGGTATCAACTTGACAACTATCAACTAAAGATGCTGAAGACTTTTTATGTTTTATTTTATTTGGAGAAAGAGGGAGAGTATACACAGCAGGAGAGATGCAGGTTTAAAGAAAAACAACTAAAACTATAACTTTAAATATTTTCTCCTTGAATCAAGGACCGTGCCTTATTTGCCTACGAAGAATTGAGCAGATTTATTACACAATATAAATAAGAAATAGCAAAAGAGATCAGACTAGAATAACACTATAACAAGCCAATTCTTAACTAAAAAGACAAGCTAAGTTGCCTGCTAAATTGAAAAGGAGAAAAAAAAAAAAAAGGTAGAGATCACAGGCTGAAACCAAGAAGCAGCCACAAATCAATTGCAACTGCTTTGTTTAGTGCTAAAATCTCAAACTGCAGTGATTAGAAAACACATTAGTGTTCATCAATTAGCAGCCAAACGTTTGTTTTAATAATTCATAGGAAATGACTTACACAAAGTCTGTTAGTGTGTTGTCAGGAAAACCTCTGAAGGGCCAACAGAATCAGGCGCCACACGGTATTGACGGCAGCCTCCAGCCAGGAAGCCCGATTAACCTCTGAGATGCCTCAGCTGATGCACTCACCCCATTAATGCTAATGGAGATACCACCGCTTCCAACCCAGCCAGGCCCTTAGCACCGCCATGTCTGTGGGGTTTAACGTCTTCAGTAACATCCTGCCATTTGTTTCTTATTATTTCTTTCTATACTCAGATACGACAAATGAGAAGAAAGCTAATTTTAAGAGTGGCAAATTCAGAAGACTGAAAAACGTAACGTAAAGCAGATAATGGCATCCCAGGAACAGATCTAAAATAGACCCAGTGCCACCACAAGAATGCATGTCAACAGACACTTTCCCTACAAAAACTGACAAGGCAGTTTTCTGGCCAACAGTTAAAATCCTATAAAATGCACTGGTAGTTTATATAGCAGTAAAGAAAAATCAGTATAGAAGTGCTATATGGTAAAATACCGGCGCAAGTTAAAAGACCAAGAATTATAACTGACCTAGTTTAGAAAGTATCTTTAATATTACACCTACAGAAATCGCATGACAAAGTGCCAAGTACAAATTTATAGCTCTCTAGAAAAAAAATTACCATGCTTATCTAGCCAAATGAATTACCATTACATGCTAGAGAAGACTGGGACTGGAGGACTACCGAGAAGTAATAGGTGTACAAAGACGCGGCCGAGGCCATTAGCTCAGAAATATCAGCGCAAAACCATTACGGCACTTACTCCGTTGTGCTATGTGTATATTTGCGAAAACTTCTCTGGTAATCTTTAACCTTTCCCATGCCGTATCAGCTGTCCCCTCCATCCATTAGAGCTAATGACCTTGCTCTCACATAAGCTGTTGGGACTCATTAAGAAGTTATCAGGTAACAAGAGAAAACAGATGCAGCCTTTGCTAAATCACTCTACCATTGCAGGATTAAAAGATATGGAGAAAGAATCAACTAAGGAAGTTATGAGGTGAGAAGAACTTGGTTTATAATTTGATGCTAGACATTTGACAGACCAAATACGTTTTAAATGCAATAGGTTAAAGTTTGCACTGTCCTCGTTCTTTTGTCATTGATGGGAACTGCCAGTGCGTACGCAGTGCAATTTTCTTATAAATAAAATTAAAACACTTGATCCAGTTCCTTTTGTAAGCAATGATGCACACTGTGCAAACACACAAATTATTTGTATGCTTATGCGTACCCTACCTACTTAAAAATAAGACTGTTCCAATCAAATCTAAAGAAACACATACATTTAATTAAAACAAATGTATGCACTCATACCTCATTTAATTGAAAAATAAGTACAACTTTAATTAGCCAAGAAAATTAAAATGCATCATTCAGTGCCTGTTAGGCTGTTTTGATCCAACAAAGTTCTTATATTCTTCTAGGGACAAAACAATGTATTGTTCCTGTTTCTCAAAATAAATACATTTTACATGATTTATTTGTTTACAAATGAAAAATCTATAGAAAACAGAAAGAGGTATCAAAAATACATGCCTTGGTAATCAACAATATGAAAGCCTCACAGTTAGCTTGAACAAAATGAACATACAATCAATTACAGATTCAAGCTCAAACTAAATGTTTGTTGAAATGTTCATGTTTCGCAAAGATGTTTCCCTCTCCTGCTCTTGCCCATACTCTGAAAAAGAGGTAGGAAAGGAAAGAAAACCTATGAGGAAATCCACCTTGGAGAGCACGGCAAGTCTGCCTGTTAGCACGGGGACGGCCCGTGTGAGCACCACTAACAGAGCTACCTGAAACGTGACTCACCGGAGGACATGGTGGGACCAAACCTCTCTTCAACAAGACACAGGAAAAAAAAAACAAGCATGGAGACACAAGAATGTCCCATAATTCCCCTTCCTTGCTGCCTCCAAAATAGATAAATACAGATAATTACAACAAGCAAGTTCACGTTTGGATGCTTATCTCAAACCAAGCACCTGAATATTCTCCCATCACTAATACTGTTAAGTAATAATGCCGTTTATTCTGGAAGATATTCTACATCCATTCTACCATGTTTGTTCAGCTGGAATGAAAAGATGCCTTATGCTATAAGAAATAACATTTTCATTTTTCCCAATGCATCAAATTTTATCTTTGCTAAACATTAACCTAAACTTAAATCTCAACACATTTTCTATTTCCAGAAACTTTCTGCTTGGTCAAATTACAGAAATTATCAGAGCTTTTTAGAATATGAACAGACAGAAAGCCACCAAACAAATGTGAGGAAAGGAAAACAAGAGTCTGAGCTAGGAAAAAAATGCATGTGTGTTTTTTCAGCAACAACACAAAGCAATGTCCTTGCAAGACACATCTAAGGAGAAACAGGAAGAAGTACAATGTTCAAAATAAAATCCTTCTAGGAATTATAAAATCAAATGGGAAGATGACGTAAAGAATTCTCCATAATGTTACCAAAATAACAAGAGCCTTGGCACCAGTAAGCAAGGCACTCCCACATGACCACGGTTTTGACCTCGGTATTCTCCGTTAACAGGGGAGCTTCTGACTCCCGAGTTATTTGATTAAGGAGGAAATTTATTTGCTGCATCAAGCATAGTCCACAGCAGTCCATTAAACCAAGGACAAATCCAATGTTCACCTCCAGGACATTCCGAAACATTTCTCAAAGGGAATACCATTGAAGTAAATATTCTGTACTGCCAGCGAGACCTCCTTCAGATGACCTGAAAGGTAATTCTCAGAAGTGACCCTGCTGAAATATCCCTTAGCTCCCAGCTTTATTCTCCTTTATATGACGGTGCTTTCATTTCCTCCAATAAGAAACTGGCACGCAGAGGCTGTAACCCGAGATAATCTGACAAAACAAGAACTTTTATGGAACCACTTCTGAACCAAAAAGCAGCAGTGCAGGGAACAAAACAGGACATCCACTTTCAAAAAAGCTAATACCTCTGCTGGTCAAAGGAAATGAATTACAAACCATTGCAGACCGATAAGATATAACAGCAGTAGAGGTTTATAAATGAAGACTTACTTAACCAAGGAGGAAAGTTTATGGTGAAGTAATGAGATGGACAAAGAGCAACAGATATTTGAGTACATATTTGCCAACAAGAAAGTCAGCATTTCCGTTACGAGAGATGAAAACTTGCTAGGTAGTAAGCCAAGATTCAGTGAAATCGGTAATAAATTAAATATTTCAGATTTAGTGTTGCTCACTCAGACATGAATAACAAATTAATACAGTAAGCCTGAGATACATTCAGGTTTATGCAAATATTTAAAACTATATTAATCTCATCTATCACAGTAACATCTAACAGCCAGCCGAGAGCAAAAGCAATGTGCCAGGCAAAGTACAAAGGAGTACAGAGACCGTGCCCTTATGCTTACCCGTTTTCCTAACTGTCACTACTACTTTATCTCTGTACAGAGGCTAACAATCTTTTATTTCCTGTGATTATAAACAGACTTTATCTTTAGTAGCTATTCACGTGATGCAACATCTCTACTTCAGTGTTTACATACATTCAGCTTAATGTGGGAATTTTTGGATGATGATCCTTGGCTAGCACTACGCAGGAGGTAAGGCCATCAGCTTGGTCCTTACTGGCTTTATCCACAGCCTTTGTGGGTAAGGGCCGCAAGAGATATCCTCTTTTTAAATATTGAAAAAAATTAAACAGAATAGTGCTTTGTCTTCGATGCCTACTGGAATGCTTTAATAACTATTATATGGTTTAGAAAGCTTTGGCCTGTTCTTTTTCAGTCATGCCTAGGCTTGGCTTTGGCAGTACAGTGATCTGTTTGTAAGGTTTTACCGCATCTGATCGTAACTGTGGCTGATCATGCTAAGCCAGTTGCCTTTTCAGACTTATCTGTGCAGTAAAAAACATGTTAATGATGCTGAGATTGAAGGAGTATGGGGAGAATTTCCCCCCTTCTTTATATTTTTGCTGATGGTGAAAGCATGCAGAGTTACAACAAATTTCAGATGTCTTCAGAAGAACAGCAATTCAAGTTCTCCTCAACAATGTAAAAAATTGATTTTTCTCCTCCTCCAGCCATAGTGAGATTGTGTCCAAAGTCATGCTGATGGAATATGTTTGTTTTTATGTTTTGTTTTTACATGAGATGGCATGCCTTGTTTCTCTCTTTGTGGGTTCTTGTAACTGTTGTTTTCTTCAGTGACGCTAAGCTTTCTTCTCTGTGCTGTCATTTAACTCCTATTATTAGATTTGTTTTGTTGTGCATATCAGAAATGAAAAGGCTAGTGGTTACAATGAAAGCTTGTAATCAGCACGAAGTCTGACAGACAATGCCAAAAACTCACTTTTTGTGTGTGTCTGTGTGTGTGTGAAAAGCAAATTATTTCTCAAAATGCTGCAGGCAAGTCCTCAAGGAAAGGAGCAAGGTGGAGGGGGAATAGTAAAGCAACAGTTCCGCATAATCCTTGGCTCAGTTAAGATTTTTCCAAGCCACAGTCTTCTTTTGATACTATGAAACCCCAGACATTTTTCTGAAAACACAGGGATGTTACAGTATCATCTGAACTATGAAAACTAGGCAATGGAATCTATATGTAAACACTCATTAATAAACTCTAACCTTCAAAGAAAGCTGCCAGCTAATTAATTATCTCCAGTACTGTGCCGTCATCCTTCAGAGAGATTAAAACATATAACGCTAGTGTGATTGAGTCCAAAAAGCACCGAGCACTTGTAAAGTCAGTTTTCACAATGCTAAAAGACTAATAATTCACAATGCAGATTTCTAATAGAGTAAACTTGTAATAGTATGAACAGTGATTATACAATTCATTTTACCATGATTCTCCTACAACGGGGTTCACTAATATGAATAGCTGTTTGTAATACATAAAATTTTTACAAATCAGTTCAGAAGGACAGGAATACTTTGGCTACTGAGAGATCTGCAGGGTCAGGACCATACGCATGGTGCTAATGCTAGCATGTTTCTTACTGTGTTCTCTTTTGTGAATGGGGGGGCCATGACACACGGTACAATTCAGCAGGGAAGCCTAATAATTATTTAACACGATAACCTCTCCCAGCAGCAGATGATGTACTCACTTTGGCAGCGCTAATGACTGTGGCAGTGTAAGACTGAATGTTGTCTCCACAGGCTCCACCACGGGATTGATGGCATCGGATCAGCTACAAGGAGAGAGACAGCAACCAAGTAACTACTATTAAACTATACAAACCCATAACCCATTACCATGGCTCTTATTTATCATGTACAGTGGTGTGTTTTTTCCTACAAATAGCAAAAAGCCCTGCTGAGACACTTAACCCCTTTTTATAATCTTCTGGGTGCCACCCAGACTGTCGCGTACTCAACTCCAGTTTTCAATTACAAGATGAGTAGTCACTAAGAATTCATAAACTTTGAAATGGTGGGATTTTTGGTCTGGCAGCAATACCACAAATAAATTTAAATAAATATAATCAAAAGCTTTAGCCATGTATATGTAACATTAAATATCTGACATTCTAAGAATCTGAGTGTGGCTTTCCCCTCCTTTTATGACTAGCAAACAAAGAAATGACAAAGGAAAAGAGCTACTTTAAACTTTACATTTAATAGATTAAAGGAATGTACATGGGGTTTACTCTATATTGCCTTCCTTCAAAATTAATAAATCAAAACAAAATTCTTCTACCTGCCATCAACCTACAAAAGCAGTTTTTGCCTTTGAACCCTAACTAACAATACAATCTGTGCTTCTGACTAAATAAAGTGGCAAAAAAAATATAGGTATGTGTTGCTTGTACACAGAACATGTTGCCTGTTTCACTGTTTCAGCTAAAAGAAAATTAAAAATCACTAAGATATATTTGTTTCTACAGGCTTTCCTTTCCTGCTTATACTTAAGTATCAAAAAAAAAACCAAAACAGTTAAACTAGGGAGAAAGGGGAAGTCCACAGTTAATATACCTGGGAACACACAAGCCATTTAAAATCCTTCTGTGATATAATTCTTTTGCAGATCAGTGGCTTATATTTTTGGCAGCAGTACTTTTTAAATCCCAGGCTCACTGGTTAAGTTTTACAAAACCACATAGGCGTAGTATTAAAGAAAAGGCAGGCCTGAATCTGTAGAGAAATCAGTTGTGCTTGAAAAGAGGTATAACAGATACATTTCTAAAGCCTGCCTCCCTGATAATTTCTGGTTCAGCTCTAGAAACAGCTATTCCAGTCACAGGTGGATGGGAGAAAAAACATCTGTTTTGAAATAAAAATAAGGCATTAGAAGTTGAATTTAAAGTTTTCAAACACTTCAAGCTTTAAATACGCAATCATTTCTCTGGTCTAGGACTGGGTAAGAACAACAATAATTGTTTTCCTCGGGATCTATTATCTTCCTTTGCCTCTAGAAATAAGAAAAACTAATTTTACCTTTTATTTTCTTTTCTTGAAGCCTAACAATTTCAGCAGTGTTAAAAAGTCATCATTTCAACGCTATTTTCTAATTTACAAAGTTCATTACTGTGTTGTTTCATACAAACTTCCTGGGTCTGTCCAGACTCAGTTTACCCAAATAGAATTTAGGAATCCTCATTTGCCTTTCAGAAGTGTCAATAATTAAGTGCTTTAAACTTTTAAAACGCAAAATGAGTTGATTATTGAATGACCTCACTGAAAATACATTCTTCTCTGCCTACACTACTTACATATTTATGTCGCTTAAGTTCATGAGCTTAAATCAAATGTGCAGAGTGAAAATAAGATATATGAACGCCAGAGCACAACCAGGGTGGGTCCTAGATTAGGTCTGTCATCATTATGCAAGTCCTCTTACAGTTCACCTTTTTCATATAGTTTTTTTATAGGGACTTTTTCTTGGCTTTTTCCCCCTATGTATACAAAAGCTAGAATGAAATCTACAAACAAAGAAGAGTATTTTCTGAAATTAAACCTTTCCTTACCTTATTTTCTGCATAAGCAAGCCAACGGCTTCCAAGAGCAATAGGATTCATGTTTGGGCCTGGACAAGGATAGCAGCCTGAAAAGTTTTAAAAGGCAACATTAAGAAATATCTTACAAAGACTTCTTACAAAGAATTTTATTTCTTGCCAAGAAAACAAACAGTCTAAACAAAAACCTTTCAGTTGCTAATATCAGTCAGTAAATGCTTGCATTTTTGTTCCTAAAGATAAGACTGTGGTTAGATGAGCTATTTTGAACAGTTAATTATGTGGTAAATACTCATTTCTCCCTATGTTTGCATTTTTTAATGCCATTTTGATACAGTGGAGTAAGTGGGATATTTAAAAGTTTGACTGGACTGGTTCTGTATCTTCAAATTTTAATTAATTTCACTTGATTGACATCTTTTTATTGATCAACAGTTTCAGTTCGCTTCAAGCTCTTCTAGAAATTTGCGGTATGAAAGGGCGCATTGTGCTTTTGTTTGGGTTTTTAATAATTCCATATACAAGCCCTTAGCCTCTCAAAATAGTTTTGTACACGTTTAACTTTATACAGAGAGAGAACTTGTAATTCCTTAAAAATCAGTGGCAAAGTTTCCATTATTCACTTGCTTTTCATTACCTTTATTTTATCATTAAAAATATATATAAACATGCATAAAGATGAACATAAAATACCAAACTATTCCAGAGGATTAAAAGGGAAAAAATACCTATAATAGAAAGCCACTGGAAATAGCTGCGAACAAAAACATGGCAAAACTTAAAATTAATCAGGCCCATGTTAAATGCGATTTAATACACAAAACGTGAGTTAATAAACAAAATAAAACAAAAAAAAATTGCCTCAAAAACAACCATTAATATAACACTTTAAAATTCTGTATTTTAAATTTTAGTAGTTAAGTTATTGTAAACAATTAGATAATGTTTCAATATAAATTAAAAGATTAATTAAAAGTAGCATGGTGACCCTCATCCTAATTGCTATTACTGTCCTGTTTCCCCTCCTTTGTTCTTCCTCATTTTAGATGAAGCTCTCTTGGGCGGACGGCTGCTCTTTCTACAGCAGCGTGTAACCCTGGGCTGCATTCAGCGCTCAAATCCTACGGATGAGGCTGAGCTTCACTGTCCCAGCCCTGACACCGTGAAGGCCCGTGCTGCGGGGTCCCAGCAGGCCAGTTTCAGCGGGACCCTTTGTCAAGAGTCTGAAAATTCAGACACTGAAGTCACAGGGATGAAAACGCAAAACTGTTTACTGATCAGGGCTTTAAGCTTTAAGATTTAAGCTTGAGTGTTCAAACTTAAGCTGGTAAAGTAGGGCCGTCAGTCTCGTGCACAACGCCACTTACTCGATCTAAATCCGTTCTGGCACACTAAAACATGTATATGGGAAAGAAATATTGCGTAAGGCGGGGTGGGGGGAGATGGGGGAAGGAGAGGACCATCAAGCAAATGGTTAATCTCCGTTTTCATCAGTTCTTAGGCTAATATAGACAATTCAGTAATTCATATTCTCTCACTGGTTGGCCAGGAAACAAAACGTTTAAGAACTTCTAGACATGTGTGTCTCATTTAGCGGAGCCCTGGTGCGCTGATCCTGTACCACAGGCAGAAGGAGCACTGAGACCAGGAAAACAGCTCTTCAGAACAACGTAAAACCAACAACTGCAACGCATCGCACAAAATCCGGCACTGAATTCTGAGAAACAAAACAAAACAAAAAAACCCCAAACAACCAAACATACAGCTAGCTAAGCTTCTGTTTCTATCTTCTCTGGATCCTGATCTGCCAACCAGTAAGAAAAACCAAACCTGTTCTCCGCCTTCTTTTTACAAATATCTTTTCATACAGGCCCCAAAACTGTCCAGAACATTTAGTAAGGACAGACTTCGGAGTTAAGTGGCATTATTTTCAATGCCTGCAAAAGTGATGAAAAAGGTGTGTGGGAAGGTGTTAATTATAGCACATCAGTGTGAGTTTAAACTGACATTTGAAAACATTTAAGGACGCGTTTAATGGCACTTTGTTGGGCACGCGCAGAAACAGCTGCTGTACTGTTCACACTAAGATAAACAGCTCCTTATTTCACTTTTTAGAGCAGAGCAGTGAGGGTATTGCAAAATTCAAGAGATCATAGCAAGCTGTTTCAGAGGTCATAAAGCAATGGAAAGAGAAAAGCGGCAATTCATTCAATTAAATCCATCTCGGGCCAGGAAAGCAAAACCAAGCGAGTATTTTGTAAGGCCTTATCGCTGCCTTGATCTCAGGAAGGAAAACGAGTTCTGAAGAGATGATGCCACAATTGTTATTGCATTCCAGAAGTGCATAAAATGTGGGTAGCCAGAGCCTCTTAAGGAACAAAGCAAGCAAAAAAAAGGTTGTAAATACAACCGTGCTCTTCCGATGACATTATAGATCAGGACCAGTAAGGTTTTAATGCCGGCTTCTGCTTCAGCAATTCTTATCTGGGTCAGTAAAGACATTCAAGTCCCCCAAGTTTTATTTATTTTTCTTCCCTTTTATGTATAAAATATATCATTGAAAGCTGTCTGGTGATAGTCTTCATCGTATAAATCTATATTGATTTCAGAATCAGTCACTTGCATTTCCCAAACTCTGCAATGATCTCCTAACACCCTTGCAGCAGCAAACACAAGGAGTATCAGCCAACAGACGCAAAAACCCACGCAATTCAACAACTCCTAACAAAAGGAAATGTCTTGCTTGGAAAAGGGAGCTGTTCCCAATTACTTCAGTGAATTGATGTAAATGAAGAACTGCAAAGAGTATTATTGTTCAAATAAAAAATTAATCAAATAATTTAGAAGTTATCTTCGAAAAACTGCAGCTATCTTCAGCAAACCGTAGTCTGTTGCGTGAACCGTCCTCAGTCAGACGCAGCTCTACACACCAATCTGCCAATGCTAATAATAACCTCCAGAGAGGTCAACAATTCAACTCGGGACTAAACTCTACTCTCCAATACGAAAAACAGCGTAAAAAAAGAGCTATTTCCTCCCTTTCTTTTCTTTGCAAGTCTCTGCATTTTGGAAACTTGCAGCAGTACAAAGATAAACAAAGGGTTATACTTCATGGGAAGGAAAAGCAAATTGTTTTTCTGCTTTCCAAAAAAAACAGCTGGAGTCAGCAGAACATCATCTACCAGGCAAATGAAAAGACAGACACAGCGTGACCCATCAAGTTCGGCCATCCAATCGTTACCAGCCTAACTCTCTTAAAGATTAACCTCAATTTCTACTAAACTTCAAAACAACTGAGGAAAAATCCATTCTAAGCAACAACAGCAGCAACTTTAGTGTGTTTACAACAGGACTGAACATAATGAGAAAGCAGAACTAACTGTCAAGAAGACCAAAGTTTCCAAGTTTTAATGACAGTATGGAGAGGTCATCCAAGAAAAGATCACTCGGGGAAAGTCCTTCCAAAAGTCCAGCCAATCAAGCAAGTACTAAAAAACATCTGATCTTAGAATAAGCTGTACTGGGACTATCACCTACAAAAATATAGGTGAAAATCTATCGGAAACTACTTTAAAAGTTTTTATGTACACAGTTACTCTCTCCCTCTTGCTTTATAATGACACACAGGGGAAATGCACTACTTCAAAGCCATGAAAAGGCAAAAGTAGAAAAACACTATTTTGAAAACCTGAAGCAAATTGCAAGTTTTTCTGCTAACTTGATTAAGTCCCTACACCCAAAAACTCCAACCAGTGCTGGCCTAGGCCACACTGATGAATAAGAAACGAGCTCCAGGCTCCCTCCGAACAGGAACTTGGCCAACAGCCACGGATTTCACGGGCAGCACCTTGGTACCTCATACTCTGCCTTGGCTTTCCCATTTCCGAGATGCAAGTGTAACCTACACCACAATGATACCATAGGTAAACTCTTCAGCATTACAATTTCTTTCTTTCTTCTCATCTTTTTTTTTTTAAATAACTGAGTCACAAAATTATAATCTGAAATAAACATACAGTTTGTGATTATTTGGATTCAAAGATGGTTTTAACTTACTTGTTGTTCTGCTGACTTTCTATATTTGGTTTTACTGGGAATACAGGAATCCTAGAAGTTACTTAAAGTTCTCCAAAGAGCTATTCAAATGTTTGCTTGATGAGGGAGCAAAGAGAAGGCATGTTTATTGTACATTATTTTTCAATTACTTTAATGAAAATCTCTACCACCCTTTGGAGATTCATATCCATATGTCCATAATAAAAAAAAATAAATAATAAAGAAATAAAATCACCTCCTCTTCACATTCTGAAAACTCACACAAATATGCACTTCTGACTCTGGATCTTTGCATTGATCTATGCTCCTACAGAAAACTACGGCTCCGGTCCTTTTATTAAATTGTTTTTAAAAAGCTCATCCTCTAGCTTCAGTAATGGCAGTGTGAACACACAGACAGCAGCCAAGAAGAGAGAAGTAACACATTCCTCTCCTCCCACTTAGCTTTTAAACAAATAGCACATTGGGAAAATACCGTTAAGAGAAACAGGCCATTAAAAGTCATGTCAGCTATAACAGAGATTAAGCCAATAAATCACAAAACATGCCACTATGAAAACTTGAACCATTTATATTGGAGCAGCTCTTCATCAAGCTCCACAGCTTTTTCACGAGAAAAAAAGCTTAAAATAAAGATGCGTATATATATACAAGTACATATATAAACCCAAAAGCCCAGTATGGGATGGAGAGTTGGGGACTAAACACTGCAGGGATTCCCAATATCCATAAAAACTTGGCAGCTTGCTACTTCATATCCAAGCATGCAATCTCTGGAATCCCACAGGCAATTAAAAGTCTGTAGGCATCTAAGCTTTCAACAGCTCAGTTCTTCAGGAGGACCAGAGCCGTGCATCTGTTACCCATGACGGTGGTACAAGTCCCATCAGTATCTCTGGAGGAGCTCTGTACGTGCGCCCTTCTCATTCGTGAAGCGTGGATGACGTACGTGCTCCAAGGCACTTGGCATATATAGCAAATAAAATGCACACTAACATGACCTTTTTTAAAAGAAATATGCAATGCAGGTGGAGGACTGGTATTTTAACAACACTTTTCCCCAAGAGGTGAGCACTATCATAGTCAAGGCTGTAATTTTTTCACTTGGTCCTTCTTCAGAAACATCCTCCACAGCCTGCACGGCTCCATTGATGAACAGCTAAAGGTGATCTTATTGTGGCAAAGTCTCAGGGCCTGATTATGCACTAGAAGGCAACGTTTCTCTCTAGAAAAATCTGATGGTAACAGTAAGAACTTGTCTGAGCTAAGTCAGAACTTATTTTCAGTTTACATAACAACGTACTCATAACTGAGTACGGCTCCTTACCCGGAGTACAGCTGTGTCTGCTTCTCAGACCTCACTAAATTGTACCGTACAGTGACGTGCGGTAAACTCTTGAAAATTACTGTGTGAACGAACAAAGCTAAGGGAATGAAAAAGCCAAATCAGAAGCATCCTGAACATTTTCTTCAAACACATCCCAACATGCTTTTCTTAAGATACTACCCATCACTTTTTAATTTCACAAAGTACTGTAAGAACTATTATTCTCAACATCTATTTTTGTAGTCAGGGTGGGGAAGTTTGCTGTATTTGCCAGGCTTTCATCCTCCTATCTTGACTTTTACTTTTTCTGTCTTTTTTTTTTTTTTCCTGTCAGTTTAACAGGAAAACTTCCTGTTTCCATAATTTTCACTGCTTTCTTTTCCCCAATTCTCTCTGCTTCTGACACATACTCATCCTTTTTTTGGAAATCAGGTATAAGAATTATGCTCCTAATTACTATAACTTTTTTTTTTTAACGGTCAGGCCAGAGATCTCCAACGTACATCCTAAGGCAAAACTAAATAAGTGAAACCTTGCTGAGAAAGGAGATCACTGGATAAACAAAGACTTTTCTGTTTCAGTGTGTGGAAAGGTTCACTAAAGATGACATATGCCATCTTAAGTGTATAGTGTTTTTAAACACCGTTTTCTGAGCAAATTCTACAATGTGTAACTCTTCAATCAAAATTATTTGCCTTTAACCATTCAGGGTATTTGCCAGATTTCACTTAAAATCTGTGAAACAGTGCTATTGTGTGTATTTAACTAAATAGCTCCAACAACCCACTAAACCTATGCTACTTTTCAGTCACTATGTAGCTTATACTCAATTAGTAATTTTTTCCTAAGTCTTATGACATACACAGCACTCTACAGTAATGAAATTACAAAACTACATTCTGAAGTCTTGCAATCCAAAGCAGCCAGAAAACAGATCCATGACAGAGAGCACAGAAAGGGTACATACAATAAATAATGAGTAGAGTGATACTGTTGTTACAAAAGCATTGTTTATTCAAAGGGAAACAAATCATATAAGTTGTTTTATCTAATATTTTTTGTTTGTTTGGGCTTTTTTTTTTTAGCCTCACTGAGCAAACCAAATTTATTTGTTTATAAACTGTATAAAGCAATACTGTTTATAAATTCCTCTGGGTTCCTTCTAGATGAAAGGCCCTATGTAAATGTTATTGCTCTCACACTGTCACATACTTTCCAAAACTCTTCTATTGTTCGTGTACTTCCTTCTTTCTAAGGATCACCCATCAAAACGGAGCAAAAGAGCAAACCAGCAGGATGGACCCTACTGCGAAATCATGCCAGAGCCTTTTTCTTTTTTTTTTTTTTTTTTCAAATACTAGTGGCTTTATCACTAATAAAACACTAAAAAAAAAAAAACAAAACCCACAACTAGAAATAAAGTGAAAAAGTAAAGCCACAAATGCTGCACATACGGTCCCCACCAGCCTTAGCAGGGCGATACTCATGACATGCGTCATGTCCACAACAGACCCAGCCCTGCCACGGGCTGCGTTTCGCGCCAGCCTCCCTCGGAAGAACAGAATTCCCTCACACAAGCTTGGGGAAGGACCACAAATTTAATTTATTATCATTCTTCTTATTATTGCTATTATTATTATTATTATTATAATTACTAGTACTATTATTACTACTGAGACCTCCTTTCCTTCTCAATTCTATCGTGGCAATTTAATGTACTTTACGGTTACTCTACAGGTCTAAGACCAATATCAGAGCTTTTACTAAACATATCTGTGGCCTTTCATGTTTATTAGGCTAGTAGTTTAATTTAGCACAAATTTGAATGACTTCAGGGCAAACTATATTTTAATCTCGAGTTCACTTTCTTTTTTTTGTCCAGAGAATCAGGCAGTGATAAGTAATCATGTTACTACAGAGGCTGCTGTTCCTGCACAGGACAATGCGAGTAAGATGGCTTTGTTTTGGCCTTTAACATTAAGGGTTTGTGTGCTTTAGATAAAAATAACTCACAGAGAAACAAACAGCACTTCCTGTGCTACATATAATTTTTAAAACTGTCACAGCCAAGAGATATGACAGATATACATCTTGGGTACCAATGCCTTGTTTCTGCCCTTGTGCATTTTTTCTGCTGTATTTACACTTTCCTGCAATATAGCAAAACGCCCTGTGAGCAACGAAGACATTTGTTTCCATAAATCTACCACGTCGCCCTAAAGATCTTTTCAGAAAGTATTTCAACGTTATCCTGTAACAGTGACACAGATTCCCACATTCAGGAAGAAAACGCGCTTAAAAACATTGCCAATAAAAAGTAAAAGCAAGATCAAACCAGCATTTCTCGGGGAAGGCAGTTACAAATTACATGAAGGGGTGTGTGTTTATATATATAAATGTGTGTGTGTGTGTAAAAATAAAAACTGCTTGTACACAATTCACAGGAAAATCTTTGGCTTCTCTTCACTGATCAAGAAAATACTGTGAAACAGGAGCTCACTTCCCACCTGCCTTAAGGACTTTCGATCTCAACCGAAGAGTCTCCCTCCACAGACGGAGGAATCCTATCAATTATTGTACCCCGTGGGATGTCCAGGATAAATGCCACTCGCTGATCACAGCTGAGAAGGCAAACGTACAAACAGAACTTCTTGAAGAAGCTGAGAAGAACTCTTCAGGCATTAAACCTTTTTGTAAGATACCCCGTGTTTTTTCCTCAAAGCAAAGTGATCAAACTGCTCCCTGCGTGCTGATCAGGGAAAAGGAATTCTAACAGAGCTAGCAAAAGCATACAAAAAAAAAAAGCCTAGACGATTTCCAGATTAGACTTGTGACAAACTGAAACTACCATATTATTTCTTGCACGTGAATGTCAGTGAAAATAGCAATATCCCATCCAAGTTGCAAATTAGAGTATCAAACACCGTTTGGTTTTGGTTTTCTTTTTATTTTATTTTGAGAGATGCAGGTGGGGTGCATTCAACATATACTGAATAACTTTTGGCTTGCGGTTAGGCAAGTCTTTTGAGACTTTATATATAATAAAGTACTCTGACTAAAATCTGGAAAATTACCTCTTAAGGCTCTGGCTGTAGAGCATCAATAGAAATGTGGTGCCAGCTAATGGCTGCAATAACTGTCTCCATCCCTAGAGAATAATGGATGGAGAATATATCAATATGAGGAGTGGAAGGGCCAGAGAAACTGAGCAGGCACTAGTTATCGGACACAAAGATGATGCCACATGCATGATGTTATCTGTGATAATCTTTACTTAGGGCCCAAGGGGTGGGAACGATATTCTTTACAGAGAAGAAAGTATCCATCAGGCTATATTCATAATCATCAACGTTCCACTAAGTAAGCATTTTTGGAGAAGGGTTGAGGGAGCACTGATGTTACAGAAATCAATGAAATTCAGCTTTTCTGCATCTATTGTTCAGAGCAAAGTAGGAGGGAAAAAAGCCTGTACATCACTTTCATTTCTGATCGTTCAGTCATATGCAGTATTGAGAAAAAAGCTCTGAAGGATATTTTAGGTGAAGCACAATGAAACTCAATTATTTAAAAATCTATTTAAAATCCACACCTTGACATTCACAACTACCAAATAAAACACGTTCTTATTATAAGCATCAAATGATTATTTTTTTTTTAGTTTGGCCATGTGAGCACCTAAATCAGTGCAGGATGCACAACTGCTGTTTGGCTTTATCTTCCCCTTGACACAGATTCTTTCTTATCGAAATGGAGTTGGCTCCAAGTGTAAGCACGGTAGAGAACGGAGCGTCATATGAAAGCTACTGCCGTTCTTTGCAGACCGATGCTATGCCTTTCCTTAGCAGACATTTAAAAATAAGATTACCACACAGGGTAGGTTATAGGATATCCTGGTAATTTTTCTACAAAATCCACAGTATGTTCCTCCTTCAAGTTTAAGCACCTGTCTTAAATTCATACACCAAGACTGGAGCACCTGTACACTGAGATTTTGTTACAAAGGGGACAAAAAAATGTGCTAGCTCTCTGTCATTCAAGTCAAATCAGCACATCTCCGTCTAATCACATGCAGGGGGAAAGATTAGTACTAGGTCAAATTTGCCCAAGAAAAATCAGGAAATGCAGGAGTTAAACACTCCAACAGCAGCACGAACTTGACCATGTTCTACATCCTGAATATTTTATGGTATATTTATTACAACAATATATTAAGCTACACATTCAACCACAAAAACAGAAACAGAAAGACAAGTACTACTCATGTGCAACACAGCTGCATTAGCATTGCTGAGGAACACCGAACTTCAGAATTCCTGACACTGTTTTTAATTGCACATTCTGCATTTAATTTCTATGTATAAATAGCCAACAAAATGGACAAGAGCTTCTGCTTAACTATGTTTGCTCTGTAACTGTCTCAATGAGGTTCTGAGGCTCCCACGCCACTTAGCTGATACAAATGGAAGATGCGGTTTCCACATCATCACCAAAAACTCTTAAAAAAAAAAATCTTTTTCAGTGTAAACAGTGGTTTACACTGTAAAAGAAATGTCTCCAGAAATCTAGGAATACTAATTTAACATTTTTGACCTTTTATGCCATTGCTTCTGACCAAAAGCTGTCAGCTAACACAGCTGAGAATGTTCTTCACGATGAAAAGTTCTCTGGGCAGCCAGTGACATCCTTACTGTCACTGTCCAGCTGAGGACCGGCCCAGGCGGGACACTGGCCGGCTGTCCTGCAGAGCAGGGATGCTCCAACGATGGATACAAAGAGGCCTATAAGACCTCTTTGCCTTTTGGCAAGCTTCCTTTTCAAGAATTTCTAGTTTTTCAATTTAAACTGACACTGCCCTTTCCTAAATCTGGGGGGGGGGGGAGGGGAAGGGGGCAGCAAAAGGGCCAGTTGCTGGCTACTTGGCTGACTACCAAAAATCTCTGCAGCTAACTAGGTAGCTCATTTACACCAAATTTCAAACACCTCAGAGTAACTTAAGCCTTTAAAGATATACTCTTAGGTCGAAGAGATTTCAGCACATATGAAATCTGAAAGCTCAGACAAAAGCTTTACCGCAGCCTTCAACATGCCAGAGCATAACAGCCGCTTGATAGCATAAGCTATTAAGTGAAACAACTAAACTTCAAAATCCTCAGGACAAATAATCACCAGCACAGGTCCAAGAAACCCATTCATCTAGGAGAAAAGCAGATGTCTCTTTGCCCAGTCACACCCCGTCACTGGCCACGGGCAAGCCAGGGTGGCGACAGGCAAAGGGCTGTGGTGGCAGCGGCTCCAGCTGTTTGCTGGGTCCTGCAGCTTTCCAAAACACCTAGGACAAAACCGGTGTCTTTAACTGAGCTTTGGAACCCCAGAACTAGAAAAAAGTTTGAGAACATCTTGAGCTTCTCATATTAAAAACACAACACAGTTGGAGAAATGTGCTGTGAACAGAGACATTTCAGGACTCTGGTTTTTCAAATCATTTGCTAACTATCTGCAAAAGCTTTAACTCATCCTCTTTACATTCCACCACCGTTTCACATAAATGCACTGCAAATTGAAAGTTATGGTTAGAAAGAAGATATTCCGATACTCCTGTTCCTCAAAATACAGTTCAGTGGATTAAGTTTTAAAAAAACAAATTGCTGAATCTTTTCTTGCAAGAAAAAAAAAAAGAAATTAGAAAAGCACAAGAACTCTCAAAATACACACTTAATTGAGGTTTTTTTAAATTTTTGATCTAAAATAAAGCAAGGCTCATACATTACTTCTCTCGGTGGAATAAAACGAGGAGTGAGGACAGAAGGACACAAACAAGTCTTTTCCCATTTGGCTCCCCTCACGGAACCCCAGCAGATTCCTTGTGCCTTACATCCATGTATAGGAAGAAACTGACACCTATTGGCAACTTGAATATTACTGCACGATGCTGCCTTCCTTCAAACTATTACAAGGAATAGCTTCTTGTAACTAGATTTCTCTTCAAATACCCAGATAATATGAAAAGATAATTTAGAACTTTTCCACCTGTGACCAAAAATACACCCAGAAACTTTCAGATTCTCCTTTTTAACAATAACAATAAAACTCTGATCCTTCCAAAGTAAATTATGATATCTCAGTAATCTATAGATTTTAAGAGGCAATTCTAATGGATACATAGTAGCACTAGTCACTAACTGCTTGGAACAATAAGATTTTAATTTTTTCTGGGTAAATACTTTCTCAGTGTTTAGCATTACAGACAACACACAGTCTCAGGAGCGGGTAACAACCACATCCAGTGACAAAACAGAGCACAAGCAGCAGAAAACATACCATTTTTCTCTGCTAACATGAATTACTGTGCTAGAGATGTTGGGGCAGCAAACAGGCACTTACAGCTTCTGGAGAGCACCTTCTCTGTTACAATCCGGTGCTTCCTATCGAGAGGCAAGTGGTGGGGTACAGGGGGATAAAGGGGAGTCTGAGCAAACAGTTCCTCCATGCTCAAGAAATATGTAAAAGCAGGCAAATACCTGCCTATAGTTTTTATATTACGACACTTAACTGACCTGCTTGAGCTTTGGGGCCTGCTAAAGTAAGGACATTAAATAATAATAATAATAATTATTAAAAGTGGGCCAATTGCTGTCAATGTGTTTTCAAACTGATGCTTATGTACATGTCCTGAAACTCAAAACCTGAAACTTTTGCAAATATTTGTGCAAAATGAACAAAAGAACTTTTCGGCTACCTACGGATATCAGTGCAGGTGCTCTTCACGAGAGTGAGAAATTGGCTACAGCAACAACAGGCAAAAGAGTCACAGTAACACTTGGCTTGTTTGGTTTTTTTTTCAGTAAGAGATTTCCTGAAACTCCAAATGAAGTCATGGAGGATTTAGAAATAAAAACAAAACAACAAAAAAAAAAAAATCTGCTTCACCTCATTCCACCACTACAGCAAAAAGACTGAACCCAATTACTATACATACTTGTAACGAAGAATTTTTTGGTGAAGGTACAGCTGTCAAAGGCGGCAATTTTCTCCTGCAGGACTACAACAAGTATCCTGAAAACACAGAAATGGAACATGTACTTTAAGCATTAAATGCATTGGTTTAAAGATTCAATATCTAAATGTAATTATTTCCAAAGCATCAATATAAATTCCACAGTGATAAACTGCCAGGTTACCAATACATGGCAGTTATTGAGGATTCTCTCTCATCCCGACCACATAACCTTCACTGCAGGAAGTACACAGATCTGATACAGAACAACACACCGTATTTATGATATACCTCCTGCAGTAAAAGCTCCATTA
The DNA here is from genome assembly GCF_036417535.1 of Chlamydotis macqueenii. NCBI lineage: Eukaryota > Metazoa > Chordata > Aves > Otidiformes > Otididae > Chlamydotis > Chlamydotis macqueenii. The sequence continues at coordinate 3,123,670 of NC_141574.1, read as the reverse complement.
AAAAGAAAGAATGGAATTGCAAGGATCCTGAATTACTTTCAATGACTCAAATAACAATCAAATCCACAATTGGTAGAACACAAGCTAAATTTGAAATAATCCCATTGTCCATCTCATTGCAAATTTATTAAACCATCTTATTTACTAAAAGCAGAAAGTTTTTCATACCAAGAGTATCAGCACACAAATACAGTTGAGAGAAGCAGGATTTATGTCAATTAGCAAAACTACAGCTGCATGTTTATGTATTCACTTGTACACACAGACACTTCTGTTGTAAAATATCTGCTCCTTACTTGAAACAAATAACAGAACCAAAGCCAGGTGACAGCAATGCAAGAAACACTGTGCTGTCTCAATGAACAGAGGCAATCTTGGGAAGTCAAGCATCTTGAAAGCTTTATAACTAGGATATGTCGTCTCCTACCTTGACGGCTTCCCAAAACCAAGTTTTTAAACTCTGGAAATGAAAGAGCTGGCTGAGAAGCTGACAAATAAACAGATAAAAGCTGCCAGCTCTGTGGAACACTCAGCAATATGACATAATTAACTAAGAATCTGATTATTTTCTCATTAGGAAGAACTCGTCTCACCACATATCCCTGGGTAAAGGGTGATGCCAGTAATTCCTCTCTTTTTTCCTGTTTTTAACTGTTTAGCCACAAGAACATCTCCTTCTTATCCCATGAGAGCTCAATACCTGTAAGACTTCGGTGAAGGCCTACACTAAAAATCAAAATATGTATCTTACCTACCCACATGCTTGCTGGTGTTTTCAGATATATAAATAAGTTTTGAGTCACAATTTCCACCCACAGAACTGCACTGACACTCCTCCAACAGGCATGATCTAACTCTGCGTCTGCTATTTGATTTTGCTCTTACTTTTACCAACACATTTGCCAAAACATTCAGATTGCCTCTGTAGTTGCCAAGATAATCCCTGAAGCCTTTTCAATAGGCTGGTGTAACAGTAACTACTTTCTGTCTGATAGAGAAGCTGATTAAATTAATAAGTGCTATTCTGTATCTCGAATTCTTTCAGGACCCTTTGGTTTATAACATCGTGCTCTGGGACTCTGTCGCTCCTCTGTTTATCAGCATGTCTCTATCTAGAAACAAGGAGAAGCACAGCTCTTGGAAGGAAGGTAGAAATCCAGGGACATTTTTGGACAGAAGTCTTTCATATTCACAGATCTGCACACCTAGAACGGGAAGCACGTGTACACTTTCAGACTGAGCAGCTTACTTGTTGAACGAAGAGGGTAGAACACGTAACTCAACAAGCGGGATTCAGATGTGTTAAGTCATACAATAAATTATTGCTTTTCTCTCTCACACTGTGAAAAGGACTCCCCCAGTCCCTTCTGATTTATAAATCTCATTTTTAAAAAGTTTTAAACTCTGTATATCTAAATTAATATTAGCTTTGGACAAAACACTATAGTTAAATGACATATCTTCCGATTCCTTAAACTGCAGGAGAGAAAAGCAAAATAAAACTTATCGATTCCAACTTCTTCCACAATGCCTAAAAGAAAGTTCACCAATGAATAATGGAAAGACTTCGAATGCATGTGCAAGTGTAAAGTATAGGTAAAAACTTATGTATATTTGATTGCAATATTTCCCAATCCTGTAGATTTTTGTTTTCTACTCTTTGAAGATGTCCTGTCTTTCCACATAAATGAAGCCTACCAGATGGATGGTTCTAGAGTATAAATACATAAATAATAAACAGTTTTCCCTTCTTCTGCAACTCAAGTTTTATTTTCAATTTAAATTTTGGACTCCATTAGTCTGTAGTATGGTTAACGCACCATTAGCACTGCACTTGGCCACGTTTAATGCATTTTCAGTCTGAAATAGTGAGCTTGCCCTGGATAATAACAGAATCTGATACGTTCCAGAAAAGCAGCTACCCTGGACACAGCCACACAGCTTTGAAGTACCTTTTCCATTTTTACCACTTAGGAAAAGAAACATTAGCACCTGGAAAGACTTTTTAGTTGGGAGAGACTTTGAATGATGATTTGCCTTTTGACTGTTTTTACAATTGGATTTTTCTTCTGCTAGGAGGCCAGGCTGGAAAGATTTACTATCATCACACTGTACACAGGGGAACTTTAAATTTTTCACGGGACAGTTGCACAGATAAGTACTGAAGTCCCTCTGACAGCTTTTAAAGGAACAGTGACCTGCTCATGGCACGTAACTCACCAACTCTATGACTTCAGTGAAACTGCTTTTTGAAACAGTTGAAATAATTGAAACAATCGTATCCACATCCTACAATAAGCAAATTGATGAGGATAAAAAAACCCACTATCATCCTTTAAACATTTACACCATCAAAATATCCTCCTCATTATTGGACTAGTTGTGCTATTAAAGGCTTTTGTTCAGTAGTACTACTTCTCTTCTGTAACTTCTACTTGATCTAATGCAGTCATTAACGTTTAAATTTTTTTCAACACTCTACCTGTAATGCAGGAATTATACTCCACAACTTCTGTAAGGTACCCCAAGATATATAGCGACTAATAACAGCAATAGCCGGGTGGAAGGAAGCACTAACGCCAGCAGCGCAATCATGAACTGGGACCAAAGTCAATGCATCAAATTCTCTCATCAGGAATGCCACGGGATCATCAAGATCCTCATGTAGCGAACCCAGGTCTTCTCTTCTGTCTTAAAAAGACACAGTAAACTACAAGGATGTTCAGTTTTGTGTGTCTTGGATGGACGAAGATCTGAAGTTAAATCAGAAAAATTTGAACCCACAACTCTATGGAAACAAGGTATTTTCAACCTGATTCTCAGCCTTTTAAGCCATTTTCTCTCAGAAACTAGGTGAATCATCCCAAATAAGAGATGCTGCTTTGTTATTTGACTCACAGGAACATCATTTTCTGTAGGCCACAGCTGTGCAGGAAGGCAATGTATCTGGGAGGACAATGAAACACAAAGAATAGAGACACACTCTATAATGCTCTATACTGTTTAAACTCTCAATTATTCCATTTCTCCATCTGTAGGTGGATGACAGAGGATTCCAACGATTCCTGCTCACTCTCTTCACAACTGAAAGAAGCTTAAATGCAAAAAATTTAAGAATTAAAGCCATTGGAGAAGCAAACTGTCATACTCAAACTGAAACACAACTTGAGAGATGGAGAACCAAAGCTATGCTTACAAGAAAGTAAAAAAAAAAATCAAGTCAGGGAGCACATACACCAGAAATTGTATTCATTACCGAAATTTTACATGCTCTAACACAGAAAAAAAAAGTAGAGTAAGCATCCTTACCTTTTATTGCAATGCAGATCATAAATAGGAGTTTTGAACTGTATGGACTTGACCATCTCTCCCGTTCGCAAAGAATAAAGGTCCACACAGCAGTAAGGTGGGCTTGTGCTAAAATGAATTTAAAAATATTTTAATGGAAAGAAGGAGTTTTTCTTAAATTATTTTAAAATTATTTCAGCCTCTCTACATTATTTAGCACGCTAAATGAAAACACCAGCAATATGAGCAGAATGCTGGAGAACAAAGGGTCAGTCTTAGCCTTCTACATTAAGGGAAGGTGTGATTAAAATTGAATTACAATGGTCAAGAACCCGTATTGTGCAAATAATTATCAAGTACTTAGATTCTTCTGCCACTAATAAGACTTTGGAACATCTGATGAGACCGGCAAAATACAAGCCATTTGATAGGCATGAAGTTTTAGACTACATTCTAGTTATTAAAAAAAATATTCCGCAGAGTAACATTTTCCTAAAGGGAGTACTTGCCTCCCTCTACGCAACAGTGGGATCATATGACCTGATTGGATAGAGACACATTACACTGAATTTACATTACATCTCTGATGGACTTTTGTTTGAACTATACAGATCTTTTCAACTGCTTTGTGTCACTTTTATCATTTTAATATAAATAAAACTCTGAGGCCATTTCTTAATAAAAAGGCTTGCTTTCTTCTGAGAGGGAGAAAGTGCTGAGTGTTCCGATAGAGCTGAGGAAGGTAGTGGTGGAAACCATTTTACAAGCTGAGGAGAGGCTTTGATGTGGCAGTTCTTTTCCATAACACCTTCTTCCCCCTCCAAGAACGCATTAAAATGTTGGCTACTTCTAGGTCAACGAATATGAAGGAGCACAAATTGCCAGCTGTACAAACACACACTAAGTATTGGTAAAAAAAGAGGGTGTTTCGCCCTGCCCATATCTGTTTTATTTTACAGAGTTTAACACAATTCCTGACACAACACTTGCTTGTCTTTTGGATCTGCTCGAGCTGCTGGAGAATTTTCTGGAGAACTGGAGCACAAATGCCAACTGTTTACCTCAAAGGCCTCGGGTTAACGAAACAGTACATACAATAACTGCGCGGCAGAGAAACAATACATGCACAGAAAGACAACTGTCAAGGAAATAATCGAAAAAATAAGTTCTGACATTTTGTCTACTGAAATTCTTCCCAGAATATACATTTTTCTAGGCACATACCTCGACTAATAACTAGAGGGTGCTATTTATTACTTTTAAGCACTTCAAAGGCCCTTCAAAAACACTTTTAGAACGTTACAGTAGAAGCTCAGTGCTGCTAGAAAACACAGAAAACCACAGCAAGGTGTACGTACAAACTTTTTAAAATTTAAGTACATTTATTACATACAGAAAATTATTATTTTGATAAAAAGTTACAGAGATTCTTATTTCAAAACAGAAATCACAGACGTTGATACAGATAAAATCATATTGGCATAACCGATACCGATTCCTGCTTCCACATAAGCCCGTGTTGAACAGCTCCATCTCGTCTGTTTGACTTGACTACATGACTACAACTCACGACTATGCACCCTCTAAAACCTATTGCACCAATAAAACTATGGGCAATAATCCTGTCACTCAAATGAATTATTATTATTATTATGTCATACCTTCTTTCTGGCTGATCATGCTAAGACCATTCTACCAATGCTTTTTTGAACCACACTGGCTAAAAACCAGTAACTTGAGTTCAAGTGCTAACGATCCAGTACGGACTAGGGCAGAAGCACCCTGAAATTCTACCTAGTTCAATTCAAAAGTCCTCTTTCCAAATGTTATCTTTCTTTTTGCTCCGTGGTACGCTGCAATCTATGATCGCAAAATAACACACACATTGCTTTTATTTTCTGAAATAAATACAAAGACAAGGTAAACACATTTGAGGATGCTCCTAGGACCTAATCAGCAGAAACAAATGGCAATAGCCAGAAAAAGTCGCACAAAGTTTTTTCTTATTCCATAACAACTCAGCATTACCACAAGTCTTCAGATAGCCAAGGATGCTTTCCCAGAAAAGTCCCATTTTTTGGCTAAGTGCTTGACCCACCAACTATGACACAAAAGGGTGGAAGCACAAGCGCTTGCTCTTTTCTTTGGCAAACTTTTCAAAGGTGGAAAGGCAAAAAAGAAAAAAAAAGTCTCAGGTCTCAATCACTAGAAAAGACTTCTCTCTCTCTACCATTTCCTTTCAGTTATTTTAGTTCCTCTCCCTGTTCAAAGTAATGGCTGTTACGAACCTCGTTTGCTACTGAGCACTCTCAGTTCATGAGACACAACATTCAATACATTATCATCATTTAAATTTATAAATTCTACCCCAAAAGCTGTGTACCTAAATGAGGAATGATATAATGCGGAGATCCATAACATCAAGTTCTTTTTTGACCACACCTCCGTAACAACTCAACACTATGCTTTCAACTTGTTGGGGAAAAAAAAAAATTTAATGATTTTAATTTCACTGTTCAACAGAACCCCATATAGCAAGGATTCTCCAATACTGCAAAATTTTATTTCTTTTCCAAAGATGTTATTTCTCAACCATCCTAAAAGGATGAGCCTTTCCAATGGTCATTCTTTGCTCTCCTTTATATCTCCTCAGCCAGCAGCACCAATCCTTTGAGAGCAGGAGAAGGAGGACTACAGACACAGATCTAAGGATTCATTTCCCTGTCACAGCTCTGGAAGAATAGTAAAAGTGCCTTGATCAGCCTGCACTACTCACACGCAGTAACAAGAGCTATCCTTCCCTCCTTCGTTTCAGTGATGTCAAAAGCCCAGGCTCAGCGGTTCTGTGCACTTTCCTTTCCCGGTCTCTGATATGCAATGGATTCTATATTGACCCATTTTAGCATATTAAATCAACAGGAGAATAGCACTTCGTTCGTTCTGTCTCCTCTAGAGGGAAGTCTCCCCTGGGTTAGTCCACCGAAAGGGCTCAGTGAAAGGTCCAATGAGCATGGAAGCAAGAAAGGAAGCAGAAGCACATGAACTGAGCAATAAAAGGCGCACAATAGGGCTGCAAAAGCAAGATGTACCTTGCCACCAGAGCTGCAGCACAAGGCAGCTTTTTCTGACACTTTATGACCCCCACTGAACTACTCGTAACTCCCAATCTTCTTAAAACACAGAATTCAGGAGTTTTTATCGCCCACATTGCAGAGAAAGTCAGACTCAACTACAGTGTTCCCTTTACATTCTTAAAGTTTACAATCTCGACCCAGACTTGGATATAGCTTTTAAAAGCTAGGTATCTCCATTTCTTTTAACTCATTATTTAAGAAAAATTTGAACCCAAACCCACAAAGATCAAAAGTAGGGATGAATGTGTTTCCCTTCTTCCATAACATTTATACCACATACACTATTTAGTTATTCTGTTATGTTACCACACAGCAGGAAGATTTAAAGTAAGCAAGATGTCCCATTTAAATACACAATAAATTAGTGTGTTCAGTAAGACAACACATCATTATTGATAAACATCCTGGAGTCCTTTGCAGGACCTCTAGAAAAATTTACTCAGGCACTATCATTTGCTCTTAACAATTTTCTTCAAACAAATCACAATATCAAACAAATACACAATCAAATATTAAATATTAAAAATGACACCACCTATGAGAACACAAAATAACATTTAGTGCAATCAATACATATATATATATACTTTTAAATTTCAGCTACAAAACTAGAAGTATCCAAACCACCACAGAAAAACACCAAAACCACCACAAACTTGCAAAAGCCTTTCTTGACAACTGGAAGTTCTTGAAACCTTTGAATTGTACAAAACTAGAATTACCGCATCTTGTTCTGTTTCAGGAACAGAGTAATGAACATTCACTTCGTCAGAGGATCAGACAGACACTGTAAGTAAATGCGCTTGAAACAGTGGATGGCCTGCCCTAGGCCGTGCTAGCAAACGGCCATCATTTGGGAGATAAGACGACAAGGAGAGTTCTGGCTAAGAAGCTTTTCTTCTGATAAACTGAAGGTTTACGGAAGTCTCATCAATGCGAAGGGCTCCGATCATATTTCAGTGTACCAGTGATGATTATGTCAAGGGGTGAGATTAAGACAGGAATGTGAAAACACTAGGTTTTCCAGTCTGGTAAAGACATTAGGCCTGTCACAAATAAAATTCTTGCAAATTACTCCCACAGATTATCAACAATTTTTTTTTGTTATGTATCCTGATTGTTAAAATAGTTGTTTAATGCAGAAATATCAACAACTTCTGTAAAGGTAATGGACATATTACCAACAACGGCAAAACGTCAGCATTAATAAGTATACAAATGAAGTCAGACTCTTGTATTGTCTTCTCTTTGACTGCTGCAGTGCAGGCACAGAAGAAAAACAGCAGATGCCTCGGACAGCTGGCACTTGAATACATCTGTGCTTATGCATCACAACTATCACCTCTTCACAGATTTGCTAGCTATGACTCACACCATTTAGAAAAGCTCTGTGTCAAATGTTTGCATACAGAGACAAACATACTGTGCAAAACACACACACTTTTTACATGAGGGGAAAAAAGGAGGAGACTGATGGGCCCAGCACGAGGCCAACATTTTCTGTGCCTAGGAAGATTTTACTCTGCCTGCTCACAAGTGTTCACTTTTCTCCCCACTCTGCCACATGATGAACAACATCCTGCTCAAAGGGACAACGGACACCAATTACAGAATGGCTCATGAGTCCAGAAAGAGGAAAAAAAAAGTTTAAGAGGTGTAAAACTGAAATAGAGCTTTTGGTGAAAAAAAATCTGACCACCAGGCCTTTATAAGTCATTTTCAAGTTAATTCTGGCATTTAAAAAAATCATCTCAGGGTGGAAGCTGTTTGGCCAACTTAGTGTATCATTTTATATTTTATATCATCTTCACTAGGGCTAGAATCTTCAGAAAAAGAAATCAAGGGAAGCATCTCCATCTCCCTACTGTTTTGTACTCCACAGATATACAACACAAGCTTGGTGAGATAGACAACGATGTCACTTGGGAACAATGACAGAACTTATGGCATTGTAACACATTTCGGTAATAAAATTGCTAAAATAATAATTACAACCTTCATTAGGGAAAAGCATACAGTTAAACAGGACACTTAGAATAAAAGTATTTATCACCTATACTCCTTTATACAGGCCCTGCAAATTTCTTTTGGAAAACAATAAATTAATTACCACTAGCAGCCAATGTGTTAATGTATTAAAATGACAAAATGAATGAAAAGGTGAAATTGTATCGAACTATCAATGAGATCACATGAAGAGATCACACGTTCACACATCCAGCAAATCTAGAAAGAACGATCACTTCTCAAGAATGTGACATTACAAGGATTCCAAGCTGTACCAGGATTCCAAAGCGGCTATCAAAGCCTGTCAGAAAAGGGTTAGTTAACCTCAGCATTTGTTAATTTGGTTGCTATGCCTTGATGTCCTTTTGTAAAGACGATGTAGCTGTCCACAGACAATCACGACAGCATTCTGTACCTGGAGTCTCTTTTTGGTAAGCTGACTTCACACGATGGAACAGGGGAAATAGCTTATTTCCAGCTGCTCTGTATAAACCCATCCTCGCCGGAGGTGCCGCTCCGCAGTACGCTGCACGTCCCTCTCGCCTGCTGAAACTGCATTACAACAAGCTCCATCTTTCTCTAATTACACCAAGAATTACATTACATCTGCCTTGTTCCACAGCCTTACAAGGCAGTTTCCTTCTGTATTTGCTCAGAACAAATATTGCACATATTAGCAGTAGGCTTTCTGGAGTAGTGACTGCTTTCTTTGTCTTTTATAGATTCCACATTAAAAAAAAAAAAAAAAAATTTCTTCTTCTTCCATCATATATTGACCATCCTAATGTGCAGGGCAACATAAAGAGTTTTGTATAACGAAAAGAGTTTTAAAAACTCGCACTGATCAGCATACTTGACCTAACATATCACAAAAAAAGTCTTTCATTTAATCGCTGTTCCTGTTTTCACACTTCCAGGCATTATCTGGCAACTAATTTAAACAGCATTCAACAAATTCATATTTGAATTTTATGGGATTTATGGGATTTCTATGGGATTTATGGTATGAGTTACTGCACAGTATACAGGAGCAGGCTAACATCATCTCTACTGACCTCAAGAGAACGATGTTCATCACCTTCTGAAGCTAGATACAAAAAACTCAGATATGACAATAATTACAAAAAATGTCTTGCTAAATGCAGCTGACTAATTTATTTTATTAAAGATTAAAATGGTACCTGTTATTGCAGCAGCTAGAGAACACTGCTTCCTAGCAGCAGTGCTAGGAAAATGCTACTTCCATACCTTGGAGGCCAAATCTTGCTTTCCTTACACACACGAGTACCAACTGATTGAAAAAAGCGACAAATCTGCAAATTGGAATTACATTCCCTGGGAAATGCTCGTAACATTTAAACCCAGAGAAGCTTCAAGCCTTCTACCACATATTATGCAGATCAGTAAATTTAACAGTTGTCACTAAATCAGCTTCAGAGAACAAGTCATGTACTTCCAGTCAAAAGCAATTTGACTTTTATCATAACAGTCATATAGTTAGCACTAGTTTACACAAAAATAAAATTATTAATTTGAAAAAATCTGGCAATTATTCTGTCACAATTTGTTACCTTTAAAGTTTTGATTCAGAAGAAGAAAAAGCTTTATTGTAACTTCAGTGTTTTGAAACTAGTTCAGGTGACTGGTTTTATTAGTCTATTCTGAAGTACAATTTAGTTTTCAAAAACATGACCTTTCACTCTTTCTAAAAATACAATCATTAGCGTACATCCACTACTGCACTGCAAGTTCCCAGACTTCCATCTCATTCTCCTACGGCCACACTCCTACCTCTCCTCACCACTCTAATGTATTCCTCTTGTGAGGCTTCATTGGTTTGCATGCAATTTGCAGTAATAGTTTTTACAAGCCCAGCAGACCCAACATAGAAAACAGTCTTGTTTTTATTTACTTTTGGTATCTTTAAGAAGAGGTAAAAATATTAAAACTTGTACTGAGCTCATACTCAAAAAACCTAATAGCACAATAACCTCTCACTAGGCCAAGCTTTAACAACCTGTGAGAGTTTAAAAAAGATAAAAAATATTAGATATTAAGTTGTCAGGTCCCTTAAATGGAATATAGTTTAAAAAAATATTTTACAGAAGACAACTTATTTCATTGTCAAGTCAGAAGGGACCATGACATCACCTAGACTTCCTGTCTGATGCAGGCCATTAAGCTTCACCTAGATCTCTATTTTATACCTCGCTCAAATGCTTTAAAAGCAATTCAGCCCTGGCACTGAACAGCACATCAAATACAGAAAACAGGAGAGAAAATAAGTGACAGCGAGTCGAAGGAACTGGCTGGACAAGGCATGCCCAAATGGTCTCTACAGCAAGCTACACCAGATCTTTACCAGTAAGTTACTGGTAAAGAAAAAGCTACTTCCATACAGAACTGAGGAGAACCCTGACAAAGACACAAATCCAAGTTTCTAAACAGCAGTGAGTGGTTAAGACTATCCAGTAACCTGTTCTCTGATGCTTCATACAAGGGGAAGAAATGCAAAACAAAACCAGAGCACTCAGTACAGAGTTAATTAATTGTATACTGGAAAAATTCCTTCCTGAACCTTCACACTGGAAAGCTGAAGCATGAGATTTGATTATGATCTTTGTAGTAATATTATTAGCACGTTGAGACCACAAAGGCAATTCTGTTCTCCTCGAGGCCCCTGAAGAAGGTTTGCTCAGATTAACAGATTTCAATACTAGAAGGATCATCATCTCTTTCCAGGCCATGCACAAAATGTCCCAGAAGCTCAAAGAAATTATTTTTTACCAAGCAACCTAATCTTGTCTTAAAAGACTTGGAGTAACAATGAGTCCTCTATTTTCATAGTAAATTGTTCCAACATTTAGATCATTTTATTTTTATGAAATTACTCATTATTGCAAGATAGAACGTATACATATTCTGCTTTTCAGCTTTTATGTCTCTGTCAACAACACAAAAAAGCTCACTGCATTCAGTTATCTTTTCCACAAGTCAGTAAGCACCCAAAGCAATCCAGCCACTAACCAATCTGCAATAAAGTGAGAAAGATTTTTAAGCCTTATGTTGTAGGGTTTGTTTTCCAGTCCTAGCACATATTTGCAGTCCTCCTCTGAGCTCTCTTCAGTGTTGCAGTATTCTCACCTTCTTCCTGAAGGATGCATACCAGAATCAAAACTCTTAAACAAAAAAAATCCAAGGATTGTATTATATATTCCTTAAACACCACTGCAGAAAAAAAGCTTTCATTAAGACTTTCACCATCTAGTCCCCCAAAACTCTCTAGCTCTCTGCATCCCAACTTTTCACAATAACAGTTTGAAAACTCAACTCTGTAAGTAATTTTCTTGCTTTCATTCACGGTACTTAATAAATTCATTCAAAAATCAGGAAAAGCAGAGTAAGATTTCTGAGAAAGTGACACTTCCCAAAAATGTGTCTGTAGCAGCGAAACACAAAGCAGCAGAGACGTTTTAACTGTACCACAAATTGCAAAAACAACATGGAAACACTTAGTTTTAAATAAGAAAAACCTGTACCGAACTCAGACACGTTACTAAATCTAATCTTTTACACACAAGAGAGGAAATTATTTGATACAGCGTTAAAACATTTGTGTTAAATACCAAGAGACACAAGCTTCACTCTTGTATTTTCCTCAAGTGTTTGGACCAAGTCAGTCTAGTGAAAAAAGTTCCAACCTATCCTCTTACCTCACCACCTTTGCAGTCTCACAGGCACATAACAAAAATACTTTCTAAAAGCCATCAACTTTGCAGAAACCATCTTGTTACAGGTAAACTACAAGTCTCAGCCTGAGTATCAAAAAAAAAGACACACCAAAAGAAAACCACATTGTTTGCTCATGTGTGGAAAGAAAAAAAGACGAGACTTGTGCGATTGTGCCAAAATGACCACTAGACAAAAAGCAGTACAGCCGTCTGTGTGTACAATATGCAAGTAAACCACTGATTTTTTGAACAAAGGAAGTAGATAAAAGGTGAACTAACATGGTACCAGTTCCTGTGCAGCATTATGTCAGGTAGAGAGAACAAAGATGCAATGAACTGGGAACAGAAGAACCACTCCCTTCAAAATTTCTTGAAAAATATCAAAACAGTATCTAAAGTGTTGATCCCTACATCTTAGCAATGCTAATGTCTAAAAATTGCATTTATCATTTCCCCTTCTACTGTTCTGATTTCAAGGACAGGAGTATTTTGTTTCTGTAATTTCAAAAGCGAGGCATTTCCTCGCCGTGTAGAGGGCTAACCGCTGGGGGACTCCGGACTGACCCGGGAAGGGCTGCTCTCCGTCTCCGTGCTTAACTCAGGTCATGGCCTGGGAGAGAACCTGAGGCCCGACGGTGGACGGCTGGGCATGAAGGTTGTAACCCACTGCAGGAAAACCATCAGCATCTTGTTTTTCCATCTCTGCAGTGACAGAAATCTCCATCCTCAGGTGAAAATAACTGTCTTCTACTGCAAGATGTGGTACTGTATAAACCTTTCCTGCTTACAGATAAATTTATGTTATCATAATTAGCTGGCCCAGTATAAATTAATTCTGTAAATTATAGAAGACAAATGTGTTAAGCAACCATCTTATGTCATATCTACTTAAGCCAAAATTATGTCCCTTTTGTCTTTAGCAAAAGCAATCTTGAAAAGCTAAATTTCATTAAAAGGCAAAACTTTAACTAAATAAATTACATTGCCACGTGATTACAAACTTTTATAACACTGTTCAAATAATACTTAATGGTAATAGCACATGAAAATAAGCTTATCGTAAAGCAAGTTAATTCTCTGCCTCCATGTCTGTCCTCACGCATATGTTACCACTTGTAAGTGGTTTTAAAGCGTTCTACCCAGTCCTGTATACATTGTCCTTTTCAAAGGCAACCACACATATTTTGATAACCTATTAACTTTTCATCAGTTTAATTAAAGCTATGACAAAAGATATCTACCTTTAGCAAAACATTAGCAGCAGCATACCTTTGGCAGAGATTTCAGAACTTTTTATTAGAAGTCAATTTCATGCCAGGGAACTGCTATGCTGTTTACTTCTGTACTCTCCATATGGCTAGCTAAGGTAATGAATTAACTTAGTATCTGGAATTCACACATTTTGAGAAAAAAAAAAAAAAAAAAAAAAAAGGAGTTGTTCTCTGTCTACACATATTTCACTCTCTGTTCTATTACAGAAGATTACAAGCCTCAGTTTCTTCCATCAGACCTCTGTTTTCTGTTGGCTTCCGAGTCAGCTTCTCGTCCATTGTTCTATCCTTATTTATCGGTTCACTAGCTGGTATTTGCCGTCGAGTGTCAGATACGGAGACTCCTGTGAAGCTGTTCTAATTACCGTCCCACGAATCTGTTGTCAAGTGCTGCCTGTAAGTGGCAAGGCCAGCGCTGCCCTCCAGGAGATTAAGTGCATCCACTCACCACAGCCGAGCACCATGTACATACCAACGCGTGCACCACAACCGCGTTAGCACAGCCGCGTGAACATGTGAGACACTTCACAAAAACACATGTCCTGATTCCAAAAGTTTATTATCTAAAAGGCACTAGAGGAAAAATAGAGGTGGCAGGGGAAAAAAAAAAAAAAAAAAAAAAAAAGAGTCTGCGTTGCCTTAATAATGTGGCAAGCAAGATGTCGGAACTCAGTATTTAACACTGAGTCACGACCAGGCAGGGCATCGTAACTTCAGAAAACAATACAAAGTCTCATACCTGGGGAAAACAGTGGCCAGCCCATTTTTTTCAAGTTCAGATCTGAGAGTTTCTGACACATTTCAAATGCTCAAAGCTAAGTACTACAGGCCCAACCTGCAGTTATGTTAAACTGTATAGTTCCAGACATTGCTATTCTATTTAAAAGCGGTCAAAAGAAGCCCTTGGTTACAATCAGTATCTAGAAAAGTTTTACCTTAAATATATTTAAGAATGTTCCATTTTGTTGATAAGTACAAAATTATTACCTACGAGAAGTTCAATCGGGGGAAAAAAACCCAAGTATCTACTATCAGCAAATTCATCTGGAAATTAATACAGCTTTCTGTAACAAAAAACCTGCATACTACTCTTCTAGCATAAAACACTGCATCTTTTTATTTAGAGAGATCAGAATACATGAAAATAATCACCAAAGAAATAAGCTTCCAAAACAAAGTAGAAAGCATATACCAGATTTTAAACTGTTCTCAGTTTAATCTGAAAGTTAAATACAGCTACATTTAGTTACGCTGCTAAGAGATAAATATGGAAAAAGAGAGGGATGGGAACAAAGCTTTAATATAAAATGATTGTCCACATAAAAGCTACTTAAAGGGTTTTTTTCAAACAAATTAAAAAAACAACATTAAAAACAGATAGATGGCTGTGGGGAGATCTACCACTCTATAAATGTGCTTTGCACATTCACTTAAAAAAACAAACTAGCATAAGGATTAATTAATTGTTCCTAACATTTTACTTAAAACTGAAATATCAAAACAAGTATGATTACATTTAAGACATGTTTCTACAGCCAAAAGGCAGTAATTCTCTCATCAGAAAATATGAAAAAGGTATATCGAGTGTTTACAGGTGATACAATACCATTATTGGAATTGAGAACCCATTACGCTGAACTTGGCGTTCAAGCATTTTCAGGACATGTACTCATGTAACTTTATGATGTTTTTCTTGTACAATTAATAGAAATGCAGATACATGGACTCCTGCCATCCCTAATGATCAAAACATTCATTTCAATGCAGTAAAAACCCAGCCTACTAAAGGGCAATGCAGATAAACACTTCCTCACCAGTTTTGCACATTGCCATCATCTGCAACTCCAGGTTGCTCAGCTGCGGCTGCGGATACAACGAGGTTACTCTCAATCACGTACCCTTGTTCCTATGACAGGCAAAACCCCTGACTGAATATCGAATGGAAAGTTGTTTCCACTCTTGGGGCTGTATGGGGGAAGAATCTAAAAATACAAATTTTCTTGACAGTCCTGGAACAGATGTTTTGAACTGATGGAGGGAGGTCATGTTTCTTTTCAGTTCAGAGTATTTTTGACAGCCATTATGTCCATTTGTGTTCAATCAAATCAATAGCTGCTTTGCTGCCTACCTGTAGTCAGGGCGGCAGAAAGACTGTGTTGTACCTCAACAAGAGGAGGAAAAATTAAGACTAGGTTTTATCAACATATTGGTATTATCGTAACAGATACTACAAGAACAGTACCATCCGTTCAAGGAGAAAAATAAAAGGGAAGGGGAATTCTTCAAAATATTAAAATGCTTAGCAACCTCCAAATCACTCTTCAGCTTTGGCAGCAGATGGCTCTTCCCACATTCTGCATTACCAGCAGTATGTAACATGTTTCTACTATTGTATTTTCTGCCCATAACAACATTACTCAAGCTCATCATTAGAAGAGACTTTCTAGATTTGGTTTTTTTTTTTTTTAATTTCAAAATGCATGAAGCCAAATAAAGCCACACAACAGCCTACAACCTACCTTTATGTACCGCAGCATGTTGTACTACATTGCTTCGTTCCACGGCATGTGGCACGCCCGTCGCTGAAGTGTAAAATATAGCACAAGCTGGCTTTTCAGCTGTGGTACGCTTTTGCGGAGAGACTAGAGTGTGACACACTTTCCACTTCACTGAGACATACCACATGTTACAAAACATAGCTGTCCCATCATATTTCCAGTTAGTTAATACAGGAAGATTAGCGGCGTCTCAAGAGATTTGTTTATCTACAAGGCTTACTTGACCATAGCTATCACTGAGGAAAAATACATCTGGAGCTCCACTTTTCAGATCAGAATAATTTTTTTCTGGTATTTTCTGGACTAGATTTTCTTCTTGAGTGTAACCAAAAAGTCCTTTTATATAAAAGGTATTCATTCTATGAACATATGCCTATGCCTGACCAGAAAAATCTCTGTAAATCTTGGAGAGCATAACCAAAGATTAACTTCCAAGTAGAATACAACTGCATTTCTGTCATACATCTGTCAAAGAATAATTAGTCTCTCTGTGATCAGCTGATTAACATTTCCTCCAAAAATACAGAATGAAAAAAATTTAAGAGCTGTCTTGCCCTTCTTGCTGTCAAACGAAGGCAAATTCACCACTCAAATAAGTGTATGTGATTTGTATTGTAATAAATCCTACACCGATCTTCCAGATCATACAAGATGGACCGAAATAAAAAATGTAGAAGCTTTTTGCATATCAAGAGACAGATGCATGTTACTGCTTAATAAAAAAATATCAGATTTCTGGGAGCACAACACTGAGAGCAAAT
Organism: Chlamydotis macqueenii; assembly: GCF_036417535.1. Taxonomy (NCBI): domain Eukaryota; kingdom Metazoa; phylum Chordata; class Aves; order Otidiformes; family Otididae; genus Chlamydotis; species Chlamydotis macqueenii. Next base: position 3,106,920 of record NC_141574.1, on the reverse strand, counting down.
TCATGCTGAAGCATCTCTGCTACAGCCAGATTTCACCAGAACCCAACCAGAGCATTTTGCGGAGCCATTTACACCCTTACAGCGCCAGATTTTAGAAATTGACAATATATATATAAAACTCCAAATCAATACCAAAGTTTTTTTTCTTTATTCTGAGGCAGTATTTATTGACTCTACTTTCTGACCAACGGCATATCAGAAGATAGCACAGTTAACACAGACGGCAGTTGATTATGGCAGCCTATGCACACCAGTTCTATATATTTGAGACACTGTCACATTTAACAAAGCCAGAATTCTACTAAAAGCTAAAAACAATCTAAACTGAGAGTCAACAGAACTCATTGTTCTGAAGTGCATTACAAAGTTTCTTCAAAACCAGACTAAGTCTTTGCTCAGCTGTTGTGAGAGTGTCGTGCTCCTCTGCAATCCGTGTAGGTTTAAGACTCCAACTTGCGTGCGACTGAACACTCCATAATCAATATTTACAGGGTGGTTTTACCTGAAACTGTTAACATGGTGAAACTATTACGAAGGTCCAAATATTTTATCCTGTTGATTCTTGTAACGAATTCCTTTAGATTTCAGATTTTTTTTTCTTTTCTGTGCTTTGCCTTATGATTCACAGCTCTGACAGGCCTATTGACATCCTCTCATCTCACTCGTAATTACCACCAGCAAAGGCCAAATTAAGCAAGCAGCTCCACGCCTGCCTGCTGCGTCATCCCAGCCCCCACGTAAAACCACTTTTTGGATTCAACATTAAAGACAAAACCCTGTAGCAACCTGTTTTATCTAAAATAGGTTTGCCATTGGTGTCATTAACAACATCAGCAAAACCGAATGGGATTGTGCAACACTTCATCACCTCTGTATTAAGTAGCCTCTGCCTCAAACCGCATGACAGCAGCCATCATACCACATCTTTCAGTTGCTTATGAGTCTGCTAAACCTTAATTGTTTATACGCTAGTATATGGCTCAAATTACAATTTTTGAGAAGCTTGAAAACAATTCTACTTCGAAGAAAGAATTAGAGGGATTTGGAGTGCAGATGACTGAAGTTGAGCAGAGATAAGCTTAGATCTCACTTGAAAAGCACTGTGAACAACAAAGCCTCTACCTGGTTCTGGGCACATCAGGTAGGCCAAAATTTTGACAAGTGTCCATTAATTACCTTTCTTACATCTTACTTGATTTAATTTATGGCTTGACATGGCAGGCCAGATGTGTAGAATTTTCACTGCAACTGAATTCACTGACAGCTGGTTTGAACACACGAAACAGTACGTGAAAAGAATTACTCTGAACAAGGAGCCCCATGAAGAGTAAAACCAATAGCCTGATTTTCTTTGAACTGGCCGTAACATTGAGATCCTATATGAATTACTTACCATAAAAAAAAAAAAAACATTAGCTTATATTACAGCCTTTTCCTCAGTGAAGCCACTGGTATAGCCACTTCCTTTACCAGACTACTTTTCATAAAATTCAGAGGAATCTCAGTTAAAAGCGACTGATGTCGCACACAGAAACACTGCATTCTCACCACGGAGACGGTCACCTAATACAGCAGATGCTGAAATGGGAGAGATGGTCCTTCAAATTCCGCAGGCAGAGTTGACTGAAACTTTCAGTGTTATTTTCTTAATGCCTAATTGGTAAAATTAGATAATTATACTGTACAAATATTCTATTAATAATTTAAATCACAATTAATTTTAAAAATAACTTTGTGAGCAACCAGCCAAAAATGCAGCAAGGGGGTCTCCTCAGGCGGTATTCTGAATACATTACCTAATCAGAATTTAAAAAAAGAAAGGATTAAGCAAGGTTTTTTTAATAAGAACATACCTTACAGGTTTTTCACAAAGAAAGAGCCTTCTAAATCTCTATTTTGAACTAATGAAGAAAAATTTACTGTATTATGTATTCTAAAATTTTAAAATTTTAAAGCTACCAAAATACATTCCTTCTGCTTCAAAAGCCAGATCAGATCGAAAGAAAAAGAATAATTATATCAGATTTCTAATGCATTCCACTTATTGTGTTTTAATTGTCTTTTTCCTCACTTCAGAGATTTAAAAGAATCAAATGCATAAATGAATGCTTGAGGTCAGCAAACTCCCTTGACTTTTCCTCTGTATGTTAAACATTAGTGAAGGAAAGAAAGAAAAGAAAAAGGACAAGAAGGACTCCGGAGAGACCACTGTAAGACCAAAAATGGCGTTTAGTAACAGATGCAAAGGTCAAACACTGCCAACCAAAGTTGTAGTGAATTACACAAGTGGCAGCAACTGTGTCACAATACAGATACAAGGGCTGTAAGTCAGTGCAGTTTGTAATTAGCTGCTCACACTACGGGCATGAAGTGACAGTTGTTATTTAGGAAAAAAACATATTAAATAGCATCTTCTGTGAACTGATTGAGAACTCAGTATCCGATGGTGTTGGCATCCTCAGAAAAAGAGAACAACTTAAATCATCCTGAAATTTTTAACTGTTTTGCAGTGTACTTTTAAATCCTTCTTACAGTATATAACATAGGAATAACCCTAAAACACGTAAGAAAAGAAAACAGAATCCTGAACTGTCCGCTGGGTCTATGTCGCATTGATTTATAACAGTTATTTCTAAGACAGACAAAAACACACAGATGCAAACAATTACTCTATTTTTGTAGGCAACAAGTGAGGTGGGTGGTAACTGAGAAATTTTGAAAAATCCTGTCACAATATTCCATTTTTTCTTAAGTAACCCTCATCACACAACAAACGCTCGCCACATCAGAGACTTTCCAGGGCCTGAAGGGCCGCTTTGATTCCAGACCGCTGCAGGCATTAGCGGGGACGTAATTAGGGTAAAAAGTTCAACCACAGTTCCATGTCTAGAGTGCTGCCAGAAATAAATTTCCTCTCGTTCACTGGTTTCTGCTGTACCCTCCCTGAGAAACATATTGAAAACACATTTATCTTTGTAGAGTTTGTTCCTCTTCTAATTAACTTTATAGCGTTTACAGTATTTAATAATTTAAAGTGGAATTTAAAGTGGCCCTGGAACCAGCAGCTCTGCCTGTAATGGCGCTGTGCATTATCTTTTCCCTGTAGTGCTGCTTTTGACAAGTTACTCAAGGAAGGGTATGTGCTCCAGCTGGTTTTATCTGGCTGTGCATTTAGCAAACGGCTACTTCCTTCCCTCCATCTCCTCCCTGTATCGTTACACGCGCAGGGGGTTGCAACAGCAGTACAACGAAACTATGCCTCCGCTCGGAAATCTGTTCTCCCAAACCTCCGCGCTGTCCCAAAGATCGCTTAGGAAAGGTTCATCTTCGTACAGCTTAGTAAATCAAAGCTTTATAAGGTCAAAACTACCCATAGTTCTCACCAACTGGTCAAAGCTTGACCCGAAATACTCATTTTCTTCCCCCCCAATTTTGATCCAAGACTAACAGTTCATTGTAGTTCAGAGGTTATTTCTCACTGTAGTTCACTCGGACAAACATTTGGAACATCAGAAGAACTCCAGATCTTTCCTACCCTCACTATTTACAAATGGAAACACTACCTTATTCCATTAAAGCTGTATCTCCTAGCATTTTAATCTGTGAGAAAATTCACGGAATTACCAGTAAACACTACAAGAACAGTTGAAGTACGTTAATATCACTACAGAAACAAGTTACAAGAAAAAACTCTGGGATCTGAAGAGCTCTTCTTAAAACAAAGAATGTTGCTATATTTAGCATGTAATGCAACAATCAAGTCCAACATCACTAAAAGGAATTTCAACTACTTTATTCAGGGGTTGCATCTCTCAGGATCTTAAAAGCTACCATACAACCTGTTAAGACTAAACTGATCTTTCCTACAACGACCAGAGAGGATAATGTTTTGCATCGGCTAGAACGGAAGGAAATCTTCGCGACGTACTGGTTGACAGGACAGCACACTCTGCAGTTAGTGATGCTTTACAGCTTTTGAACAGTACAAGAGCCTTTGGGACTCAATCCCTCAAAGAACACAGAAATGAGAGAGCTTTACCCAACTTTAAAGGTTCTACCATACTTTTTAGAATAAAAACAATTCAATTAAGTTTGCTCTCTAGAAATTTAAACTCCTACATCCCTGACAGTCTTCAAAAAATAAGACTGGGGAGAAAAAATATGACCAAGTTTTGCGCAGTCTTCAATAAAAGACCACAAATATTTAACGAACTTCTTGAAATCTACTTCATGGTGTCTGATACAATTGAAAATCATAACCATCTGTCCAACTCATTTTTATGTGCGATTTGAAAAAAACATGCTGTATTTTATCTTGAGCGGATATCAATGATATGCTATTTTATCTTGAGCGGATATCCCTTCGCACACTCAATTGCACAATTCAGTCCCTGGCACAGCCGGGTGAGTCCACGGCATAACCACTCCATTTGCAATGGCATTCCACTAAAAATATTCCGTGGAGAGTGACTGCGAGCAGTGTGAGAACTGTGAACGAGAACTTCATTCATCATCATTAATTTCCTTCTCTTGGGTGATCCTTCCAGAAAGCTTTGCTGTTTGTCTCTGACAAATCATTTCACAGTTAGCTGATTTTAAACATTAAAAGCCACAGACACTTTGAACTGGACACTGGATTTTAGCATTAACTAGTTACTTTGCCAGACAAGGAACAGGGTCATGTGATTTTAAAATATTAATGTGAGGAAAATATTAATGCTTTATTTGTTTCCATTCTTACTCATGTAAAGCTGCTTTCTACCTAAACCTTAACACTCCCATATACACATGTTAAACCTGAGTTAAGATTAGTAGGTTTTAATCTACAGTAGCCATGTTAATAAAGCATGCTTCCTGAAAATCTGCTGCCAATTGATTTGCCTTGTAAACTGATCAGCAGGGGGAAAAAAATGCTATCTAGCCAAAGTTACACATTTTGTTTGCTCCAACTACTCCTCCTTTTTTAACTCGCCCTTGTTTCCTTTCTCCACCCATGATTAAAAAAAGATTACCTCTTGCTTCTCATGCCCTTAGATGACCTCCATCCAATTCTTCAAGTCATCCAAACTTTTCCATCACTTGACACTAAATTAACATGTCTTTCTAAAAATATATGCTACGAACCTAGCACGTGCTACGGGCTGGCTACTGATTGAGGTCCTTTACTCTCTGTAAGTCTACTGGCCTTAAACTCTTACTTTGTAATCTTTGATAACCGATCTTCCAATTAGCTACACTCAAATAGTTACCTGATTATCATACATGCCTACATAAGATTTTGGCATAAATTCCTAATCTTTTATGCATTTATATTTGGCTATTTGGACAAAGGACAAGTGCACCAAAGCATCAGAAACTTTTTGTAAAGATAGCTCTGAGATCCAAGCTGCACTTAAAGGAGATCGTCAAGGTTTTTTTCCCCCCATCTCCTGCTGAATGATTCATTAACAGAAGATGAAATATTGCTATCCAGAAACATGGTTATTGGGACAAATCACTTACAAGATTTCTACCTTCTTTGTTTTGCTCTGTTAAGAGGGATGGGCAGCAGAATAAAGCAGTAGAGCAAGCGAGTCAGACCACAGTTCACGGCTAACCAGCCTCAGCAGCAAAGCTAACCTAAGAAATTCCTTCCTCTGCGCTCATTCCCACCTTCATGCTGCAATTGATTACATTCTCAGTGGCACCTTGCAATTTTGCATACAATTGTTCGTAAACCAGGTGACTGGAATAATCTGTATCATTAAAGAATAAAACTGGAGCTTTATTTTTTACTTGGATTATTTCTGTCATCTCCTTTTACTGCATGGCTCTACAACCAGCTGAAGTGACACAGCGCAGGGATGCAGAAAGCAGCAGCGCAGGGGCAGCAGCACAAGCAGATGAGGTGAGTAGGGATTTTAATTTGTCTTTGCTGCTAGACAGTGAATCACAGAACTATGGACTGAAGCCTACCCTGCTGTCAGTCCACAGTTGTACCGATACAATGCTTTAGCTAAACTGATATGTATTTCATTACAAGAATTTTGTCCCCTATGTATGATACACTGCTTAGCTAATAAGGAAAACAAAAACAAAAGAAAGAAAAAAAATCTCTGGAGTGGAAACAAAGTTTGGTAAGTCATAACTAAGCACGAGAGAGTAAATGCTTGAGTCATCAGAACGCTTGGCACTTGAGGAAAGGTAGATACTAGGGTTTAAAGTATTTAAAACGTTCTGTACTCAGGAGGGGTGGTTTCATATGTAAGACATTGCAATTACTCACCTGTCTTCCCTGCCCCCTTCTCCCTTTCTCTGCACCTACATTTTTTTTTTCTCCTCCTGGCATGGTCACAAAAAACATGGTAAAAAACCAGAATGTTTTATTAGCTTTCTTGTTACCTAGATCTTCTACTGCAGGGCAGGTTTGCAATCACTCTCAAAACCACTATTTCTTTCTTAATAATCTAAAATAAAACAAAATAATGCTGCTCAATTTCCCCTGAAACATCTCCATTAGCTAAAATGAAACATTTACTAAAATTAAAGATACTGGTACTTCTACATCCTAGCAGAACAAAAAGCACGTCTCACGTATTTCAGGCCTCTCTGCTGTGTTTGAAGGTGTTTTTCACATCCAGTATGTTCCAAACCAAGGTTTAACCAACCCATATGGGGAAAACAGGAATAGATTCCCATTTAACGTAACTGGTCTTATCCAGTTATCTTTAAAGTGAGTAGCTCTGAACAGCACATTGACTGGTTCTGCCATGCAGTTTTGCAGCCATCACTGCTACTTTTTTGAGGGGGAAAACCAAAATTTCTCTGTTCATTTTACAGATTACTAATCTTGATGTTTCACCAGCTAGAAAATCCATTAATATGTACCAAAAACCACCCATTCATTTTGTGTGTGTATAAAGATTTGTTTGTCTTATCACCAAGAACAAAGTAAACATGCCTCTACAAAACTCCACAAAAACACAATTTATGCAGAAGTTCTTTCCTTCTGGTTTTCCTTTAATTTGCAAATCTTGTAATCTAAGACTGAAGTTGACTGAACCAACATCTAAAACCAGCGCAGCAGTATCAGCCAAAAAACACAATCTGTTTCCCATTTATGTGTCAAGATTGCATCCTTTTTGGGGGCTGAGAAAAGTATTGTTTTGAAAAGATTATATAGTGAAAGCATGCTAGCCATTTCAGTCATTTTAACAGAAAAATGGAAAATTGACTTTTAAAATACAAAAATGCATGTACCAAAAGCTAGGCAGAAACTCAGATACAAGGCAAAAGTTTAGGAAACACAATTTCATCTTCCCTGGTAAGACACTCATTGTGGGGAACACAAAGATCGAGATTGGTGGCAAATCTCTTTACAGAACTTTTACATAAAGCAGGTGCCAGAAACTAATTTCAAAATGCCAAGGTACATTAAAATAAGTTTTTTAGAGTAAACTTTTTTAGAGCAAACATGACTCTCACAAAGAAATTAAGATTTTAAAACTAAGAAATATTAAACTGAAGCTTAAGGCCTTAATACTGATTTTCAAAGGAATTTAAGTCTTATCAGCATAATTATATCAATAACTACTGCATTCGGTTACACTGAAAAAGAGATGCAACTTACATGCCAAGTTATCCAGAAGTCAATTTCTAAGTTAATACATTGTTAAATCTTTGGGACACATACTAAAATTCAACAAGATATTTTTAGATCTGTCAAAAGTCTGTAATTCAGTAAAACACATGGGGATCTGAGGGGTAAACTATTTTATTTCTAAGTTACCAAAGAAATCTTTCACTCTATAAATTGCAATGAAAAAAATTTCAAAATTAAATATAAATCTGAACACTTATTTTAGGGAAATATTATTTTGCATAAAGTACTTTTATACCCATCTTCATTTCATAATGAAGGAAAGAAGTCTTAGCATAGTATGACAGACAAAATTATTTATTAATTTCTTTCACTTAAAGTGCACAGTACATTAGAGGGACTGTGAAAAGTACTGAAGTTATTTAACATACGAGATATTTTTGAAGTTATTAATTCATTACTACTTGAAACTTGTTTGAATTCCAGATTGACAAGCGTTCTACATTTAAAAGAACAGCTTTTGATCAAATTTCCCTCATTACAGCGTATTTACTTTACCGCTAAAGGGAAAGAGCAGAATTTCCTGACGGTAACCACTAATGCAGACTAGTGGGCAGAAGCAGGAAATCCCAGCTTCTAACCTGAATGTGTCAATATCTCATTGATACAGTCCTGAAAGGTAAAATACTTTAATGGTTTATCATCTTTAACACTTAAAACTTAGTAATGTGATTTCCATACATGCCAAATTTAAATTTCCCCAAGATTGCTGTGCATTTGAATATATGTACATGAGTCTATAAAATCACAAAAAGTATCAACCCGTTTCTAAGTATGATCACTCAACTACCACGCAGAACTGTGTGGGCACAGGATTAATGGCTCTTTAACACATATAGTTTCTTAAGAACAAGGATAGCTACTCCTAAAGTGTAATGAAGGTTTCATCATATCAGGTGTAAAACGCATTTATTCTTCACCCTCCATCCAAAAAATTAACAACTTCAAAGCATTTTCCAGAAGAGCTAGAGAAAATGGATTCTATACAAAAATTGGCAGGGAAAATAATTTAAATTAGAGTATTGCCCCCAGAAGCACCATGACCATACGTCATGGTGCCAAGCACCAGCTTTTCTGAAATGTTAACTGTGCCCCTTATTTATCAATAACAGAGAAGCACAATAAAAAACTTATTTGCAAACGTCAAAATTGCCAGGGAGGTTCCAGGAAAAGAGTAACAATGGCTGCAAAATTTGAGCACAGCAAGCAGAAGTCAGAAATTTTTTAAGAGCTGCTAGAGAAAATCCAAACATTCATCAAGGCTGAAGAAGTCAAACTAAAAAAAAGTAAATGATTTTGACAGATTTTAGACAATAACCTGGGTAAAATTTGAATGGGAGAACGCCCGAAGACTGCTGAAAGTAGCAGAATCACATCAGAAGGTCACACGTTTCTCCTCTAAGAAAGTGACAACCTGGTGTCCTAGCGAGGACGGGGATAAGGGCTGCGGCTGTGCCGATGGAATTGTTTTCTTTTGAGGCTGCATCTTGCAAAGATAATTGGCCCTACTCTCATAGCCATGTCCAATCTCAGTCAGGAAGGAAGACAACGTGGTTTAATGTACCAGCATAACAGACTGTGTGTTGGAAGACTTGCATTTCACATCTGGATCTGCTTTGGACTAGCTGTCTTCAAGAAAATAATTCAGTCTTTTAGACACTCCATTCACCTTTCTGTTCAGTTGGAAATACTTCAGTGCCAGTGCTACATGATTTCACTGATTATTTTACCTGCCATTGCAGTAGACGCAATAGGCCTCGTATTCCCTGCAGCATCAGTAGTGTGCTGGCAGCAGCAGTATTTCATGCCATAGGCAGCATAATCTCCAAAGCAGCTAAGGAGATGGCTGCAGAGAAAATATCAAGTGCTTTGGAATAAATGCTCTAGAATAAATGGAGTATTTTCTTCAGATGTATGATTGAACAAGTTGTTATGTCTGTCCACAACCATTAAGATACACAGGAAAGGATGTTAAGCAGAAAACCTCAAGTTAAGAATAGCACTAAAATTGTGTTTCAGGTTCAGAGGCTATTTGTGACACAGCTATTTTAGTGTTCTATGCAAATTCTTCTTTATCAACAACAATCATTATAGAAAAGTAATCAAATGACCCATGAACATAACAGAAGAATAAACAAGTGCAACACTTGACCCAATTCAAAAGGACTGCGACTCCAGTTGAGGGCAAACTATCAAAGCACTCTTAATCTGAAAGCTATTGGCAAAATACGTAATTTGCAAGGACTCTTTCAAAAATAACTTGCAATGAGCAGTAAATGTAGAAAAGTGTTATAGAATTTTCTGTTGCAGGTTTACCACCATGAGCAAACTGGTTCTTTACTAAATGGGTAAACAAGAGCCTGTAGCACAGTCATTTTTTCAATGATATGCTAGTCTTCTGGTCACAGTAGAAAGTCTGATTTTAAAACCTTCTATTTGCAGATATTTAACTACAGATAAGTAGTAACACAAACCTGCCCATTCATTTCGAAAACATGAGCTTTTTTTTTGTAGAAAAGCTGAAACTACCAATAATTTTGAAGTATTTCCCATTAGCTGAGGAACACAATAACACAGGGAAAAGAATGTTCCTTATAGTTTGTTCATTTCTCAGATATCTCAGCTTCTAAAGCACAGGTATGAAGAAAAGGGTTTTTTCCCCATCCACCATATCCTTTACACATATAAATACACTGTTTGACTTCAGACAGAAATTCTTACAAGAGCAGGTTACACGCACTCCTATTTAGAAAAAGTTATTAACAAGATTACATACACGTTCGGGAAGGGAAAGGAGAAGAGGCACTATAAACAGTTTTTCAAGTTGTAAACACATCAACAGAAAGATTTCACTTCTCTATCCTATATGTTTTTTCCTTTTAAGCATTTAAGACAGGCAACATTAATATTCCACTTTACCACGGTAATAATACCTACAGAGACATTTACAGAGACTTGATAGCCTTCTGCCACACCCAGCTAGATTAAATTCTTAATTGCAAAAGGTGTGGCACAGAATTAGCCTTACTACTGTAAGAAGATCTACTTCAACTGTTCAGCCTTTGAATCGTTGTGTAGAGGATTACCCTTGAAAAGCAAATATTTTCCTGTAGGTATAGATATAAATCCTGTGCATCGTCTGAATCAACATAGCAAACAGACATAAAATATCTCAAGGCCCTCTTTTGTAAGAGGAGTGATACAACAATACTGTCCAGAGAGCACAAGACAAGACTGCTAACTCACTTTTCTAACTTAAAGAAGTAGATTTTACATGTATTTTGCTAATAAACAGGGAGTGGCTGTAACACTGAAATTGCTTGGTGCTTGTAATTCATGTGGTATATGACTGCTGCTTGAAAGCATCTTTTAATTACTTTTTAAGACACAGAGATTGCTTTAGACATTTCTCAATAATAATTCCGACAAGGATTAATATCAGAAAAGGCTAATCATAAAATTGGTATTACACTGAGAAAAAAAAATAAACTTAAAATACCTCTTCATATATTTTTTTATCAAAAGTCTCTATTTTTTATTCCTTTTAAAAAGCTTAAGTCATAAGCAAGCGTCTGCTGACACACTGAAAAAACAACTTTAAAAGCACTTCACAGCATTATCCCATGAGCAAAAAGGGAATAGAGCTGTAAAGACGTAATCTATGGGGTTTTTTTAGATGACATTACATTTTTATATACGACTTATTCACAAAAACATATTCTTACCCAGAAGATCCAATGCTTTTGCACACACCAAGAAGAGGCCGCTTCTCAGAAAAGTTATCACATTTCTGAGCACCTAATAAGAGGGAAAACAACAAAAAAAAAAAAATAAAAGAAAAAGCAAATCAGTATGTACTGTTTGTGTAACCTTTCAAAGTACAAGTGTGCATGCTGTGGGGGCCCAATATATTGGGAGGATATTGAATATATAACACAAAACTCACAGCCCGTACGAGATTAGTGATAGAAATACAAATAAGGGGCAGAGCCATGAACACTGGAAGAACTGTTCTTGATAGAAACAGCAATGAGTAACAAAACAAGTAGCAATATCTGGCCAGGATTGTGGAGTTATTTCCTATTAATTTCAGTTGGGGTTAAGGATTCTGTAACTGTAACAAATAACACTTGTTCACTTTCATTGTTTTATACAGTTGTCTGTAATAAGGCTGTCAGCAGCTCCGCGTAGGTTTCTCACACTGGTTTCCAATTTGTTCTGCTAAGGCAGAAGGGGGTATTGGAGCGTTAACCGAGGAGCAGCCGCTCTCCAGCACGTGACGCGCTGGGCTGCCAGGGTTTGCCCAAAGCACGGCCATGCCTGCAGCCTATGCCCTGTGCCTACGAAAATCCAAGATTAAATTCAAAACAGGCTTCAGTAAGTTCTGCCACCAAGCAATTCAAGCCTTTAAGAAAGCAACCTCTAGCGAGACCAGACCACGACCCTAACAACATATCCACTCTACTTTTAATCTGCTTCACCAGGTAACACCAGGGTAGCCTCGGGAGCGGAGATCAGCGTGGGCTCTGCTCTGCTCTAATTCAGCTGCTGCCTGCCCGGGGATCCGAACATGCTACCAGGGCCAGGCAGCTCAAACCAGCCCTTCATCCTCCCAAACCGTCACACCTTGACTCCACAACCATCACATTTTCAAAACACATCATAGTTCTTATAAATGGGCTTGCAAAAGTTTAGAAAACTTTTTTTTTTTTAGCAATAAGACAAAGTCATCAAAAAAGTCCCTTCTATTTGTCAACAACGTTTTACTAAATTCCAGGGTATGTTTCTACCCAACGTAAAGAACAGAAGAACCACCACCACCAAATACCATTACTGAATTTCCCCTGTTTTCTTTCAACCTTTGCCTTTTTAATTATCTACCTATCTATAGGCATGTACGTGTGTGCTAAAGAATAGAATAATTTTTTTCTCCATTATATATCAAACCCTTTGATCTATAAAGAATATTAGTGATATAGTCTGTTCAAAATTTACTTCACAAATACTGGTGTACTGCACGACATCAATTATTCAGAAAGGCACAACAATTAACAATATACATTTTCACATAACAGTCTCTGTTAATTATTAATAACTCAGGTACACGCAATTAATTTGTAACAAAAACTGTTCAGCGCTCTCATCTGTACAAGGATACGTCTTCCCTCCTACACATTTGGGTATTTATAAAGTCAAACGGGTCACATCAACAATTTCACCATCAACAATAGCTTTACAAGTAACCTAAACCAGCCAAATGTATTTTCCTTTTATTCCTATTATTTGAAGGGCTTTTATGAGTCATACCTGTACTGTATGTACTGACCTGTAAATTGATAAATGAAACGTATAGTCTTCTGAAGAATCTGGCAACCAATTTGTTTTCTTCAGTACAAGTAACAGACGAGCTCCATTTGTTTCTGTTCACTTAGCCAGTCTCTCAGCACTAAGGGCGAAATGCTGACTACCAGTAGTTCTGACATTGATTTAAGTGGAGCCAGGACTTTACCTTAAGCATTTAACTACACTTGATTTTTTTTACTAGGATATATTAGAGATATGAATTCCTATGTTGCTTTATGGTCTAGTTCTAAGTTTAACAACAAGGAAAGGGGAGCAAGGGGAAGAAAGGTGGTGGGGAGTACAGGGAAACAACTGCACAAAATCAAAAGGAACAGCAGTTTTTAGTACTCACAATACAGATTTGCAAAATTTGTACAAAAGGTGCTTAAACTTCTGATTTCAGTCTCTAATGACGGAGGCCCTCATTTTAAAAAAATCCATTTTCTAGTTCAAATATATACTTTCAGAATGTAAATTTTAATATTGCAGAAAAGGATCATTATTCTGAGGACTCTGCGGGGCATTAAATCAGGTTAATAGCGGTCCCATTCATGAGATTGCAGAAAGCGACATGTGTTGCTCTCCGCAATGCTTAATGGAGCCAGCAACCCTTTCTAGTTCTGCAGTGGGATTTAATCTCCCAAGTTATGGTGGATTAATTTTTATTTGTAAAATTGTGTTTATTTGTACGTGCGATACACTGACGTGGCACACACCTGCTCCACACACAGTGTTTAACAAAATGCAGCAGGATGATTGAAATGAAAAACAGCTAGCTAAATCCCTCAAATACAAAAAGTATTGAAATCCCGTTGCAGAAGTCTTTTTCTTAAACTCCTTTTATTCTAAATCCTTTTAATTCTGTCATATAACACTACAGCATTTATAAAAAGCTGAAAATCCTGACAAATCACACAATTAAAGTAATGAAAACTGTCCTTCCTGCCAACAAGGCACCACCTTATCTACAGCTCCATTTAGCTAAATGCTATGTGCTTTTCAAAAAAATTTAACTTCAGTTAGTGTACTTAAAACTGAAAATAAATATCTGTGGCTAAATGAAATTACATACAAATCAACATTTGGAACTTTATGAAGTCAAAAGGTTATCCACACATAAGCCCAAAGCAGCTTATGTAGTGTACTTCTGACGAAGCTGTGAATAGATAGCCCTTGGGCTTACTAAGGCCCCTCAATAATGCCAATAACAATAACAAAACCCGCAGCAGCACACCTTTTTTAAGAAAAATAATTTAAAAAAAAAAAAATATGAAAACCCAGTGATTTTCACAGGAACTCAAAAGCTACTCAAAACTATGAGAAGCACACTCGTTTCCCTTGAGTAAGAAATGCACCGCGCAAGTGTCAAATTCTGACCTATTCAGCATAAGCACATAAGCACGATGCAGTACATTTTTCCGGTACGTAATTCCACTGATCAAGGTCCATCACAGCCATTTAGTAATGCAGTGCATCTCCTGTTCAACTAAAGCCCTCTTTTTTTTCTATCTCTTACTTGACAGTTGTGCTGCATTTGTGGTGCTGCCCCACGCCAGCCACCCAGCATCTGGAAACGCGCGAGGCCACACGGCTCAGCGGTACTCACTACGCGCAGTCCGCCCTCCCTGTCTTGCTTCTTCCTTTTGGGGTGGGGGGAATCTCTTTCTTAACATTTCTTTATCACTGCCATTTCGTATCTGCTTTCTTATTGAACACAAATGCACAAAAGCATATGTGCTACCTGAAACCAAAGGGAAGAGGCTCGAGTCAGTCCTAAAAATTGTGTGTGAATTTTTTCCTCAGCCTCAGGGTAGCATCTATAAACGCTCCATTTCCTGCACAGATGAGCTCTCACTGCATTTTCTCAATACCACGCCTGATCAATGGCACTGAGACTGCTGTCCTCATCCCAGAACTTCAGGAGCTCTTTTAGGATTAATGTTCTAGACCGTGAGCATCATATTATTCTGTCTCCCTTAACTCCCAGCATCACCCAGACATTTCACGTTTCAAAGTCCCTGTCCAATAGCTGCATCACCATATAAAAAGTTACCACTCCAGAATTCAGTCTGTCCCTTCAGCCCCAGTTGGTATCTACCGCCTCCTCAGCCCATTCCACCCTCTCATTTCTGAGATGACAAGACAGCAATGTTGCAAGAAGCAACGGTGGCTGGAGAACATTGTCTTGTCAAAGAGACAGGACCTATGCATGTTTATAGAAAGTTGTTTCTTCTGCTGCTTTTATTCTCTGATAACCATGTAGCTTCCATGTGAAACAACTCATGAAAATATGACCTTGAAACTTTTGCTAGAGATCAATCTTTCTGGAGTCACACATCAATTGAAGACATATAGAAATATTTTATTTTGATGGAATCTTGTTTGAAAAACTTAAAAAGACATATCAGACTAATATGGTGAAAGCGTAAGGTCTAATAGTCTAAAGCACTGATGTGATGTGGCCAGAACTGAAATGGTGGCATACAGGTCAGTCCACACAGCTTCAAAAAAATTTGTATTTTATAATGTCACGCTCCAGAATTCTTCCCTGTAATATCTATAAAAGGCTTACTGGCTATGGTCGAGAACTCGGATCTGTAATTTCTATAATCCACACACATTAGCATTCATTACACACTAACAACCCACACAGCAGTTACAAAACACCGAAACTTAAACGCACACCTGCGTGACCCGCTTACTCCAATCCAGGCCTAACTACCAACCGCTACTGCTTGTTCAGCTTGTAGGGCTAGCTCCTCTGCTACACGCACTATGCAATTATTTTGGCCTTCGGGGACTTAAAACCACTAAGCCACCCAAGTGGCTGAATATGTACAAAACTCACATCTGCCTTCCTTTACAAAGCAACCTAAATATTACATAGTTCTTTTAAGTATACCTGCACATAAAGCTGAGTCAGCTTTTGAGGTTCAAATTTTATTTCACCAAAATCAAAGATGTAAGCAGTAGAGTACAGAGACAGATCTGCTGCAAAATTTAAACCTTTAACAGTTTTACATTGCAGAGCTACTCTGTCCAAATTAATTTCAGCTTTTCATGTTAATCTAGCTTTCAACCCTTCATCCATAAGGTTCCCTTGGTTCACAGTTGTTTAAACATAGTACCTCTGATTGCTTTCTTTTATTTCCTTTCTTATTTGCTTTTTTTTTTCCTTATCAGTCAATTTGCCTAAGCAGTCAAATTCATTCAGAGATGTAAGTCTATTATATCATCTTTTCTGCAAGAAGCATAATCTAGAAAATGGCAATAAATTAATTCAGTTCACCGGAGGAATTTATTTTCATAATGCTGAGACACGGAAATAGGTTTTACAGACAATAACTGATCTAAACTTCAACACACGAGCCTGTCATCACGTACCCTTTAACCATGAATTACCACACACAATGCTATTTCTGTAGCCATTCCTTGCTTCTTGATCGACTTTTAAACAATACAAGTGTACCTTGACAAACAGGATAGCACAAGGCAGAAAGCAGGAATTTGGCCAAGGTTCTGTAAAATGACCTGGGATAAGTAATGAAAAGTGGGAGACGGTAGCACTAACTCACTTCAGAAAGCAGCAACATTCTGATTTCACAGGAAAAACAATAGCAAAGCTATCCGAAGTAAATGCATTATTTCTTTAGTGCTGATTTCAGAAGTATATATGCAATGGACCTCAAAACGAAGTCAAAACAAAATAAATTTTTAAAAATACTAGAAGAGTTCTGAATGTCTTTTATTAGTGACTTCATAGGTCAAAGAACATACAGCTACCAGAGAAAGCCTAAGTAACATTTTTATTGTTTCCATAAATAGCACAGAAATGCTAATCAGAAGAGTAAAAGCACATGACAAATGTAGGAATATCGAAGACAGAATACTTAATAAAACTCAGTATCATTTCAATTCTACTAGTATGTATTCCTCTACCCAGTTACCTCAGAAAAACGAGAAAGGCATCATCTAGAGGAAGTGGTAAAAAACTAGAAAAGTTGTTGAACAAAGAATATGAATAATTAGGTTAGTGTGGCTAATAGAGCCATTAGGTATTATGTGAGGGGAAGACCAATACAGAGTAACTCCACTAATAGTGAAGACATCACAAATTCGAATCAATTAACAAGGAGGACGGCGTTAATACGCCCTGATTTTCGCTTGGTTCTCTCACCATCATTAACTACCATAATGTTACCAACCGTAGTTTCCTCTTCACAGAGAATGGTGGCTAAATTTAACTGGTAGAGTTTTGTTTTGTATCTAGCACTTCATATTTTCTCCCTTCTAATAATCACAAAGTCACATCAATTTGTTTTCAAACACATCTTTGTATGCTTGTTTTACCTGAAGAGACAGAGAAACCCAGAACCCAGCAAAGCAGGTACCTGTACACATAAAAATAAGGACTAAAGTCCATCACAGCAAACTGATCTGAAAGTGCAGAGGTAGGGGAGTTAAAAAGTCGTGCCAATCAGACAGCTCAGCAGATAACACAGCACGTGGCACACAAAGTGCTAGGACTTAGTATTCTTATTTCTAAGATTGACAGCATCCAGAGAGAGATGTTCTCATATTCTGAATATTAGCCATGCAACTTCATCTCCTCTCTTAAGCCTGGAATTTGGTTACAGTGTAAGCTTCAGTCTCCAAAAAGGCCATTTATATTGCAAGCTGTAGAAAATAATCAAAGGCAACAGTACACATTCTCTCTCCACAGAAAAGAGAAAATGTCCACATTTTTCAGAGTTATTTACAGAAATATCTCAATTCTTTATGGACATCTTATCCAGGCTGCAGATCAACCATGCCACAGACACAGAGACATCAAAGCGCTGTGGTGCTGGGCCAGGTCAGGTCTTGCCTGGTTTGTTAGCTCAGACAAAACCCTGCACAAATACTGCCGTATAGCTGCCAGGTCAGAACAGGTCCAGGAGCCGTTTAACTGCTCTGGCATGGCACAGAGCCTGAACTAATAAACCTCACCGGATCCGCGCTGGCAGTGTGCGAGGCCAGCTCCAGATACCGCACCACGTTCCTGCTGCTAGAACCGCTTATAACCTGCTAAATCAGATTTGAGGAGGCCTCCTCTGCAATAAGCCTGCATGAAATAAGCCTGTATGAAATAACTTCTGAAACAATGCTGGATTATGCTAGGAAGCACGTGATGCAGCAGAGGATCTAACATCAAAGGACTATAGTGCTTTAACAAAATAGTTGACAAACTATTAAGTTCTGCTACTGTAAAGTCACCAAGTTAAACCCGTGAGCTTTCCTTTCACACCTGGGATTGAGCTTCTTATCACAAACTAAGATCTGCTTCTAGGAGTGTGCCAAATCCGTCCACCAAGAGAGTCCTATTTTCAAGAATTCCCTTTTTACAGCTTTACAGTAAAATAGTGTTTGAGCCTACTGATGGTAATCAGCTTCTCCTTTACAAATTCCTTTTATTTCGTTCAGAATCATTAAAGCTCATGTGTTAGTTATCTAAGGCCTCTTATTACAGCTTTACTTTTATCTGATTCCAGATACTGGTCAATGATACATTCATGTACTTTTAATCAAAGATTTATTTAAAACAAGCCATGTAAAAAGAGACCAAAACATGTTTTTAAAAGGTTTGGCTTAATTTAATATGAGCTAATTGGAATAGTTTTCTAATGTAACAACTATCATTGCAGATGCTAAATATATGCAGTTTAGAGACAGAAAAAGAATAACTGCTTGAAGGAGTTCATAAGTAGTGTAACTTACTGGATTAAAAAAATCAGAAAGCACTGTTTCACTGTCAGAAAAAAAACAGAACTTTAGGTTCTTAATTTATTTTACTTCATTTTCATTTCCATTTACACTTCTCTTTCTCCTTTTTTTTTTTTCTTTGAGGCAGAAAGGGCCATAGACATCCAGTACTTAATGACACACATAACAGCAGAAAAACATAGCTCATTAGGAGTCATGCAGCATTCCCATAAAGAGAATAAAAGGCACAACATGCTTGGGAAGAATTTTGCTTCAAATGACTTTAACCTATAATAGACTTACAGAACCACATATACTCATACTTCATATACTCCTCCGCTAAAGAAATCACTGAGACAATATAAAATGTGTCCATTAAACCTTTAACTTTCTTCATTTACTTTATTTGAAACACTTAAAATTATTATAATTTACTATTTTTGTAATTAAAATTTAAACAATTAGATTTTAGGCTATATTTTTAAGTACACTAATTAATTCAAAATACAGTGGTGAAATTTGTAATCCAGCAGAAACCCAAAAAACTTTGGTCATACTAGAAGTACATTCTTTCCATCCTCAAAGTAAAACATAGCAACCAATTTAAACTAGAACTTAAACTACTCAGCAGTTGTACAGAAGAGCTTGCCCAGCTGAAATTACAGGGAGAGTGGATATGCAAAACTTTGCCGAAACAAAAAACTGAGTCAGGACACCAACAGATCTTAGGCCTTTAAGAAGTCTACAATCAGACTTTTTGTTTAGATTGAACAGCATCGGGGGTTTTTTAAAGGGATTTGCTTGTTTACGCATAGTTGCTTAAATTTTGCAGCCAGCTCTTCTAGGGGGTTAACTCAGAATTTCCAAAATGATCCTGTTTAACAAACTAAGCAGCTTGTCTGAGAACTTGATAGAACAGGATTTAAGCAGTAAAAGAGAGGAGGTGCCTATCAGTACGCAAGGGATCATGATGAAAGTTCAACAACTAAAAAGGTCAAGCTGTTTGAATAAAGTTTACATAAAATAAGGAGAAGGGGAACAGATTAAAAGCTAGTACCACCCCAAAAAACAAATTCCATGTTCTCGTTACTTTTATTGGAGTGGAAAAGCAGCCTGTTTTAAAAAACACCATGAAAAGCTGCAATTGCTAAACCTGCATGCAGCAGTAGACTATTTAGATCATTTCACAGCTTAGAAAATACTTCATATTTTATTCATAAATAAAGTATTTAAATAACCAGAAAAGGGTATTTTCTCTTTGTACAAACTGTATTACTTGGATCAACTACTTCTTGCATTATCTTACTCGCATTGTTTCAGTTTCAGCTCCTGAATGGGTAACAAAAAAAAAAAAACCAACCATACTATCCTCCTTCTAAACAGTTTAAGAGTTTAGAAGGGCATCGCATTATTAATAGACTTTACAATGCACTGTAACAGGACTTTTTACTAAATGTTAATAATTTCTATATCTACTACTGTCAGCCACTGCCTTGCTATATAAAAAAAAGTAATTTTTATATTGTTTTATAGCAATCAAATACTGATAATAAGTGTTTCTAAATAGAATTCTTAACATCTCTGGAATGATGTCTGAGCACAGACTTACCTAGATATCCTCTAAACTACAAAGGAAGCAGCATCAAATCTAAAATCTGAAGATTAAACTGCAGAAAGCACTGGACTAGAGAGTAGAAGGAAAAAAGAAGTAAATAATACTTGTAGAAAGCTGTTATGAAGGTGACAGTTTAAAATTAATGTAAAAATCTACATATCAGGTTATAGCAATGATTTGGAGAAAGATCTGTAAAGATCTTTATGCTTAATTATGAACCATATAAATATATACTTACTGATTTGTGGAGCTGGTAAAATCCTTGCAGCTCGAACTGGACCATGGCGGACAGAAAAGAGTTCCTGAGCTTCACCACTGATCTGCAAGACATATGGATTATGAATACACAATGTAAAAAAAAACATACATACTTATAAAAATATCCATATTTAGTAGGTTAAAAAGTAGGTAGAAACATACTGTACGAAAAGTAGGTAAGAAAGTAAGTTAGTAAGACATCGCCTTTCTAACCAATCGTCCACAATTTCTCTAAATGAGAATATCTTAGAAGTCTTGAGTAACACCAGTTACAGCAACAAAGACAGCCCGTCTCTAGAAACGCATGCCTTAGACGGCATGGATGAGATACAAGCACTGTCTACTATTAATGACTATATATGTTTTAGAAGAAAAAAAGACTTGAAGTTGACTGCTGACCAAAATTCACAAAAATTCAAGGAATCTGAAATAAGTATTTATTCTACACAGCACATGTTTCTAAGAAAAATGCTAACTAACTAATGATCAACAGTGGCAAACATTGGTGGTAAAAGATCAGAGAATTGGATACATCAGTACATTCCGTATTCTCCAGGTGTGAAAATTATGTTCAAAAATAGGAGGTCAAGCTAATTAAGTTTGTCACTAATGGCAGTCTTGAAAAGATTAAACAAGAAGCTGTTTAAGAAGAACTTCCAGCCTTCCTGTAAATGGCCAGTCAGAACGCATTTTCCTAACTGTCTGGTAATGGATCCGATATGGAATGTCAAACTGCAGGAAAACGGCAAACGTTATGAAGCTCATTTCCAAATAACCAACAACTTAAAACAGATGTAATGAGACTAAGAACACAGCCAATGTGGTGGCATAAAGTTTTGCCAAACAAGCAGTTTACAATATCAGAAGTGAATACAATTTGGAACAAGGTTCTTACGAATCAATACGCTATAAATCCAAGTCAGCTTTTTGAAACGTCGCTTTATAGTTGTTCGCATTTCTTTCTGCACTTCAGATCACACATTCAAAAAGTTAAAATACTCCTACTGTTTGACCAACAAATCACAAGTACAGTACTTCAGACTCTTAGCTTACTTCCAATCTTAACCTCAAGCCTCATTATTTATTATCACCGCTTTAGATAACATGGGCAGAACGAAACCTAACCCACTGAAGCACAAGCCTTCCATAAGATTATTTTGAAAACACTATACATTATAGAAGTAGCCCATCATTTTGTACACAATAAGTAAACATAGAATGTAGAAAACTACTGCTTTTCCATATTATGCCTGGAATAACATTCCAGCCACACAAATTTGGGAAAATAACATTCTTAGCCATTTTAGATTTGCAGACAGCTAGCAGTTCCGCATTGGTATGAAACAACCTTACTGTTACTGATGCGATCAGGATTATTCCCGATGGACACAACAGTTTTAAAACTGTAATCAATATAAAAATTAATCCCTTAATCAACCCTGCTCTTATTTTATCAGGTAGATGTTCCAATCATAGCGGATTCTCCTCGTCCAGCTAGCAGCATCATCTGAACAACATACAACATTGTAGTACTCCAGCTTTTGCAAAACAAGTTTAATTCTCCCTCTGGGACAGCTAGAGGCCTCTGCACTGAAAAGCTTGCTGACCAGATTCCATACAAGACAAAAGAATGATGATCAGAAATCAACTCAGTAAAGGTTTGCTGATTGTTTTCAACAGAGCATAAGTTTGTAGGACAGGGGCGGGGGGGGGGGGGGGGGGGGGGGCGGGGCGGAGGAAAGCACATAAATAACATCTGCATCCAGAGGAGACAACCAGGAAAAAAAAAAGTAGAGCACAGCTAAGCAGAAAATGAGAAAAATTAAAGAAATTGAGAATAATAAAGAGATGAAAAAAGTTGAAGACAACAGCATGTTTTCTGTCCATCAGAACACACCAGCTCTATGAAAAAGGAATAGAGGAAACAGAGAAGAAGAAAAATATAAGGCTTTGGAACTATTATTATTGGCAATTAAAGATTTTTTCCCCTAAATCGTGAATATGCTGTTTCACATGTGTATGCACATCAATGGCTACGAATGAAAACAAGAGGGAAAAGAACTAGCATAACAAAAGTACGGAAGAAGTGATTCACATAATATAATCCAACCCAATTTAGTCACCTACTTCTACTTTTTAACGATGCCAGCACATCAGCTCTAACTCTGATCTACTTCAAACAAAGCTATAGTCCCAAAAGTAAGATACACCAAGAAGGCCAAACCTTCTTAACTCAGTTTCTGCTCTGAAATATACTGAGCTCCAGAGAGCATGTTTGTTTAATCTATGATGCCAAGACCTGGTAGAGTTTAAGTTGAGATTTTCAAAGAAAAGCCTAAAATGTACAAACACAAATTAAGTTTATTTGCACCCAAAATAAAGTCCCAGGTCAGCTCTTTCCATGTATATAATGCTTTTACTTTTTAATAATTAATATACATTACTTAAAAGATAACTATTTTATCATTTTATACTGGGGGGAACTACAGAAAGAAAGGTTAAATGGACTAACCGAAGCCCCAGGATCAGACAGTGACAAAGACAAAATTATAGGTAGTTAGCTCCTATTTTGAAAAAAAAGCATGTAATTGTTCAGACAACTTCAGCCATCTGTACCACTCATGGACTTAGCAGGTTATATGTTGCTAATTCCTGGAGACAAAAAAAAAAAAAGCACAATTTAAGATATATTTCCACCATAGAATTTGTAATGAAACCACTGGCATCTCATTTGTAAAGAAAAAGTCAAATTCAGGAAAAAGGGCAAAATTTGACAAAAAGTTTGGACACAACACTACAACACAGATCAGATTAAAACATCAATACTTAAGCTACCATAGCTCCACAAAATAATGGTTTTCTTAAGGTGCTGTTGTTTTGGTTTTTTTTAAGTTGTATGTCCTCAACTGTTCTATAGAAACAGGAAAACATAGATGGCATACGACTTTGTTGTATGCCATGAATAAGTAAGAGCTTGGTTGCCTCTCTGGTTAGCCTGGCCTTGAAAAATGCATTAGGACTTCATAGTTCAAGATTTTCTTTGACTTATAATTAACTTTTTTAAACACTACCACCAGAAGCTTCTGCTATTTGCAGTCTTATAAAATTCTGAATTAACTGTGGTTGATGCTAATGCCCTTCATTTATCTACGTAAAACATAAAACTTTATTACCATTGCTGAGACCACAGGTGCCAATTTTGAATGAAAGCACCATCTTCAGGGTAGAGAGATTATACAGCCCGCTCTTCCTGCCAGCTCAGGGCTTATCTCACTCCCGAGACAGCCAACACAGACGGCCAATCTTTCCTGTGAATGGGACACTTATTCCACTAGGAACTAAAGTGGGACAAGGAACTACATTTAACACAAGCCCGGCCTCATCACTAAATGGCTAACAACTTTGTCGCTGCCAGTTTGGGCGAGATGTGTGCAGACAACTATAAGTAAAAGGCTCCACATCCTATTACCAGTCCCTTGAGCTACCCAGTCTCATAAGCATAGACAAAATATAAATAGACTTCACGAACTGAAAACAGAGCTCTAAATTCTTCAAAAAGCACCTGTGAAGAAACTAGGCTGTGGCTGCCATTTTGGATTTGATCCAGCTAAGTAGCGAGTCCCCATGGCAGCTTTCAAAGCTCTTAAAAGTTTTTCTTTCCCATTCCAAAAGCCAAGAATATTTCCAAACAGGTTTCAAGAATTGAATATTAAGCTATAAAAGCAGCTTCAGGTACTCGTTCTATGAAAGAGTGAATCCAAAACGACGGCTCCAGGCTGGTCTGATAGAGCATTCCAGCTTTCCCAGGGCCTGCTATCAAACCGCAGGCCCCAGACCTACATGGAAGGCTGCAAGGAAAAAGCACGCCGATTCAAAACCAAGCCTCAATGAATTCTTCATCGCTGTCTTCCAGTAATGACAGATTGAAAAAGGAAGACCTCTCTCCTCCACTTAGACATCTTGAGCTACTGCTTAAATTATGACAGGCCAGAAATCTGGAGCACTGGTTAATTTTTGATGACAGAGCTTTATTGTTTGGAGCATACCAGTTTGCACCCATAAAAAAAACCAGAACAAAGGAAGTTTTGTTCACACTAAGGATAACTAATAGTTTCCAACCATAGAAAATGGTTTTCACATGGTGAAAAAAAAAAAATTCAATCATACACCAAACTGAAACAAAACTGAGTTCGAAACTCAATGCTTAAACTACTGTGCAACTATATACAAGGAAATTGCTCGTATATCTAAAAACTGTCACAGAGCACAGCGAAGCTATCAGGAGGTTTTTTTGTTAATATTCTGATATATGTTTTAAGTATTATATAGATATCACTAGATGATGTTATAATACAACAATAATCAACTGACAGATACCACCACAAAACACTGTTTGATATCAGCACACTGGGTTAAAGCCAGTCATCCGGCTACTGAGAGAGTAAGGAAGGACTGTAAATTAAAGGACAAATTTTATCACTTTATTATAGAAATTCAAAGAATCTGTTTTTTCATTCAAAACAAATCTCTGATTATCTAGAGATTATAAGATTTTAGATGCTCAAAGAATGTTACAGATGTCTACTCTAGTGACTGAATTAAGAAGTATGAAATTGTACCTAGCATTTACAATTATGACAATGCTAATTGAATTTTGAAAACAATTAAAGCTTAGAAATGGTTTTGGTTACAGTTTCCTCAACATTCTTTCTTTATTTGTCATACATCTTGAGGAGTTTTAGTATGATCAGGCTGCAGGCTTCCTAAAAAAATTCTGATTTGGAGGACATTTCTGCATTGTCTTTCATCACTTATTTTTACACAAAGACAGGAATGACGCAGACATTAGATATTAGAAGCAATATTAGAAGCAGGTAGAATACAGATACTAATACCCTTAATGAGTCTTCATTTTAGCTTCGATCCCATCCAAGGAGAGGTACATGAAACGCCATTTGGACTTTTCTGATACCTCTCACCACAGCCTTTTCAAAGGTTGTTTCATATGTTTGGGTTTTTTTTTTTCCAACTGATGTAGAGTATTATATGAATTTAAAAAAAAACCTTCCAACAGTTCTGCAGACAATTAGTGTAGAACTAGAAAATTTCTTACACATTGCGAGCATCTTCAGAGTAAAAAACGCAAAGCCTCAGAAAATGATTTGCATAGATGTCTTCTGAAGTCCTTAGACATTTTTCAGGGTTACTAGGTCAGGTCATTACCACATTTTTCCAAGCGGCTAATACAAGCCTTAACAGTGTACCCTCTATCAGGAGGAGGTCTGGACAGAGGAAGGAGTGCAGCTTACTATGTGATAAGTAGTAGTCCTTCTCCCAGCTCTAAAAGGGGAAAAGAACTACAAAGGAGAAAGAATTACAAAGACGATCACATTGAAATCCCCAGGGCTTCTGATGAACAGTTGAGAAAACAAAATGGAACTGGCGTGTCTGAGTTACCATATACATCCATCTACACAGACACACACCATCTGCTGTACAACTGCAGCTTTAACAACTTAAAAAAAAAATCATAGTATTACTGACAGCAGCATTTAAAGAAATTTAAGGTATGGTAGTGCGTGATGCTGTCCTTGTCCACAGAGTCCTCTGCATTTCAGAGGTCTCCACATGGAAGTCACCTACCATACGGGCTGATAAATCCTGTCAGTCTGCGGCAGCGTCATTATACCACAGCCTTTAAGTATTTTTTACTATATATAGAGCTGTGCCTGTTTTTTAAAGGTCCCTTTGGAAGTTCTGACTTTATTCAACTCAGGTTTGATCATTCTTTTTTAATTGTAACATGGACTATTAAATTAAGATTATTTTTCTACTTCTGAAGCTTCCAGCATACAATGAAAAAAAAACCCCATCTGCCACAAAACCAGCCAACATGCATTTCCCTGAACAGGAACATCTAGAACAGATACTTGGAAACCACATTAGGCAGAAATCAGTTCCAATTGTATTTGAAACATGAAACTGGGAGCAAGGGAAAAACTAATTCCAAACAAAACACAAAACTACACTGCACAATTATCAAATAGGAACTTCTAGTCATACTTTTGTATATTCCCAGATTTCTCCCCACTTAGCGAGGCATATTTTAAGAACACTTTTAACCTTCCCACCCCTTTTTCAAAACAAAGATCAAAGAAAAGTCATTTGGATGGACACCTTCCGCTTCTTATGCAATACAGATTTAGACACCGCACTTCAAAACCCCAGCCGTTACTTCAGCACCTAGCAGTCCAAACATGATTCCAGTCCTTTGAAGCAGCCCTAATGGTATCTTCCATTTGCAAGTAACACTTCTGTAGTCAAAGATCTTACTCCAAGGAGATGTTAATGTGAAACCACTCAGACTGCAGAGAGACACACACTCCTGGAGGCAGACTGGAAAGGTGTTTCGAAGTCAATGTAACGCCATTACGGAGAGTGTCAGCTTAGAAGCTGTCATAAACACTTCATAATCACTCAGACACAAACTGGACTGCCTGCAACACATTACTTTATTAAGTGCTGAATAGAGGTTCAATTGTACGAATAAAAAGCACAATGCTACAGATAATAGCCTCACTGAGTAGTTTTCTCATAAACGTCAAATTGTTGCTCTTTCAGATTGAAAGGTTTTTAGAGATCTGTTTTTTTTCTTAGTAACCAGAATAATGTCACTTAATTACAAGCTAAATACTCAGCAAGATCAAGAAGAAAGGTTTGTATAATACCAAAGGACACAAAAAAGTGTTGCCAAATAAACTCTAAATATTAAGTCAGTCACATAACTGCCAGATTTTATTTTACTCAGACTAAGTTAAGCACAATTAAAAAAAAAAGAGATGGAGAAACACAATGTGGAAGAAAAATAGGTTATGTTACCACCAAATTTGTCAGATAAACAAAATCCTGCTCTGAAAAGATACTTGAAAATTTATATTAGAGACTATTAATCTGAGAAGTGCTCTAAAACTATGTTACTAACAAAGGAACCATTCCAACACTGAGATTATACTAACACATACAAATTGCATAGGTCAGAGCTGTACCTCTCTGGATGTGGTCTCAGAATTTCACTGAATATACAAACGAAGGGCTGACAAAGTGATGCAATATCTCTACAGCTGACATTCTTAAGATAGACAGTAAAATATTTCCACATTTGGCATTTTTCCAATTTCACTGGGCCTTCCCCCACCCATTAAAAATACCTCTGCAAAAAAAATGAACGACACTAGGAGAAACTGTTCTGCAATTTCATTTTTCTTATTTTTGCTAACATATTAAATACTGCAAAAATCTAGGCATTATGAAGAACTGAAATATACTGGGGGAAAAAAAAAAAAAAGACAACTTGGCTGTAGCATCCTGCTGAAAAAGAAGGTAACATCAGGCATTTCATGGCCTTACTTGTGGCTTATTGAGACACAAAAAGGGAGGGGGAGAGGAAAAACAAAAAAAAAAAGGAAAAAGAAAAACCGCACCCACAAACCCAAAGAAAACTCCTCTTTCCCAGTAGGAAACACAGATAAACTACCTCGTACTACCTGCCTGACAGTACCAGTTAGCACACTCACTTATAAACCAGGATAAACAAAGCAGTTTAACTTGCCATTTGTTAGTAAACGCCATCAAATTATTTCATGTTTACTGCGGCGTACCATGGGGTACGAGTTTAAATGCAGAACAGGTTACACTGAGGTAATCTGCTCACATACCAACGAAATGAGACTGCCTTCCTTCATTCTTGCTTTCCTCACGCGTGTAAGATCCCACCTCACAAGGAGTTTCTCAGGGGCATCGATACAGATAGGTCTGACAGGGACACTCTTTCCTTTGGACACAGAATGTCACTTACAAGGGATGCACAGAACTCTGAGCTAACCACAAAACAAGGGCATGTTACATACACACACACACAGAAGGAAAAAAAAAAAGTAAAAAACCAAAAAACTCTGCTAGATACAAAGCTCTTCTTACCATGGAGTGGCCAGGACAAGCCCCAACACAACGTATTTCCTCACATTTTTCATAAAACACGTGTTAATTTGGATAAGAACATTTCAGCAGGATAAAGTTATTTTATAAAAATCCTTTAGATTAAGTCTATGTGACTGCTCGCAGTATCTTAAACTGATCCGCCTGTGCCAGACTGCAGCAGTACCAGGAGCCGATTCCTCTCTCAGCTCAGGATCTTAGTGACACCTAATGTTCGGTTTCTGTAATACACCTCGAAGAACAAACGAAAGCCTTTCTGAACCATTGTAATAATCTGATTTGTACACGAATATAAAACTGATTGGTCTTCAAAATAGCGTACAAAACTAACTATACACCATAGATCCATTCTTAGTATTCAAAGTCATCCCAGTGTAAGGCAGATTTGAAAAACAAACAAACAAAACCAACACAATCAAAAGATATGTTTTGCTACATGAAAAATAAAGCCATGAAAATTAGAATTAGACGTAGTTTCTCAGGACATAGAAGCAGATAAAATTTCCCATATTTTGGTTAAAATGTTCCTAAGTTTTGGTTAAAGTTACTAAACACTGAAGTTTAGTAAAATATACTAGATCTCACTCCATTTCTCTTAAACTCTCCTTCAAATGTAAAAGTTCAGCAGGTTTTTTTTTTCTTCCTCATCTCCACCTAACAATATGCAATCAAGAGGGGAAAAGCCAGCTCTCCCACACTCCAGCAAAACTCAGTTTAACTTAACTTCTGGTGTACAAATTAACATTATTTTCTGTTATACTAATAT
Source organism: Chlamydotis macqueenii (assembly GCF_036417535.1). Classification (NCBI taxonomy): domain Eukaryota; kingdom Metazoa; phylum Chordata; class Aves; order Otidiformes; family Otididae; genus Chlamydotis; species Chlamydotis macqueenii. Next base: position 3,077,562 of record NC_141574.1, on the reverse strand, counting down.
ACTGGTACATAACCACATGTCCTACATAGCTAACCAAAAAGTTATTAAAAAATACACGCTTCTGAAAAAAAAAAAAAAAAAACAACAGAATTCCATCCTCTCTAAATTATTTTGAAGGACAAGGTGTTATGAGCAATTTTTTTTTTTAAGTTAAGAATTTTATGACCTACTGTATTAAACTTTATTCTGTAGTTTCAAGAAATTTGGGGGAAATTCCCCAAATTAAGACCATGTGCTCATAAACCACTCTGAAACACAAACTGCAGGGTGTGTATATGACAGCATGAAATCAAACCCATATGCACACATAGACTTTAATAAAATTAAAACTGCAAATCATGTACATGACAAACGTGATTGTAAAATACTATTAATACTGTCATACTTGCATTCCTGGGGCAAACAAGTTCTTTTGGTATTTTTCCACCCTTATTCCTTTCTGTGGGTTAAAAAGATTTCTGTCCTTTCTGGGATCCAAACTATTCCATAATGTCAAACACTACTCCCAATACTACTCTGAAAATCTACTTAACAGAAATAATTTATAAAAAGCCCTCAAATCTGAAGGTACATGAATTCAAGTGTTTGATCTATGCTCAGTATCAATCGTAAGATAAGCATGTTACATACAAACCATATGACATTGATGGTAAATGTTGGCTCTCTCCACTTCAACAGGAAAAATTAAAAGTACAATATTAAAGTAATAACACAACATTACAAACAAAAAAGCCTCCGGCACCGAAGTGAACTCTGTACTTACAGGTATGCTCCAGACTTGCATTCCATCACTGTACCCGATCATTAGCAGTAACGGTGGTTCGTTCCCGGTGCTGTGTATTTCATGAAACTCCATGTTCCTTGATGTATCTAAATTCAATTTAAATACGAAAGCCATTACCAACAGGTTAGGATCAACTATGGCCGGTGTCAGTTATACCGGATGGTGTTTTCTCAACGCATGTTGCTGTTGTCATAAGTGAAACCAAGCAAAGCTGTTTAAATTTTTATGCTGGAACAACACTGAAATATATTATTTTAGGCAAACATAATAAATTTGTTAAAGTTTCACTGAGAGGTTAGAAAGCAATAAAACTCAAAATTCTTGAGAAAAAATTTCTGGATTACAATGTGCGTTGTCACTAAACAGCCCCAAAACTTCTGCAATTCTTTCTCCGATGATTAATAAAACATGGCAAACTTCTCAGAGAAAAATTTGCAAAGGACCAACAAAATAAACATTAACAAATACAGAAATTACAAATGCACAGACTGGTCAAAACTATTTCTAGCTACTACGTAATTAATCTTTACATCAACCTCACCAAAAGAAGAAAATCCCCAGGAAGAAAAGTGCTACAGGACATAATAATAAAAAAATATTAAGCTTTTCTTCAGTAAAGCTCTCTAAAACTACTTTTTCAACCATGACAGAATGAACAAAAGCTCACTGCAAGCATGTACGTATCAAAGAAAGAGAGGAAATATTTAGGATGGTGAAAGAGGATGTATTCAGGCCCAATCAGACTAGGCTGCATAACAGTAAATTTGAACAGAATATAAAGGATTATGAAGAATATGCTAAAGAGCTTTTCTTATATTCTAGAAAAGAACCTAAAGAGGGAATCCTTGAGAGTTTTTAAAAATAAACAAACTCACAAGCAAACAAACCTTAACTAGCCTAAAGCTGGACATAATGCCATGTACAGGTTGACAGCTCTTTTCTAGTTCTAACAACCACGAATTTATGAACTGCCAGCCTCTGTGCCTTTTCAACAGCTGGAAAACATATAATCTTTCCTATTAGCCTCTTGGAAAGGCTGAAAATTCCCCATCAGAGCTCTAGCTACGGTTGCTATTACTTCATCTGAGACCAGAATGAGCCTTTGCCATAGAGCGCTAGACAGGAAAATAAGATGGCAGACAAGAAACAGAAATTTGCTGAAAAACTTAAGTCCCATGCTCTCCAGGAGCAGGTTCCTTAGTTCCCCAGCAACTCCTAGATGTTCAATTAATTCAGGAAGTAACTACCTGATAGCAGCACTCAGCCATCCCTCATTCAGTCCCTAACATTCCTTATTAAAAAAAAAAAAAGTAGTAACTGGGATGGACAGGTAAAACAGCTCAGATATTAAGTGGGGATCTACTCGGTACTCTTAGCAAAAGGTTTCAATAATCACCATTTTCTCTTAAAAAGGTTGGAGATCTGTTTCCTGCACTAAGCCAGTAGTCCTTGTTGACGATTTATTAAGATACACTGGAAGTGACTAACAAGTCACATTTTAAGAATATTTTGTAGCTTTGCTGTATTATTTCCCCGAAAGACATCATGGAAGACATAATCCTGCTCATTTAACCGACCGCTCTTCCTTTCTAGTTACTCTGAATTCTATCACACCACTGAAAATCTATCTGCAACCTGGACTGGATTCAAAGATACACACAATCTGGCTTCGAAATCAAACAGCAGATTAAATGAATTCAGTTCTATGCTTTGTTTTCAACTGCCTTAAGGAAAAGAAATTAATTTTTCGTTTTTATTTGCCCCTCTTCCTAAGCAAGAGTTAGTTTGCCTTTAGACAAAGTCACAGGGCCTATTTGCTCTGTCTGGTAGACACTGAACAAAAGCGTAGTTACTCACTTGGAATGTTAATCTATCTAGAACAGGGCAACTAAATCCTTAATTTTGAGCCAACAATGCTTACTGATAAAGGTGACCGAAATCATTGTACATGGAACCAAAAGTCACAAAAATAAGTGAGAGAAAATGAAGCCATACCATTTAAATCAGCATTTTCAAATCTGACCCAGATGATCTTCTCCTTTTCTTCTGCTGGTGGGGTACCACTGTAGGCCTGGACAAAAAGGGAGAGGGTTGAAATCAGGAAGTTTAATACCCTTATTCTCCCTCTGCAGACCCTAGGAGGGAATATAAGTTGAAAAACGAAAAAGAGATAGATGTATCTTATTGTCACCAGTATTCCTGTGAGGTTTTGTTCCAAAAACGAATGGTTCCATGATCGACATGTACCATACCAAACATAACTCGACAAGCGTAACATCACTTACTCATGTAGCAAAGACAAGACATATATAACAATAAGTCTGGAGCAGGTTAGAAATTCCATGTGACTTATAGCAACTCAGGCAAGCCCAAATACATGGCTTCTACCATCTTTAACTTTAGAAGTCACTTCTAAAAGCACTGTTAGAGGTTCTCATGTGAGGCATCTTTACTTCTAAAATTCTCTTTAATTCACTTAAAAGCGCTGTAAGCAAGACTGAGAACAGAAAGAGACCTTTACTACAGAGTTTATTTTACGGACATGTTTCAGTTACATTTGTGACATCTTCAATATAGCCATTTAAAAGAGAATAAACTGTAATTCCAGTAGAACAGATCCACATTTCAGTTCTGTATTCTACAGATTCCCACAAAAAGACGAGATACCAAAAGAAACCGTGCAGGAGACTTGCAATTTTTCCAAACTGCAAGTTTTACAGCTCTCAGGAGAAACTGTGGTAGCAAGAACGTGAGCTACAGTAGGAATACCATCACTTCCAAACGAATTTCAACAAAACATTGTGCACTATTTTGGACTGAATATGAAAAGAGCTTGTATAATCACTTTATACATGCCAGAAAAGCAACAACATGAACTAAAAATACAAATCTAAAAAATAAGCGTGGGTATTACTTTTCAAAACAAATCACATTCCACGCTTCCAAGGCAAACGGATTTGTAAAATAAAACACAGACTGTGTCCTTTAACTACAGAGGGGAAAAAATGGGGGTGTGTGTGGAACGCAGCAATCTTTGAAATGAAAGTTTGACTACTTTTAATTTTGACCAATGTCGTGGTTTTGTTAGTGAGGGGGGGGCCTAAGTCCAAAACGCATTTCACAAATTGATACGAGTGAGGAGAATTTTTCTGTATTATTATTAAGGAAATTCATTACCAACCACAATGATCCTTCAAATAAGAACCAAGACAGCTTTACTGAGGCTACAGACAATCAGCTGCAATGCTCCTCCACTAAAGAGCACAGTTTCCCAAAGAGTAAGAAACCAAAATTTGTTTCCCTCTGCTAGCGAGAGGGAAGAGCTCCTCTCCAGAGAGGAAGAGCTCAGAAATGAAGAGGACACTCTGAGGCAAGTCAGGGAAACAAGAGAAAAAAGAGGGAGCAGAGGAGGCAAAAGAAACTTTCTCCTTTTCAGCCAATGACAAAAGCTAAGGTGACAAAGGGTGTTTTCCAAGTTGTTCTAACACCAACCAGCCAGGGTTCACACACAGGTTTCCAGCTACAACCCAGAAAAACGTATTTGTAAGAGGCAGAGCACCCAGTTTCTCCCCTCCCCAACTATTCTATTGCCAAAATTATCATAGGAAAGGGCTGCTATCTTCTTCCTGCTCTCTATGTTGTAATTCTTCAACTTCCATGTAGCTAAGATTTTCATTTTAATGATTCCCTATCAGAGGAAACGTGTAGGCTCAATCTGATACGCAGTCTACGCTTTCAAAAATCTGCTCTCAAGAGTCACATTCAAAAAACCAAAAAACGTGCCTTTTGTTTTTCAATAGCTTGGTCCACCTGACACACACTTCAACTGCTTTGCATGCCAAAACAAAGAGGTTTGAAGATCTACACATACCTGTGGCACAACATCTTGAAGAAACGTAACAACGCTTTCCATGTATGACTGTTCCCTTGAAAACAGAAGGAGAATTTTAACTGCCTGAAGTTCAGAAACAGTTGTGAATATATTAAACAAGAGAAAACATGTACAATCTTTCACGCAAAGGAAAATACTAAGTAGGCAATGCAGTTACTCAAAATACTACTGAACGCTCCGATAATATAAATGGTGGCCTAAAAGTCTGTAAAAAGCTACGTGATACCTGTTTATCAAATAACTGCCTGGGAGAAAAGTATAAAATGTAACAGTCAAGAAAAAAAAATCCTGTTTTCCACAGCAGAGGGGCTGACTGAAGTAGAAGAGGCATTTGGAAACTACTCTTCAAGTATTTTCCTACTTGATCTGGCTATCACAACACGAAGAGGAGGCTTTAGCTAAGGGCTGGAGCTCTCCTTGTGGGGCAAGCAAACTTTAAAACCTCATACGCATTATGTACAAGGATGAACTAAGTGGGGTTGTGTTCCATCTCCTGCCCCCAAGTGCTACCTAAGAATAGCAAGGAAAGGTATTTTCAGGTAAAATTTTATAGCTTGGGAAGCTTATTCCTTCTTGGAAGTTCATTAGCAGCAATGATTTAGAATAGTACATAGTGCAAATACATTTGTTCTGGAATATTTACACTAACGCTTTTATTAGCTCATCCCTGCATGAGCGGCGAGTCTGTTGTGTAACTGCTGAGCAACGTACAGTGTGGGTTGTCTGTATTAGGCAGATGGTGTTGAAACTACACAAAAAGTTTGTGCTTTCTGTAACGAGTAATACTGAAATACGCTGGCAACAGGAACTGTCTTCATAAAGTCTGAGACAATTTTTAAAAAATTAACTCTTTAGGTAATAACTTTGGCAGCCCCTAAATTAATTTTTATATTGGTAGTCATTTTTCCTGCGCTAACTCAAGATTTCTAATAACGAAGAAAAATCGTAAACTATGAAGTCTAGACTCCTGATGCCCAAAAGGTACATATGCTTTCTTTGTGCCTTCTGAAACTGTGCTGTGTAAGATTCTTTCAACAGAAATTAGAGCGTTTAGTATTCAAGAATTAAGTATTCTGCCCCATACACAGCAACACAGAAGATACTTCAAGTCAAATGCGGCAACATCTGGATCAGCTTAACTGGTTGACTCCTGCCTGAAAATAAAGATAAATCTAAAACAAACTTTTACATTTTAGAAAGCTTACTCCAACCCAGGACAAAACTAGATCTTATTCAGCAATCCAAGGATTACTGCATCAAAGTTTGACTTACTGCTTTAAGTTGAGGCCTTAGAAATGAGCTGTGGATTCTGCTGCTGATTCTTCTTTGAGTTATGTAGGTCACCAGAACTACCTTTGTATACCTTCCGAGCCCTTCATTACCTCCCAATAACACTTGTCTGCAGGTGTAGTGTTAAATATAGAGTTTGAAGTGCCCATGTGAATGCCTACCAGCAACAGTCACACTGCCTTCATTTTTCAGCTCATTAAATCAGTACTTTTTTTTCCTCCCACTCCCTCGAAGCACCTCTTGAAACAAAGTGATGTTTGGGAAATGTTTTATTCACTGTATGTATTCTCAATCTCTCCTGAAGCTGAAAAACTTCCAAGAAGGTATCTTTAAAGTGCTTCAAAAGAACCAAAACAACAACAACACCCACAAAAAAACCTTCTGTTAGTAAGAACCTAGGAGCTTAACATAAGCAGAATGCTGCTGCACGCTGCTCAACACACCCCAACTCTCATTAAAAAGACTGAAATTTTCAAGTTGAAAAGATATACCTCAAGAACAAGCCACCATACTCAATAAGAGATAATCTTATTCTTACAGTGTTTTCCTATTACTATATTTTTAAAGCATATTTTAAAGAGAAGGTCATCAGAAGCAGAAGTGACAAGTATCCCGTTCAGGGAGACAGTCTGACCTGCGCAGTCCTAGGAGACAGGAATACAACACCTGTTTACTTTCTTTTATTCAAAAATACTCAGTGCAACAAAACCCTACTGTCAGCACAAGCCCTCACGGGTGGCTTTGAAAGAAAATTCAGGCTAGGTTCTTCTTCTACAGGCAGACAACAAACCATTTCAAATAAGGGCTATTCTTCTAGGAGGGGCTTACGTGACAGCTTGTGGGCGAACCACCACTCCTCCAGTACATCGACTGGGGCGGCGCGGAGAGTCTGTCGCCATTGTTTCTTTGGAGATACCTGTAAGAAACACATTTCTTTCTAATAATTTGTGTCAGGATTTTTTATGACACTCTTGAAGAAAAAAAAAAAAACTTAACTTAGACAAACCTGTAAGGCACTATGCCCCTTTACGCCACTTTCAAAAAAACAAAACCAAGAAAAACCCAAACAACCAACTTCTTTTTTCAGTATCTCAGTCACTATAGATCCTGCAACGTGTGTGAAAGCAAAAAAAAAGAGAACACAGACCTGCATGATGAAGTGGAAAATTTCCATCAAACTGTATATTAAAGGTAGTGCTAGAGGCATACAGTTATCATCACCGTTATGTAAGGCCCCTATCTACTAATGGGCTGTTGTCTTGGAAAATAATAAAGAAAAACAACGTACAATCACAATGGCAGTGTGTTGTACTCTTGAAAATCCATAACGGGTTACATACAAAAAGCGTCACAGGTTTTGTGTTAGCTTCTATCAGCTTTTCACGCCACCTTCAAGTTTTTCTTCACACTTCTCCCTGTGAAAACTCAGCCTCATGTTCCTAAAGGCAGGAACTGCTTGAGGAGCACCGCAGACCCCAGCCGCCCCTCCAGTGCACCCCTCAGCCGCCCCCCAGCCCCACACCAAGAACCAGCACATAAAAAGAGAGGAGAAGCCAAATCCGCGGCGCGGCATCGTTCACAGAAACATGTCCGGCTTGGGCAGCCTGCGCAAGGGCTGTCTCACTAAGCGAGGCAAGGGCAAACACTCAGCCCCACATCAATAACAGCACCTTCAGCAACACCGCTGGAGCTTGACACACACGCCAAGCAACCTTAAAGGAAAAAAAAAAAAAAAAAAAAACCAAAAAAAACAAAGCACGTAAAGGGAACGATTTCCTCATGACGCCCTGATCCGGCGGGACACCTGCGCCGTCCCCCGCCCCGCAACCCGGGGAGTTATCCCAGCGGGAGCACCGGGCCCGGAACGCCCCGGGCGCCTCCACCGCCCGCTCCTCAGCGACCCCGGGGCTGAGCGCTCCGGCCGGCCCGGCCGCTCCCCCTCAGGCCGCGGCCACCCGGGGAGACCCGCCCGCGGCTGCCTCAGGCCCGCCCGGCCCCCGCCCGGCCCCACATCCCCGTGCTCGCCGTCGGAGCAGGCCCGCAGCGCCCGGGCCCGGCCCGCGGGTCCCGCCGCCCTCACCTGCCTCCCGCCGCGCTCCGCCCGGCTCCGCACTGACAGTGTTTGGGACCCTCCCGCGGAGCGACAACCAGCGCACCGCCCGCAGACAGCCAATCAGACGCCTCCGGAGGCGGGCTGCTCCCCGCTGCCGACCAATCGCCGGCCTCGCTTCCCAGCAGCGGGCGTGGCGACGAGGAGGGCGGCTGCGCCCTGGAGCTGGGTTGAGAGGGCGAGCGGCTGCCGGCGCTCCCCCCCCGCTCCCCCCACCCCCGCCCCAGCTTTGTTTACATCGCGATCTCGCGAGAGCCGCCGCGCCGCCAATTGGCGGGAAAAGGCCCCGCCCACGCGAGGCGCTTACCTTCCGCGTGACGCGGTGACGCAGCGCCGGGGAGAGCCCGCGGCCGCCGGGACGGGACGGGCCGGGCCGGGCCGGGGCGCTCGGCTGTCACAGCCGGTCGGGTTCCCGCTGGGCCACCCAAAAATCGGCATCGGCGAGCACGCGGCCCCGCGTCTGTCGCCAAACCCGCTCCTGCCAGGCACCCGCTGCCGGGAAAGAGCAACCCGCCCGCCTTCCCCTCGCCCGCAGGAAAGCGTCAGGCGTTGGCTTCTCAACTGTAAGTCGCCCGACAGAATCGTCCCCTGGAGAAGAAAAAAAATAATAATAATTAAAAAAAAAAGTAGCACTAGAGACTCTTACTTCATTTTTGGAAAGCGCAGCGGAGCGATGCAAGTCACGCGTGCTTTCAGCAGCTTCTTGATGACGCGGAACCGTGTTCTTGCACACCGTGGAGCTTTATTTCACAAAAAAAGAAAGAAAACAAGAGTTGGCGTAACTCAGGTTTGATTTTACCAAAAGGAGAGTGAGTTCACACGGTAGCCGTGCGTCTCCACACTTCCCTGGCACAGCTTGGGTAATTAATTTTAGAGAATTCAAATCCTACGTACCTGGGCAAAGCGCACGCAAGAGTAAACCGCTGCCAGTTTATACCTGTAAGTTTTTGTCTGCTGCACAGGAGCTTTGAACGTTTTCCCAGGAAAACGTGTAGCTTTAGTTTATGAGAAGTGAAAAAAGCCGGTACCTGCCGCTCTGGCTGGAGGAGCCCAAGCCTGGAGCTGTTGTGAGGAGACACGGGAGAACGGGGCACACGGTACTGAATGCAGCACAACTGGATGAAAACTTCTGGAGAAATAGGAAAATTGCTCAATTTTTTTTTCTTTTGCATTACAAGCAGCAATACGGATACTCCTCTAACGCATTGCGCTAACATCTTTACTAGGACCAGTAATCTTTGGGAGGCTGAAGTCAGGAGGTTAAACTGAAAATGGACACTTAACTGCCTTAGCTTCCTGCAAGGATCACTGCTCAGCACGTATATAGAGCAGCTGCTGGCCCCCCACGTGTGCTGCGTAATTTCAGCACCAGTTACAGCAAAACTTTGTTAACTGGGGGTTACATCCTGTATACAAATAAATAAATTCTTGAGGGATCCAATTTGGGCAGACCGTTCCTTTCATCTTGTAAGACAGTGCTGCATTCACAGGATGGATGAAAGAGAATTATACATTTTCAGAAAGCGTACGATTCCCCGTAGGGTTTCTGTAACCATGGTAACATACAGATAGCAAGCCTGATTTCACCCCGTGTTTTATTGTTCCAGCAGTAAAGAATCAGACTCCTTAAATACCACCCCAGCCCTCAGAATGAAATACTGGCCTTTTCCTTCCCCCTTAAAAAAAAAAAATGCAGGTTACATATTGCTGCAGTTTAACAAATATTCAGTATAAAGTGCCAAGACCAGTTCCATGATAAAACTGTGCAAGATATCGTGTTTCAGTAGCCACGCCAGCACAGTGACACAGGGGAGAGCGTCAGATTTTAATGAATGCAAAATAAATATGAATGCGGTCAGCAGAACTTAGGCTTGAAGTTTAAAAAGAAAAAAGGCACCTCCATCAAATTTTCACGTGTTTTATTCAGGTGAACATACAACATGGTCCACATACTCAATGAAAATAGTCATAAAATAATTTAAGAACTTATGTTGAAAGGTATTAGCAGCACCATCGGTATTGGAATAGCAGAAAATTCATGCCTCTGTGGGGCATACATTTATGCCTGGATAAAAATGCCATCATTTGTACGAGGGGAGGGGAATGGCTTTCTAGGATGCTTTTGGGAGCTGGAGTATTAAAACACACAATTTTGCTAAATACTTTGACGATTAATGTTACAAAAAATACAACTAAATAAGATACTGCATAGTATTTTAATTAACATAAAGAGATCGACATTGAGCTGTGTAAAGCAAGACTCAACATCTCTGCTTCCACGCACATTTCATTTCTGAGTAGAGAAATCTAAAATTTAAAAACAAAATATAGACCTAGTGTATTCTCTAAAAGACACACTTCAGGTGGAACATATAATACTACGAAAATACATATCTTCCATTCTGTTTAATAATTTACTTTAGTTAAAAAGTTATGAAATTCTCATCACAAGAAGCGTATACAAATTCATGACTTTAGAAATTAACAAAAAGGATTTTTTTTTTAAAACAAGGTTTAGCCCCGCTGTAACAATTATACAAGGAAGAAAAGAGACTACATTTATATGAAGGAATACAAATTTACACACATTTTACAGTGACTTATACCCTACACATCTACAAAATTCACAGTTATATTACAAGCAAGTACAAGGCTGGGATAAAGCTGTTGATACCAAAAAAAGTTGTCTACTTTAAAAAACGATAAACAGGAAGAGTTTCAAAACTTCTGCACCAACTTTAAAATTCTAACCAGACCGAAATACACTTCCTTACTCAGATGCCCTTCAGCAAACGCAGACTGTTTTCCTCGGCGGGTGGAAGAGCGAATTGCTGAGCTTCTTCTGGCCCCGCAGGCTGCGTCGCATGGTCAGCTTGTTTGAGTTTTTGCGCTGTGGAGTTGTGGACATGCCTTCTGGTTGGACACCAATGTTTCGACTCAGGCCACGTCTCGGCTTCTTCATAGCTGGCCCAGAGTTGGATTCTTCCAATGTCCTTTTAAAGTTTGCCGTGGGTGTCCTCTCTGCGTCTTGGGCTTTTGTTTGGCCATTAGGAGACACCTTGAAGCCTTTTTGGTCCGTGCCTGAATTTGCGGAGTTGGAAGGGGAGAGACTGACTGACAAACCATTACTGTAGGATTCATGTATCCTCAAAGCCAGCGCTTTGCTGCACTTCTCCTCCTGTGGGCCAGAATCCTTCGGGCTTGCTCCTGATGAAGGTAAATTGCTTTTGGCAATCTCGTTTGGCAGCTCTAAGTATTTTTCTGAGATCATGTTGCTATGCACGAGGGGAGGAACAGGCTCAGAAGCGCTCAGTCGTGGCCATGGGTCATCTTCTAAAAGCTATGGGAAAAGAAAAAAAAATATTTAGGCATAAATATAATTCTTTCACCTACATTATCCTTTGAGGGTGGAGACAGTGTTGATGGAACTTCTCTAAACCTTACCAGAGACAGAAAAATCCTACTCCAAAACAGAGTTATCTTTTCTCCACGTTGAGAGGCGCAAACAGATTCAGACAGCAGATCGGAACGTGGTACTTTGTGCGCACCAGCTCCATAAAAGCATTTGCATCAATCACCCAATTTGCCAGTGTTTTGTAATGGCAGACGTGTCATCTTTCCATTCAGAGGGCTGCTCAGACCTACTCAGCCTGTGTAGCTTCCTATAAAATGCTGAGGCATCTGCACACATCTGCTGTTATTTTAGGAAGCCATGTAGAAAGCGCTGCCTGCAATCTCTGTCCTATGATTTCCATCAGCGGCGTTTTCCAACATGCAGGTAGTGCGATCCAAGCAGCTATTACTGCTTTCTGAAGATTTTGTACATCATCAGGTGGCCGAGCACTCTTAGGGCAAACTGCAGAAACACTCTTCTGACCTTTGTTACATGCGGAGTTCTTAGTTACTGCATAACCAGATTACCAGGCAGAATGACAAACTCTTTGTCATAGGTGTCCTGAGTGCACACAGAAAGGTGGAGCACTGGACAAAGCTATTCTAAAAATAGAGTTGCTGTTTGCTAAACAAAGTGATGCATTTTATTGCCTAGTTTATGCTTTACAGCTTGGAAAGAAAGCAACGCCATTCCTCACAGCACAGCTATACACCCTGGATGAAGCACAGTCATTCCGTACGTTGAAGAGAAGCTGCTTAATACCATGTCCTGAGAACCAGGACTTCTAAACTCTAACCCTACCTTCAGCTGCTCATCTCTTCTGCAGCCTCTGAGAAGTTTTTTTACCAACAGGAAAATGGGGACAATACTGGCTTTCACTATCCACAGGGGGATTATGAAAATGAGTATTTATGCAGTGCCTTGAAGATATGAATTATGACCTTATTAAAAAGATTTAATTGTGAAGAAATCCCTAGTTACTCAGGGAGTCCTTCAAAAGCAGATTTCAAGGCCACATTACTCTACATACCGTCAGCGTAATGCAGACAACAATGACTTTTAAGAAAATAACGTGCTGAAAACTCAAACGCACACACACAGCTGAATCAGATTAAGTCAATGTAACATCTCAGATGAGTAAACAGATGCTTTTGAAGTCACAACCCAGAATAACTTCAGTACACCTTCAAGAAGAGATCCATGACTGCTCAGCACTTCTGACAAATCTAATACTAAGGCTGAATAAAACACACTCCAAAAGAGAAAGTAATCAAAATTGTTTCTAGCATCTAGACTTGGTTTTCCATCCCCTCCCCTGTTGCTCCCCATGTGTAGATAAAACCCTTTAGGTAATATTCTTTTACTACATGCAGCAACACAAGAGGAAAGACCTTTATGGATGGCATTTTAAAGGTCAGTCTTCCAACTCTGTTCTTGCAGAACCCATAAGAAAGTCAGCTGAGACGCACAGAGCAGCTCTAGTGATGTTACTTAATCTGCTCAATTTAATTTTTGAACTTGTGTCTCTAGCCATGACTTAGCTTTTATGTTTTTCTTGCGCAAAACACGTAACACTGTGGCTCTTATTGCCAATGTGTTTTATAGAATCATAGAAAAAAATAGTACGAATACCTGAGACTGTATAAGGCTTTGGGAAGCCACATGAAGTCAAAGGATGGGACTGCTAAGGAGCGATGTAAGAAAACAAGAAAAAGAAAACATAAAACGCCAACTTCATTTCTCAACAATCTAATCAACCAAATTTTATCACTGGCCTCAGGAATTTGAATTAACTTGGTATTAAGTAATTGTTGCCAGAAGGATATGCAATTAAGAAATACTTCTGTTTAATAGCGAAACTTTGATTTGATCTCCATCTATTTCCAAATCAATTGTTTTGGAATGCAGCGGCTGTTGCGAGTCAAGGCTATCCGTGCTTCTCCGAGTTCTCTGAGGATAACAGGCAAGCATTCCTTCCACTGCCACCTCTTGGTTTGCTGACCTATCCTCCCTGTCCTACCACAATCTCCAGGAACTCAGACTGATCTGGAGAACCACCTCTCGCTTCTTTACGGGAACAGTGATGATCCCATTTCAGTAAAATTCAACAGTAATTTTGTAAGAAGATGCATTACCGAGCTACGCGAGATTACATATTTATCTGCCGCATTATGTATCAAGGTATTTATGTATCGTGAAGTAAGGGCATTTCCTGAATCTCTCACAAGTCACCACCATCAGAAAAAAAATTCCAAAATGCGTGTTCTGCAATAGCCGTGTGGCTGTACTTCAGGAGAACACTGTCACCTTGTAATAACGTCTGAAGCAAGGCGCAGGAACCCGTGTATTTGACCATTCCGGGGGAAAGTCCTAAGTGGCTCAATTATATTTCACATCATTTTAAAGAAAATTTTAAGCTGACATGTGCTCCTGCATGCACCCAGTTTTACCCAGAAGGCTCCCAATGAGGTCAGATGGTTGTATCAGTGAAAAGCCCACAGCCCAGCCGTTACCTAACCAAAGTTTATGCAAGTGTTTTTCCTTCCATTGTGGCTCTTATCAAACTGATAAAGCTCTTTGTACTATGGAAAAAAAGTATTACTCAGGATGGTGTAGTTACTACATATACTTACAGGTAACTACACAAAGTTCTTGTTTTGAAAAAAAAAACCCAACCAAACAAAAAAACAAAACAAAACAAAACCACAACACATACATGGAGACACAACTGCCAAGATATTTCATGTATTACGTCTGCCTGGAGACATTTGCTTTTTTCTCAAGTATTTAAAAATTATTCTGAGAGTACAGTGGTCTTTTTCTGTCTCTTTTCTTTTCAACTTCCTTCTCACACTTCTGTTCTGATATTTGCAGGTACTCTGTGAGGGCAGAAGCCATTATTACATTCCTACTTTTAATAAAAAAACAAGTAGGAAAATAGGATCCATGCTTTAAACTGGTGACACCAGTTCTATTTTAGTTCAAGAGGATAAACATTGCATTGAAACAGAAGTCATTTATACATATATTATCAATGCAGACCTGTAGCTAGTCAAAATTTTGCTTTGGAGTTTTGCACATTAAGCAAGAAATAAGGCCTTGCCTACATGGCAAACACCAAAATTGTTAGGTGTCTGAAGTTTTGATCTCTCCACTCACAGTGACCTCTTGCTGCAATCTAGACTTACACATCACAGCTCACTGACTCTACTTACATGGGGAGGGGAGATCTTAAGGAAAAAAAAAAATAAATTAATTTTCATTAAGTCCTTATCCAGAAATGCTACTTCCTGGATATTTCGCAGTCAACACAGCTCAAAATTTATCCAATGAGTACTGAAAACAGATCACACACAGAACATACTGTACAACTTAAAAGTTTAGGAATATTTAAAAATCAATTTTTTTTTCACTCACGATTTTGCTAGATTGTAAGTTCTTTTCATTTATTTTGCTATACTGGATGGAAGGGAAGGAGACAGAAAGGTTGAGCTTGCCATTGTATTAGCAGTTTGTTTTCTGCCAAGGGAATGTGAAGGACTCCCTTTCTAATTTTCCTTTCTTTTTATTTTGCCCAAAGGACAGTTATCCAGTTATACTGCAGAACATCAAAGGACAGTTAACTTAAATCAGGAGCAGCTGGTAATTACTGAAACAAACATCCACTCATAACTACACTCCAGTTCTTAGAGGGGAAAAAAAAACAACCCACCACAAAAAAACCCTCCTCAACAGCTCTGCTTTACATTAACTTTGAACCTGAAGACAGACCTTGTATCATAACGTCTTTTCCTCTAACAAAGAGCACCAAATCCTCCAGCAGAAGACAGTAAGAGCTCCCAATCCAGAAAGAAAACATTCTTTACAGCAATGTGTTTGAGTACATTAACCATGGGTTACCTTAAAAAAAAAAAAAAAAACAAAAAAACAAAACAAACAAAAAAAAAAAAAACAAAAAAACCCCCCCAAAACAAACCAAATCCCACACCCAACAGCACAGCCAACCAAAACTGAACCACACCACGATGAAGAATGCAGCAGTCTGCAATCATCACCTGTGGAAGCTATACAAGTACATGGCAAGGGAGGAAAATAAACTGTAGCCCAACCTTATTCTCTGAGGGGATGTGTTGGGCTTTTTTCTTTTTTAAACCTCTGATCTCCACAGTCCGATTCCTCTCTTTCAGTAGCCTGCTTCTGATTTTGTGGGGAATCTTGGAAAACTTACTTTTAAGAAACAGTGCATTTAAAGTTGTGTAAACAATATGCATGAAGTTAACAGTAATCATTTCTTCTACACTAACGAGGGAATACAGACCAACAACTACTAATAAATTGTCAGGATTTTAAGAGTTACAAGAACATTGTATCCCTAAATTTCAGCAATTCTGAGCAGTTCATACTTTAATCCTTTGCCTTTGGTGTTCTTTTAAGAAGAAAGAACTTTTAAAAGTTCACCTCTATCTCCAAAACTTTGTACATGGAAGTACCGAGGATGTGGCCAGGTCATTGCTGTCACGTTACTCCCCTACAACTGAAATATATTATCTAGGCATACGTACTGCCTAGTCCACTGCAGTTAAAAAAAAAAAAAAACAAACCAACACATTAAAAAACAAGCAAACAGAAAAAGCAACATTAACTAGTAGTTTAGGTTGACAGGCCTGCAGTTTCTAAAAGGACCACTTCAATCAGTGGTAATGGTCTGACTACACCGTTGCCCCAGTCCTACAGATCACAGTAAGCTGCATAAAAGAAATTACTGCCAGGGGAAGAAAAGGGAGATTGACAGGTATTTATTGGGCTCCACGCTCAAAAGTGGAACACTGAAAACAAAACAAAAAAAATGTTACCTTGACAGGGGGAGTACAGCAGCGGGAGGGAGTCATGACATTCGTATCAGGGCTGCTATAGCAGGGACTCTCTGCCAAGTTGAGATACAATTCGTCTTCATTTTCCAGGTTGCTTTTGCTGTCCTGCAACGGCGAGATGCAGATTACAATGGCACTAGTGTTGTCCGCACGAAGCATGCGTTGCCTCCACCGGCCTAGCGCTCTGTTCACCAGCATTTTGGCACAAGACTGTCGGTGCTCTCCCTTTGTGACAGAAGAAAGGGACAGAGAAAGCAATCAGGTCCACTTCACTTTGGAAACGGAAGATGGAGAGTTTACATGGCACAGCTCGAAATATTTATTCCTACGTATCATGTGCTAAAGCAGCTTGATTCAGAAACACAAGGGGAAATATTAGTTGAAACATATCTTTATTCCTAGTGAAATGTAACTTTAAAATCAGTTCATGGTAGAATCCACATATATGAGTGCTTTAAAACTGGTGCAATGACTTGCTTAAACAGCCTGGTTGTAACACAACCTGCAGTCTTTCCAGAAGTGTCTCAAGGGGTTTACGGACTGTACTGTCTGATGCTTCACTACCTAGATTCTCAACTGTTTTGTAAAATGAACCAGAGAATAATTTAATTCAAAAACTTTGTACAAATCATGTAAAAAAACAATAAGCAATTGGCTACGTTGCAACATGCCTCTTAATATGAAATAAATTTCATTTTCAGACAGTATTTTGTGTCTTTCCCTAGAGAAGGGAAAACGTTCTCTTCTTTATTACTCACAGACACCATCCTCGTAGTCAAATTTCCCCAAAATGACAACCAAATAATCTAAACACTTAACACGCATGGTATTTGACAGTATATGCCAGCACATTATCAGCCAAACAACTTTTATGTTGTGGCAAAACTATGAACGTGCCTAAACACCACCACCGTTAGGCACTTCACGTACATGCCACACTAAGCAACTTCTAGAGGAAAAAAAAGTATTAAATTTCCACCATGACGTATAGCCACTGCTCTCACCATGAAGTACTTTTTCTCCTCGTGATCCTGGCACATGGAGATAGCATCTTGAGGTGGGATCATGTTCCACAGTCCGTCACTGCCAAGGATGATGTATTTGTGCTTCTGGGGATCAATTGTGTGCACGCTAGTGTCAGGTTCAGGGGACACAACAAATTCACCACTGTAGAAGTCGTAGCTCCAAAGATCACCTAGCAGAGAAGAAAATGGTTTTGATTTCTTACATTAGACATGAAAATATGAATCTCAGAAATGACAGAAAAATGTTCCCAGGAAAATAACTGCCACCAGTCTCAAGTCACCAACAGTAACACAAAGTAACTTCAGCACAATTGGTGTTCTGCTGCTGTCACTTTCTGGTCATATTTACTAGTATGTAGCGATTTAAATAAAAACACATTCAAACCAACCTATGTTTATAGGAGGTCTTCTACTCTCTTAGAATTACCATTTTCAGAAAAAGGGGAAATAGAACAGATTCATACCTAGAAACAGTGAAACCTCAATATCCAAACTAAAACATCTGAACAACTTAAGTTCTCCTTGAACAGAAGTAGAGCCTTACTTTGTAGAACCCACAGCAAACTTGCAAGAATCTGTCTTTCTAGTTCTTGGTACAGTTTGAATACCGGAGACAAAACCCCTTACCTCTTGTACAGGGAATCACGGCACAGTTTACAGAACTAGGCGGGGGGGAGGATCACGTAATACCCTTTTTTCTCCCCAGCATCATATACAGCATTAGACAAAACCTGCATCACAGTGGTTTGCTGCCCTGCGCACCCTAACAAGCCCTGCTCATAGAAAAACAAAACACAAACTCAAAACCACACCTTTTCATACTCAAGTTGCTCAACTGCCTTTTTGTTTCTTTGTTTTTTTAAACCTGAGATCTTCCACAGCCATCTGAGCAACACCGAAACGCACGGTTATGTCTTGCCGTGTATGTGTGCATGCAGGTGCCACAGAGAAGGAGCGAAGGAAGAGGGCAAAAGAGGAGAGACTGAAGCCTTGCCCTTATTAATTTCTTTTTCCCATTCCTCCTCCTTCCACAGCATCAGCATTACATTCAAAGCCATGCAGCGCTGTGTTAGAGCGTCTGTGCAGCTGAACACCATGTGCCAAATTTTGGAGCTGGAAAGAAGCCACAGGAACACGAGTAGCGCCTGGGTTCCAGCAGGAAAGCAGAAAATGAGAACTAAAGCCTCTCCCTTGGAAGGCCTCAGGCAGCAAACCTTTCTATTTTTAAATCCTTCTTGCTATGTGAATGAGTTTGAGGTCACCTCGCCACAACGATGGCCTGAACTGAACGTGAGTAACACATTTGAATCAAAACATCTATTGGTTTGAGTGCTTCCTCCAAACCTTCCTCAAGTGAAAACCACTCCAACAGAAAAATGCATTTCCATATAAATTTATTTAAGTTTCATTTATGAGGTATACTTGAAAAAAATAAAAGCTTTTTCTAAGGTTTTTTTCTAAGGTTTTTTTCTTTTTTTTTTATGTTCATATACAGCTTCCTATAGTGACAAACAACAAAAAATAATATTATTATTTGCAAGCACTGGCTAGATTTTTCTGTGCAGAACACATAGCTTTAAAAGTAGAAATTAATTAAGATGTCAGAGTTGAAAAGCATACAGAAGCTTAAGAACTCCTGTTTAAGAGTAAGGTATTGTCAGTTTTTTTTCTTTGCTTTTTGCCAGCTTCAGAAAGTATGCCATAGCCTTCTTCCGCATCCATCACCACCCTTTCAAAGACAATAAATAAGCTTTTTGTCTTCCTCCTTCCTTCCATTAGCTTTGCCTTAAGCTATCAACCAGCTGAAAAGACTTTTCCAGAATCAGGAAGAGGAATACTTCAACTCAATTACTGCACTTTGCCACAGCAGGCACGGATGGTCCATCCTCATTAGAGCACCAATCCACCTTCACTGCAGCAGCAGCAGCAAACACATGCTTCTAATAAGTGCTAATTAAAAGCCAAGCCTGCCTGTATAGAGGTGCACTCTCCCGCCACAGACTCACAACAAAGCAAGCCAGCTGGCAACAAGATCAAAATAAATACTGTAACAGAAGAGCTGAGCTCCAGCACGGTAATTATTGTGTATGAATTGCCACGAAAAGTCTTCGTGCGCTGAGAGTTCTTCGCATCGTGCCTGTCACAGACACAGCAGGTAAAATAAACAAGAGCTTGGGATCTTGCAACAGGCAGACCCTGGAATCAGTGGCACCATCCATTTCCAACACGCATAATATTTTTATGCTTTCATTTTTGCCAGTTTCTTCACACTCACAAGGAAGAATGACAGATGTTGTCAGCTTAATAATTTTTTTAATTAAAAATACTGTGCTGTATGATAAAAATAACCTGATGTTATTTAATTTTAGTTCATCTACACACATGTCATCATGCCCATCTGCTGCTCCTCCCAAGAAAACAGCTGACTAATAATAATCAGATTAATCACTCTGATCAATCAAGCAGGCAAGTGATCCTTGGTAGACCAGTACTGCACAAAGAGTATTTCACCTCAAGAATAATTCTCACAGATCCTTCAACTCCAAGACAGCAAAAGCCAACCCACATCACTAGGGTGGAGGTGCTTTTCCCCCCCCGCGCCCCCCCTCCAAAGGGCAGGGCACCCAAGATTAAGCCAATGCTTTTTAGAACTGCTGCATAGACAGAATACTCATGTCAGCTGTATGTCTTTCTCTGGCCAGCTGGAGAGCATGGCATCCTCAACGGCTGAGGAATATAGGACAAACTTAGGAAGAGCCAACTTTACATGGCATCCTCTGTCACAATTCTGGGGAGGAAAAAGGGAGCGCAAAGCAAGCCAGAAATCAGAGTACACTTTTCCCTAGGCTTTTCAAAGTGCTCTGAAATCTTTAATTCTGTCCTAAAGCACGCAGACAGACAAGTGACGGTTCAGCAGACTGGGAAGCCAAGATAGCAGGATGATGCGATATGCCAAAGGCTGCTATTACAGAACTGGAATGCCAGGTTCTCAGACTGCACTTTGTGAGCCATACTATTTCTGTTCCTAATTAAAAAACAAACATTCACAAAAAAACTTACCAGTCTTGTTCTCTAAAAACTTACAGACCAGGAATATTTATTTTGGTATGAAGTTTGCATATTTCTTTTCCAAATAAACAAACAAATGTAGTTCCTTCCACATCTTCCAGAAAAAAAATCATACCTATTCCTTAGTCCTGACTCAAACCAGAATATACAGAGAGCTACACAACAACAACAAAAAAAATTTTAAAAAAATCACACTGCATCTTACAAAATGAAAAATAGATGTTTGAAATCATATACTAAAGGAGCAGCAAACTAATTTAGCTACCTATAAGAATATATTAAAATATGTAGTCTATCTTACTATTACCTTTTAAAATACAATGAAAAAAAACCTACTTGTAACTCAGCTGCGGCCAGGGAAGTAATTGAAGTTACAAACTAAAACATCCATCATATAAGTAGACTGGATTGGATTAAGTCCAAAGCTGCCTTATAGCAAAAGTATGTCCAGAAATCATATAACTCAAGTCTTTCATTTATGTTTCTGCAGGATGCTGTTTTGAATACAAAAGTATCTTTTGGTTTTAATAGAGGAAAGAAAAGTTTACTTTTGTAAGTCAGTCCAAAACAAAAACCCAGCTTGATTAACCCCAGATCTTTTAAAATCAAAGTTCTGTTTAATAGGTCTGCTAGTACAAAGAGGAGACTTGCAGAACTTCCTTTTTCCCTGCCAATGAGGCAGCACTACTAGGAAGTGAGACAAATCTCAGCATCCATACAGACAGTAACCACTTAAAACCATTCAGGCTGAGCTGGGGTGGAAAACATTTTCACCAAAACTCACAGCAACCTGGTCCTGTGGCCACAAGAGGGCATCTTCACAGCAGACTATAGATGCGTGCAAGGCAACGTTCCATTTATACAGCCCAGCAATGAGTAAAGACCGCTCAGTCTGAGGGACAGGGACAAAACTGAAGGTAGCAGCAAGCACAAGTTACAGAGAAGTACTTGAGGGTTTAAAACTTTCCATCTTCTAAAGGAAGGGGGAGCCCCAAACTTTCATTTGAGCTACAGGGATCCACGCATGCCTTGACATGATCTGTGTAACACAAATCCACAACGTCAAGTACATACTCTGCATTTTGTACAGCCATACATATGTATTTTGTCTTGGGGGTAAAGAAAATTCTACAACCTAAAGCAAGACATCCCTAGGACAAGACTAGAATCCCAAATGCACCTCAAGTTTGTCTGGTTTTATATTAAAAAAAAATTTAAAAGCAATTATCAATAAAACCTGGAAAATGCTGTGCAGTACTGAAACATAACTTACTAGGTTACGCAATTCAACGTGACTGATTTTCATGGCAGGGCCCACAAAAGAGCAGGAAAGAACTAAGAAGCTGACATTGTGTAGCAGCTGTGCTCTTTCTATTTGGTAACTCTTTTAAAAGAGTCAAATGTGTGTAAAAGACCTAAACCCTTACACAGAAATCTACTCAGATCATTTGAGGTCAGCCATACCCTCTTCTCTAGGGTTTCATGGTATGCACATTCAGAGAGCTTCACAAAAGAATTCTGGCATCCCCTAAGTCGCTCTGGAAAAAAGCTTCCATATCACTGTCAGAGCCAACACTCTTGTAGCAGTTATACATTGAGCATTCACTGTTCTGGTGCGTAACTCCTTTCAGGGGTCAGCAGGAAATTCATGTCCTTATGAAAAGTCAAACCTGTACAGTGGAGGCCACGCCACCTAAAATACAGGGGTGAGTCTATTATATTTCTACATAGAAAACAGGGGAAAGATACTTCATGTTGGCACATGAGAGAGTTGTTTGGTTCAGGTTTCGTCATTCATTAACTAAAACAAAAAAAAAAAAACCCAACCCACAGCAAACAGCTACAAGACTGCAAGGCAATCCCTTCCTGCATAACTCTTTTGACAGCTGCAGACCTTGGCTCTACATTAGTTCCCAAGAAAAGGGGAGAAGGAGGGGGAAAAAAAAAGCCCAGAAAAGATTTACTAGATTTAGACTTGAACTAATTTACCAACAAGAGAGGTCCCATATGATTTAGAAAACAAACAAGGCTCATTCCTGCCATCACTCCACGCATTACCAGTCAACATCATCAGGCTCAAACAGCAACGTAAGAAAACTACAATGAGTTTAAGTTACGCTTACAGTCAATCGACAAAGCTCAGTGACTGATCACACCATTTGTCTACTTGATCCCACACTCTGTTCATGGTTCAAATTATATCATAAGATATTCAGGGCTCAGACTGTAGCTTCTCTATACTTCCCCATCTTTGAAAATTACACACACAGACAGATTTTATTTCAAAATCTGTTTCCAAAGATCAAAATTCTTTGTGCCATTTTTGCACAGCGGGTTCAGCACATGGGAACAAAACACACATCATCTTGTACACTTACAGCCTTGTGCTTACCATCCCAGAAACGGGTCTACGTTCACGTATTTAGGTAGATGGCCTGGCTGAAATACAACCTTTCTGCCAGCACCTATCTGGCTATTACGTTATACGTACACAGAGCAGGTTTGTTCCCCTCTCAGCATTCTTTCCCCAAGACAGGCACACGTCCACCCGCTCACGGGAGTCTACAGCGCCTTCCTGAGCGCCTCATGGAGTGATTGTCTCCACAGGGAGACAAGAACTAGTACGCAATGCAGTGACTGACACTGACTCTTCAAACACACAAGCAAGTTCTACGATGACTTCTTGCCCCTGAGCATCTGCTCATTTGCACACTCACAGCCTTGCCTTACGCAAGGGGATTCAAGTAATTTGAGTTACCTCACACCTGTTTTAGAGACAGGCATGTAAAATGGAGAGCTACCATGAAATTATGGCTCTTAGCTCTCCTACTAAAAACTACTGTCCAGTCTGGGATCCGTGTGCGATTTCTATAGAGAGTAATAATCGCGTTTGGACTTACGAGAGGGGGAAAAAAAAAAAAAAAAAAAAATCAGTGCTAGATCTTGATAGGATTGACTGGAGTACTGGTAACCAGTAAATGTCAACACTGACAGTTACTACTCCGCTTGGAGAGGCTCCAACGCAGCAGCCCTGTGCCAAGCAGGGCAGCAGTCTGGGAGCCAGCCAAGAGGTTGAGCAGGCCGCAATAGCACGGACGCGAACGGCTTTAGTCGTGGTAGGTCTTTTGTAAGCAGCGTAAGAGGCATGCTGGCCTCAGGAAGAAGTTAAATCCTGTTTCCAAACTGCGAGCGTCTGTGCACCATCTGGGTCCTACAGAGCGAAGCAGCTGTGTTCTTTTTTCCAGGAGGTTTGTCATACCTCCTCGGAAGGGGACGCGAGGAGCCTACAGAGGCTCCTTGAGCAGGCAAACAAAAACACTGTCACATTGTAAAACTGTTTCTCCATGATTTGAAGATGCCAAAGCCTTCTTTTAAGCTTTCAAATCTGCTCGCTTGACACCGAGAATTGTTAAAAGATACGTGTTCGCATTTCTGGACCTGAAGCTCTCCAGTAATCCTCCTCACCCTCATAGCTGGAAAGAATGCAATAGGGGGCTAACAGATGCATCATTCCTTGAATTCCCACCTGCAGTCAAAACCCAGCCAAGTCCTTTTCTTCAACTGGCTGAGAGGAATCGGATCAAAAGCCATTGAGCTATTTAGACAAACAACGAACTCTCAATCATAGGAATGAAAGATCCATCAAAATTAAGCATACACTTTTTGTAATCTGAGGAACTCATACTCTTCTGCAGAAAAAGGAAGAGGGATATCTTGCTCAGTGGGTGAAGAGCTGTTTGCTAGTCATCTATTAACTCTGAAGGATTTACTCAAATGCTCAAGTCAGTTTTACTAACCATAAAATAAGCATCTATCTTGCATAAAACATGACATGTAATAAAGACTTGTAAGATAAAGAAGAAAGGTCCATAAAATTAAAATTTTATTTTTATTAAAAGTCAGCCACCTGCGACTCCTTCCTTGATATATAGCTATCTTTTACAATGTTAGTTATCACTGCAAAATTCTTCTTAACACTGGACAGATCTATGTGAAACAGACAGCACTGCCTTTGAAATAAGACACAGTAACACTTGCAGTTATTAAGACGACCACGGTCCCAGGAACGGACTGTCCTCATGACACACGGCCAGCTGATCCAGGAACTCTGACAACACTATCATGTAACGGTCAAGCTTGCCAAGAAGAAATTAAGTCACAGGACAGTTTTCACAGGTAAAAAATAAGACACCACATTTCCATAAAATCAAACCTATACCAGGTATATCTGGATAGAGAATTCTCCACTGGGGCAAGGGGAGGAAGGAAGGAAACAAAATGAACTGCAGAAGATTGGAATTCCACAGTGAAATGTAAGGAAAAAACCTGACTGGAAAACACTAATAATCACGGGCAAAAGGTATCCAGAAATGAAGTTACGAAGTGCTTCCCAAAAAACTTTCCACAAGTTTGCTAGGTACTGCAATATGCTTTTTTTGTCCTCTGAATAAAGTGTCCCTCAAATACAGTTTCCCTTTCCCATTACTAACGCTCTCACAAAGGCAAGTTTGAGATAAAACAGGCTTGACTTTCATCTCTGTTCACTCCATGTTGTCTCGAAAGAAACAGATTCATCACAGAAGGAAGACCAAAGTCATCTGTATGGCTATGCAGCAAAATTTACTCTTACCAACACCCAGTCAAAAATTACAGTCCTATTATTCCACAGTAAGAAAAAGACAAATGTGCTCCTCATCTTGGATACACATACTGCTTTGTACATTTTCATTCGGAACAGAAACGAAATACTATCCTTGTAAGACTGACATTGAAAATCCTGCATGTTGTAGGAGGAGTCCCTCACTCACCAATTACACCTTCTACAGCTTTATTTGAAAGATAAAACCCATGTTGTATTAAAAATACTTTTTAAAGGCCCAGACTTTCACAAGGCCTTATAATCAAGGCAAGCACGTTAATCCCTCTCAACTATCTGTTTTGCTGAAACAGGGTATAATTCAGTTCTGGTTGCCTGTACGCAGCGGTGTCTCACTTTCCAAACACGAGCATGACTTACCGAGCGCTCTAGCAACTGCCAGGAATGGGATCTGGTCAATGACGGTGCTGCGGCGCACAGGGCCATTGTGAGTCAGACGAGGTCTCTTCCAAACGACACGATTGACGCCAGACTTGTTGATCACACTAAAACCATCAGAAAGAGCAGGAGTCAAAAAGGAATAGAAACGAAAGCATGAAAGTTAGTTCCAATGACACAAAACCAGTTAAGTACGCAAACATGGAGTCAATAATGACAGCACCCTCAAGAAAGTCCACAGCACAATTAAATATTTCAAAACACACGGTATCACTTAGATAGTTTCGTTCCATATTAAGCCAAAGCAAAAAGTGAGAGATGAAGGGCGGAAGGAAAGAAAAGGCAGGGAGACTGAAGACCTGGAAGAAATTCTGTCTGTCTGCAACAACCAGATGTCAGAGTATCTTTTTAATCTGCCAGAGAAAAAGCAAAACTTAATTTGTTTTCCTCAGATGAGGACCATCAACATCAACTCACTCAAATGGAAATATCATGTAGTTCCTCCTTCAGTTTTCTCCATCTGCCAAAGTTTGGCAGCAAAGAGCAGCACAGTAAAAAAAAAAAAAAAAAAAAAAGAGAAAGGAGCAGCCTTCTTTAGGGATTTCTTTAATGGTGCACCAACACAAGGGAGAAATAAAAGAGGAATTGTTCATAGTTGCTATCTGCTGAACGCAGGAGATAGGGAGAAACAGCTCTGCATTTGAATGTTAACACCTGCTCTAAGGCACTGAGCACTGGTTTTAGTTCTCACAGATGGCATTAGAAGGGTCAAAGGAGAAGCTACAGCTCAAGCAACTTGGGGCAGCTGCTATTGGGATAGGGAGGCAGGGAAGAAAGAAGAACAAAAGACAGTACGAGCCAGAAATGGCAATGGAACAAGGAACTAGCAAAACTTGGTCCCAACCAAGTTAGGAACTAGATACTTAAAAGCTAGCTTTTATCCCAGGAACAGCCATGGGTAATTAGAAACTGAGCAGCTCTGGAACAGCCTCAAGATTCCTCATACTGAAGCTATTCAAGATGCACTTCCCGAGACTTCAAAGGTCTTAACAACAAGGACATGTTTAGCTCTATCCTTTCACACGCACAGTGCAGCAAAGTCACAAACACCACATTCTAAAATCAATTTAATCCATTTGTACAACTAATGACCACACAAAGCTAACTTCAGTCATTATCTGAAAGGAGACCTTATCCCACACTCAGAGACCACTACTAGGAAAATACCATTTTTAATGAAAGATTCAGTTATGCTCTCCCATTGACTTTTCCCAATTCACTCTCATTAAAGAGAGCAAATTAATAAGCATAGTTACACAGCTCCACCTCACTCCTACCATTTGCCTCACAACAGCCAGTCTGGGAAAAACAGAAGGAGTACCAGTAACAACAAATGTTTAAAAAACAAAACAAAACAAAAAAAAAAAAAACCAAACACCCACACCCCTAAAAAAACCCACCACATAAAACTAACCATTCCTGTTGATACAAAGTTCCAAGGAATGCTTCTTTGGAGCTCCAGAGACTTTTAGTCTCAGAGATACACAACTTGGAAACCTATACAAGTACGAGCTTAACAAAACTGTGAGTTATCCTTCTGGAAGCACTACCAATACAGCTAACTGATCAACTTCCACCTGCTAGAGATACAAATGTCTGAAGGTTAATGAGCTGACAGGGTTCTCATATGAATGATGTCAACAGGAAAACCTTCAGTGATCTCTGCCTCTGAACCGCTAAGAGAAGGAAACTGTGCCCATCCATCTGGCGCAGTACTGTGAACGAAAGAACAGAGAGCTCCTGTGAAGCTACGCCAAATGCGAGCCCCGAGGTTTGTCTCAAAACATTAGTGCCATCTGACAAACCTGCCTGCTTTCCTCCTCAATCACAGGGAACACGCATCAACCACCAGAGATGTTCTAACAGTTGCCAGCTCCTGACAGTGAAGAAATTACTAATATGAAGATTCACGTTAAAATGCAGTATTCTAACATTTTAAGTGTATAGTTAAACACAGTAAATACAGTGCATTGTTTCAAATCTAAGATCTCAGAAGCTTTGAAGAGCCTACTCTACAGCTGCTATTGTCACCTCAGGAACAATGCAGAACACATGAGAAATTAGAGTTTTTGTGTCAAAACTGCTGTTTCCACCTTTTGTCAAACCAGATATTCCAGAGCTCGTATCATTACCTACATCGACAGGCAATTCCCCCCCCACCATCTCCCTCCTCAGATTCCTCAGAATTTAATGAAAAATAGGTCAAATATCAGCATCTCCACTTCCAAAGTTTTCAGTGAACATTTAGAATTGTAACCACACCTCAGCTGCATGGGAATCCACCAGGAAATGAGAATTTGTTTATACCATAATCCACTAGCAAAAAGCACAACAGTGTTAACAGCAGGTTACTATAACTTGTCCTCCAACAAGCTAGAAAAAAAACCCAGAACATAGATAGGGAAGGAACATAAACAGACTATGAGATTCCTTGCTTGCCCCCCACAAAACAAGCAAGCTTAAGCCTAGTTCAGTCAGAAAGACACACATAGCACACAGAGATGAAACCTGAAGTAAAAAGCACAGAGACAGTTACCTGCCCCCAAGGCCTTCAATTCTCTCCCTTTCTTTGGGAAGTTCTGGCTTGTGGTCCTGTGTCACCTCCACAGCTCTCACAAAGTCATCTTTGGGGTCATCCTGGACTCCGAGCACCACTCCTGAATCGCCAACGTGAGCAACGTACATCTTCGACCCACGGATAATCACCACACTGGCAGTAGTTCCTGACGTGCTTGGGAGACCTGTCATGGTCTTCGGCCACTCCGCTGCAATGAGGAAGAAAAGCAAATAAAAATACCTTTGTTTTTAATTCTGTGGAACTGGCAATGTTTTGAACATGGAGAGGAAGGGTGTGTCACAGAGGGTTGCGTAACGTCACAATACAGAGTGTACTCAACTGTAGCATGGCCAGGCAAACCAGTGCCCTCAGGTCCCCCCCCTTTCATAACATCACCCATCTCGCTACAGCTGACGCTGACACATATCTATAAAGCCAGTATCAAAGCACTGAGATAGGATTCAAAAAAACCTGTGCCCTCCAGTTTAATATTCCAAGCATCACTAGAAGAATACGGGGGAAGATGTTCTCCTTGTGTGCTGAACAGGATTGAACAAGAATTCTGTTAAGATCTACTGCTCACTTCCCCGTCTGAAGAGGTAGGCATGTCATAAATCAGGTCATTTTGTCTGGATATTTGACTGGCAGTCAGGTTTTCTGGACATTCCTGATCCCCTTGGAAGGAAAGAAAATGCTATTTTACTTTTATATGCTGAAAAACATTTTGAGTTTTTTTTTCACATTTCCTTTTGGAGGACTGAATAATGCACACTACTTAAGTATGCTATTCATAATCCAACATCAAATCTTCTGCAGAAGACATCCCTTGAATTCAGAACAATATAAAACCTATTCCAGCGTGAACTACATGTGGTTAGGGAAATCTCCTTCTTTTTCGACTGCTTTGCCCTCAAAACACTTCTGTTCATTTCCTATCACACTACTCTTGCCATTTACATCCAATTCAAATTTCTCTTTCATGCCTGTTCTTGTCTCTTTCTGTGTCTACACACGCAAGTTCATCTTCTTCCAAAACTCCACAAAATGATTGAGACAAGATTCCAATTAAGGACAATTAGCTACACCAGTCCTCCTCCCCACTTCAGTACCCTCAGAAAACAGAACTCAAGTTCCTGGTTATCAGCCAATTTCAACTGTCAGCAGCAACCTCATGTTTCTTCTTCACTGCACCCACTCATGTCTTCAGACAAACTCAGAAGGGAGACTCATCTCCTTGTCACATTCTATCTTCTGCACTTCACAAGTCACACTCACTCAGTACAACAAAAAAATTCCACTGTGATACACGCTCTGTTTGCAGGGAATACCCACGTCAGACTGCCAAAGCACTACAGTATTTATCTTCCTATGGCACAACAAACACGGGGGGGGGGGAACAAACCACAATTAATTAAGCCTTCCCCCCCTGTGAAAACAGATGTTTCAAAGTTCAAAAGTTTTAAGCAGAAGCAAAAGACTAGGATCTTACTAAGATCAGGTGCTCTAGGATCTTAGTAAGATCAGGTGCTCTAGGCAAGAAAGAATACGTGGAAGATTTGTGGAAGGAGAAGCGGAATTCTACAGACAGTACGATGATAAAAGCCGAGTTTCATCATTGTTAGCTACCAAGATACTCAGCATAATTTAAATTTTCTCACAGAGTTCTAGCTTTGTGTTCTAAATACTAAAACACACTTTCTCCCTAGGAGTAGCTTTATTTCAAGAACACAAACATTCAATTAGCTTATTGGGAGTACTTTGTCTGGCAATTTTAACTGTGGATATTAAATCTAACACATTCCAAATGGAAAGCAAATGAGGGAGGAAGCCAAGTGGTTATGAGGACTTCAACCATGCACTTAACAGAAAACAAGCTGCAACTAATGAGTTTCTGTCAGTGTAACAACCCCTCAATAGCAATAAAATATATTAGAGAGTCAAATCAGTCTTTATGGGAGTGAACACAGTGAAATCACTCACTTATGAGAAAAAGAATGATACAGCAGCCTCTGATTTTAGGCTCCAACAGAACCAGAAATTAGATCTGCCTGTCATCAAGGGATTTTAGTTTACGCCTTGCTGCTGTTTAGAGACAAATACTGTAAATAGCACGGCATATTACTTACTTTCTGTCTCATCATAAATTAACAAAAGTGTCAAAACTCCTGAGTTTTCTTCTGACCTCAAGTATTAAAATCAAAGACACTTACACAACTTAAAATTACTTCTTACTTTTTTTTCCACCCTTCTGGTAGAGGGACTGGAGAGAAGGGTAGGAATTGGTTTAAAACAAACAACCCATCCCAAACAGTGTATCTGTTACACCAAAATATGGCTCCTACACCTGGATACTACATCTGCAACGTAAAAAAAAAACCCTTTGGCGCAGTCTAAAAAGCAAAACCACTTATGATGGTTGGCATGTGATCTAAAACACACAGGCTGCTCCAAAATGCATTTGTGGAAGTTCTGCTCCTATTTATTTTTTTAGAATGATTCAGGATTATTGCAGGAATCAAAAATTGCTAAAGAATTTATTTTGGTGTTATTTCACTGGTTTTATACATAGTAAGTCAAACTACAACACCTCATTTCAAATTAGCTTGATTCTAAAATTATAATAAACCTTTCAAAAAATAAATGCTATATAAATTTTTAATACAGCAATAGATCCTAAAAAATTTACATTATCCTGAATATCTGCATTGCCTCAAGTGGTGCAAGTCCTTTTCAGTTAAGCATACATAAACTCTTAAACATTTCGAAGAATAATCCTGAAGTTATGAGTTTGCACTGAAAATTACAAAAAAAACCCTTGTTATTACACAAGAGATTAAAATACTATGTGACTTTTATTGCTTCAATTAAATTTAATGGGAAGAGTTATAACCAAAGCAGAAGCATGCAACTCTTTCTAAATTGTAACTAGTGCTGAAAAATTTTTTTAATAGTGTCAAGCTAAATACAACAACTGAAAACAAGCTCTTGGCTACAGAAGTAATGAATTGCCAAAGAAACATAAACCTATGCAACCCTCCGTAAAGTCACATCAAAATCTGGGACCCCCTGAGTATGCTTCTTGTAAACACCTTTCCTACCACCGCCAGCAGTAGAAACAGGCTTCAAATAAGAACTTTGACTACGGAAGCTCTTTAGCATACAGACAATTTTATTACTATACAATTAATGCCAAAAATTATCAGTAATGACAAAGGTGTATTTTTCTGTTACTCTCACTATCAACATGTTTCCTGTCCATCACAGGAGCTGGCCGCTGGGATGACCCCACAGCTTCCGAGAACTAACAGAGCAGCTGAGTAAGAGCTTCCCCTCCAACAGTCATCAACTGGAAGCAATAAAGAAAAAATTACACCAAAAATCCGAACCGTTCTCCCACCCCTATTTCAAGATACCGGAACACCAAGTCTCCATTTCACATTCACAGTGTCACCTGTACACATTTAAAGATCTGGCCTACATATGACGATATGGAAAATTATTTATTGGAAGTAAAATTTGCACTTGGATTCCATACCACAGTATGAGAAGTTATAAAGTAGATATAGTAATGTTTTTGTCCCGTAAAACTCTGGCTGTTACGCGCATGCAGCAGAACTCAGTCAGACCAAACTATGCAGAAGTTTACTATATAGCCTACCTAAAACCGTCATCAAACCCTCCTAGCCAGAGCTATGTTGTTTCTCACAACAATTTAAATTGGTTCCACAACCCAAGTACTATTTGCTAAACACTCATTACTAAAACAGTATTTCCTGCATTCTGTCACTTCACTCCACCTCTCTCCATTTTGTATGCACACGTACAGTGACAAACAACAGATCAGGAATGCCACAACTAGACACCTACACTTCTAATCTCTCTTCCCCATACCATCTTCCCCTATTGACACATCCTTCTCCTTATCATGCAAGTCTGCCGCCCAGGAGGTCACGTGCCACTCACCACTCGTTCCCCAGCATCAAGGTTGTGGTCAAGTTCTGGTGTTTCTGAAATCCATATCCGTTCTGTCCAATATCAGTGTGCCCTCAACCTTGCTAGTCCTTCCCCCATATCTTTTCAAGTATCTGACACTTGCACAACTTCTCTATTTCGCTATTCAACAAAAAGGAAAATGAAACTGTTCTGACACTGTAACATCCCCTCTTGCCATGAATCACTTTGTTGAAACCCCACAGTGCTGTAAGTGCTATTCTTGCTTTTTATGCTTGCCTCCCAAGCCCAACTGTCAGTACCGCTGTCTATGTTTTTGATCCAATTTTACTGCGATCCACTCCTGCCTGCCTTCATATGCTGTTCACTGTTCTCATATTTTCTCTTTCTGGGGCTTTTGAATACACAAATGCATACACAATACGCACACGCTCTACACATTATATATATAAACAACCATCATACTCTAAGCCACAACTTTCACAAGAGGAAAAAAAAAAAATGCTTTTCAGAAACTCAGTTCTGTGGTTTGACTAGATGTCGGGGAGAAGGAAGAGTACAAGAATTATTACTGTCACCTGTCTTGTCACTCTCCTCTGCTTTACCCTTACCTATTTAGGACCCCAACTTCTACTGCAGCTCAACAACCAATCTAGATAATCTTCAGGATATCGAGTGTGTTTTCTGTTTTGGCAGGTCCCCTGCACATTCCCTGATGCTTAAATGATAAAACGAGTGAATGATTACCCTTTACGAAACAGCTACATTTTGAATCCTTTCATCAGAACTCGACAGAAACAGTCGGAACCAAGGGACAGTTCAGGAAAAAAAAAACACTCTCCCAGCCTACTTAAGGTCACCATTTTTTTATCCCCCTTTTCATGATACTCTGGACAAGGGGGAGTTCCAAGCAGTTCCCCAAGGCAACAAGATGAGGATCCCTGAAAACAAACTGCAGCTCTATAATCACACCACCTTCAGCCACACAGCCCGCAGTCCTACAATTTGTCCTCACCTTCTGATTCTATCTTTTCTCCCACAGTTTGCTCTCCAGTTTTTCTTGTTTTACCGAATCGCTTGAGTCAACACCTCACATCGCTTCCCGCTTTCTCCTCCCCTCCCCACTCCCCGCACACAGATGGCAGCGATGCTCCTAAGCAGAGATGGAGGGAGGCTTTCGAGCACGCAACTCACAATAGTGCGGGGGGGGGGGGCTGGGGAGGGGAGGGGGGGGAAAGGCGGCTAAAAGCGGGACGTCCCACGCTCGGGGGAGACCGGCCGGCCTCTCGGGGTGATGGCGGGGGGTCGGAAGGCGGGCAGGAGGTTTCGCTGTCCCCTTAGTTCTGCTTACAGGGCCCTACAGGAAAGGAGAAGAGGAACCCTCGGCAGAGGCACGGGGCCGGCAGCGTGACCCGCTCCCCCGGCGGGGACCGAGGCGGGAGGGGACGGGGACCCGGCGGGGCGGGGGCGGCTGGAAGGCGCCAGTCGCCCGTAACTTACGCAGCTTTTTCCACATGGCCCGGTGGCAAGCGATGAAGCCCTTGCGCAGGGCCGCGCACACCTCGGCCGGCTCCGCCGAGCCGAAACCCTTCTGCTTCTTGATGAAACCCCACAGGTTCTCCCGGGCGAACTGGGCCGCTTCCCGGCCGCCGTGCCCGTCGCACACGGCGAAAAAAGCCACGGAGCGGCGCGGGCGCCGGCCGGAACCGGGGCCGGGCGGCAGCGCTCCCTCCTCCAGCCGCGGGCTCCCTCCCTTCCGCCGGCCGCTCTCGGCGAGGGGCTCGGCGACGCGCGGGCCTCCGGGGGCCGCTCCGCCTTTGTGCGGGTGCCCGCGCTCCGCCTCGGCCGGCGGTTCGGGCTCCACCACGATCTGGGTCACGTCCTCCATGTATTTCCTGCCGCCCTGGTCGGAGTACACGCTCACCCCCAGCGAGTACGGCCCCTCCATGAGGGGGAGAAGGGGAGCAGGGGCGGGGGAAAGGCTCGGCGCGGCGGCGCCCGCCGCTCCCCGCCCGCGATGGCTCCCCGCCCGCCGCCGCCGACTATTGTTGATGTCGCCGGCGCCGCTCGGGCACGGCCGCTCCGCCGCTCCGCGCCGCCTCCCACGATCCCCGCGGGAACGGCGGGCGATGCGCGCCGCAGCGCCCCCTGCCGCGCCCCGCCCGGCTCCCCCCGCCCCGCCGCGGCGGAAGGGGCGGCCGGGCGAGTCCGCGGGCACTATGGCGCCCCCTGGCGGCGGCCGGCGCACACGCAGGCAGCGCCAGCCGCAGGAGCCCGGGTACCGGCCGCCCCGGCACTGCCCGAGGCTACGCGCACGCTTCACCAGCTCCGCGCCGCCAGCTGCTAACTCGAAGCGCAGGACACCCCACATCGCTCCAGGAATCCCAGCACGTTACTGCAGCCCCCTCCCATCTTTTGTCCTCTCCTGGCCTGAAATCCCTGTTTTCCCACTCGGACAATAAGGATTCCCACCGGTGATTTCCCTGGAATTACGCATCCTGCAGGACATGCTGATGCACCCTTTACACTTAGGACTATTTA
Organism: Chlamydotis macqueenii; assembly: GCF_036417535.1. Lineage (NCBI taxonomy): Eukaryota > Metazoa > Chordata > Aves > Otidiformes > Otididae > Chlamydotis > Chlamydotis macqueenii. The sequence goes on along the minus strand of NC_141574.1, from coordinate 3,042,983 downwards.
AGACATTCCCTGCATACTGGAGGGCTTTGTGCATTCCATTTTTATAGCTGAAATTCTAGACATTGCTTTATTTGCTATCTACTACCACTTTCAACTCCCAGAGCCCCTTCCCACTACAAGCCTCGAACAGCTAAAACCATTACTGAATTCTGCAAAAATGCTGCCGCGGTCAGTAAAACGCAGATAATTGTTTGGCTTAAGTAGTGCGAGTACTTTGGATTTCCTTCCATTAACCACATGAAAGTCAACAGTATTTAAAAATGAGAAATACTTCAACAAAGCTTTGAATTTCTAGAGCACCTAGGGATTTGAAAACCTGTTACAAACATCAATGAATTAATCCACACTAATCCAATAAAATAACTATCCCTTCCTATTTTACAGGTGTTTATACCATCAGATCATCAGCCAAACATAAAACTGAGAAATCCTGCCTTAAAAATCTGTCCATTAAGTTTCATAACAGAGTACTTTATACATTTGCCACATATACAATGAAATGTATATGCTAAAGATGCACAGACGAAGACTAATTAGAGCTTGATACAATCCAAAACACCACAATGAATCCCTGTTTCCTCTTCATTAACATTAAAGACAGGCCTGCAGCAGATCCACTGCCATCCACATCACAGCACGCATAAAGCGGGGTGAAAAGATTTTTTTCAATTACTTTTCAATACAAAGTAGCTAGAAAACCAGGAAAGCAACTTGAAAATATTGACAAAGATGACAACATAATATTGTCAGACCTACATCGTCATAGGAACAACTAAAGCCTATCACTTCCAAAAAGTACAATATCCCCACATTTAATAGCTGAATAAATTTAGCCAGAGATGTTGTTACGTAAGGAGTAGTATCATTCAAATTAGGTAATATTTCCTTAAAAAATTCAGAATGGAAAAATCATAGGCTACTCCAGGAACAGAACCAAACAGATTGACTCCTACCCCTATGTTTTACGTAAACATATTCCAGGTAGCTCAGTATTTGTAAAAAAGCTAAGGAAACAAAGGGGAAAAAATAATTGGTTACGACAGAAGAAGCTCCCATTCAAACTCCAAGGTATTTCTGTCTCTTTTTTTTTTTTTATGTCCAAGCATTGCTTTTGCATTGTCAAGTGGAACAAAGTGCCTTGTTTCTGTCAATACCAACTTTGACAATCAAGACAATAGCACCATACATAAATCATACCTACACTCACAAATTTAATCAAACTACAATACATTAAAGATGTTTTTGCATGCAACAACTACATTGCCAAAACCGCCACTGGAAAAGAAAAGTGCTTCAAGACTTACAGGGCGCACAACCAGCAGATGCTGCAGCAACTAAAACCATATTTCCTAATTTTCTCCTGAAATCCTTTAGCTCACAAGAAACTTCAATTCAACTAAACCAGATGCTTGCAGAAATAGGAACATGTATACAAAAGTTGAAGATGCAGGGAGAAAAACTTTTAATAAAGATTAAGTTTGCTGGAGAGTACCACTGCAGTTTCCACACTCCACAAACAGAGTGATATGCAATAACTGAAGGGCAATTTAGCATTTTTTAATGCATCTCTCTCGCATATAAAAATAGATAGTGCTTTTCTTGTTGTTGTACTTTAAGGAAGCAAATACTGAGCAGAAACCGCCACAGTTCCCCACCTATTTCAGAGACAGAGAATGCTGAAGTTAGGCTAAGTGGCTTATCAAAATGCAAATTTTTTTTAATAGAAGAATAGTTACAGTAATTTAATGTAAAATATCTCTAAACCAAATACAATCAGATATTCACTTGCCTTGATGACAGCTTATTCTCATTTTGGCTAACAGTTATTGAAATAAATCCACTGCAGAGTGGCTGTACAGGCATTATTATAGCTTGCTCTGGTTCAACTAATTCAAATCATTTCTCAAAATTAAAGGCCACAATTTCTTTTGTCGATGAAAAAGAATTAGTTTTTCTTTTAACTGTTGTTTTAAAAAAAAAAATCTCAAATAGGCTTAAGCTAAGTTAAATTAGTTACATTTAAAAAAAAAAAAAAAGAATGGCCTCATCTTTAAACAGAGTAGATAAGCAGCTGTAGTTTAGACCCAGACGAATCTGTTAGGTTAGCTGAAATCAGAAGAGAAGTGTCACGGCCTACACTCAGCCCAGTGAATAAACAAGTCTACCTGGTCGGCAGGAGCAGCAGGGAAGAAGGCTCACACAGGTACTAACATTTTCACAGCAGTACTCCTTCCCCTCAGCTGCATCAGATAACAAAAAGAACTGACACAGGTACATTCAACTTCATCTTAATTCCACATCACAAGCCAGCGCTGCGTGGCCAGCATCCCGCCCTCGCTTTTCTAGCGGCGTGCTTTCTTTCAAGTTACACAAAGTTCTATTCTGTAAAAGCCACAATTAATTTTGTCTGCCAGATGAAAAATACAAAGTTATCAATAGCTCAAACACGTAAAAAGCTCCTAACCTGGGCACAACGTTATTCACCGCAGAACAGCAGAAAGCAGCACTGCCCATCTGGCTTTGGCAAACCCACCTTCTTAAAGCCTTCTTAATTTGTAAAACACTGACTTTGGTGACCAACCTTCATGTCTTATTGCTTACGGCCACATAATAATCTTTCTCCTTCCTCCAGCCACTAAGTAAGCTTCAACAAGCCAAACTGACAGTGACCAAAGGTTATTCTGCCTCCTACGGCTCTTTTTGCATAGCCTATGTGAAATGCGTCAGTCATCTCAGCAATAGTCTCAGATAAACCATGAGAATCTCACGTAATGCATGAAAATCAAACTGAACAGCATCCATATTTTTAAGTTTTTCCCTAGCCGCTGAAGGAGTGCAAGACCTGACCACACAAGGAGTTAACACCCTGATGGAGTATCATCTCAGTTTCTTCATGTTCCCTGAGGTACGACCGCAACAGCATTGCTTTAACATTTCATCCAGAACGTGACTACTGAACCGGTGTATATTAATAACACAAAGATGAAAATGCATTTATCTGGGTTGCAGTAAACATGAAAGAAATAAAATACCAGCATTAAAAACAGATCTGACAAGTTCACGTGAATGGTCTGCATTTAGCTCTTGTTTTAGAGCAACAGTCTGTTATGTTGGCTCCTCTACAGTTTAATGATTTCCTGTTAAGAATTTAAAATTAGAAGCCTCCAACAACTTCCCCATAAACTATTTTCAAGGTTCCTTTAATATCCACATCAAGGAGATATAGTAGGTTCATATGTTATCCATGTCAGTTCACTTCCTTCCCACTTCAAAATAAGCACATTGCAGGAAAATTCAGCAGGTTTTTTATTGTTTTCTTAGAACCCTTTTTTCCACTAAGTATGTCCGGCTATAGTAATTAAAAAAATAAAACTGTTCACATATACAAGCCTATATTTAAACCATGATAAAATGAGAACCAGTGGTCTAACAAGCCTAAACTATGCTAGATTATGATCCAAATCCAAGTTTTCCATTGGTGAGTTGGCTTGAATCTTCACCGACATTCATACTGAACTTCATCTATGTTGACACATCAATTCCACAAACACATTTTTGCTCTCAGACAAGTATCTTACCTTTAATTAAAACACGCAAACAACTGTCTTGCACTGGCAGCATGTGAAATAGATTTCATCTTTTTCATCCATGCTTTCTAGAATTATATTCCTGCAAAACAGACAGTATTTCTTTTGTACTTTTCACTTATACACCTCAAACTATATAGCACTGTTTATTCTTTTGATCCAGAAACGGTACAGGAGTTGCAGTAGTTATACTACTAGACTACACTTACAAAATTGTTTAAGATAGGCAGAGCATCTGCAGACAGACATCGCGTCTCAGCTCCTGAGTCAATGAAAGGACTCACAAACACCAGTCACACCTTTCTGACAAAAATCAGCATCTATGCCTATCCACCAAAAATGCTTGTTACGTGAACACTTTCTAATTGATTTCAGTTAAAAATAAGTCAGGTGAAACTGCAGTTGACTTAACATGAGCCAAGAGCACATTGGGGGAAAAAATGCAGGAGAAGAGGCAATCCTGCTACTTCTTGTGCAAACTTTAACAAATGTACAGCTCCTAATCTGGCTGAAATATTAATCTGCAGGCAAACCTGAAAAAAAAAAAACCAAACCACCCCCCTCCCTTTTTGAGTTTGCAGCTCAGCCACAGAGTCAAAAATTGTGAGACAAAGACAACACTGCTGCTTTCTCCAGTAATTTGCAGACCAAATTGACTTGTTAGTCATGAAACCAGGGTGTCACATACAGGTTTGAAAACACTCACGTGAGCAACCTCCCCTAGCGCAGATGAACTTCAGTAATTCACTGCTGTCTAGAGATAGTAACTTGGTACCAATACCTGGTTGGGATTTTTCTTTTTTTTTTTTTTTTAAAAGGTTTTGAGGAGGTTTTTTGTGGTGCAGAACAACATCAGGCTCCAGCCACATTCTATTGAAATTATACAACCATCTTTCCTTGCAGATGTAAAATTTCTTCTAATATTAACTTCTTCCACAGAGGGAATTTTGACAACCAAGAGGTTGTTTGATCTCTAGGGGCAGTTTTTATAATAGAAGGCTATGATTAGATTTTCTTTATACATTTACCCGTTACTAGGCTTGTCTTCATCCCCATCCACGACAATGATACACAGATGTACAGAGCCATTGCGCTCCATACGCTTTACATGTGAGCTGTTCAGACACCCAGATGCATCTTCAAAAGCTAAGACTACAGAAGACAGACTGACTGAATGCTTTTGCCTAAACAACGTACATTACCATTTTGCCTTCAGACACAGGCAGTGTTTGTAAATGTCCTTTAAATGTTTCCCTGTATAAAAAAGACAAAAGAAAAGAGAAAGATATCAACAAAGATAAGAATATCCATCAGAACTTCTGCCAACAAGTGCTGGAGTCAGAAAGATTTTCTAACATCTGCAACTATTAATGAGTAATTGCATTAAAATAATTTACGGATGTGAAAAGCACATCACTGAATGGAGCCATTTTGCTGATAAGTTCCCAGTACAGCTTAAGGGAAAAAAAAAATACAAGAAACAGGATACCTTTTAAATTTAAAAGTATTTAGAGAAATAGCCAATTAGTCAAGAAAATAAACTTTCATAAGTCTGTTTTGCTACTAACTATATTACTTTGAATCGTTACCTACTATCTCAACATTAAACGTGCATACACTGAATTGAGGACTCCAAGAATGCCTTTAAAAACAAAATACGTATCCACAATAGAAGATCACCAAGTTGTTCAATACATAAATATATCAAGGCATACAGTACTAATAAAATACCAATACTACTATACCCATTTTTTATTTCTACTTAGAGATAAAATTACTTTTGCCATAAAGATTACTGCTCAAGCTCCCTCAAAAATGAGTTACATACTGAATACACAACATAATATACTGCAGAAAGAGTTTATATCATATCCTTCTTTCGTAGATATTTTTGTTTCTCCTTGAATATACACACTATAGTTTCATCTACAAAAAGTTACAAGACAGTAAAAGGTGTAGCCTAGCTAATTTTTCAAAACAATAACTTATCAAGAAGATAAACTCCATTGCCATAGCACTGTGTTGAAAAGTATATTTACCTTTGCCATTATTTTCAAAAGCTTCATTAGAGACTTCATTTTAAAGCAAAATAAAGAACATCATAAGTTCAAGAATTATAGTTTTTTACCTATTATGGATACGTTTTCCTTCACGCACTAGAAAACTGCCTTATCTGTCCCCTTCTAATAGGCCTGCAACTCTAACTTTTCCAAACCAGCTCTCCAGAAAGCAAGAGAGGTGAATAGCCTCTGCCTCTTGAGGGGCTAATTGCCAATAGAAACCAGCTGGCTTTCCTCAACTGAAAAAAAATCCACACCATCTCAGAAAATAATAAAAAAAACCCTGAAGCCACCAATAGGCAAAAGCAAGAAGAGGACAAAGCAACCTTCCATGGTCTGTTTATGTCACATTCCTTTCTTCCCACCCCATAACATTTGTTTCTGCAAGGAAAGGACAAAGAGTAATGTCCTCTCATAAAACAGGGGGCAGAGGAATGGCAACAATTTAGGATTATTAAAAATAGTCCCCGAAATGAAACAGCAGAAGCTCTGCCTCCTATAATTTTTTAAAATAAAGAAGAACAAACAGTAAGTCACAGTAGCAGTCCTACATTAGCTAAGAAAACCAAAATAAGATTTGACAGAAGGAGAAATATTTCCTAGTATAGTTAGTGCATGTAGGGCTTGGGGTTCTTCTATCCATAACATGATAAAAAGATCAGAAAATGTACAATATTTAAGTCTAAATAAAAGTTTTGCTCAAGACCACGCTAGAGCAGTCAAACTTGAGTGATACTATCTTAATGCGATATCAAAACCTACAACCAGTAGTAATATCGTGAGTGCTTGCCTGTGTTGCATGGGGTGGCTAATCACTGGCTACACACAGCGCGATCCTGTTTTAGGCCAAATCATCTTAACTGTTTCTGCCTAAAAATCTACCATCTGCGCCCGAGAACTACCCAACATGTTCCTAGTGGTGTGTGCAAGCCCCACATGGAAAGCAAATTAGGGAGAAAAACATGCCTCGAACAGCTTGGAAAAAATTAAGGAGATATCGACAAAATAGAGCGCCATTTCCACGCAAAGTCACGGGGTTCATTTTTGCAGGGAAAAGGGCATTTTTACCACATGGCAGCCGAGGAGGAACACCAGACAGGGCAGGCACACTTTGGTACGTTAACAAACCCTCTCAAAGGCCAGGCTCCCACACAACGCTCACCCTGAGCTGCCAACACACCTGAGAGCCATAAAGGCCCAATACTAGCAGTGCGTTACCACACGTGAAGCTGTAAATACCGACATTTTGAGTTACACGAGAGGCCTGGGGCTGGCTAGGCCCTGGAACTCAGTGTGTGAGGGGGGGATGCTCAAGCCCTCGCCCCCCGCTTGAAGCCAGCTGCTGGGGGTGCTCAGCCTGCTCCCCCCGTACAAATAAAGCCCCTGGAGGGGGACCAAGGCCCACGTTGGGCCACGGTGGTCGCCTGAAGGCCCAGCCAGGGTCCTACCACACCAACTCCCTCCTCCCTCCCTGTCACTGCCAGCAGCGACTCCCCCGCACCCTCCTCCCCAATATTTCCTCTCACTTCGTCCATATAACCTTGCGGCCCTTTACCGCCCTGGGCTTTTCCCTCCACCCCGTGTTCCTTCCCTCACGTCTCCGCGCAGGCTGGCACCTTTCTCCCCCTTCCCTCCTTTCTTCCCCCCCATCATCCCCACATCCTCCGCTCTGAAGCCGCCGCTGCCGCCTCTCGCTCCCCGGGCAGAGCGGCGGGAGCCCCGGGGCGGGAGGTGGAGCGGGCCGGGCAAGCAGGCGGAGGAGGAGGAGGAGGAGGAAGGGGGGGGAAAGTGGGTGGGGGGGAAGGCGGCTCCGCACACCCAAGATGGCGGCGGTGGAGCTGGAGTGGGTGCCCGAGACGCTCTATAACACGGCGATCTCGGCCGTGGTGGATAGTTACGGGCGGGCCCGGCGCCGCGACATCCGCTCGCTGCCCGAGAACATCCAGTTCGATGTGTACTACAAGGTATGGGGGAGCCGCGCCAGGCCGGGCCCAGCCGGGCCTGGAGGGGGATGGAAGGAGAAGCGGGCCGGGGAGGGAAGGTCCGCTCCCGGCCTGCCCCCGGCCTCTCCCCGGGAGGCTCGGAGGTGACCGGGCGCAGGGCCTCGCCGGTGCGGAGCGGGGCCCGAAGGACGGGCTGGGGGAGCGAGGGCCTGTGTGGGGGCCGCTGGGGCTGCGGCTGAAGCAGAGGAGGCGGCGGGGGGAGGCTGGGGCAGGGCCGGGGGCCTGCGGCTTCCCCTCCTTCACTTGTGGGCGCCTGGCCTACGTGAACGGCCCGGGGCCCGCGGGGAGGGAGGCTGGGGAGGGCACGGAGAGGGGCCTGCCCTTGGGGGCCGTGGGGAGAGGGCCCGGGGGCGGGCAAGGTCCCTCCCCGCCTCTGGAGCCGGAGAAGGGGATGGGGCAGGATGAGACCAAGCTGTTTGTGTTGGGATATATTTTTTCCTTTTCCTCTCTTCTTTTTTTTTTTTTTTTTTTTTTTTTTTTTTTATTTGATGTCAGCGGTAGAAGGAGCGGTGTTTGCTATGCTCTTGTACCTTCTTTAATGAACTAGATGAAAAGAATTGAGACTCATTTAACGATATAGTTTATTAGCCTTAAATTATTCTTTCGTGAAAGGGCTGCTTCTCGTTCCACTGCCTCTAAAATATCCAGAGTTAAGAGTAAAAAGTCCACTGAGATGGTCCATTAATTTCTATTGTCCACTAAATAGGCATTTCATCCATGGACAGGAACGGCTGCAAACGAGCATTCCTCAAGGAAGAAAGAGAGTGTAAAACAAAAAAAACCACCAACAACAAAACCACTAAGATGGAGATAGCCCTTCTTTCCTCTGCCAATAAACTTAGAAAATCTAGGATGTGCTAAATGAAGTCATTCTGTAGATGAATCTTTATGAACCAGGGCTAGTGCCCGTTCACTTACATAGAGAGCGGTAGTATTTCTAAGGGAGGCTCATCTTCACTAGAGACAGGGAAATTGTTTCTACAGCATTGAAACAGGCATGTACGTTTTCTGTATGCTAGCCATTGCTTGTCTGCCTTATGTGTTGAGAAGTATGGAAACTCCTTTCTACCACACGTGAGCATGCTCACAGAAAATGATGTGGTTGACGTGTGGCAATTGTCAGATAAAGACTAAGGATACGGAGCTAATAACATGGAAGAATATTTTGGGGTTTATTTGTGACTGTTAGGAGGTATGACTATTGACAGATAAATATTCATGGCATTGCCTGTTGTGATGTTCATTCACATGAAAGGATGGTACTCTGTGGCTTTTAAAAGCATAAAACAAAAAACTCCTTTTAATGATAGAAATATCTAAGTATATATTATTCCCAGATAGATTGCTTAAAAAAATCAATCTGTAGATGAGTGTAATGGATCATTGACTTTATTAGCACTCTTAAGTGGTTGCATTGAATCAGATTTATATGGAGTTATTCCATAACAAAAAAAAGAACCAGGAGTATGTTTGACTTCTAGAGAGACTTTCCAGTCTGTTTGTTCTCGTGTGCATTGGTACATCCTCTTGTTGGGTGGATGATAAACGTGCTGAGTACCTGTCCTCAAAAATATTTCTGTTGTACTAATCATAGCCAGTATAACTTTTGTTAATGACAGTCATTTGCATTGCTTTTCCTATTATTTCTGTGTTTTACCACAGCACAGTCCCTGATAATCTGAAATGCGTAAGGTGCCGCTGTAGCCCTCTTACAAATACACGTCTGTGAGATGACCGCATACGGAATAAATAAAACCGGGCTACATGCTGCACCATTGCTGCTGGTGGTAGGCTAGCCTTGCATGTGTTCACTAGTTGGTTTGTGGTGGTTTTTTTTATTATCTTTTCTGTGTGGAAGAACACATCCTCTTCAATGGTCACATTCAAATTAGCTGATACATAAATGTAACTAAGCTTTGTATGGGATGCTGAAAAGACGTCCTCAGCCCTTACTAAATGGTGTTCTGTATGCAGAGATGTCTGCCTGCAGTGAGTGCCTCCAAGCCTAGCCCAGATTACAAGTCTTCTGGAACAGTGTCTGCATGTTTCTGTGCACCTATACAACGCTTAGCAACTGGTTCTTGATTTCTGTGTTTGCATGGCTACAGCAGTACAAAAGCCATAGCTGAATTAGGTTGGAATGAGGAGAGCATTGCACCTTTGGACAGTCCTCTCGTGATGTGTATGGTGCTTGTTTTACTGTTTTGGTTCTGGATACAGTTATTTTCATAATCACGTGGATGTTAAATAGCATTTCGGGTTGGTGAGCTGTGTTCAGTACGTCCTGACCATCAAGTTCTTTAAAGCAGAAGTAGAATTTTGAAAGTCACTTTGAAAACAGTCTTTAATACAAATTGGAAGACTTTCAAATCTTCGATTACATGGTGGTGCTTGTTGTTGCGGTGTTGAGGGGGTGTCAGTTAGTTGTTAGTATCTTATGGAATAGTACTTACTCTCTGAATATGATTGAGGAAGAGTGCTGTGTAATTGAGGATTTGCATGAATATATCTGCATTTAGACAGTGAAAAAGATAGACGATCACTTTCTGTGATTATTAAAAGGAATGAAAATGTTTCCAGTCTTTCACATGTAACTTGTAAGAAATGGTTTGTTATCCACAAATCATGATTTGTGATACTGGAAAAACTACCACTGGTTTTGCAAAAAAATAAAAGGTAGTATCAGTCAGATTTTATTTTGATAGATGTTAATTGGCTGTGGCCGTGCAAAACTTTTTTACCATATTCGTTGGTATGAACACTCAAACTTAACGTTTGCCAGCCTGTTCAGGTTGATAAAGACGACGTAGGTGGGATATAGCACTATTAGGACAGCGAGGACGGTCATTGCGCTGTCATTTTACAGGGAGGAGAACACTGGCAGGGTGTCTTGGTCTTTGCTTTTTCCCCAGGGTGCCCTCTAACCCAGCGTTTGGCTCTGTTGTCATAATATATTGCCTTTATTTCCCATTCCTTAACAAATCATATTACTTTTAATTCTACGTACTCCCGAATTGTTAACTTCTAGGATGTGCCTTAAACCTGTGCAGCTGCAGTTAACAACGAGGAGCCAAACCTGGGATAGTTGTGGAACGTTCTTGTGGGCTCAATATGAAACGGGTTCTGCTGCGAGGTGACAGGAGCAGGCAGGTTCCTAGTACTAAGCATATTTATTTTTCTGTAGCATTCTTAAACAATGACTAAAGCTTTAAAAAAGGCAGTATCAAATAATCATGACTGTAGTAAAACAACAGACCTGTACAGGTCTAGCAGAGTGTTACTGGATTTGCTTCAAGTGGCGTTTGACTTTTCCTTGCGACCATTAGAAAAATAATAGAGGCGGAGAGGAATGCTTGTAAGGATATCCTGGAAATTTTCAAGTCTACATTTGTGCTAAAAAAGATTTAAATGTTGTCGTATTAATCACAGCTGTATTTTGAAGAGCTTAGTAACTAGTATTGTTAGAAGTAACACCTGCATCTGGGGCAGGAGGGGGTGGAAATGTGCAAACATACCGTATTTTGTTTCCTTTGTGTCTTTGCCAGGCTTGTGTACATCCTGGTCGTGGTGTTTCCTAGTAAAACTAGTTAGGTTCTGCTTCTTGCTGTTGGGGGAGCGGAGGGAAGAGAGAGAGGGTGTCTAGCTTTTAGAAGCCAAAGAAAGAAATATGCTGGATCTCAGTTGAAGTAGGACACGCCTGGCAGTTAGGCTGCATTTCAAATGCTGAAATTCTGTATTAAAAAGTAGGTGACAACTGAAATAAACTGTAAGTCCTCAAAAAAACCCCGACAAAATAAGGAAAATCAAATTATCGTAGTTTGGGGAGAGGATAGTGTTTTGAGGGAGGGAGTTCATGGAAAGCATCTAGTTTCTGTTGACAGAAATAAGATATTGAACTATCTGGTCCGATGACTGTTCAGTTAATGTCTTATATAAAACTCAGTTCTTTCCCCCGTGCCTCAGCTTTGTATTCTATTGTGCATAGTTATCTCATTTCTTGGTTCTCGTGGTGCTTTTGAAGAGGTACTGCGTCAGTTAGTTTGTGTTCTCTGTCGTAGGTATCTGTTGCAGTTGTACACGAGCAGGCTGATCTTGGACTTGTGTTGGCTAACAAGGAGTTTCATCCAGTGTTTATTTTCCTTTTGGAATGTCTTTTCTGGATTGTGTGTTTTTCTGTTTTTTTTTACATTGATTTTTCTTTAAAATCATTTGGGTCCAATGTTCTTTGAACGTTTTCTGGTGAGATCATTAACCACAGGAACAATTGGAGATGACATGGATTTGTTTTAGTTAGTGCAGACCTGTAACCTTCAGTGATTGCGCGATGCTGCCTGGTTTTGCATTAACGTTTTTAGGCAAAATCCAAAAGGTTATAAGGGTGCTTTCTCAGTGAAGTGGTAGGTGAAACTTCTGAACTGCTGCTACCCTGATGTGACTCAGAGTACCAGATTTTGAGTTTAGATCCTGATAGCTCCAGCTTCTGTAATAACGAGTGTATCTGCAGTGTCGTGTCTCCTCACTGTGTCCTCCTAATCCAAAAAAGAAGCAGCGTGGTTAGTAAAAGCTCTTGTATCACATCTAGGTATTCTCTGAACCAAACAAAATAAATAAACAGGAATTTGCTGACTGTTCACAACAAGCAGTAGAACGTCCGTTCTCTGCATTGCAGTAGAGATTGTTTTTACTGATGAAGAATGATTTTAAGCATGATTTCTGTAAGATTAGAATAAAACTGGCTTTGTTACAAAGCTTCAGTCTCCTGGGTATTTGCTGAGAGTGAAGAGGATAAATTACCTATGAAATGAAGTGTAGCTGTGCTGCTTTGGTTTTGAGGTTTTCTGAGCAGAGGAGTACAAACAAGGTCATGAGCAAGCAATGTCTGAGGGAGACAAAGTCTGAGAGTGAATGGGTCGTATTTTTTAGGACTCCTGCTGTGACCCATCAGTGTGATTTGATGAAGACTTAATTACATTCATGCTGCTGTATTTTTTTGAGCCAGAAATTAAATGTTTATGTGGGAAATTATCATGATTTCTGTTTGTGCACACACAGCTACAACCATTCTGCTCATCTGGTTAGACTTCCGGGCTAGTGCGTACGATAGGGCTTCACTGAATGCTGCTTGAATTAAAAAGGTGATACAAGGACATGATTTAAATTAAAGCCTCACAGCGAAGGAGAATCATAACTTCATGAGTGTTTTTCCAATTATTACTCCTCTTTATTTTAACATATGCCTTATTTCTCTAGCCTAAATTTAGATTAGAACTGAACCATCTTTCCTTGTTACTCCTTTACTGGTTTGAAACTTCTTGCCTTTGCTTACCATTCTTCTAATTCATGTTACTCAGTTTGCTTTTTCTTTTTTTTTTTTTAACCTCTAACTACAGAGCATGTTTTCTAATCCGAACACACTCTAGCTTCCCTATTTTTTTTCGCTATCCTTGTTGAGTCTTAGGCACTAGAACACATCATAATTCAGATAACAAGATCACGTTACGAACAGAGATGTTTGGCTCCTGCCGAAACCGTCATTCCTATTTCTACTTAGTTCCCTTTGTACTGATGGAACTTCAAAGCAAACTGAGTTTCCCCACTTCCTGCTGCGGGGAGTCGTATGTGTGTGACTGTAAGGCTCAGACTTCGTATCCCTTGTGCTGGACTCTGTGTCGGTGTGAAACAAAAAACTTTCCTGATAGGGTACGGAAAGCGGAGTGAGTAGGAAGAGGTGGAGAAGTGCACTGTGTATGAAAGCAGAAGGCTCCAAAAGTTGTCTCTGGAGTTAGGCTTATTCAATAAAGTTGGGTTTTTGACTGGTTGTTTGATTTAAGCTCATAAATATCAGCCTGATAGTTGGCAGTAGCTCTTCAAAGAAGATCTGTGAGGTTTGCTTTTTTTAATGCCCTAAACAATATCCAATAGAAGTAGCACTTGTCCAGAGGCTTTGTAGATGGTTTTGAAATAAATTTACAAGAATTGTACGTACCTACATTGCTAACTGATTATTTTCTACCTCTGTTCCCTCCTGCCTCGCCTGAGTCATTTGTCGACAGATTGGTTCAGCGCACTGTTGCCTCTCAAGAAACGTTTTCCTGCTGTGTTAAGTAGGGAAGGAAGATTGTGGTTAGAGCCAACCTTTTTTCCCCAAATACTGATGTTGATTAAGTATACAATCCTTCCCAAAGTTGGCAAATTTCCATTACTAAACATGCCAGGGAGCTCCTTGGAATTCCTTGTATCTTTGATTCTTACTGAAATATCTGTATTTATTTTTCAGTCCTCTTCCAAACTGGAGCAATAGGAGCATATTTTTCAAATGGCGTATGCTACAGTTCCTGTTCTAGAGTGTCCTTTTACAACTGGTTAGAATTAATCTCCAGCTGCTTGAAAATGTGACTTTTTTTTTTTTTTTTACACTTTAATTTTTTCATTAGATTTAGAAAAAGTCTTTTGTCTTGTGCTTGGACGTAGTGGAGCAGCCCAGGGTGTTGGTGATACAAATACTGTATAGCTTTTTCTCTTGTGTTATGGCTTTGCTTTTGCTAGCAGTTTAACGCGTCTTTGTCTTTATTTTCAGGGGTTTGCTAGGAAGCAGTTAGAGCTTAAGTGAATCTATCTAGAGAGACAAGACAAGAGTCTGACAAGAACTTTAATGAAATAACATGTGCATCATGATATGATAATAGTTAACTTACAAATTATTAATATGCTTAATTCTAGACGCCACTATATGCCGCTTTCGAATGCTTAGGTGGATGCGGTGCGAGTTAAATATTAAGCCTTAGATCCTGAAGGAGGGTCACGGTGATTTTCTCGCAGCTGTGCAGAGCAGTTTGATTGTGTGTGCAGTAATACGCCTATATGTTAAACTTACGCCTTGGTTCCTGCCTTCAGTGCCAGAATTAGTGTGTCGGTGTCAGCTGATGAAGTTGAAAGCCATATTGTAGGCTTTTACTCATTTTTCTACAGTTAGAGAAAAAGAAATCGCCAAATAGGTTAAGTTTGCATCTAACAGACATTTTCCTCTTAAGAAAAGAATAGTTCTTCAGAAGTCCAAACTCCTGCCATTCTTGTCAGGGCATGTTTTTCTTGAATCGCTATTTTGTTTTGTTTTTCGTGTTATGTAGCAAAGCTTGTGGTCAGGAGTTTTGTCTCCCTGGAGCTTTAACAACAGAACCATTTCTTCAGTGCTTGCAACTGCTTCTCAATGAACAAATGAGTGTTACTGAATCTATTGGAGTTGCTTCACAGTTTGACGTACACTCACTATTTCCATGTCAAATCTTGTTTGAATATATCGCTGTAACAGCTACAGCAGTTTCAAGAGACTTCAGGCTGAGTTAGTTCCAAATGTTTGCCAGTATGTTGAGGGAAGGGATGAACAGCGTGGTAAACGTCCCAAGGATACTGTGTGTCTGGTTATACTAGTCAAAAATAGGTTGGATTTTTTTCCGCGTGCCAGGATGGTGCAAGTGTTTACCTTTGAATTGGGATGAGAGATTGGGATGTACAGATCGCAGGCTGGGACCTCTGGGCCACAAGCCAGATTTTACATCTGCCTGAAATAACTGATGTATCACAACTGAGGATGTAGTTTGGGACATCCTCCCTCCCGCTCCCCCAACCAAGGCATTTATTCATGAGAAATCTAAGAATCACATGTAACAGTGGTCATATTGCCACCCGTGTTTATGTAACTTCATCAATACGTTATTTTTAAAGTCTTACTCCAGTTAGTATTTGGTAAACTGGTGCCAGAGTAATCTCTGGGGCTTTTAGTCAGTGCTGCGAGGTGGTAGGAGGAAGTGAGAAGGTACGTGGTTGAAAGCCTACGAAGTGTTGAATGTACGATAGTACTTTTGATTGCTGTAAATTCTGGTGAAATAACTTGGGTATGTGTCTTAGTTTCTTCCAGAAATGATCTTAGCAATTATTGATAAGATGTCCACCTTCAATTTTGGGCATGGGATACTAGGCTAGATTTAATCCTCTTTTTTTTTTGCTTGTGGACAATATGGTTTGGGTTTTATAGAACAGTTACCATTAGACAGCTGTGTTGAAGGAAATGAGAACACTTCACCATGACTGTAGTTTTTAGATAGACCAGCCTGGATATTCTTTCACTGTCAGAGAGAATATGGCTTCAGAAGAAACTCTCATCTCTTTGAAGTACAGGGACATGGCGCTGTTTTATCTGAGAAGTAACTTTGCATGCAAACTTGCGCTGCTTTTTAAAAGGCTTCCTTCCCCCCCCCGCCCCCAGCAAAATAGATGACTAAAAGGAAAACATTCATTTCTGGCAATTGACATTATCAGGTCAAAGTATTTTTGAAGGTTTTTTTGTAGGTTCTGTTGCTAAAATAACAAACTTGCTGTGCTGTAGAATCCATGTTGTGCTTTTGTAAGAAGAGTTGACTAAAACGAAGTTTCTGGCTGGAGGAGATGTTCTCGCCTGCTGTGTTTAGAATAATAATTCATCTGCTTCCACTGTTTGTGGAGAAAAAGATGAAGCAGACACAAGATGCTTATCAATAAAAGTTTTTTAAGAAATAATTAAAATGGAGACTATAACAATTTTAATCTATGTTTGTAATTGAGCATCTCTGAATAATGTGTTCTCTTGGCCTTACCTTTGCTTACATAATAAGAGTAGCAGCACTCGTATCAAAGGGCCCCGTAGCTGTAAAACCTCGCTGGAGGTACGAATATGCCCGTCTCGGACAGCGTATGTTTGAATGTCTTAATGTATGGACTAAAAATTAGAGTTTTCTGAGTAACAAGAGTGCAACGTACCAGTGCTTTAGCTGTACTTATGATGGCGTGAACCTCGAGTGCATAATCTGGTTTGTGTCTGCTGGTAAACCGTAGCACAGATACCGCAGAGGAGCAGAAACGGGTCTGAAATGGCCGGTGCTGAAAGGTGCAGCTTCTGGAGAGAAGTTCCTGTGAGACATGAGCTACTGGCTTCTCCGTTTTTCCCCATGGAGTTACTGCCTCACAGAATTATTTTTTTTTTTTGTTAACTCCTGTGTGATCCAGTACTGTGCCTCTGGCAGAGGCTGGTGATGGTACATGTGACTATGGCAAGTGGAGAGTGGAGCTTCCTTAGGTTACACACCCTGCTTTCGGTCATTTGTGGTTCAGGGCTTCGAGGTATCCGGCATTAATAGCATACAATGGATTTTTCCCCCATATCTGTGTACAGACACTTCTGTACCTGTATGAAGTCTGTGTATTTATAGCATAGTGTGGCTGAAAGCTCCGCAATTTAACCATGCGTTGCATAGAGTATTCTCCATGGGTTTTTTTGTGAACAAGCCAACTGGTGTATTTACTGATCTGCAGGCACAAAACTAGCCATTGCTTTTAATTAATGCGTGAACAGATTCACTGGAGATTTCCCATTTTCTTAGGCAGGAATTACTTGTGTATGCTCAGGTCTTAATGCGGTGCTCATGCCTGTCTTCAGCTCTGGGTGTTGATGAGTTACCCACTGCAGAACTTGTGGGTTTGGCGTTTATTTATATGTATTTATCTACAATATGAAACCTATTTGCACAGATATATGCTCGACTGTGCAATTTTAAAATATTTTCAAAGTATTTGGTATCAAGTAAGCTATTAATTGTCTTTTTTTTTTTAACTTCAGGAGTCTTTTTTGTTTTGTCTTGGCTTTTAGCTTAGGTGTTGCAGTGCCTTACGGTGCAGGTGGACATAGTAATACTTGAAAATAGAGTCATAGATCAAAACAGCTTGAAAGCGCCTGTGGAGCTCGGTTTTTAAACACCGAGGTTGTGTTCCTGTGCAGAGATAGGGAAACTATTACTTCTTAGTCTGCTGTGTTTCAATACTTTGAAGTCTAGATTTCATCATAAGTAGCCTGTATGCTTAAGCTAAATTTCCCAGAACTCAGTCTTAAATTTAAAAATTTATTTGTATTTTTTTCTTTCAGCTTTACCAACAGGGCCGCTTATGCCAGCTGGGTAGTGAATTTTGTGAACTAGAAGTTTTTGCAAAGGTGCTACGAGCTTTAGATAAAAGGTAAGTATCTTAATATATCGATAATTCTCACTTCAGCTCTTACCTCTTGATCTAGCCACTTTGGTTAGTCACCCACCCAGGGGGATGAGGGAGAGAACTGGAAGGCTAAAAGTGTCAAAACACATGGATTGACATAGGCAACTTAATAATTAAAAAAAAAAAAACCAAAAAACAAACCAAAACTAACCCCACCAAAAAAAAAAAGCACAAACAACATAAACAAGTGATGCAACAAACCCCAGCTGCTCACCACCAACTGATGAGTCCCAGCCAGTCCCTGACAGTCTGTATCTGTTTCTTGCTGTTGTAGCAGATCCTAAGTGAAGGGTTACCAAGCTGGTAGGATTGCCCCAGTTTAAAGAGTTTTCCTGTTGTTAAATATTCCATTTTGTGGTGTTATGCTCAGAACTTGACTTTTTTAGGTCAGATTCTTTGTAAGCAGAATAAGCTTTGAGTCTTTAGACATGCTTCCCTGCCATTGTTAGCATGTGTGGTGTTAATGGGTTCGTCGCTGCTCGATTACCTGCAATTTCTGTGGGCCCTGTGAGGTAAGGGGGGATTTGAGGCTTCCTCTCCCTCTAATTTTTAGCTGAAAATCTTGTTTTTCAGTTTTAATATTGTGTGGATAGTTTGTGTGCTGCTTGCGCTGGAGGGTGTCCTTGTCAATAACTTTGTGTACTCTCGCTTTATTTGTTGGATAATCCAACAACTGTAATCCATTAGCTTTGAGATTGGTAGTTAGCTTGTATTAATCTGGTTTTGGTTTGAGAGAGAGTTGGAGTTATTTCTCTCAATCACTACCCATTTGGATTCATGGCACTCAAGAGCCAACTTGCTGCAGTGTTTTAAAAACTTTGTGAGTAATCAAATTCTGTTTTCTTTTGTTTCAGACATCTGCTTCATCACTGTTTTCAGGCTTTGATGGACCATGGAGTAAAAGTTGCTTCTGTACTGGCCTATTCGTTCAGCAGACGGTGCTCCTACATAGCGGAATCGGATTCTGCTGTGAAAGAAAAAGCAATCCAGATTGGTTTTGTTTTAGGTAACTGGCGATGATAGGCTGTTTAAGTATGATACTTTCTTTCATGCAAGCTTCAGTTTAGCTAATGCTAGCTTTTTGTCATGTTAATGTCTGTGATTTCTTTTTAAAGAACATGTGTGGTTTTAGAATGTAATTTTAGAAAACTGCTTGGAGTCTTAAGAAAAATGTATTGGATTTTAATATCTAAGAATACATAGGCTTATCGTTGCTGTTTCAAATGTTTTAGATTTAAAATTTGTTTGCAGGTGTGATGCTTAACCTTAAGACTGCGTAAGTTTAGTGCTGCTAAGTCTTTCTTGACAGAAGACTAGGAAAACTATGTAATACCCAACAGTCATCCTCAGCTGAGGGAGAGTTCTTCTACTCTTACATTTAATCATTTTCAATTCAGGGCTGGAGGGTTTAACCTTGATGGGATTTCCTTACTTAGTATGCGGTTCTCTGAAATTTTCGGAACTGTTTTGTGAAACAGAAAAAGACTTCCTCTTGGTCTCGCTTTCTCTTTTGTCTCAAGTTGTTCAGTAGTGACTTTCTGTATTTGGCACGGGGAATACTGAGCTAATGTATTCCTGTCCTTATATTTTATTTGTAATGAAATATGAGATGAGCAGTCTTCCTGTAGGACTTGAGCAAACTGTTTTTCTCTTAAAAAGGTGTTTTGCTGTTCAAATTCCTGTTTGTTTTTTACTTTTTTTCCAGGAGGGTTCCTATCAGATGCAGGCTGGTACAGTGATGCTGAGAAGGTATTTCTTTCCTGCCTTCAGTTATGCACCCTTCACGATGAAATTCTTCACTGGTTTCGTGCAGTAGAATGTTGTGTAAGGTGAGCTCACCTGTAATTCCTGCCTGTCTGACTGTGAAATACACGTTAATGTGTCACCAGCTGCTTTGGAGCCATCAAGCTTCAGATGTTCCTTTCAGTATTCTGCTGCACCAAAATACTTTTCCTGGCTGGAGCTGGAAATCAGAAGGTGCTTGTTTTACACTAATCCCTGGGTTTTCAACTTGTGAACTCGGCAGCACGGTTCAATGGAAAAACCACCGTTTTGCCTTTTTGCATAATATATCACAGGTAGCGGGTGCTGGACAGTCACGGTGGTCCAGCACCTTTGTTTTTTTCCAAGGGTTTTGGCATGTGAAGGAATGTTATGTATTGATGTTTGCTGAAATCGTATTTACTACAAGAAGAATTTGCCAAATCCAAACATAAATGATATAAATACTGTTGAGCAGGAATAAAAGGAAAACATACCTTTCCTGATTCCAGATCCGGTGAGTTCTCTTGCCCCGTGCTGAGCCACTTAACTATGTGATTAGGTAAATACCTGGATGTCCAGTTCTTGTGGCACCTTCAGCCGCAGCGTAAACATTTGGAAAATAATTTTTTGCTTTTAGGAGGCATTTGAGTTTTGTACCCGCTCTGTTTCTCAAGGCCGTAGTGCACTCTACGAGATTGAAATTCCATCTGCAGAGACCTCAGAGATTATCACTTGTCGTTTCCAGTTGCTCCGCTCTTCTGTCTGTGTATCTGGCTGCGTGCTCCGCTTGTGCAGTCTGCAGCGAGTGGCCGCGTTTCTGTTGGTGACACCGTGACTGGCCTTTTTTGCACGCTGCAAATATGCGCTTGAATACCTGTGTGTTAGTGAGCATACTTAAAATAGGATTACTTTTTTTTTTTTTGTAGCTGCTGTAATGAACAACAAAGTTTGTACTGTATTTATCTGAATATAGGGCAAAACTTGTTTTGGAAAACTGGTCCAAAAAAGCCCTGCATCTCATTTATGGTTGGACAAATATGAAGAGTAAATAGGCTCTGCCAGCAGCGGCTTATTTCGTGTGCCAGCCAGAGGCCATGGCAACGGTTGCTGCTCTGCCTTGTTCCGCGCTGCCAGCTACCGCTGGCTTTCATTCCAGAAATAAGATGATGCCAGGAGAAGACTGGGCATGAGTATACGCTTCCCTAGAACTGGGGAATGATGGATATAGTACCACTAGTAGTACTCGGTCCTTTGCCTTCTAATTAATCTAAAAAAAGTTTCCTAGTTATACTGGGCTATTTGGCAAGCTGGAGAAGTTGCCTTAAAAATAAACTCCTTCCCCTTCTCCAAATAGAAAAGAAATGAAGGTTAAGAAAGGAAAAAAATGTAACTCTTTCTGTTGGACGACACCGTGCAGCACACACAGTTGTGGAAAGAAGGTTTTCATTCTGTGCTAGAAAAAACCATCCTGTGTTCACATGAACTCTTGGGAGCTGGAGATGTTGGTTCTGTCTGGGTAGAGACAGCCATTGTTCTCGCAGTGAGCGCTGCTGGCTGCGGGTAACACTGGGTCCCTCTGGGCAACAGCGTGAATGAGGAGATGCTGCTTTATGTTCAGGCATCTCCCAAACAATCAGATAACAGCATCGTTCATTTGGAAATGTATCAAATAGGAAGAATTTGAAACACTTTCAGGTGTGCTAAGTACATAAAATCTGAAAACTTTTTTGTGGGAAAGAGCAGTAATTATACTTGCCCTCAAAGCCATGAGGCAGTCGGATGAACTTTTTGTTGTTACCATCCAACCCCCACTGTAGAGTATCTTGTCCGTACCACTGTGCTTGCAGTGGAGTTAGATGGAGTTTTAAAAGAACAAAATTCAAGTCCAGCTTTTGAAAATATGACTGGTTTTAAAAGTGGCTTTTCTTATTCTAAAAGCGAGAAAGTAATCTCTAGGAGTTTAATACATTGCGTTATTAAAAGAATGCCGTTTTAAAAATGTAAAACTTTGTATTGTTTAGATTGAATTTGGCGTTTCTTTGTACTAGCAGTAGTGAATTACATGTTGAAACTTGAGAAAATTTGAGTTGATAACTTCTACAACTTGTATGCTACTTTCCTGTGTACGGTGTGCTCCTTGGTTTGCTTTCTGTCATTACCGTACGTCAAACAGTAAGGCACAAGTACGCGGTTCTCCCATTTCATTGTTTCACATCTTGCTGATTCTTGGGGTTTTTTTTCCCTGGTATTTTCTAAGCTGCTGTGTAACACTGTGTTTCTACGTTTGTATGCTCTTAGAGCTTTTTTTTTTTTTTTTGGCAAGGGGCAAGTTATTCCCTGAAAGCTAATACTGCAGACATCAAAGAAGATTCATAGCTATTAGCATAAATGGCCTAAGGCATTTTTTCTTCCCCTTGGCTTTATCTTCTAAAATTCTTTTGGATTAATAAAGGATTTCTTGTTACTCAAAACTGCATCACATAAACTCTGCTTTTCCTAGAGTATTGAGTTAGCTTTAGCTAGGTTTTTTGGTTGATTTATTTGTTTTTTAGACGCTATCACTGAAGCATCCAGCTGCTGGATATTATCTTTCCCAGGCGCTTACCTAAGTTGCGGTGCTGTCCCTGCTGGCTTGTACCATTACGTGGGATTTGGCTTCGTATTTTTGATGGTGCATAGCAGCTCCCAGTTGGATGATGTAGGGAAATCGCTTCCCTCTTTAGGGAAATGATAATTGCTTAGTTTTTTCTCTCTAGTTTCTTTAAAATTCCTGTCTCTTGTTGCTTGAATGTTAGATAGTTTTCTGTTGCCTATGACCAAGAACACAATGCACTTCTACATCATGTTTAGTTCTCGGATGTTATTTGAGGAAGAATGTGGCTGTTGCCTATTTCTTTCTGTTCTTGAGCCACGTTGCTGTGTTTCTCATTGGAAAGCTAGTGTTTATGTAGCTTGTTTCAGGGTTTTTTTTTAAGATCTTTTCTTTTGATCTTCTCTCTGCGTGGCAAATACACATCTGCTGTGTGCTTGCCTGCCACTCCCTTGTG
Source organism: Chlamydotis macqueenii (assembly GCF_036417535.1). Lineage (NCBI taxonomy): Eukaryota > Metazoa > Chordata > Aves > Otidiformes > Otididae > Chlamydotis > Chlamydotis macqueenii. Next base: position 3,020,445 of record NC_141574.1, on the reverse strand, counting down.
AAAATGTGAACTCTATTTACTTTAGTGTTGGAGTTCAGTGATACATTTCAAAAGAAAAGTTTTTTGGAGGAGCCTAGGTCAGAGGCAGGTTGAGTTTTAGGGCAAACCCAGCTGCTTTGCTAGTGTGGGGGCGTGGCTACAGTAACTTATAAATCTCTGCTCAGGGTAAATGATAACGGGAAACAGGCTTAGAGAAACATTTGATCAAAAACCTCACTGTTCTTTCCTCTCCCCTCAACGCTTTATCGGAAGATCCATCGTAATGTATCATAGAAGATATAAAATGCCATTCCTGTACATGAGCTCATGTTTTCAGAGTTTTAACCTCTCTGCGACACAGCATTACATTCTGCTTCACTTTACTTTCTGCATTTCTCTTCCTGTGTTATGTTGTCGTCCTGAGTTGCCAAGCCTTGCCTGATGGTTTTTCAGTCTCTACTCATTGTCTAATAAGAGATTTCCAGAAGGCACAATGGAGGTTAATTTAACAAAATTTAACAAAATTTCACGTGTGCTAAGTGGCAGGTATTTGCAATAGAGAGGGAGCAGCTGTCTCTTTTTAGCCTTCAATGGGTAGGAATGCAATTCTGCCCTTCAGGCTTGGAATATGATAACACACAAATTTCTAACGTATCTCTTTAAAGTAAATAAGCATCAGCTTACACTTACATGAAAACTTCATTACTTTTCTGTTAAGTAGATGGCAGAAGCTGAAATTATTTCTCTAGAGAAATGAGTGTTTCAATAATGCTGTGTTTTATTGTCTGCATTTGGCTGTCGTCTCACGAAGCTTCTGTTAATCCTTGAGATGGAAAGGCAGTGAGGAGATGGGGGAGGCAAAGGAGGGGTTTTTTGGAGTTGTTGTGAACTGGTTCAACAAAGGAGTCTTTTCTGGCGGTGCTGAGTCAGTGCTGGGTATCATGTCGAGTGGATGTGGTTGAGTCTCTTGTGAAGACATCTGCCTTCTCCACCCGCCTAAACCCCCAAACAAAAAAATACCTCCCTGTGAAGCACTGTGCTGCTTAAGGTTTGTGTAGCCTTAGGGTGCTACTCTGAGTGTGAGATGCATGAGAAATAGCTGTGTCAGTACTTGGGCACTGTCTGTTTCAGTTTACCATACCTTGGAAGGGAGGTGGAAGGGATTTAATGCTGTGTATCACAGGGTTTTGGAAGTGAATTTTTATCAGCGTTGAGAAGAGTGATGTGGTGGCTTTGTGTTTTATTTTTCATAAAACCCAAAGCAATTTGAGCGTTGGGTATGTAAAACTGCCTCAATATGTGAAATCACTTGACATCTCCAACAGTGAAAACTCTTGCCCTGCAAGAGACAAAGCATGTTGTACTGAAACAATGTTCTGTAAGTAGTTCTGTGTTACTGAACTCAGTGTGATTTTGTTGGGACGACAGCCCCGTTCTATTGTCAGAACAATACAAGCTGTAGATCCGTGGTGCTGCTGTATATCGAAATGGTTTATTCAGACACCACTTAGAAGATCTCTTTACATCTCCTAAGGTTGCTGCATGTTCGAAATGGGAACTGTAAATATCACTTGGGAGAAGAAACGTTCAAACTCGCTCAGTCTTACATGGACAAACTTGCAAAACATGGTCAGCAAGCAAACAAGGCAGCACTCTACGGGGAGCTGTGCGCACTGCTGTTTGCCAAGAGCCACTATGATGAGGTGAGTGGGATCTTGGTTTCCTTTTTCTTCAGAAAACTCGTTACGGAATCTGCTAGGATGTTCCACGACTGGCTCATTATTCATGTTATCTTTCTAGCTGGAATGAGCTCCTAATACTTTTTTGGTACCAGTACCAGAGGAACATTTGATTTATTGACTTTTTTTTTATATTGTTCTGAATTACTCTGCAAGCTCTTAACAGTACTTTGGCCAGCATTAAGAAACGACGTGTGATAGATTGGTAGTTTGTGTTGGTCATCTGTAAGTGAAATATTATTAAAAGCTTATTTTATTAGGTAAAAAATGAATAGCAGAACACACATAACAAATCTTTGCACCTGTTTTATAAAAACTGTATCTTAAGTGTAACTGCTGTATAAACTCCACTTTTCCTTTCAGTCCTAAGTACGCTGACCAGGAAGTTGTCCCATACAATAGGAATTGTGAGGATTGCTTAAAGATTATTTTAAAAGTCTGTAAAAGTCACTGTATTAATACTACTGTAGGCTACTCTGAAATACACATTCAATGTTAACCTTCAGAGTGCTTTTTAAGTCTGTCTTTTAAGACGTAGCTGAACAAGTTGCATTACAAATAAGCAATTAAACAGGTTTTGTGATTATTTTTTCATAAATTTTGTAATATAAATGACTAGTTTATTTTTCAGAGCCAAGCAATATTTTTCTTAATGTTGCAACGTAGTTGTCCTAGCTTAGTTGCTGGCTGGGGCTAGACCGCAACAGCAGCGGAGTTCCAGCCTCACGATGTTGGTGACTCTGTTCCGCAGGCTTATAAATGGTGTATAGAAGCTATGAAGGAGATCACGGTCGGCCTTCCTGTAAAAGTAGTAGTGGATGTTTTACGACAAGCTTCAAAGGTGAATTTTAACTCTTCCACACTTCTGTAACTAAATTACTACCAAAAATGGGTGAGGATAGGTAGTACCTCCAGAATTCTTGAGTAACCAGGTTCTTCTTATGAGCCTTACAGCTTATTTGTGTTTTAGTTGGTCTACCTCAGTCTCAGAGAAGTGGGGGGTTGGTTTTTTTACGGCTGTTCTAATGAACATCACAACAAAGTTAACCAGAGAGCATTCCATGACAAGGTGACTTATTTCCCTGTTGAATCTAGACCAGGTACAGTACCACCCTTTAGTTAGGCATTTATGGCAGAATGAAAGACAAGTTTTATTAATGTTATCTGTGAACCTTTTCATAAATAACTGAAGAGTCCTTTAGTAACCGTGATGGTATTTCGAAATCACAAACAGTAGTTAGCAATTGGGCCAGTGTCTGGCGGAGATGAGTTCTGAGTGTGCAGCTTCTCATATGCCTCATTTCAACCTCTTTAGGCTTGTGTTGTAAAACGAGAATTTAAGAAGGCAGAACAGCTAATAAAACATGCAGTATACCTTGCCCGGTAAGTGGCATTAAAAAAAAAAAACCTTTTAAATATTATACTTAACTTGCCTCAATTTGTAATACAAGTCTGTTTCTACAGGGAGCATTTTGGAGCCAAGCACCCCAAGTACTCTGATACGCTGCTAGACTATGGATTTTACCTGCTCAACGTAGACAATATTTGCCAATCTGTTGCAATCTATCAGGTAGGCAGCAGGGGTAAATGTCTGTCTGCAACTTCTGTTGATATTCATAATCTCTCAGATGTTTGTACTGAAATTCACATAAAGTAAATTAATAGTTGATTTAATTACTGCAATGTTTGTTCTTAAAAAAAAAAAAAAAACCACAAGTATGAGATTTTGCCCTTTTTTCTTTTTTTTTCCCCCCTGACTCTTAAGTGGCTTTTATATATTTACTGCCTCAAGAATGTAGGTATAGGCCTACAGAATTTCAGTAGACTTCCCCACCACCACCTTAACAGTGAGAGATATTACTTTGTTTTTTTTTCTGTATTAACCGATGAAATGATATTCTTTGAATTTTCAGACAGCTCTTGATATCCGGCAGTCGGTGTTTGGAGGTAAAAACATACATGTAGCTACGGCTCATGAAGACTTGGCTTACTCTTCCTACGTTCACCAGTACAGCTCTGGAAAATTTGACAATGCCCTGTGAGTACAATTGTTTGAGGTACTAGCAGCAAATTTAGTACTGTAAATGGAGAAAAAATGTTCTTAAATGATGCAGACTTTCCAATTTAAATGCATCTGTTTATTGCATTCATGTTTCTAATATGTTATCAGTCAGCTGCTAACTTAAATACATATATCTTGAATTTTTTTGTTTAAACTCTTTCAGATTCCATGCTGAACGTGCTATTGGCATTATAACTCACATTCTCCCAGAAGACCATCTTCTCTTGGCATCCTCAAAGAGAGTTAAAGGTAGTACCCTTAACTGCGTGCTGGGACAGACAAAAGTCGTTGAAATACCTTTATCCTGTTCCCTAGCAGAGGCAATGCAACGTCAGTTGTGTTTTTCAGAGGTCACTCTGGAATATTTGTAGTCCTCAGTGTTCTCTGTCACATGCTTGTGAAATACGAAAACCCTTCTGTTAAAACTTAGCCAGAAGACTTGCAGGGGCAAGTAAATATACAGAATATAAAAATCTACACTGGGAGCCTGATATCTGGTCATACCTGTCTGAAAACAGTTCGTAATAAACACAAAGCCTGATCAGAAGTCTCCCAAGATGTCTCGGGTAGATGGCTTTCTGCTGCCTACAGTTAACATCTCGTTGTGTGTGGAACACAGTGATGATGTGTGTTTCTCTCCTGTACTCAGCACTTATCCTGGAGGAGATCGCCATAGACTGTCACAATAAGGAAACTGAGCAGAGGTTACTTCAGGAAGCTCACGACTTACATCTGTCCTCGCTGCAGCTAGCTAAAAAAGCCTTCGGGGAGTTTAATGTACAAACAGCAAAACACTATGGCAACCTTGGAAGGCTGTATCAGTCTATGAGAAAGTTCAAGGTAAGATTACATTGATGTAAAGGTCGTGACTTACAACCTGCCAGACATCTATAAATCTGTCACAACAAACGATGATTTTCAATGTCTGCAAATCAGAACTGCCTTGGGTAGTTTTATGGTTGGGAAGCCTCTACTTCATCATTCATCTCTCCAAAACTTTGTGCAGAAGTAATCCATTAAGATGCACAATGCCTTCAGAGACCAGGTGACAGAAATTTTGAAGACAGAAAAAGTGATGCTGTTGGCTGATCCACTTAACGAAGAATTCGGAGAAACTTGATTTTTGTTTTCTTACTTGCTTTCTTCCTTTTTGCCCTTGATAAAATACTACAGACTACGTAGCCCCTACAGACTTATGTCTAAATCTTCTTTCCCCTGGTTTTTATGGCGTAGTGAGTGGTGTCTGACTGACTATGTGAATTTGATCTCGTAGGAAGCAGAAGAAATGCACATCAAGGCGATTCAGATTAAGGAGCAGCTTCTGGGTCAAGAAGATTATGAAGTTGCCCTGTCAGTGGGTCACCTAGCTTCTCTCTATAACTACGATATGAATCAATATGAAAATGCCGAAAAGCTGTATCTGAGATCCATAGCGATTGGTAGGTGATTCTTACAGCGTGGAATTCACAGCAGTTTTAATACTGTAGGAAACGTTAGAAAGCACATGAAAGCTTTTAGTAAAGAACTTAATGAAATGCAAGATGTTGATTGTAGATGTGTTTTCAGTCTACGTATAACGCTTTTTCTTGGACGTTCTCCTGGAAACTGAATTCTGGAATTGTATTATTTTCAGGCTCCCTCAGAGTTCACTCTCAAAGCATCTGGCAAGTGACTGGTTAAAAGCTTGAACATTAGTCTTTAGACTACATTTGGAAGTTGCGGCTAAAACTTAACTGCAGAATGTAGTTAAATTTTGGAAGAAATGGAAAACTATTGTGCCTGTTAGGCTAACTGTGCTCTCATTAAGTATTTTTTTCTTGCCCATTATCATTGCAGTGAATTTACAGTTCCAAATGGAATGCCTCTTTGGGCCATGCTGTAGCTCAGATCTGAGAGACAGTCTTAATTCATGCGGTTACAATGTGCGGGGCGTTACAGAAAAAAATATGATTTTAACGTAAAAACCTGAAAAAGAACTTAACTGTTTAAATTTAGTTTGGAGTGAAATTGGGACACAAAATGACTGCCTTCTTTATTAAGCTGGTAGATTTTTATGCATGTCAAGCTGTAGTGCAATTAATGACCATCAGGTCATTAATTGGTAGAGTCCCTGAGGACAGGTTACACTGCCCTTACAGGAGAAAGTGGATAGAATTGAAACCCTCATCCAGGAGGCTTGCGTGTCGCTCATGTTCCTGATTTCAGTAACAAAAACGTGATGATTTGCCATAACGGAAAGGTTCCGGTCGGTAAAAATGGCGTGAGAAATAAGATGCAACCTATGGGTGGATCGCCTTTTTAATTTTGTTTTCTTTTGGATTTCTTTAGGAAAGAAGCTTTTTGGTGAAGGATACAGTGGACTTGAATACGATTACAGAGGTCTCATTAAACTGTACAATTCCATTGGCAATTATGAGAAAGTTTTTGAATACCACAATATTTTGGCCAATTGGAACCGGTTGCGGGATCGGCAGTTCTCAGTTACAGATGCTCTGGAGGACGTAAGCACCAGCCCTCAATCCACTGAAGAAGTGGTCCAGTCTTTTCTGATGTCTCAGAGCGTTGATGGACAGAGTAGCTAAGAACTTGGTCGTTAACCAGTTAAGGTTTTTTCCCCCAGGTTACAGGGGGAAAAGTCATACTGTGAAATCTAAACCATGTAGTTCTCTGGGGGCTGGAATTTGCGTTGAAACACTGGTCCAGTCTGCTGAAGAGTGCCCATACGGATGAATGTGTGTTAAATTCTTATCAGCATGTGTATGGCATGTTTAGTTTGGCTCACATTTTTAACTTGGTATTCCTGAAAACCCCTTCTTTCTCTCTTCTTTCAAAAGAAGCTACTTTGCAGAAGGTCTGCAAGAAAACATTAAATAAAACTGTTTGAGTTCAAAAGAGTTGCATTCTTATTACGAATGGAAGGTTTCATCAAGAGCTTTCTTCTGATACGTAGAAAGAATCAATGCTGTGCTATAAGAAGCTGTACAAGAAAGGTCTTTCTACCGTACGCATTGTAGCAGAGTTAATTGTAAATATCAAGAAAAGGGAGAATGCCCTAGCCTTGGCTGCTGCCTTATGAAGAAAAGTGGCAAAGAACCACTCTGGAGAGCAACGTCCTCCCTGTGAACCATGCCAGGTTGCTAAGCAAGTCGCCACCGTATGTTGTTGTTAACATCCTGAGCTGGACCAGTGTTCATCTGTAAGTGACAGAAGATCCAGCAGACCAGCAATCTTAGCTTGGTACTCACCAGGAGTGCTAATCTTCTGAACAGGACCAGGAAATCAAAAGTGGACCAGCCTGCTAGAAACAGTTTTTGGACCAGTGGCTTTAATTTAATATTTCTGCCCCTGCATTCACTTTTACAGTAGAATTATTTCATTTAGATGTATGATCAGTGCGAAATTATATTCATGTAATAGATACAAAACTAGGAAGTGAACGTTCTTAGCGGTTGCGATGGCATGTCTTTACCTAGTAAGCTTCTACAAATATTCATGTCAGTGCCATGGCGAAAACTAGAAATGCTTAACTCCTTGCTGCAGCCACCTTTTTTCCTTGTTGGATGGGCTTACTCTGATAATTGAGGCAGTAACTTGTTTATACCAGTTTTGTATTACAATCCAGTTCAATTTTCTGTTTCTGGAGAACACAACTTATTGTACAGTTTGCAGGGGTCAGTGGAAAATGCCAAAAAGCACAACAGGTCTCTTTTGTGATGCTTCATTTCTACATTAAACAATAGTACAACCAGAAACTGATTCCTTTATATTAATTTAAAAAGCAGAAGTCAGCTGTAAAGATCCTTTAATAATGCCTATCTCACTAGCTTGTCTTAATTTTTCTTCTGTTGGGGGAGGCTGTTTGATTGTGTGGGGTTTTTTTTTTCTTTTGTGTTTTGTGGGGTTTTTTGTTTGGTGGTTTGGTTTTTTTGGTTGGTTGTTGTTTGTTTTTTTTTTTTTTTTATGTTGAGGGAATACTCATTAGAAAGTCTGTGTAACATAGCAAGCTACACACAACTCAGTGCTGTTACCTCAGTTCTTACAGGGGCACAAGCAGCGCTCCTGTAGTTCGGATTCTGTCAGTTTGGGGTTTTCTCCCTTCCCCCTATTTTCAGGGGTTTATAACTTGGCCGTGGAAGATCAGTCCAAGCTGAGGCTCAGCAAGCACGGTGCCTGCAGGACTTGGGCTGGATGTTTTGTTTGGGTCTGGTTTTATTTTCTTTATGAAGTTTGGGACAGGGAAAGCTGCTTGGTGGTCTTCAAGAAAAGAGTGCAGAGAAAGAAAACGTTTCAGACACAGCTTTGAGCTGAATGGCTCTTTTAAGACCTGAAATTTTCCAGGCCAATAGTTCATGTACTGGTGCCTTCAAGTATATTTTTGGGGGAAAGGCTGAATAATACCAGCTTTAAAATGCAGTCATGTAATTAGGGAATGCAAATTTAATGATCGCATACTTGGAATATTTTCACTGATGTGAAAAGAAGTATTTGCATTAAAAAAACAAAACAAAACAAAACCCTGTGGTATTAAGACTTAGACTGCAGTATATCCTCAACGACTGTTCAGTGAAAATCCAACTTAAAATGATGCATACTTTTAAAAATGTAATTTCTTTACGTTTCTGTTTTCGTTTATGACTATTTTAGGTACTACAAACCAATTCGGTATTTACAAGGTGAAATGTTTCTATCCCGGAATGCCTGTAGAGCAGGCACTGATGAATTATGAAGTTCTTAAGAATTCTTAAGTCCTATTAAGATTATTTAATTTTAAATTAAGCGTGTAATACCAGTGTCAGAATTTAGGTGGGGAAGGTGTGCTTAACATTGTCCTAAAGAAGCTGTGTAGCTTCTGTACTGCAGAAGTGTTCAAAAGCTTCGAACTGGGTACGTGGATTTACACTGACATTGTCTGGAGACCGTTTATTTGCTCAGGGTTTCCGGTCGAGGGTCTCCATTTCCAGCTTTTGCGTAAGGAGTCCCAGAGATCTGAGGGCTTTGTGCTTGGGATGAGGAGCATATTTCACTGATACCAGCAAAAGGGGTCCCTGAACCACTGCTGTTATTTCAGCTCTGGTTGGTGTCTGCATTTCATTTTTTGCCGTAGGTTACGGCAACCAGGAGAGCTTTCAACGCGTGGCAGTTAGGGAGGTGTCGCCCTTCTACCTGGTAACCAAATGCATTAGTTCAGTTTGTTTAACCGGTAGCTTTCTTCTCAAATCTTGCTGGTTGGGTGTCCTTTTCTTTCTTTCCTGAAGCTACTTCACCAGCATGCTGTATGCTTTGGTGTGTTGGCTTGTCTGGAAGGAATTAAGGCCTGAAAGTCACCCAGAGTTCTCTTTGGTAGTGGACTTTGTCCAAGAAATGTGACTTGGCCAAAAGTAGTTGCAGTGATCTCTGTTAGGACAACTGGCGTGCTTTTCATGTGACAGAGTGAAATCCTTGATTTGACTTTTGGGTTTAACTTCTCACTGTAGCATCTCCAACTCTGGTCATGCCAAGGCATGTAAATTCTGCAGAAAGGTGGTGGTGGCCGGTTGCTAAAGTTGTTATAGCGCAGGAGGTTACAGAACAACTTTGTAGCTGCCTACAAAGTGCTGTTGCCCGCTCTGCATGCTGTAGCTCCGAACCCTCACCTCGCGTTGTCCTTGCTGCGGCTGTAACGCTTATTTTCCATGTATTAACATAAAACCGGCCTCTCTGGTTTTTGGTTCTGTATCTCCTAAGTTGAGTTTTCAGAGGATAGCCGAGATGTCTCTCTTGGCATCTGGAGACTATTTGCCATGTTGTCGTGTTAGTCATTAATTACTGTTACTGTCTCTGCTGTTACAGTTTGTTTGGTGTTTTTGAGAAAGGAGTCTGCAGCTGGGTGACTTCCGAGGAAGGTGCATGGCTTGTCCCTCCGTGAGGGTCCCTCCGTGCCAGTGTGGCTGCACTAGACCTCACAGAATTGCCTCAGTATTTTGTGATGTCTGCAGCAGGCAGAGCTGAAGGAGCAGAGGCTGTAATGCCCTATGTTCTCCAGACTCTGTGGTTTTTCAGCGCAGAACTTGCCAACGCAAACCCTGCATCTCCCTCCCTCCCCGCAGAGGCAGAACTGGGGAGTTCCCCTGCGGTCGCACCCCAAGAGCGGCTTCCGTACGCGTGGGGGTGTACGTCAGCCTTGCACGCTGGGAGAGCTCACGTCCCCTGTGAGTTTGGTACCCAACTCTGAAGCACTGGGTGAAGTTAGTTAATTATTGGCGTTCATACGCGCACAATGCGCCTGCCTGAGCAGGTGCTGTTTGGTGCTGGTGTTAAGGGGGAGAGCTGTGAGTGGAAATGCGTCTTCAGGATTTTTTTTGAAGGTGAGTAACTTAGTCACGCCAGAGGAGTTGGATGCAAGAGGTGAGGACACGTATCACGTTAAGGAAAATTATTTTAACTATTGTTTAATTTAGACTCTTAGTATTTTCTTTTCAGCATAAAGTTGTTTGACTGGGTAATTTGTGTGTCCTGTTTTACACAAACACTGCAGTCTGTAAAGAGAGGGAGGAAGGTGATGTCAGGATTCCTCCGCTGTTCCTAGGAGCAGGGCCGTTCTGGGTGACTTTTATGGAAGGGGAGAAGTGCGCAAAGATTTAAAGAGCTGACACAAGAGGAAGGGGAAAGGCACAGAAAGATATCTGCAAATAAAGATATCCCTCAGCTACTTGAAGTAAAGCAACCAGTGACTGTTTGGCCCCAAACAGTTGTTTGGTCGCTTTTAGAGCAAGATGCTAATTACAACCCGTGCGTGTCTGCCTCCGTGTCCTGGTCTTCGTGTGCGCTCTTTACTCTGTATCCATACCTGTTGTTTAAGACTTCTCTTTTTTTTTTTTTTTTTTGCACATGATTTTGTTTAAATAATTTTGAAGGGGTTTTGTTGTTGATTTCTAACTTATTAGGACAATAATGTTCTTTTATAACTTTAAAAATGAAGTTTTTCTTTAAACGTGCTGCGGTCTGAAATTTGCTAAAGGTGCCATTGCGCTGCTTCTCGCGGTACAAAAAATGCACATTTAACCTGATTTCCTTTTTATGCTCCGAGGCTTTGGTAGAGTACAAAAAGGAGAATGCAGCGTGCCTAAAACATGATGGAAGCTGTTGACAAAAACTCCTCTTGATTTATACAGATCAGATTAGGCTCCACAGGTTAGCAGCAAGCAGTGTGGGGGACGTGTTGCTGTTACCAGTTTTAACTGGAGATCCTTCCCTCTGCTGCCTGTGCGGAAACCTTTTTATCTCAAGCTCATTGTTTCTTTGTTTCCTTATGTTTTATAAAAGAAAATTACTGGCCAAACATTGGTTGCAAATCTGACTCTTTGTTGTGGGTGTTCCATGTTTGACACCACTGGCCTGTTGCACCTTGTGTTTCTTGGCTGCGCGAGGATTTCTGTGAGAAGCGAGGAAGACATTTCCTTGACCTAGAAATAAACTAAAACACGTACGAAAAATTGGCAGCACTGGTAACGCTGTTGTCCCTAAATCTCAGGAAAGTTTGAGGCAGTGAAACAGGTTTCCCTCCGGTGATCTAGCGGCGCGTGCTCTAGGGTCTTGTCTGACAATATCCCATTGCAGTCCTAGGTATCTATAGCATGAGTGGCCTTAGTGAGTTTGTTGAAGTGCACATTTTTTTTTTTTTCAAAAGTAAATTTTAAGATGAAAAAGATATATACTATATAAATATATAGAGATATTTAGAAACTTGGTTTGTGGTGCACAAGTTCAGTGTTGGATCGCTAAATAATTGTCGCAGGTACCATATGTGTAACTCTTTTCTTTTCTGTATATTCCTTTATGAGAAGCGATGTTGCCATGGTAACTACAACTTTACAATTTCTTCACTACTTAATGATGTGAATGAACTCTACATTTTATTGAATATTACCAGGTTCAGTACTATTTTTATACTTTATTGAACTACAGGGGATTTTAATTTAATAGCATTTTAAAAAAGATGTTGCTTGAACTGTACAACTGTATAAATTGAACTACTTACACGAAAACCACCTCTGAACCAGTCTCCACCTGTAGTGCCACATCCATTTCTGAGTAGCTTGATCATTACTAGACTTTGAAGACCACCCTACTTGTCAAGACTAACGTTTCGTATCCTACTTCTCCCAGACTGCAGTGCCCGCCATGACTTGTAACCATCTGACCATACTGTTTGTAACCAGCATTGTGATATTCTGTAACTGTATTGCTAAAATGACATATTGACCTAATAAATATAGTGTTCCCGCATTCGGAAGTATCTGCAGTGAATTCAGTTAAAACTTTGCTTTCGATAAATACCAGCCCTCTCGCTCCCCGTTACCGCGCCTTACCGTGACACGTATGAAAGTGGGTGTTTGGCTGTGTCCGCTTTTTAACAACGAGGCAGAGCAAGGTTGGAAGGTGAGCTGCTCTGAGCACAGCACCTGGGGCGCTGAAGCTGGCTTGCAGTGGGGTCTGTGTTTGTTGTTTGCTCCAAGCAATTTTTGCCAGTGTTACCTTTATTCTGGTGAATCCAGCCCTGGTGTTCGTCTGGGCTGGCTCTGCAGAGGTAGAACTGGGCGCCTCCTGGAAGCGAGTTGGCTCCCTGCGCTGCCTGCCTGCGCCTCTTCGCTGCTCACTGCAGCGCAGCCCCGGGACGTGAGGACAGTTTGTCCTGATGATGGTTTAGTTAATGAACCGTAGGGAGAGCAGGTCATGCGCTCAGTCCGTGAGCGTCCGGTTTGTCCAGTCCATTTCAAAACCAGATTTAATCTTGGTTGGTGATACCATCACTGCTGGGATTACTGGAAGAAGCTGTACAAGGCTGACTAACTTCCCTTTGGTTTCTATAAAGGTCTGATCATCCAGCTCTGGGGTGCTTTCATTGTAGCTGGCCGCTTCATTGTGTTTGATCCTCTTCAGTGTATACTGAGTTGTAAACGTGGGTGCCTCTTCACCTGGAATCTCCTGACACGCCAGCGGTTGAATTAAAAAGCAGAAGCACTAGAAACTGGGCTCTGGGTTTGGATGGCTTTAGTTTTTCCCTTCTGTTGATTTAAACGAGAATATTTTAGACAGCGCGCTCCCCGAATAGATGAAGCTGTATTTATAGCTCAGTAATTCAGACTGTTCTGTGTCAGCACGGTGATGTCTGCGTGCGAGAACACCTTTATGCGGGTTTATCTGGAAACTTCCCTAAAAGCTCACTGCCAGTGAAAAGCCATGCGGCTCCCTCCAGTCTCCAGCTGCACCAAAGCTCCTGGAAGGGGGGGCTGTATCCCGACTGTCCAGCGAGGCTGCGGAAGGAGGAGGAGGAGGGTTTCCCTTCCCTGCATTCAGGAGTAGATGAGTCTGGTCTAGTTTCGTCTGGTCGATGGAACAGGTCTGTAATGAGACTTAGGGTCTCCCACTTTCCCTGCTTGATGGGGCTTGGTTTTTTGTTTGTTTTTTTTTTTCTCCCCTGCTTGTTGATCTTTTTATTTTTCTTTTTTCCCCTACTTGTTTTTTTTCCCCTAAAGTAGCCATGGGAACACAAAGTCTCTTGTGTAAGTGAGCAGTCACAGCACAAAAGCATCTTGTGTGGCTGCCTGTGCAGAGGAAATGTTGGAAATCAGCATTTGTAGGAGCTTTTATTTTTAAACCATCAGGTTTCTGAGTCATTTCATTTTCAATTGCCTGTAGATGACCTATAACCCTCCAGTTGTGCGCAGGGCTCAGGCAGAGGTCTCTCCTCATTTCACAGGTCTGCAATTTCAGTTTTCAAAGGGAAAAATGCCTTCAAACACTGGTCCAGCTGTTAGGAGGCCAAGTGCAACTGGAAGGTGCTGCGTGCTGAGGAACCCAGGTAAGGTCTCTGGGCCAGGTTCGCCTCTTGTAAAACAAGGATGACTCCAGAGGTGGTGAGGCTGAAGTCCTCAGGACTGTGGCAGTGCCCACCACAGTTCTGTAGCCTGATACGTCATATCCATGCAAATTTAAATGGGTGAAAGATGCAAGTCCCTGGGCATCTGCTTGTGTTCCTACAACTTTCTCAATTCCTTCCCTTCTCCCCAGGGGAATGTTGACGTTTTGAGAGCGCTGAAACGAAACAACCAAGCACACAGCAGCAACAGGGGACTCAGTAAAAAGTCTATTCCTTCAGGTCGTACGAAGAAAGAATTAACAACAAAATCCCAAACTGTTCCTGCCCAGGTAAAAGTAACCTGGTGGTGAAAATGGAGGTATGAGGCTGTCCTGCTGATTTTTGGGGCGGTAACAAACTAAGCTGGGTACAAGCTGCCCTCAGTAATGACTTCTTCCCCTGGTTAGTCTGAGCAAAGTCCAAAACCCTGACATCAGCAGGAATCACACTCTTCCTTGTGCTGACGAAACGTGACCACAATCCCCTCGAACTGGCCTGAGGCGAGCTGCTGGGGGGAGACTGGTTTGTTTGTGGGGGGTTGGGGTTTTTTTAAACGTTAAGAGAAATGCTCCCTTAGACTTCCTGAAGCATGAGGAGCTCATTCAGGCTGGCAGAACATCTAGCATGTCCCTGATGGGGCCGGCTCCTGTCCTGGGGATGTCTGTCCCAGGGTGACCGGCTGCCAGGAGGCGTCTCTGCTGCGGGGCTGTGAGCAGCACAAGTTCTGCTTATTCCTGACATCTTTTGTTTTCCTCTGAACAAAGTTTCTGCTTCCTGTGGCACAAAATGTCCTGAACTTAGCTGTCAATAGTGGCCTCTGCTTGTGTCTCTTCAGGTTTGTGAGTTTGGGGGTAAAGGGGTTTTTGTCTTTTTTTTTTTTTCTGTCTTTTTTTTTTTTTCCCTTTGGTTCTACATGACACTTTATAAATTGCATGAAAATCTTACTTTCCTGAAGAGCCAAAGCCGAGGTTATGCCACACTTCCATAAATTCCCTGATGCCCCATTTAAATGGAAAAGACAAACAGCCTGCGTTAGGAAACGTGCATTGAGTGCTACAAGCTGTGCAGTTGTGCAAGCCTGCTGTGGTAGCCCCGCTGCCCGCCAGCTTCCAAAACTGAACAGCAGGAAAACACAATCCCAGTCATACTGCGTGCGTGGCACTGGTGCATCCTGTAGTTTATACCAACAGTTTTCTCATTGTGCTTTGAGAGCAGGGACCTCCAAAGGTGCAATATTTTCTTTGCCCGCATTGTCCGTTAGGATACGGAGATTATTTCTGGCAGATCTCAGTCTTCCTTGAGAGCTTTCCTGTCACTTCTAAGTCACCTCAAGTCCTACTGAAAAAACTGTAGAATAATTCAAGTCTTGAGCAGGCTTTAATCTTGCTCAGTTCTGTCCTAAACCAGTGTGACAGTTTGAGGGCATGCAGGGATTTTCTCATGCAGCTACCTGCACTGCTACATTTGGTTTATAGAGCGTGTGCTATGGAGAAAGTTCAAAACATTCAGCTGAAAGAAATATTCTGTTATTCTAAGAAAACTCCTCGTGTTCTGCTGCTGAACCAGGCCTGCACCACGGAAGTGTCTGCTCTTACGCACAATGAAACCCAATGCAAGTAGCTCAATCTGTTGCCCAGTGAAGGCAACGCGTGGCATCCTCCTTCGCAGCCTCTCACGAACGGTTTTGTGCGTGCACTTGGCAGCGGTGCCTCCATGGGCAGCACAGCCAGGGACTTCAGTCTCCTGCCAAGGTCTGGGGATGCGATCCAAGATGCCATTTCAGAAAAATCTGTTGTCTTGATTCTAAAAATGGCCTGTGTAATCTGCCCTTCCAAAGGGATCTAGGAGGGATTTTTCTTGCTTGGGTGCAGATCTGAAGACAATAACTAAACCCTCTACCCCACAATCTGGCTTTACCATGTAGGAAGGAAGGGTCTTTGGGTTTTTCACTGGTCAGACTGAAAGATTCGCATGCCAAGCTATTGATGTTTCTGATGTTTTCTTAAAATCTGGATTCCACCATAAATCAAATCTAGCCACCCCTAAAACAAAGCAGCCAGTTTTGTTACTATTTTCTCTTCACGCTATTCCTATCCCAAAACATTAGCTCTCACATGAGTCTCCTCCTGCAGCAGGAATCAAACCCAGCTACAGCCATCTCCGTCTGGATCAATGGATGGCAGCTGCTGCACCTGCCAAGAACACTGATGTGTGTATGGGCTCGTGGCCATTATTTGCCTAAACCAGTGAGAAATGGCAAGTGTATCTGTAAAAGTTATGGAACCTTTTTACCCAGAATATATTCTTTACACCAATCTCTTCCCTTCCTCTTTTGTTCCCTCCTCCCCAGTCAGTACGGCTGCTGACCATGTGGAGGGTTTTTGTGTGTGCGTGCGTATGATTTGAGTAGAAATGAATGGGGAACAGTTCCTGCTCTCCTCAGAAGAGGGTTTCTGCCATAGTGAGGAAAGGAGCAGCAGTCTGCTTCCTTACAAACCCTCTTGTTCCATTGTTGGGGTTTATACAAAAAGAAAGAGGTAGTAAAGGTAGGTCTGGTACTTACACATCCTTGATCAAGTCTCAGTGCTGGTGCACAGCTGTTAGGAAACTCCAGGACAATAATAAATAAGACCACATGGTTTAAAATAGCATAATTTTCATATTGCTTGGGTTGAAGCGTGTTGCTATGACACTGTATTTCAGTATTTTGTGGTTTTGAGAAACTATGAAGACTGCATTTATTCCTTGCTTCTTGTTCAGGTGATGGTACTGTATTAATTGATTTTTGTCTTTCTGTTGACCTTGGAAGTTTTCTGGGAACCTTAAAAGCAAAAGAAAAAAAAATCACAAAGTAAATGGAAGGTGTAAGCTCTATCTGCTACAGGAGCTGATGATACTGGTGTGCCCAGGCTGTCCCCCGGGGGCTTTACTGGGTGGGTTCTGCGTACGGTTCAATCCCACAAATACATAGGAACACTAGGCTGCTCGTGATGGCTCGCCATCCAGGCTCTCAAGCAACCAGCAATCCCAAACCCTTGCTATGTTCATTACACTTCAGTTGCATTAATTTTTAGTATTTCATGCACTTTGTGTCTCTAGTGCTTTTATCTCCATAAGAATTGGCTGGGTGGTATCTTCCCCGTCCTTAGAGGGGAGCAGACAAGCGGAGGAGGATTGCCTGGAGCCACGCAGCCGGCAGGTTACTGTGGGACTCCTACTCAGCCTCCTGCATCATGCTGTCTAGCTAGCTCTTGGTTTTTTTTACTTTTAGTTTATCAATTTGGATTTTAAGGGCTCCCTCAGAGCTGTTACATACCAGATTGGACTTTTTCAGAGGTAAATAGAGAGACTGGGGAGAAAAGAGATGAAAAGCGAGATGGTTATGAGTGTATGAGAACTCCCACAGGACATGTGATTGCATTTTAGCAGCTTGAAAATAGGCTTGTGTGGGACAAATCCTGCTTCCCCAGGCAGACTGTGGCACCTGTTTGTGGCAAAGCCCATCTCATCAGCGATTGCTTCTAATGTCCCTCTTTCCTTCCTCCGTTGGGGTGTGTGTCTGCTGAAGTTCTGGCTGGAGTAAACAGGCTGGCTGGTTAGCAAACACGCCTGCTACAGGTCGGTCTGCATTTTTGCTCCGGAAGACAAGCGTGTGGCTTTGCTAGGCTGGGCCCAAAGGCAAACCACAGCTGTTTTGAGCATCCAGATTGCTATGTAATGACACACTAATTAATGCCAAGTGACGTGGGCCAACAAAGGGCTGTCTTCTCCTTCCTTATGGAGAAGGATGGCCTTATGCTATAGCAGCTTCTCATGCTGCTGTTTTCCCTACTGCCATGTCTCTTCTGAGACAGCAGTTCAACATGCCCAGCTCCTCTAGCTCCACCACTGATCACGGCTTCACCTCCCGATCCTTTTGCAAAAATGCCAGGTGTAGGTGGCTCTACTTGACCAGGAAAATGCTTTTCCTGCTTGGTGCTAGTGTGACACTGGCTATGCGAATACCTCTCATCTGTCCTCGCTGCTGGGCGGTGACTTTGCGAGGGCGTTGGTGGCGACTGTCTCGCTGACCCCGGTGTTCCTGCAGGTCTTTGGTACATCTGCAGAGACCACGACTCAGGTCAAGCTGCTTCCATTTCTTTTCTTCAAGTCCTAGAGCTGGATTTGGGTTTTCTGAAGGACAGCATAAATGCTTAAAAAAAAAAAAAAAAAAAAAGGAAAAGAAAAAAAATTCTTTAAAAGATACTTATATGAGCAAACACCATATGTCGACTCATGCTTGAGCAATAACTCTTGCTTAACCATTGTCCTGTTGGGTGGCAGCAGCGATGAGCTGAGAAATGACTGTGCTGTCTGCATAACTCCCCACCCTGTGACGTGTTTGTTCCTCGCGGTTGAGATCCGAAGCTCCGTTTGGCCCAGCAGCGGGTCCTGCTGGCCTCTGCACAGCCCCGTTTTCTGTGCAGTCTCCCTTCTCACCCCCAGCTCAGCTCTTTGCAGCCCAGCTCACCCAACTCACTCTACCCAAGCACTCACAAATCTGTGTTTTGAAGCAAGAACCCCTCTCAGTACACTGAGGAGAGGACTGTCATTTTTTGGGCACTCTGGGGAGATGGTCAGCAGCTGACAGTGCCATTTGGCTACGTTTGAACCCAGGCTGAAGCGTGTGGTGTGGGTCTGGGCAGCACCCACATCCCACTCTCACGGGCGGGGGGGTGCTGCGGACGGGTGCGCGCTGCCACTGGATGTCACTGTCGCTTTATGGCACGCTGTGTGCCGGGAGGGTGACTGGGGGCGGCGGTAGGGCCCCTGCCCTGAGCATCCTGAGGGTGGTGGGATAGTACCAGGGAGCCAGACGGAGAGCAGCCGCCTGTGCTGCGCGTCCTTCTAGGCTGTCCCAGAGAAAAAACAATTTTTGTCTTGCCAATGGTTGTGCTGTTTGACTTTTTCTTAAGGTTTTTTTTTTTTTCCAAAATAAAAAACTTTCAGCATTTCATCCCAGAAGACTTACTACTTTACTCTCTCAGACTGAGACATAGGGCTGATTTCTGCACCTTTTGGCAGTGTACAGGAGCCAGCGGATCGCAAAGGAAAATGATGCTCTGTTCTAGCCCTAAGCTGAGAAGCAGGTCTGCTCTGATATTTTCAGTAAGTCTAAAACCAGAGAGTTAGGACTAGCGTTTAAATTCAAATGTGGTGATGTTTTTTTAATAACAATTTTTTTAAAAAGCCTAAGAGCGCAAACATGAGGGAAGGGGACATAGATCCCCGATTTTAAGGTGACTAGTGAGCAAGGCTAACAGGTAGCTGCCTCTCTCCTTTAACAAAACTCACAAAATTATCAAATTACTGTGCTGACAACCTCAATCACTTACTAATTAAGTATTGATTCTGTATTTCTACGCTCACTCATCTAAATAACAAGGCGTTTCCAAATAATGTATTTGTTCTGCGCGGAGCGTGCCCGGCCCCCCCGGATGCGCAGCCTGTTGTTTATGCTCTAGCGGGGAGCCGACTGCTGTTCCCTTCCCACAAAGGGCAAAGATGCTTATTTTTCTCCCACTTGTCTTGCATAACAAAAGGCATTTGTCAACCGTTACATAACGGCAGAATTTGTCGCTTCTTCTGCCGGCCTCTTTGGAGGCAGCCTCGTCCCCAGCGCCGCGCAGCCGTAGCCGGCAGGCTCTTGCTGGCTGCAGGTTGGCGCACGCTCCTCGGCACGCGCTGGTGCATCCCGATAGCGCACGACGCAGGGTGACTAATGCTTGTCACCCAGCATTTGTTTTTTTTTCCTTTTTTTTTTTTTTTTCCCCCTCCTCCTTGGAGAGGAAAATGGGGACTTATGTGGTTTGGTTGTGGTTTTTATTTAGGGGAGCAGAAGGATGGGAAGGTGTTTAGGGGGGTTATTTGCTTTTCGCTTTTCTGAGGTGGCAATGGGGAGCTACCCTCAGCCACGTGCCCTGTGGGAGCAGCGGGGTTTGTCCTTAGCTGAGGTCGTGTCCTGGGCTTGGCTGAGCCCTGAGAAGGGCCGTGCTGAAATGGAGCTCGATCCACCCTCTGCGGCACTCGCGAGTTTAAAGGAGCAAGAACGCCTGTCACCGCCTGCTTCCTGGGGCTGCCAGTTGCTTTTTTAAATCTCTCCCAATTAATCTTGGGTGTCTTAAGCTAGCAAGAGGAATTTGTGTTTGTTGTTTGTTTGTTTTTGTTTTTTTTTCTTTTTACAATAGGTTTGATTCCTCATTGTTGGAATATCTTTTTAGAGTCTTAAAAAGACATAAATTATTTGCTGCCCTGTAAATTAAAAGTAAAAACTACATGGCCGACTTCCCCCTTCCTCTCTGACTGGAAAGGAGAAAGCTGTTTACCTGTGACCTCAAACTTATTTATGGCCTTATCACTGCCAGCTATCAGATGACCACAGCTCCCTTTTTAATGTGAAGCAAGCAGCACTCCAGGAACGCAACAAGATCTCGCCTGCTGCTGTTTTGTGATTTACTCAAAATGATTTCCTAGTTGACTTTTTTAAAAATTGTAGATCTGTTTTTATTTTGTTTTTAATAAACTTCTTAAAGTTTGCATTTCTTGTGGACCTTTGAACTTCCTGGTGTGCTCAGCCTTTGCTCAGGAGATACGTTTATGGTTGGCTATGAGTGTGCTTAAATGGGTTAACCCCTTGGAGTCTGTGTCCTTGGGATACTGTTCATTACAGTCTCCTTGTGTAGCTGATGCTCAGGTGCAGAAATGAGCTTTGGCAAGCAAAGGCTTTGCCAGAACTAGTTGCTTGTTTAACTTTCATATCATCACATAAAACTATGGATCGGATTTGGTCTGTAAAGCAGGACTGAAAACATGAGATCGGTGAAGAGCTCTGAAAATTGTAAACAGCACTGCTGGGGACACCAGCTGAGCTTCCCAGAGCTGGCCAGGGAAAGCTGCTGGCTGCTGCGGTAGCTCAGTGCCTGCGTTACGGTGGGAACTAGCAATATCTGCAGGATTTGTGGCCTTTTGATAAACGGGGTCCTCAGCAGCAGGTCTCTCCTTTGACATGGATCAACCCATGTAAGCTGCACCTTGTGGGGTATTAATTTTCCTGTTTGCTTACCAGAAACTTATCCATTTTGTTGTTCTGGATGTACTTATACAGCTTCTGCAGCTGCTTTGCATCCATCTCAGAGAAAAGGGAGACGAACTGCCAGAACACCCTTGGGAAAAGACAGACACACAAATTGTGCATGTGAGTACAAACTTCATCCTCGTCCTTGTTCTGTTCCCTAGTTCTGGCTTGTTGATTGTAACCACTGACATACCCTTTGCACAGCTTTCCTCCCCCTCCTTGTTCTTTCTATTTTTTACTTTTTTTCTCCCCAAAGCTTATAAATTCTAAAGAATTGCTCTTCCTTAAGCACAGGAAGAATTATCTGTTAGCTCAGGTGGCCACATAAGAGCCCCTTAACTTGGAAAGGGATGTTGCTGATGGCCAGCACATCAAAATTGGCCTTGCACTGGGCAGGAGTGAGTGCCACACAGCCTCTGCTGAAATTACTTGCAAAATCTGTGAGCATTCAGCAGTTGGAGCAAGCTACACAAGTCTCCTATTGACACCCAATGTAGGGTCAAGTAGGTGTCTAAATGCCCACTGGGAGCAGCAGGGGCAGGAGCCTGCTGCACTGGGAGCGTTGCAGGTGTGGTACCACCCGAGCCGAGTAAGAGGAGACCCTTACTTCTGCCAGTGCTTGACTTCTGAGGACTTGCAGTACTGCTGGAGAAACAGATCAATCTGGTTCCCAATTACGGTCAAACTTTCCTTCATGTACTTCAGTTTTTTCTCTGTGGGGAGGTGCTGGGGTAAATGCAGTTTCCTGAGTGACTTCTTAAAGGGTCTCAAAAGTTCCTTGCACTGTAAAGAAAAAGTGTTGGCATAGTTGTTCAGCACTTTAAGTCCTGGTCTTAGCATTCCTTTTCACTAAATCAACTGGTTAAATAGCTGCCTGGGAAGGCACTGAAGGAGCACTGTGTTTTGGTGAGTGTCTCTCTGTGGACACGGGGGAGCTGATGGGGGTCTTCAGCAGGACCTCTGTCAGGTGCTCCCAGTGCTCTGCAGGAGTCGCTCCTGCACGTCCCAAGGTTGGGGATACCCTGGGCGAAGCACGTCAAATGTGACGTGCAAAAGGAATTGAGGGATTTCTAAGTCTGGGAATTCCTTTTTAACATTGTTGGGCAAAAGGTATAAATGTCAGGCTACAGAACAGCTGCTGTTCTGCAGGGAGGGCGAAAGGGAACTGCTTTACTGCTTTTCTCACACTGCTGCTTCCTGTGGCCAAACCTGGGATGTGTTGCAAACGTCTGCACGTGGTGCAGGAGCAAATGCTGCATCTGGATGGCCTCCTTTTTCTCTCTCTCTCTTTTTTTAAATTTGTCTGTTATGTGCAGTGGGCTGTGACCGGGGCTGTGTGTGGTTATGCGATGACACACCAGGAATGGGAAAGTCATGTCCTGGCGTGGAGAAGCAGTGCAAAGTGGAGCTTTGTGGCTGCGGTGTAAGCGATGCAGAGGAACCAAACCACCGTAGCCAGGGAGCACACAGCATGGTGTGAAATGATAATGTAGCAGTGCTTGTTTCGAAAAACTGAACAGTGTATGTGAAATGTTATTATTTTGTTGTTGTTGTTTTGGGTTGGTTTTGTGGTTTGTTGTTTTTTTGTTGTTGTTGTTTTTTTTTTTTTTTTTTAAAAAACAAACCAAACTGTAAAGTGTGAGGTCCAGATGACTGGAAACCAATGATGAGGTAAAAACCCTGACATGGAAGAAGGCTACAGAATGAGGTCTCTCGTCCTGCTGTTTTGCTCCCTCTGCCAAACTCCTGCATTTTATTTGCTCCTTCTCTCTCAAGAACCTGAGATGCTACCAACTTTCTACTACTAAATTCTATTCAGTATCTCACGGTTTTAAGAGTGTCCTGATCAAGGTTGTCGGTGCAGCAGATGCGCGGGGTCTTGCATAGCAGAGCTCTCTCACGGCCGGTTGCAAAGGCTGCCTCCTTTGCTGTCCCAGCCAGATCCTTCTTTGTGATCTACAAATTGCCAAAGCCATAGGTTAATCTTCCAGTTCATGAAAATCTTTCATCCTCTCTTCAGAAAAACTGCCAAGGACAAACGCTGTCCTAAGGCTCAGCCAAAGGCCTTCTGCCAAATAATTTCTGATTAGGTTTTCAGAGGTGCTTAATGAAGCTGGATATTCAATTATAATTAAAAGACCATAAAGATTAGGTGCCTACTTGAAGTCCCTTTTGGAAATCCTACCTCTAATAAATTACAAGGTAAACAATGGTCGCTGGCTCCTAATGGCATTAATCAAATATGGGCTGGCAGTCACTTGTGAAGTGGCAATGTGTGGTTACAATGGGCTCATTGTAATGCCAGGCTGCTCCAGCTGCAGCTTTTATTGACAGCAAAGGTACCAAGGCTGACCTGCTGCAAAGCCAGACTGAAAACAAAGGAAAATTCTCAGCCACGGCACTTTTGTCTCCCTGGTCCAGGGAGGAGGATATTTCCTCTCGCAGAGGGCAATGGCTGTTTTTCCTGTGTCAATATTTGTGTAGGTAACTCCTCCACTCATCTTTTGGAAAGCAACACTTATATAACTGGCACAAACACAAGCTTGTTTTGCCTTTTAAAACATGGTGATGTGTGTAGGAAGAAAAGTCCTTTTCTTTCTGACACGCTCTGCTCCCTTGGAAGATTAATTCTCTGCAAATTTGATCCCAAACCACATTGCAGAGGTGAAATTGAAGCTGGACTCTGCTTTGCTCTCGCTACGTGCTGCTCTCCCTGCCCGTGCTCACCTGGCTGTCCATGCCGTCCCTGCTGCCATCTCTCGCCCTGGCTCTGTCCATTTCATCCTTAAAGCCTGTCTCCTCCATGGGTCACAGATCCCCTCTCCCTTCCCTGGGGCCTCACGCACACCAGGTAGGAAGGGAAAACTGCCACGGAACTGTGTTGGGACCAAAATGTGCTGGGGTGACCAAGGTGACTGGGGTGCTGATTCCAAGTTCCGGCAACCATGGAGACTGCTGGGGTCCTCCAGCCCCACAACACTGCAGCCCTCTTGGGCGGAGTCACCTCTCCCCATCAGTTTTGTCACTGATTTGTAGTGCTAAAGAAACAGGCAGAAACTCTTGGATTTTCCTGGATTTTCCCTTTGCTGGTAGTGGTCAGGATGTTCAATGCTGTCAGTGGCTCCTGTGGGAAATGGGAAGGAAAGGTCCCTTGCTTTGCTTTGTTTGCCCTTGTGGGAGCTTGTTGGAGTCTTAGGCCCTGAGTTGGTGCTGGCTTTGCACCTGCAGCAAGTCCAGCACTTGTGATTGTGCATCAGTCCAGATTATTTTGGCTTCTGAAGGTGGTGCAAAGTGCAGCTCTTTCTGAGTCACACGCATGGTTGCGTGTGTTGTGTTTGCTATCTGCAAGTGTGGGTGCAGTTCCTGGTGTGAGCAATCACAGTTTTCATCTACAGCTTGTGCACCACCAAGTTCAAGAAGGGCCATTCTCCAACTCTTCCCCTGCACCTGCTGAGCTGTGCTGTGGGGAAGCACTGGCCCCAAGGCAGTGGGCAGACAGCCTGGCTCATGTGGGCCGGGGGCTGGCCTCTGAAACAGAGACAGTCCCACATGATGGGGAACAGAGCTACAACCCAGAAAAAGGGCCTTGAGATGCACCCTAGATGTTTTTCAGGGAAGTGGTTGGAGTTGAGACCTCAATTCCCATCGCAGTGTAATGGAAATTCAGGGTTACCTCCTTCACGAGCGGCACTGAAAGCCAACTGCAGTGAGATCTCACTCTTCTGGGTAACATCTCTTTTAAAGCTCTCCTTTTTAGAAAGAATAAATTCCGCTTGCCAGGAAGAAGTCTGGAAAGGCTTGAAGTTAAAGGGTCTTTGCTTTGGAAATTTACTTCAAGGCAAAATGCTTTCACAAAGAAAGATGTGTCGGGCTCCTGTCATGCCCTGACCAGTCAGACAAGTGCAATTGTTTCATCCCTTGGACAATTAGTGGAATTGCTGCAGCTGTGATTCAGCTGGGCTCCTGTGCCAGGTCTCTTCTGGCACCAGGAGTCATCTCTAGGGCTGTACAAAGGCTCCCTCTCTCTGAGGTCCCCCCAGGCACGGCTGTATGGAGGGACCAGCACTGCTCCTGGCAGAAGTTTGGACGCTTTTGGTGAAGCGTTTCTCTGTGCAGCCGGCAATGCTGAGCACCCTCTGAGCCAAGTGCCTGGTGCAGGTAGTAGCCAAGGGGAAGTACCTACTGGTGGGCCCTGAAACAGGGACAGGTTCTCATTTACAGGCTGTCTTAGGCAAGTTTGGCCTTTACCCACGATTGAATTCAGTAATGAAAGAAATCCTTTAAGACAAGCCCTCCCCTTAAGATGTTTGCGGCATTTTCCCTCCTGTGTCTGCTTTCTTCCTCCCCCACGTCTGAAATTTTGCTGTCTGCTCTCTGACGCAGGAGCCTTGCAGAAGCTGGTGCTGAGGAGATCCAAAGACAATTACCTTCTAACGCTTTGCACGTTAGGTTTGCTTTGACCATCTGAGGTATTTTACAACTTGCTTAGCCTATACTAGGATTTTACAGTATATCTTAACACAAGCTAAGCTATGCAGAATGAAGTAGTGGTGACAGCACGGGTAAGCGTACCTATGCTAGCTTCAGCCTGGTTGTCGTGAGGACTGTTAGAGGTGATTTGGTTGAAGGGGATGCTGAAAATGCAGCTGGTTTCTCAGTGCCTGTTACTGACTGCCCTCTTGCTGTGTCTGCTGCCTGCAATCATGACATCTGTCTCCAGCGTGGCAGGCAGCTCCTCTCCTTTTCACCTTCAGAGGTTTAAACTAAGACGTTTCCAGCTTATGCTCTCACCTCTTGAGTCAGGGTATTGAAGGGTGGGATGTTCCTGGCTAACAAGAGCACGAGAGAAACGAAGTTGGTTCAGCACAAGCTTTCACACGTTGACAGCTAGATTAAAAGCCATTTAGGAGCTCTAGGGACATAGGCCAGTTGTTAGCATAGGCATAACCCATATTTGCATGGCCATATCTGTGTCCTTGTGAGATTACAGCTTCCACGGAGCATGTGACTACAGCATGGAGTGGCTCTCCTGGTTTATCATCTGTACACTTCACCGTTTCAGAGGATGGAGGAGGCCTTCAGTTCCCCTTGAAAATCCCAATCTTTGTTCTTCTACCCTTTTGTGTATGCTACATTCAGAGCTCAGCCAAAGCCATAAATATAGAAGTAGGAGGTATAGATGGACTTCCCCGGCCTGTCTTCATCTGAGGATCTTGCTGTATTTAGGACTTGTCCATTAACCTGGCACCTATCTTGGCAGTCTTCTCTGGCATTGCTTGGTACGGTTGCAGAGCAGGAGACTGGACAGCTGAGGCTACAAAATGCCTTTCTTCACTGCTGAACTACATAATAACGTTCAAAGCTGTGCTCTGACCACTGAAGCTACAAACCTGCCCTGTCTCCTGACTTTTTTTGGTAGCACTGAGTCAAATTTCAGTTCTTTTTGTTCATCATGTAAGGTCTCGTGGACGAGTTCGCTCCTGCGAGATCAGGCATGAGACATGCCTTTGAGTCCTCAGAAGTCTGTGGTTGTATCCCTTCCCGCTACCCCTCTGGAAGACAACATTACTTCGTACCTTGAAGCCTATCATGTCAGAAGATAGCGTAACCCAGACCACATCGATGTAAATCCATCAGATTATATTGCCTACTTAAGGGCAGGAATTCTTTGAAACAATGTTCTAATTGGATGGGGAAAAGTCAGGAGTACAAACAGATTATGCATCTCTTATTTCTCCTCGTGAAGGAAAGGGAGCCTAAGTGCCAGTCAAACACACTGTACTGTAACAGTGCACCTTAGGGAAAACTTTTCCTTTTCCCCTGACAGCTTTTTTTTTGTGAATATTAATTTGTACTCCTTGAATGTCTTAGTCTTCCAGGAGCTGTGCAAGTGCAAACATTAACCAACTTCTCTAGTACAGCAGCTCTGCTAGTGTAAGAGGAGGCGTGTAGTCAAAAATGAAACGGTTGTGAAGACGCTTAGTTTTTGCTGCTGTTTTGTTATTTGCTGGTTTAGGCAGATTTAGCAGGAATACCATGTGTGAGTCAGGCTGCATATAATATACGCAAGCATCTGATGCAATATTTATTTACTGGTAGGTCATGGGGAGGGAGAGCTGATAAAGACAGATAAATATTCAGATATTTTATACTTAAACCAACTGCATGTACACGTAGTTTAGTTAAACATAAAAACCAACCGTAAATGCCAGATGTATTGCAATGTAATACTAAACAGGAATTGTAATAAGGAATGTTTTCCAGTAACTTGTTCCTACCAGGAGGGTGGTGAACGCTTCATTTGATAGAGTGATTAATGATACTCAGCGCAACTGCTCCGACTGTAGGGGCGGAGGCTTTGCTAATTGGATCTGGAAATTCCTGGTGCTTAAGGATGACGAAAACTTTCACAGCCAACTGGAGACTTGTCTTCTCCCTGCAGTTAGATGCCAATAAATACAGCTCAAGTTAATAAATCTTGTACCAGGGAAAAGATCTGAAAGAGAATTTGGACCTAGTTATTGTTTCGATGTGGCGTTATTAGAGGCATCTTAATATACCATAGGAGTCCCTTTTTGCTAAGTGTTGGGAGTTGCTGATTTAGTCACTGGTTTGAACTGATGTGGTAAAGAAAAACACAATTTGTGACCAGTGGTGTGTAGATGCCACAAATACATCTGCATTAATTTTATCCACTTAATCTCTTCTCACAAAATCTGATCAGATGTGGTCCAAGCATGGCCACACTGGAAGACACTGCTAGCCAAACCTTCCATGGTGCCCAAAGCTGCTAGTGACTAAACTCACATGCTGGACACCTCCTTCTCAAGAGATGTAGCTTCAGGCATTTCTCTGTTATTTTACACTTCAACAATTTTGGAGATGTTTGTCTTTATCTTTTCAGCCAGCTGTTAGT
Source organism: Chlamydotis macqueenii (assembly GCF_036417535.1). Taxonomy (NCBI): domain Eukaryota; kingdom Metazoa; phylum Chordata; class Aves; order Otidiformes; family Otididae; genus Chlamydotis; species Chlamydotis macqueenii. Next base: position 2,992,737 of record NC_141574.1, on the reverse strand, counting down.
GAACTTATTAATGAGGTTTGCTAATGTCACATAACTATTTTTTAAGCTGCTTGAAGTCCTCAGGAACTGAAAGAGCATTATCAGCTTCCTCTATACTTTGCAGCTTGCAGCCTGTGAGAAACAGGATAGTTAAAGGCTTTCCCTTTCAGTGCAAACTGAAACAGGTATAGTTAGTGAGATGTTAATAAGTCCATCCCTTTGCTGCTTATAAAATTAAATCTATAACAAGTTGGCTATCTCTTAGTGTTGAAAATAATTTATATTTTTTGTTAATCTTTTGGATCATGTAATACAAACTGCGGTAGGCGATATCTGCCTTGTTCACTTCCCCCTCCCTCACAAATTTACCCACTGTCTTAGCCTGGAAAATGACGAGACTGGTATGCCTGCACCAAAAGGTCAGCTCTGGCCAGGGAATGTGGCACGGGATTAGCAAGATGTACAGAGAGGCACTGAACATATAAGCCAAATAGGAGCCACAATGCAGAGGTAGGGAGGAATAAAAAAGAAATGAGGGAGAGGTGGGAGAACTAAACAATGGTTGGGAGGGAAGAAAGGGCTTGAAAAGCCACAGCAAGGCGGAAAGGTGGGCATAACCAAGTGGGAAACCCAGGGAGCCAGGGAAAGAGCTCTCCTGGTCTCAAAATGGAAGAAAACAGCCTGAAGCAGAGTGAGAGGGAGACAACCTGGGAGAGAAATGCCCATCAAGACAAGGATGTCTTCAGAGAGGCTGTACAGAATTTGGTGATGCTTTTTTAGATATAAAGAAAACAAACTCCTGGGGAAAAACCCTGCTGGTTCACAGAGCAAAGTGCCAGCCCACTTGTGCACAGCTTTGTGCCAGGGAGACAGAGCGAGGAGCTTGCAGATCTTCTGTGCATGCCCTGCGTTCACAGCTCTGCCCTGGGCACACTGTGAGCACTCCTCAGCAAGTAGCTGCCCTTCCATGAGATTTTTTTTCTCTCTTTGCAATGGAGAGGAATAAGACAATAAAATAAATCATAAAATCATAAAAACTGTAGAGGAATAAAAAGGGATTTTCCTCTCTTTGCAATAGAGAAATAAAATGTCAGGCCACCAGAAGGGGTTCTCCTGTCCTGTTTTTTGTTCCCAGTCTTGAGGCTTTTCTCTGAACAACTCAGTGGGGAAAAACTTTTGCCATGTTTCATCTGCACATACAAAGAGGATGGAAAATAACAACTGATCGGAGCAACTGGGGCTCGGAGTCGGGAAACTGTCTGCATCAGGTCTCTCCCCTCTCTGAGTCATGGCACCCTCAATTTCAAAGCCTCCCTTTATGGCAGAGGCTCTCAAAACTATCTTCTTTTCATCTTTTCCCTGCTCCTCTTAGAAGACTTTGATATCTGCCTCCAGTGATCTTGTTCTCTGCACAGGAGTGTCAGACTGGCTATGATTCCTAGTGCCATCGGTGCTGCTGATCTGGCTGCCCACTGGCACGCAGCGTGATGAGGCTTCTGGGCACGTGACGTGTGTCAGGGTTGCAAGGAGTAATCAAGTCCAGTCTCCTGGTAGTATCAGGTCTCATCCCTGTGTTGTCACTGACGACTTTTTCCTGCATGTCCCACCTTGCATTTCCTGTCTTTCCCCTGTTCCCATACCTGTGCCTCTCATCTTGCTGCCCCATGCCTGACCCTGTACACGAGAAGGGTGGCCAGCGCTTGGAGTGTTTTTAAATTTCTGTTTAACACGTACTTCAGTTCATGGATTTTCCAGAGGAAGTCAGGTTTTGGGGGTATTTTTTTAATTTTGGTTTTATTTAAAAAAAAAAAAGTAAAGGAAATTCCCCTCCAGCCTACAGAATGGAGCTATTGAGAAGTGGTTTTGTTTTTCTTTATTAAAGCATTGACACCCTGCTATGCTTAAAATAATAAAACCAAAAAAGGCCAGCCTTCTTTATGTAATGGGTTTCAGGCTCTTGTATTCATAGTGCAGTGGGGTAGCTGTAGTGAAATATAGGCTCTGCTGAGATAGGCAGAAGGAAAAAAAAAAAAAAGCAGTGTGTGCTATTTAATTTCTGCAATGTTCTGATTCCCTCCTACCAGCCTGAAAATGCTAAACATGATCCTTTGTCTGGCATATGGGGATTTGGAGAATTGTTTCTAATTACTGCAGTTGTGCTATCTAGCTTAACTGGCTTAAATAATATATTAAGTGCTTTTATGATCTTCCACAACATGCTGGAATGCAAAGAGGTGCATTTTATGCTGTTTATACTTTATGGCAAGCATAACCGATATAACATTAATCTGCAGGAAAAAAAGATTTGGTTTGATTTCTTGCTTGTGTAATTTGCAGCTGGAGCTCTAGATGATAAGATCCTGTTGTGGTAGGTGCTGTGCAGATGCAGGGCATGCATCTCTGTCTTAAGAAGGTGGAGTCTACTTGCAGGGGAAAGAGGCTATGGGTGGCTACGGGGAACGGTGGGGCAGAACGACTTGATGCCAGGCAAGGATCTTGGGACACCGCTGGTCGAAGCACTGCTGAGTTAATGGCAAAGACAAAAAGTGTGGGATCTGGAAGAAGATTGCAGGAAGTCATGATCGAACCTATTTAGGGGACATTCCCACCATTTGATTTAAAATTTAATATGAAATTAGGAATGGATTACTAAGCATCATATATAGAATTGGGAATATTCAAGGGTCTAAATTAGTGCTCACCCAGAGAAGAAAGGCACTATGTCCTGCTCAAGAATATTTTTTTTTTCCTCCCCTCCTCTTTTTTTTTTTTTGAGCAATAATTGCTAGTCATCTGATTCTGCCCAAATACCAGTGTCTTTTGCCTCAAATCTAGATTTTCTATTATCTGCTATTGTACCTAATGTTTAAACAAAATGTGAGAAAAGCATGCTGTGAATGTCTTGTTGCTGGATCTAGTGTGATGAATAATTACGGAGCGGCTGAGAAATGCTAGCCAGAGGCTCAAAGAATGTGTAAGACACATGTTTTGGGGGGGCATAAAGCACAAAGGGAATTAGTGATAATGATTAAGAATGGCACATTCTGACCTATAATTTGGTCTAGCTCTCTGTAAAATTGCAAGGACTGGTAGAATATGCAAGTAATTAGCAGTATTTCACCTATTTGAAGTTAAAGCACTGTGCAGACTCTGCAGATTAGAAAAAAAAATTTTTTTTTGTCTGATTTTGCTTGCTGGTAGCTTGAAAATAGAAAGGTGAGAGAGTTGTGTCAAATCTTGAAGTATAATTTCACAATTAAAAGACTGAGGAGAAAGTGTGATCTGAAGACCTTCAGTTTCCTAGCTGTGACATAAAATTAACAGTTATCTTTATTCTCATTCTGTTCTAATATTCCGGCAGAGGAGCAAAAAGCACTCCCTAGGCTGGCTTCAGTGAAATGGAGGAACTGTTACTTAGACAATAACAGGGTGTGGGCTGGGAAAGAAGTGATTTTTTTTTTTTTTTTTTGGGTATATAGCTGGCTAATGTTTGCACAATGCTTTGGATGCCGTGAAGTGATATACATCTAATGCTAAAAATTGAGAGATGCTCTCTGGGGGATAGGAAACACTGTTTAAAAGCATTTTTTGATTGGCTACATGGAAAATTTCAAGGTCATACATGCACCAGCTTGCAGGGATGCACAGCTGGTACCTCATCACTAAAACCAGCAGAATCTCAGCTAGAAGGCTGTTAGTTAACTGTGTGGGTAAAAATGGAAGGATAAATTGAAACTATCAGAAAGTGGAAGAAACAGCTGAGAAGTGATAAAGAAAGAGAAATGAGAGGAGAAACTCTTGCCCATCATCGTGGTGTCCAAATGCTTTATAACAACTTCAAATTGCTCCCTTCCTTGAATGTACCAATTTTCTTTTCCAAGCTGCAACAATTTGGCAGCCTCCAGCTACTGTGAACTTGTCTTCTACTGCTAAGAACTCCTCAAGAATCTGCTCAGTATTCTAGGCCTAAATTTTATTATAATAGCTGAAAGGAGCTGCTAGGCCAAAAGCTCTCTTATAGGAGTAGTTGGGCTTCTAACCAAAGGGAGAGCGTGTGCCAATGGCTTTTATGGATCATTTAACAATATGTTTTATGTAATAGAAACACATGCAAATACTTAATATAGTAGGCAAAATTTTGATTAACTGCTAATGCTTTACCTTGCTGCATGGGTATGATCAATCCACAGAAATGGCAAGGTGGAACGCTGAAGGAGCTATTTGTCCAGCAGCGATACGTCATGTTTGGTTTTGAGAGTCCACTGTAACACATCAACAGCCACTGCGTGTTCAGCTGAAATGACAGCGAAACAATCTGGTCATCTGCATCCTGTTGTGGCTTATTGTGTACTTAGGGGAATGAGGTGCGATGTAGTGGTTTGAGCAGATGGTAAGCCGTCAGACTTTTTTTTTTGTTGCTTTGTTGGCTTGATCAGCAGTTTTTCGTTGACTCTGAGCAGATTATAAGCACGATACTATCTTAGATAACGCCACTTGGTAAAGAACTTTAAAATCCTTCAATACTGTCATTAGCTGTTCCACCACATAATAGAGGTCTGTTATTTTGATGTCTTTTTTATCCCTGTCTGTAGGGTGTCTGGAGTGTCCTTAACTCAAACTGGGAAGTGTAACTTTTGGATTACTATCAGTGGTAGTGTGGCATACCAGCATAAAAATGTGTGTGTGCTTGTGTGCATACACATTTGTATATGCAGTTGTCCGGCGTTCTTTTACTCTGTGTTGTGAAAGCACTGAACCGAGACATCAGTCTGTTGGCAAGATCATGAAGGCTGGCAGGTTTCTCTATTTGGGGATGTTCTTTGTTTGTTCAGTGTTTGAATCGCGTGAAACCTTAATTAGCAAATAAGATGCTTTGGCCTTCCCTTCCAAGATCTGAAACGGAATTAAAGGAAGTGCAAGGATGTGCCAAATGACATGACAGTACTGGCTCCGTGGTTTTTGTTTTACTCCGCTGCCCTGCTGTTTTGAGATGCGCTTTCCATTCTATCAGCTGCTGGCAAAACGTTCATGAAGTTGTTACATGTTTTATGCCTTGGTATTGCTTTTTCTATACACAACAATCAAACTGCTAAGATGTTGGAGGCCCTGTGTGCAGCAGCTGTTGAGCTGAGAAGAAAGCAGCTCTTTCTTTGAAAGGGAAAGTTGCCCTGTTGTGCCACAGTGGTAAGTCACTGCCTGCTGTGCACCGGGTTTGCTGTTGCGCTCTGGGGGCAATGCAAGCATCCTCTTTCTACAATGCAGTTTGGACTTTTCTGAAATGGAGTAAACATTAGTCACTTCTTGCAAAGCCACTTCTTTCATTTGATCTTCTGTTCTTAATTATTTGCACTTATTCTTGTCACAACACTCTTTCTTTTGCTGCTGAGGATGGAACTGCAGAGAAATCCTTTACTTCCATTCCAATGACACAGTGGTTTTCTGTCTACAAAAGGGTACAGAATTGCTTTTATCAAACATATTTCTTTTCCTATTGTTTTTTGATGACAGATACTGCTCTTAATCTAGACAGAGACAATACTTAGAGATGGGAGATCTATGTTCCCATCAATTTTTGTTACGTTGATAAATCATAGCATGTCTTGCTCTCTGAATGACATGCTTCTGGATTTAGGTCTGCCTTTTTTTTTTTTTTCTTGTTAGAGTTTTTCAATGCTAGCAACAGACTTGCCAAAGCTCATCTGTTCCTTTAGCGTTCGCTCCAGCAGGCTGATTAATTCTATCACACTTTTCCCTGTATACGGCGTAATCAAACAAGTTGATAGAAAATCAGGAAGGACGTGATATTTATAAACATTTCTAATGCATTACACTTACCTTGTGACTCTCGTTAGTTGTGGCACCTCGTTTCTTCTGGGTTGGAGGAATGTCAGCAAAGTCTGCCAAGAAAAAAAAGGGGTTTTACTGTTCTTTGTGGGCCTCAAGTGTGATTGTGTCACCCTTCCACGCACAAGGAAGCTTTACTTTTAAGAGAATAACATGAGTGGAGGGTGCCTTATGGTTTTTGCTTCTGTGTGTTTCAAAGGCAACTGCAGTAAAAGTAGGGGATCACTTACTCACAAATCTTAAAATAGCTAAGAATGCGGGTGACGTACCTCATTTTCTTTGGTTGTGTAGATAACACTATTAATAACATGAGCTGAAATTACGTATTAAGTACTAATATGAGCAACAGTTCTGAGTGGCTTTAAACTTGTTATGAACTCCCTGAACAAAAACAAGCAGAGGGAAGAGGCTCAGCAGAAATATTAGTTAATTCTCTTATAAAGGGGTGGCAAAGTTAAACAGAGGTAGACCACAGCCCAAATAAGGCCTGTGGGATTCTTCCACTTCCCTTGCTGTCTTTTCCTGGAGAGGACTGGGACCTGTTGTCCAAACCCCTCTTCCCATATCTGCCACAACCTGACACACAGGTGTGGTGTTTGCCACACGTGGGTGTGCACAGGTCTCCTGTCACTATTGGCTGTGTAGCAGAAGTTGTCACCTCCACGCTGTGCTGTCACTAGAGCTCAGCCCTTTGGGGCAGAGGGACACACTGTTCTCTCCTGCCTATATGGTATGGACTCATCAGGAGTACATACCATATATATCTATATGGACTCATCAGGAAAGAGGAAAGTATGAAGTGTCATCTGCTGCTGCTGGGAAGTAGCAGGGGACGACTGCCAGCCCAGGGGTGAAGCACCTGGCTGTTCCGGCAGAGGCAGCAGTGTCAGGGTGGGTGGGGAAAGGGAACTGCCTGACCAAGGCAGGAGAGTGCTGGGAAGTGGGGATCTATAGGGCAGGTGTAAAGAGAGAAGTGCCCTCATGCTGAAAATAATGGGGAAAAATCCAAATCATCTTACTCTGAGAGTCTCCTGGCTACACTACACTGCAGCCCTGGTGAGCCCTGCATTCATTAACATGTCCCCTCAACAAGGGGAATGATTACTGGGCTTGTAGAAATCCTGTTTGAGTATTTATGGTTAAAAAATAAACACAACATTTATTAAAAATAGGGTGGGGCTTCCTGAGAGAAGATAATGTTAAGACTTAATTTTCTTATCTGCTGCTGCTAGTTACAGTGAACTTATTCAAACTGAATAACTGAATTCTACAAGAATTACATCTGTGGGGCTTTTTTCTGTTTGTTAGGGTTTTTTGTTGTTTGTTTGTTTGTTTGTTTTAAAATTCAGCTTTGACCACAAAAGCCATGGCCTTTTCCCCTGCAATGTTCTGCTACAAAGTTGATGCTGGCAATAGTGTGGGAGTACAGCTTATACAATAACAACGTGACATAGGAGGGTCCTGGTACAAATCCGTTCCTTTTTTTTTTTTTTCTACTTCACAGAAGTCTAGCAAATGTCACCCTCTGACTACTACTCTAAAGCACTTCTTTCCTAGAAAATGTGGGATGTGATGAAAGTTGCAATTTACATATGTAGTTCTGTTGTTGTTTGAGGAAGCCTTTTGTATTTTCCCCTCTGCTTCTGATAGCATCAGAAGTAGACTGGCAGATAATGATTCAAGGTATTTTTCTCATTTATCAGTTCAGTATAATTAGAAAGATATTAATCCATTTAGCTCTAAACACTGCAAGCCTACGGTGAACAAATACACTTATTGCACCTTTGATATCTCTCCCACCTTCTGCTCTTTTCAAATACCTGAGATGTGCTCTGCTGCACTCCATTCAGGGGTGGCTGTAAAGCAACAAGGGGTAGAAGTTGTCTCATGTTTGTACTGTGCCTAGTACAGTGTGTCTCAAATCCTCACTGGTGGCAATAAATGCAAATTGCAGATGATAATCGGCTCCTATAGTCCCTTACCAGTTTCCTTCCAGACTGAGGGGTGAAGATAGCTCTGTCAGCTGTGTCTGTGTTGGAGATTCGGGATCTACATTTCAAAGGTACATAAATGTCTTAAAATAATAAACCCGACTGCAGTGAGTAGGACTTGTCTGACCAGAATCCATTAAATGCAATTACAAATTCTACTCTTGGGTTTCTGCTCTGTGACCATTTAGGAAAACGAAGTTTTCTGCATGCTTCTACTGTGAGACTGGTTTTGTTGAGGTTTTTTCTTTTTCCTTAAAAACAAAACAAAAAAATGTTTTATCAAGTTTAAATGCCTGGGGTGGAGTTCCCCTCCCTGCCTCCAGTTGCTTGGAGCAGATCAGGATAGACAAGGAATGGTCTTCTTCTTAAATAGAAGACAGACTGAAAAGCTGACTTTTTGACATGTAAAAGTTTAAGCCCTGAATAATTGTGTGAACATTAGCAATGCTCACATATTTTCCTAGTCACAAATTTTATTTTGATGACCAGAAGTCCACTTACTGGAGTAGTAAGAACACTGAAAACTCCCTTACTGGGTTTCTAATATACAAATTCCTAAAGATGACCCACAGCATGTTTTAGCAGAATTCTGCTTTTTGTAAATAATGCTTAAAAATAATATGAAGCTACTTTAAAAAAAAAAAAATTCATCTAAGTAATAATTACAGGGAAATATTTGAGATATGGACAATCAGAGAATCTTTGGTGCTATGAGATGCTATTCTGTGGAAGTACAAAATCTGAGATCCCTTTTGCTCTATTTGACCTAAGTCCTTTGACATGAATTCATCTTTGTGCTGAAAACCCCTTCAGCCCTACTTCCTAATCACATATTAAATACAAATACTAAAGACTAGTTTAATGTTTTATATTTTTGTGTAATCCTAAACATAAAGATTGCGACTATTCTGGATAATAGAGTGTGGCATTTACATAGAATGGCATAATACATTTATGTATTTTGAAGTAGTTTGCAAAAATCAACTGATTGTTAGAAAAATGAATAATATTTCAGGGTAGGGGAGAAGATAGATATTGGGGAAAGAGAGGCAGAGATTTAGAGGCAGGGCCTAGAACTTGCATTTTTGCTTCCTGTTTTCAGCGAATTTTAAACCAGGAAATCCTAGGGACTTATACCACTCTTCTCAGAATTGTTTTTGATTCACCACAGCAGTCCCACAATTACTTGGCTTATCTCTTTTGAGTTCAGGCCTTTTCACTGCAATTCAAAACACCACCTCCTTAGCAGATGCCCACTTCAGCCTGGGTGATTTTTTTTTTTTTTTTTTTTTTTTTTTTTTTTCCCCCTCCTCCCCCGCTATCCCTGGTAGCTGGTTGGACTGGCAACCACCCTGCTGGTGACTGACAGCTGTTCTGCCAAGAAGATAGTGATGCTGCAAGCCTCCTGCTGCCTTTGTGCAGCTATAATGTCTGGTTTTCCACAGATACTTGACAATGATGCAAAGACACTTAAAGATATTTGCCTAAGTGCTTATGAATTAATTTGTGATTAGTGAATAATCAAATAAATCATAGCAATCAAAAAGACACAAGGCCAGTTACAGTTAGATTTGCATATATAGCACTTTTCCACCAGATGAGAGGAGCTCAATTCATCTACTACAAGTAGATTCAGTGCATCTTAATTTGATTTACCTTTGACATTACATTCAAATAGTAGCAACATCTATAATCTTATGCTCCCTAATAAGTCTTCATTAAAAACTTGCTGCCAGATCTAATCCATGGTTAGCGTACAAAGTCTTATCTCTAGGTTCCCGCTTCAATGCCTTTGAGAACATGCTTAATTTAATCTGAACAAAGACACTGCCATCATCAGCCTCCAGTCTGATTTTTCCAATCTAGAATATCTTTGTTATTAAATTTGGTGCAGGCCACGGTGCACACAATGGATCAAGTAAATTATTTTAAAGCACTCTTCAAACAAAGTTCTACTGCTTGTCAGGCATCGTTCGTATCTCTGAGACATAAAAGAGATGTCACTTCAGTTTCGATTTCTTAAAATGTCATACAAAAATGCAGTATAAGTAGGAACAACTTAGTCAGCTGCGAAAAAGCAGCAAGCTTTAAGGTAATACATATTTTTAACCATTTTTGGAAAGAGCATTTTTTAAAATGTGACTTGTTAACCATTGTTATTAACCATCATTCCAATCCATTTTCCTTCCTCTAGAGGAAGGACCTCTTCACTAGAGGTTTCTGCTTCCTCATTTGCATCAAATACCAATCAAGCTGTTTGTGACTAAACTTTCAGCTGGTGGCAGGATCTGACTTGTAAATATAATTTTAGATATTCATTTTTTTTCATGAATTCAAAAGTGAACCAGTTGTCATTAAAAACCTGATAGTGCCTAATAATCTCTCCTGCCTGACATCAGGATGTGCTACAAGTGAAGGTCAAGACGTAACAGATAAAGTTCTGTCAAGATATAACAGATGAAAATGGAATAGTTTCACAAAATGCTGGTGAGGCCTCAGCTGAAAATGGAATAAAAGTCTGGTTATCCGTACACAAAAAAGTGATCTGAAGCTGGCATAGACGGAGTCTGATAAGAATTGCTGGAATTATGTACTACTTTAGAGAGGGGCAACTAGAAGAGCTTAATTTGAGGGTTGTTTTGAACCACAGCAGTTACACTGTGGTGGTTGCAATAGCACTGGATGGGAATTGTTGCCCTGGCAGGTGCCTTCACTCCTGTGTGTCTAGATGAAACAGGCCTGGGAGTGTTATGTCAGTGCTGTGCTGTGCCTTGGTACCTGGGGTTTTGTTGTTGCTGTTTAATAACGTAACTTACTGAAAGTAAGAGACTTAAGGGAGGTGAGGCAAAGATAAATAGTCACGGAGAAATTGGCGTGAAAACCAGAATAAATTGGTGTGAAGCTGTCTTACAATACCGTTGTAGTGGCTTCCTGCTCTAATTGCTTTCTGTAAGTGCTCTGCCAGTTCGGGTCTGGCTGTATCCAAGTGCAGCTTGTTCCAAGCAAAACGGGACGCTCTGTGTATCGTTACCTTTGTAATTCAGAGGAGCAACCAAAACGTTACAAGATTATTACTAGACATAAAGTCACACAGTAATACCACAGTGAAGTCAGGAATTAAACCCTGTCTCCTCAGCTGCGATTTAATACTTTTAAAAAAAGTTATCCATCACAAATGGAGCACGGCACAAGGAATGTCATTGGTAGGGGCTGGAATACTTCATTTAATCACAAGATAAACTGACTTTTCCAGCTGTTTCTAATACTGCTAACTTATGCTTTTGATTGACATGTTGCCACCTTTGTTGAATTCATTCTCTCAAAAATTTTAAAGAGTTTATATTGTATCTAAATTGAAAGCTCCTTGGGTGAGGGACTATATTGAAAAGAGACATGTAAAGGTAGCACAGGAATAAAAGGCTATAAGGGAGCTTACATCCTCTTTAAAAGATAAGTATGTAACAAGTGGCTGGTGGGTGAAGTATGTTTCCAACAAGTTCACTTACATTTTTAAAAAGCACTTAAGCTCCCTCCTCACCTCCATAGTCTATATTCCAGACAGGCAAAAGGTCCTTTGTGGCAGATTTTATGCTTGAGTGTAATAATTGTACTCTTTGTCACAAATCTAAGATAATAAACAATTCAGATGACGGCAGAAAAAAAAATGTAAGGAGGCTTTATAAAGCTTAATTCATTCGTAGTGGTTTTGCATTTGAGTAGTGTTATGTGAGGAGAAACGTGGCCTTCAAGCCAGCTTCTTTGTGAGCAGCATTCCTGGCCTTGCATATCAGATATGAAATTTGTTTGGAATGTTTGCTATAAAAATACCTACGTGTGAACTTACATCAGCGAGCAAGTAAATTCAGCCTGACCTTTCTCCAGCTCCGATGCGGTAAGATCATTCAGCACGGAAACTGTAAGTTAAGGAATGACTTGCAACTGGTGTTTTCACAGGCTTTGTTTCTGTGCAGGAACAATCCTTGGAATTAAGTGCCCTTGGAAATCACTGTTTTCTTTCAGCCTCCTTATTTTCTGCTTGGGAGTGACCCAGAGTATGTTACCAGGCTTGATGTTGTAACAAAGCCATTTGGGAAATCCTCCCGTTCTGTCCAAGTATTGGACTGCATACTGAAAGCAAACATGCTGAAGAACAGTGAAGGACAGAAGTATTTTTTGATCCTTTTACAATTCAGTCTGTGTTTCTGTATGAGACATTGAAAAGACATTTTAATGGAACAGGAACTTCCTCCTGCAGCCCTACGCTTGCCGTCCTTCTCCTTGGAGGGCTTTCAGAGGTATGAGGGGGGCTGAAGGGCAGAGGCACACGGTGCAGACCCAGGGCTCTGTGACTGTTGCACTGGCATAGTGAGGAAAGGCCGTTTCGCTCCGTCGCCTGTGTGCACACCTACGGAAAGCGTGGACGGCTTCGCAAGGGCCAAATTTCGAAGCGTATGTGTGGAGGGAGACGTCTTCCTCACAGGCCCTTCCTCTCCGTACCCTGTGTGGCACGGCTAGGCGCCTGAGACAAGGCCCGAGAGCCCGGCCCCGCTTCCACAGCCCCAGTCGGCCTCTTCCGAGCCCCGCCGCCCCTCGCTATCCCCAGAGAAAGGCCTCGCTTTGCCCGGGCCACCGGTCGCCCCGGCGCCGCTCCCGCCAGCCGCCCCCTCCCCGCCAACAGCTGAAGGCAGGGCGGGAAGCACGCGCCGGCGCCGCTGGCAGGCAGCGCGGGGGGGAGGCGGGTGGGGCCGCGTCACGTGACGCGGGGCTCTCCCCTGTGGCGGGAGGGGAGCCGGGCCCCTCCGCCGCGTCCGTTAGGCGGCGCCAAGGGCGGCGGTGCCGGGCCATGACAGCCCTCCCCCGTCACGTGACGCGGGGCGGCGGGCGGGCTCGTCACGTGACCCGTCATGGAGGCGGCGGCGGGGAGGGCGAGCGGCCGCCTCCTCCTTCCCCCCCCGGTCGCCCCGGCCCGCCCCGCCTCCCCCCTCCCGCGCCCTGTGCTCCTGAGTCGCTAGCGGCGCAACCCGGGCTCCGCGGCGCCGAGCCGGTCGGCGGCGGGGGAGGCCATGGACTGAGGGGCATCATGGGCGCCAAGGAGTCCCGCATCGGCTTCCTCAGCTACGACGAGGCCCTGCGAAGGGGTGAGGGGGAGGTCCGGCGGGGGGCGGCGGGAGGGGGCTCCTCTCTGCCCCTGTCAGCGTGCGGCGCGGCGAGGCGGTGTCTGGTGGCTCCTCGCACCACCATGACGGACCCCGGCGGGGAGGCACTTGCGCCGTTCCTCTCCCTCAGGCTCCTTCCCCGCCCCCTTCCTCTCCTCCCCCCCCCTTTATTTATTTATCTCCCCTGTCTTAATAATGGGGCCCGGGCAGCAGCCGCGGGCAGGATCGCCTCTCCCAGCCGCCCCCTCGCCTTGGCAGCAGCGGCCGGCGGCCCTCGGCGCTGCCGTCCCGCTCCCGCCGCTCAGGCGAGGGGCAGAGGCACCCGGCGGGCGCTGGTGCCGCCAGACCCTCCCGCTGTCTGGCGGCCTTCGGCCTTGCCTTTCCCCTGCGGCTTGCCGGCTCTCCCGGCTACCCGGGAAAACGGCGTGGGGAAAAACCCTGCCATCCCGATGTGACAGGGCTCGCCGCGCTGCTCCTCTCCCCGCCCCGCCTGTCAGCTCACGGCTCTCTCCTGCCGACCGGCTCCTCGTGTTTACTTGCTGCTGGCCGTGATAGGGAGCACGCATCTGCATCTCGGGGCTGAGAGGTGGATGTAGCTTGCGTGGTCTGTGCTATATGTTGCTTTTTTTTTAACCCGTTTCTAGATTCCTCCTGGAGATTTTAAAAGAGGAACTAGCGAAGGGAAAACATAAACAAGCTAAATGCTGAATACTTGCAGCTGCAGGGCTCCAAGGCGACAGGCAAGCTACACCCTATCAGCTACCTTGCTCTAGAACTGATATCCAAGTCCAAGGACAAAGAGGGACAGCAATTTTCAACAGTAAATGGTTTGCAGGGAGCATAGTTTTTTATAATTGTTGATCTGATTCCTGTGATGTGGAACAGACTGTTAGAGCAGTTCACCTGTTTGATATTTAAGGCATGGATAAAATTCGTAGACTCAAACCAATACATGGCCACCCTTTTTATTTCTACTTATATCTGAGAAGCATGTAATGATTGATAAGAGAAAACTGGGAGGAAACATTGAGGGTTAATTGAAGGAGGAGAAACAAATGAATGTGAAACAGAATTTAATATCTTTAATTTTTTTTTTTTTAGTGGTGGAGCCCCTGAGGGGTGCCATGTCAAATAGGAAATGAAGCAACATACTGCCAAGCAGAGGAAACAAATATGTGATTCAAACTCCCTTTCATTACAGATTTTAAATGTAACAGTCTTGAAGAATTTCACTTTTAGTGAAAGTATAGGAAGTCTTTGGAAGCATTGGTATATGTATTTTTAGATGAGCTGGAGTTATAAATTTAGCTTGGTAGAAGTGTGAAGTTGAATATAACAGGGAATGTTTGAAATAAGCTCTTTAGTGGAACATATATTCATTTGGTCAAGATGTATATTCTAAAATTTATAAGAAAAAACAAATATTTTGAAATTTAAAATTAGATTTAAACTCATATGCTGCTTTAAAATCTAGGAAGTTGATCTGGATGTTTCCTAATTAAAAGTTTACTTGATGTAGAAATAAGATTGATTTTTTTTTTTTTTTAGGTTATTAAAAATTATTTCTTGCACAGTGAATGGAATATTTTTCTTTGATGTTATTCTATCTGTATGAGGCATTTAATACTGTTTTTCTGTAGGAGAAAGGAAAGGTTGTTTTAGGCTCTCTAATATAAATCGATGTTTTGCTAAATAACTATGTTGTTTACTTAACCAGTGAATCATTGTATGTATAAAACAGGCTAGTTATCAAAACAGTGTTTGTTAGGCCATTGTTACTTGCACAGAGCCATGCTGGTACTTGTGGCATTTATGTGGACACAAACAGCAAATGGTGATAGTGGATAAACATAAGCATAAAGAAAGCAAGCCATGTCTTTTTATGTCCAATTAGATCTACCTTCTGTAACGTGTCCTCGTCGTTAAGCGCTGAGAAGGTTTTATATTAGGTAATATTGTACAAATTCTCCAACTGTGATTTTTTTCATACGCAATCAATAGTGGTTAACAATCAATAGAAGTAGTCATCATTCCGAACGTGGCGATCATATTTTTGAGACACTAGTTTTAATTTCGGTTGTTCAGAATATCTGGAAAAATGCAATGAGTGCTGCTGGTTCTGTAAGCTTCAGAAAATAAGGCTGACTTTTAAGTTTTGAGTGCCTGCATTTTTATTTCTGCAGTTCCGTTTTGGGAGTAACCAAAGGTTGTGAAGGTGAGGAGAGTTTTTGTGGTTAAACACTCACAATATAAATAACTGTAGCTAAAATGTAACTTCTATTCAAGGAGATGAAAATGTGAGAGCGATCTAGTGCTAATGGCCTTTTTCACCCTTGAACATGAGATAGTACTGCAATTTTTTTTTTTTTTTTCCTGCTTGTTGGCACAGACAGCTGACTGTGCTGTGGATGACGAGGCTGTGTGGATGTGCATGATTAAGTTGTCTTGTGTCCACCAGTGCAGGTCACACTGTGTCTTGTTAGTCTCCTTTTTTCCCCTCATGCTCTGTAAAGTCTGTGTCTGGTTGTGAAGTTTGGGAGTGGAAAGTAAAGGATGCTATTTTAGACATCTCTTCTCTTCTTGTGAATATTGCCAAATTATGGTCGTTTTATTTATAGCAGCCAGAAGCACTACTTTGCCTGTTGCTGTGGAGAAGGTATGGGTTCTGAACTTGTGTGAGAGCCCTTCCTGACCCTGTAGACCTCCTTCTGAGGATGACTTCTTTGTGAGGAAGTGAAATTCATGGACAGGTCACTATAGGTGAAGTAAAAGAAGTGCTTAATTCCAAACTGGGCATAAGAATAGTGGTTATTTTATCAAACTAAGTTTGGGATGGCATAAACTGGTAATGTGGCTCTTGAGTTGCTTTTTTTTTTTTTTTTTCTTGGCCCTAAACTCCATCAGCAGTTTTCTTCCTAGGGCAGTGCTACAGGTCAGACAGGCTTCCCTGGCTCAGTCAGTGCCCCTTTTTGGTTTGGTGCTTTTTCCAGTGTGTGCCTCTGATTTCTGACTCCTCTATTACCGTTCTGTTCATCAGGCTGCTGGCTCTGAGAGTTACCCGGCGTGGGCCTTGCCTTATGCCAAGGAGGTAGCGCTCTGAAGTCTGCCTCATCTTTTACTTGTTCTGCTGGCTGCCTTGACACACGGTTCCTTAAAGGGCTCTCTTTGAGCCAATAAAACATGATGGAAGGGATAACTTTCTATTACTGTTATATTAGCTGTAGTATAGCAACTCCTGCACTATGCTTGTTGTGTATAGAATATTTTAATAAGGGTTCCCAGGAAGGAGATGGCTACATGGTATTGATGGCCAATTGATTTCAGATCCTCGAGGACTGTATTTTCCAGTGACTGTTAATGTATTCTGCTTAAGTGACTTTCAGAATATAATCGTGGACTGAACATAAATTTATGAAGATACTTGAAAATTATGAGATTATAGAATCTATAATCTAAGTTTCTGTGAATGCTACTTAGAGCAGGTCATGCTAACTGAGGCCATTTTCAGCTTATGTATGCTAAATATTCAGTCAGGTAACCACTTAAACAAAAGAAATGTCAGTGAGTAATCATGGATCTGTCGGTTTGTGCCAGAGAGGAAGGCGAGGTTTTCTTTCTGCTTAGAGCAAGGTAACATTTTTGTTGCATGTATACTGGGATGGAAGAAGGGGGAACTACCACAACGTCAGCATGGTCAGTGAGTATGCTGTTTGGAGAAATGAGTGGCTGCTGATAGATCCCTTTCACTGTGGGGTTTTTTTTTGTGCACTATGATCTCTGAGTAAAGGAGCAAAATGAAAGAACAAAAATAGTGCTCTCTTTCAAAAATGTACATGCAATTAAAATGCCGGCTAACGCTGAGGCAAAACTTGCAGATATATTGGTGTCACAGGATTTGCCTCTGGAGAGGTTGTGAAATAGTAGTTTTTGAAGACAGTTTTCTTTCCTGTTTGTGTATCTCAAAGATGCTACCAACTGGAGAACAGGAAGCCCTTCAAAGCGATGAAAACCTTCTTTCATCCATGAGAAGGTTAGTTAGTATGCTTTCCAGTGATGACTAATGTTATGTGATGGACAGGGGATAAATCTTGCTAATGACCTTTTGTCTCTTGATTGAATTTGAAAAATAGCTACATTTGTTTTATTTAAATCAAGGCATATATATCTGGTGTCTGATCATTAACATCCTCAAGCGTACAGATGTAATAAATCTGACAAAAGGATGATGGAGAACTTGTGCAAATATATAATCATCTGTTTGAGGTTGTCTTGATTTCAAGCTGGTGACAGAATCCATGGACTCAGCCCTTGAGCCCTTAGACGACTACTTTTTATTACTCCAGACTATGAAATTAACTTCTAAAATCCCAGATGCATTTTTAGGAAAAATGATTCGGGAACCATTTTAGTGGTTTATTCTCTTCTTTCTATATCCCACAAAGGCAATTGTTCTACTTTCTTTTCTCTCATATCTGTGGAAAAAAACACCCAAACAGTGCTTGAACACCATAGGTAGGTGAACCTTCTTCAAGATATGTTGTTTTTGAGGGCTGTAAACCTGTATCCTTTTTTAAAGGAGCTTTGAGTTTTCAGATGCGTGTGATGAAAATGCCTAGATCTATCTCAGCCTTCTTTTTCTCTTTAGTTATCAGAATGAATAGGAGCCACTGTTGAGACGGTCTGGATTGTACAGCGAGACTTGTCATGTCAGCCAGTATTTGATGGCTTTAGGGCTCTGTCATATGATTAAAGCAGGTATGAATGCATAGCTTCACACTTCCTGTTTATAAATCTGTAGAGCTACAAGCAGCCACTCAAATTCACAGAGCAGTAATTATTTCACAACTTTGGCATTCAGTTCTGATGCTTGTTTTGGGAGGATACCTCAGTACTCTCTGCTAAATGTGTACTACAACGCGCAAGTGACTTGGGGAATTCTACTTAAACTTCCATGAACTGATGAAAAAGAGGCTACTATTAGAAGAGAGGTTATTTATCTTTAATTCTTCATCTGCTGAGATGCAGTGACCACTTTCTCTTCTTTTACTTCAGGTTCCAAGTTTAGAGAAGTGTACTCAGTGGTTTTCAACCTCTTCTTACTTATAACTGCCCAAGTTATTTCCTATTGGAAATGAGGAACATTTGTATAGTGAACTTAAGTCAACTAACAGTAAGTTTCCTTTCCTGAGATGCCTTTTGCGGTCTTTAGAAGTTCTTTACGAAACACCAGTTGAAGACTTACGAGTTAAGATGAAAACGTTGCCTTTTGCTTAGGCTTTTGTGGGTGCCATGTTCTGAGGGAGCTGATTGCGTACCTTTTAGTAGGTTTTTAGTAATTCTTAGATGGCTCCCAAGTCCAGCTGTACCACGCATGGCAGTAACTTGGTGAGCGAGTGCTCAAATGTTGGATGTGCACACTGTGATTTAAGTCTGATAAGAGAGGATTTAAGAATATAGGCATTTCATAAACAAGAAGCAATTGAACACCTTAAAGCAAAAAGCCCTCAAAACCTTGAAATATGATTCAGTGAATGTTGGGAGTCCTCTAGTTTCTCACTTCAACAGGTGAATTGTCTCTCTAAGTAATAGTAGTCTCATAATAGATGCATTTTTTGTCCTGGCAGCATGTTACTAGAGATTCGAATCAAAGCGGTCAGGAAAGCTGCCAAATGAGCGTAAATAGATAACATCATTCCAGTCGTCGTGGATGGAAGTTAAAGGATAAGCTGAACAAATCCTCATTTTGAGAGTTAAACATCTTGATATAAGCTAAAAGTACACTATCAGGCTATTGTATATATAATGTATTTTATTATATTGATATAAACTAAAATTGAGTACTCCAAACATTTGTTTTATAGATTATATGCCTATATATCTCACAGCTCATATAACTCTTGCTTGTTCTGCTTTATTTCTTGTATTTTAATCAATGAAGTCAGTTATTTTCATGGTTGCCTCTTTCCTATCAGTTTCTAGTTTTTAACTCCTGTAGTAGCGGGCCTTTTTTTTTTTTTAAAAAAAAAATATATATACATGCCCAGAGAAAGTTGTTGAACTTTTATCCTTAGAGGTTTTCAAGACCTGCCTGGATAAAGCCCTCTGCAAACTGGTTTGAGTTCAGCGTTGACCCAGTTTCAAGCACAAGGTTGAACTGGATGACCTCCCGAGATACTTGCAACCTGCTAGATTCTGTGGAATATTTCTGTTCATCTTGAATTTTGTAAAGCTTTGTTTTTATGAAATATAACATCAGGGTCCTGAATCTACCTGACAGTATGCTACAGAGAAAATAAAATAAGACAAAAATAGAAACTAGAAAGCTTTTCAAAATGATGTGAAGTATCTCTAATGAAATGTGAAAGGGAAAAAAAAAAGAGGAGGCTACTTGAGTCCTGTTGTACTTGACCTGTTACAGTATTAGGCTTTCTGGCTGCTGGCACTATGGCAGAAATGAGTAAAACAACCCTCACCCCCTTTCTTCTGTGCAAAGGGAAGCCATCCTACTGTCTCATTTCATAAAATAAGTACGGCATTCAGTTCTTTAGTACTCAAAAAAATGAAATCACATTCAAAAAATGGGCCTGGGAAGGGATGACAAGCTTTGTGAGAATAAAAAAGGACATAGCGTTAGCACGTAATGTGATTACGTGAGGCATGCTATGTCTATTTAATTCTATAAATTAAGATTATTTTACAACTGCTTTGTGATAGGATTCATTATGATTTTTCTGTATTTGAAAAAAACAGATGTTACTAATGTCTGTAGTTTAAAAAATGACAGAATATCTTCTGAAGATTAAGTACAATTTTGGCTAGATTGTGAATTCATAGATTTGTTTTAAATAATTTGGGATATGGGGAGTGCCAGCTAGGTCTAATGAGTTGTATGACCTTGAGCTCTTATCATGGCATCTGTATGGCTTAGCTACTAATTACTTTAAAAATAATCCTGGTTTGTTTTGGTCCAAGAAGAAATTAAAAATACAGTGAGCTTACAGAAAAGAAATGGAGGAGGGGTAGAACAAGTGTTGCATTTTCAAATACCGGAATTATTTCTGTCAACTGACTGAGTTATTTTAAGGACTGTTGTAAATGAGAGTTGCCCAGTTGGGTTTTTTAGGGCCTCCTGGGTTATTAACAGTAATGTATTAATTTTAAGGATTTGCTCAGTGGGGAGCTGTGCGTCCACTTGAGTTCTCCTGGGCTGAGCAGATGCTGTGTTCCTCCTTGGGTTGGGAGCTGTGGTGTTGTTTCACTCCTGCTGACTGAGGGACTGGGAGTGCACCAAGAAGTGTTTGGTGTCTCACCATGGAACCTGACAGAGTAAGGTACTTACGGACACCTGTGAAGTGAAGTTGTGTTCTTGATGAGTAGAAGCAGCATGAGGCTTGTTCTGCCCATCCTTGACTGCTGAGTCTTTGCCTTTGTAATGAATGTTGTGTTTGCTATCAGCTTTGTACTGCATCCTGGGTAGTTAGCAGTAGTTAGCAGTACTGAACTATTTGGTGGTAACGTACAGAATTATTTTGAATAACACATGGGAATTGGTGTTCACTGGAGGGTGCTCAGGAGCACACAGTGTTTGATTCAAACTGCCCAGCCTCTCTTTAGATGAGCTCCAGATGGGTGTTGACAGCTAGCTGACTTCTCCAAGGAACATCCAATGAGCTGGAGAGTGTAGTGAAGGTATAGGGGCAGGTCTTTGAGTTCTGCATGCTATTTTCAGAACTACATTTTACAATCTAGTCAGTGTTTTTCATAATGAAACTGATGATTCCCTAGTTTAAATTTCTGTATAGGAAGGAAAGCTCTGGACATGAACTCTAAATAAGACTTTCAATTTTTAATTATTTTAAAAACAAGTTATTTCTTAATTTGTTATATTGCTTGAAGGAGTTGCTTTTCCTTGAAGTTATACTTAGTCTGAATTGCTGTGAATGTCCATGTGATATCTGCAGTATTGAAGAACTACAAAAAGCATCTTTAACATTTAATTTTCATATGAAAAGGTTATTTACATAATGAGACAATGAAGTCTTTGGGCAAAGATGAATGTAGGAGAAAAATCCATTAAGGTAGATTCTGCCTCAGAGTTTGAAAGGGTCTAATTCATGAAACTTTGAATACTATATTATTGCTAGCACTTACTGGAATAAAAATACCCTGCTGCCTAAAGAGTGGCAAAATCCTAATGCAGGTTGTCTTTTGTGATTTCTTCAGGGTCATCTTACTTTTGTTAGTGATGACTGTGTCTGTATAGCTCTAGTGTTTTCAGCTTAGCTGTGTAATAATACTTAGCATTTCTTTTTTACATGATTTATTTTAACACCTCTGAGAAGTGGAGGGTTTTTAATAAGCTTGTGTTTACAATTGAGCATATTCTTTATAGGTGGCAACATGTTTGGAAAGAATGCATCTCTTAACTGCATTTTTATTAAAGTGGTCTAAAAGCTGTTCTGGATTTTTAATGGATATAAGCTGAGTTCAGATCTTGGTTTGAAACAAAATGTGTCTGCATATAGTCTTTGTAGTGGTTCACCAAATCTGTTTAAAAACTGATGCAGGTTACAATCAATCACAGCATTTTTCTGTGTAGACCATTAAGTCGTTCATTATAACGACAAAAAATTAATTCCTTCATTATTTTGGTGTAATACTGACATGTGGCTGGAGATGTGGGTTTATTGGTTAAATAATCCGTTAGTTTAACAACATTACTTTCTTTTAAAAATCGGCTAACATTTGCAACAAGGCCTTTATTTGATTTTGAGGCAAAATAGGATATGCCTGAGACACGCCTGGACAAGTAATAATCAAGGCAGTTTGTACTGACCGGGGTTTATTTACCATTGTATACGTTACTTAATTTAAAAATGACGAGAGCAGTGAAATTGTTACTTACCTGAATCATTACCTCCGCTGAAGTGATTAGCTATCACAGGCAGGGTGAGCTGGCGTATCGAGTGACATGCCATGATCTCCAGGGTGTTTCAGTCCTCCTCTCCCTTCTCCTTTTAGCCTATCACAACACGTGACAAGCCTCTCCTATCACATGGAAATGTGCTGATGAGGCTAATAACGCACCGTGCTTCCCATGTGGTGTGTTTGGGGCAAAATAACTATCTCTTTTCTAGAATGGTATTCGTGAGGTGCATAGGTTAACGTGTTCACCAGTTTATTAAGGGGGAATGTGCTCCACACCGTCCCGAGTTTCTGGGACAAGGATGCCGTTGAAGCTCGCAGGACAGCCTCTTACTTGTAATGGGTAACTTTGGCCAAACTGGGAAGATGGGCAGAAATACCATCTGGCTTTACACATTGGTTTGGTTTGGTTTTTACACTTCAGGTTTGACTTGTAGAATGGTTTTAAGCAGTCAGTGAGACATTCTGTACCTTAAAAAGGGATTTGGCTTCTCTTCTGCTCAGGTTCTCTGCAGGTGCATCTCGTGAGCTGCGGAGAAAGGCAGTGTGGAACTGGTCTGGAGCGAGGCAGCCACATCACTTATCAGTGTGCCGTATGTGCTTCCAACCATCAACTACAAAGGGAAATACAAGCTGTACTTTCCAGTGCCTTGTACAAAACTTATTTTGATGGTTTTTTGGTGATGTCCAAATCCTTTGAAGCTGTTTCGCTTAGTTTAAAGTGTGATTTGGACCCGGTTATGCAAGGCAATGTCACCAGGCCAAAATAAGAGATAATTGCATTCTGCATAGAAATGTATTCTTCATCCTTTAAAAATAAAAGCTATTAGCAGCCCTTTTGAATTCTTCCTCATAAGCTGCGCTTTTTATTCACATTGTATCTATGTTTTTGTTAGCTGGTCTTTCCGTTGTCATCCACTCATACCATTTAATTTCATGTTAAGTATTTAATATAGAATGTATGCTTACATTTCTTTTGTATTTTGAATTGATATTGCTTATCTGAATTTATAGTGATAATGGAAATGCCCAGGTTTTGTCTGGTGGCAGACTGCTTTGGCAGCACGTCGTGAAATGAAATACTTAACAGGTACATGCTATGGTCTCAGTGGAACTGTACAAGTGATCACAAGACTGATTTAGTTGGCTTTTTTGACTATTTTAAATGATCAATCTCATTACATTAGTTTGGAAAATTGTTCTTTTAAAATTCTGAAACTTTGAATGAAAAAAATGTGGAAGAAACTCAGAAACCTAAGCAGAACAGGAAGTGCCAGATTTAATAAGTCTGTGGATGTAAAGAAAAAGAACTGGAAGTATTGGGTTAGTAATTATGAGAACTTCAGTTTTGCAGATTAAATATGTTCTAAAAATGAACTTGAATATGGCATCATGAGTCTATTTTGGGCTGAAGAAGCACTTCCTTTCAATCCACATTTCTGGTTATTAGGTGTTATCCAGAAACAAAATCTTATTCTGCACTGGAAATTGCTTTGTCTTTTAAAGAAGATTTTTACCATGTTTTTCCTAACAATGTGATACAGTTGAATCCTGGATTTTAGTTTAAAAATTAGAAAAGTGGATTTGCACTTTGCATAGCTGAAGCAGCATTGTTTTAAGAAAAATCATCTTCAGCAGTTAGAGTAGTTGATATAGCCTGCTCTGTATTCTGTGAGGATGTTAACGAAGGTTCTTATCAGTGGAAAAGTAATGTAAGAATGTTTTGGTCCCCATTTTCCAGTCTTGCAGTTAACAACGTGATTTTTCTTTTCCTAAAGAATTATAGTCTATCTTTTTGCCGTTAACAAATTCCCCACTTTTTGTGTTACCTGCAATTTAATGTTGTCTTCTAATCACTTTGCTTAAAGAAGAGTTGGGTAAATGTCTCATATGAACTAATCTTGTTCTTTAAATAACGAGTAGGTTGAAATGTAGGTAGGTTAAAGGAGGAAGGAACCACATTATACACTAATTCTAATATAGAGCACTGGCTAAATACCTGCGGAAGCCAGGGTATTAGAACAACAGAGGTTAAAAAGCAGAATAGAAAATATTTTATAAATGTATCTTCATATAAAATATTCATAATTTATTATGTAAATGTACTACTTCTAATAGAGACTGTAATGTCCTTGGGGGTGTCTTGTGAGTCTCTTCAGGGATTCAGGGAGAGATTCCAACTGCTGACGCTGTTCAGGGCATTGTAGCTCTTTGACGTTAAGTTATTCTAATACCTTTTCTGTTTCTATATTTTCTGTGAGACAATGTGTTTATATGGAACTCTGACATTTGAGTCATCACATCGATCTAACCTGGTCAGTGGCAGTAAAATTACTGTAAGGCGGTTTCCCGTACAGCTGTTACATAGGATATCTAAATACACTGTTTTATTCTTCTAAATGTAGGACCTTAGGAATAGTGTGCATCTACTGATGAATATTTTCAGAGATGAATCTTGTAACAGAGGAGTTCAGGATAGTTCTTCAAAATATGAATCATTGCATGTTTGTGGAGAATCCTCTTAATAGGAGATGCAGCAGTGGAAATGGACTTTGGAGACAGTGATGCTAATTTTTTTGCTCTTGTCTGTTAGAAAACATCTCTGATTCAGTTCTTGGTGTTCTACCAAACATGTAATAGGGTCTTAGAACAAACCACATGCTAATTTTGATTTCATTTCTTGACTATATAGGCTAGAGTCTCTGCTTGTGAGTTTGCTTTTGTTTTTCAGCCATTCACAGATTGTATAGCAAACTTGTTACCATGTATTTGTAACAGTGTCACACAGGATGTAAGTTTGTGACCTGACACTGAAATAGCTCACTTTCCATCTGAGTTTCAGAGTGTATTTTAAACAAATGTATCCCCAGAAGTTGAGAGTAGGAAGGCTTAACAACATAGAGCGCCTTTTATTGTCCGTCAGCTGTATGTGTACATACATGTGTGTAATGCGTTTCTGCCAAGACACTGGATTTGCAAGCAAGTAATATTTTTCTTCTAACTTTAGAAATGAAGATTTAGCAGTGTGTAAACATTATCTAGATCTTTTATTATTCTTTACTTATAGTATTTAAGTACTATGCTTACCTGGAGTTGGTTCTTTTAGCTGCCAGAGACTAACACTTGAGTAAATACTTGATCAGAACTATACCAGCAATCGCAAATTAGGACTCCTTACCCTTAGTCCTCACCAAAGGCTATAGGAAAACACTGCCTTCCTATGCACAGGTTGCAGATTATGCTTAACTTTCAGGTTTAGATGATATTTTTGAAATTAAAGAACAGTTCATAGTATAGCTGCACTTAGTTCTTTGACACTGTTGGGAGACAGGATATGAAATATTTGTTATATAAGAATTAATTTTGTTGCAAGGTCCTTATGTGGTGTTTGCATTTACATAGTTGGCATTTGCCTTTCCCTTTCATTTTAATAGGCTGTTTATTTCTTGGAAATGAGTTATATAATGTAATTTTGTTTATCTTAACAAGCATAAATGTCTGAATGGTTTTCATGGTGATAATAAAGCGGAAGCATCTTTTCTGAATTGTGACAGAAGCTGTTCTGGTCACCTGTGACAGTACAAACTTCCAGTGCATTTGCCAGGAAAACTGATGATGGGCCAGGTCAGAAGAGCAGACTTTTGTTTCTAATCTAAATGGAACTACATATCCATTCTAAATCCTGAGAAGATTCAGAGCTAAAACCGTCATCCTAGGAAGTCATGTACAAACTACGTAAACTATGAAGAAGCATCAGAAGAAAACAGTAGTGGAAAATGAAAGAAAAATGAGGAATGAAGGGGTTAGAAACCAGGCAAAGAGCGATGACTCTGCTCAGGTGAAGGTCAGCATCCCAGACGCGGTTTCTTGATCAGTCACTGGGAATGAGTTTACCATTTTTTTTTTTTTTTAATTGATAACAATAATTACTTTTGTCCCTAGAATTACAGTCTGTTGCACTTAAATTTGTAGTCATAGGTATGGTAAAAGTCATTTTAATAATCTGCAGAGGTTTCTGAATTTTCAGATTCTTTCAATTTTCTTCTGTGGCTGACAGGGTTGGACTGGTAGGCATATAAAACTAGGCTCCTTTATATTTTATATCCTGAGGATATAAAATATAGCCAATAAGATTTAAGTGCTCGGATGGTGGGAGGATTATTTCACTACTGGGGCTATTATGTAGCGATTCCTATCCACACTAGTCTTATGGGGAGGGTTGTCACAGAACCTGTGCTGATTAGCTTTGCTTGGAGCAAACATAATCCAAATAGCAATGTGACAGTGCGTGCCCCGACGGAGATACTTTACAGATGGGTAAAGGAGGCTAATAATACTTAATGGCATTCTTTTTGAGGATGGTAACTGTGAGAAGTAAGCTCTTTGAAGATTAAAAGCGTTGCATAAATGCTAAGTATTCATGTTACAGAAAATTGGCAAATCCTATTGTAATAACTAAATCTTCTTCCGCTCTCCACACACAAGATGTTAAACCTTTGATACGTGTCATGGTAAGGTCTGATGGAACCAAGAACAGCTTTATCCCCAGGATGAGCCCCCTTGCTACCAAAACCCAAACAATAAGCAGCAGGAAAAAATACAAATGGACCGAATAATTTGATTTATTTACTCTTTTAAATACCAAAACTGTGTTGCTGTGATCATTAAATTCCTGTTAGTGGTAAATGTCATGGTAAGGCTGTTAAGTTTTTAGTGAGATGCACTGTTTGATTTGAATGGTGCCATTTTTGATGCTCTGTTTATGGAAGATTCCTTAAGAGTGGATTAAATTTTTCATTAGGGGAGGCAGGATTTTTTTTGTCTATGTTTTCCCCCAAAATATTCTCAAGTGGATTCCTTTTTGGCAGGAGCGGGTGGGCGTGGAGGTTTTCTTTTTAGTCGTAGCTGGTTCATTTATCTCAGTTGTATTTTGCAGTTTGTTCTTATTTGAGGTTGTTCCCAAACATGCTTTGTGTTCACTTGTGTGTTTTACCTCTTTGAAGCTTTTTAGTAATTGCTTTGGTTCTTGACAACTTCATAACAGCAGCCATTAAGTCACAATAAAGGCTAATGAAAAAAGTAATAAAATTTCCATGTATAACTAGGATGAAGATTCCTGGGGGAAATATTGAGCAAGTGATTACAGGGAAGATAATTGTCTGGTTAGAGAATTATATGCCCTCTGAGTTTGATATTGAACCTGTAAAATTGTCACTTAAAAAATCAAAATATTAGAATTATTAGTACCCGAGCTGTAAGTCAGGAAGAGCTTGAGGTAGGTGAAGTTTGCTTGCTTTCTGGTGGATGATCAAGCCGTCTGGTTTATGAAAATTCAGGTTTGGTTATTTTTAGTAAAGAATAAATGCAATTTTATGCTGATGGTTGCAAATTATTGCTTGCTTTGTATACTTGAGATGTGCAGGGCTGATTTTTTTGTGGGCTTTTTTTTTCTTTTTTTTTTAAGGAACTGACGTAGCAAGCTGCTTTTCATCCAGTAGTGACATTAGAAATTCAGAATTTTTTTTTTTGTGTGTGTGTCTGTTGGTGTTTTGTAGAGTGTTGTGGTCATTTTGATGCTTACAATTCTGGGAAAAAGTGCCAGCCCTACTAGATACGTGGTGAGACACCTTGGTCAGATGAGCGCTAAGTTTCTTGACCCTTCACCTTAGCTGACCTTCTTATCCCCTGGTTTTTCCTTCCTGCTTATGTGGTAATTTGTTTCCTGTTTTGATTTTCAGCATTGTCGATACTTTGTGGTCTGATGCCTCGATTTGGCTTTTTTTTTTTTTGCTGTTCACTTGTAGACTTGAATAAATAATTTCTTTTTATGTAGCCAAATGAGGCTTTTGAGACAAAGATTTTAGCAGTTTTTTTGTGCTTTAACTGCTACTCAAGCTAATGGCAGTGATGATTTGCATGCTACTTTTGTGATTCTGGTGTAAACAGAGGTTAGCAAATCACAGATTTGTTTTCAGCAGTCGCTACTTTTCTCTAACAAGAGGCAAGAAAACAGATATGTGTGTTGTTTCTGTGTCCAGTCTGTTATAATTACGTTAATTGGCTGTCAGCTTACAGTAGCCACGGCGGATTAACTCCACATCCCCTCAGTTAAACTATTGGAATGCTGTCCTTTTCACTGATTAAAGCAGCTCCTTAGTAGTAGCTTATGGTACTTTTACGGAGTATCTTAGACCATTTATCAAACATCTGTCTGCTATAGACTAGAATTCATACTCATTTTAGTGCTGAGATAACTAAGACATGGAGAGGTTAAGTGGCTCTCGCCTGACTGTCTCTGGCAGTATTAAAAAAAGTTCAAATGATAGGCTTTTGTTCTTCTCCTTTACTGCAACAGACAACTGTTTGCTTTTGAAAGCTGCATTTTATATCTCATTCTGTATCACCACAGCATTTTACATAATTGAGCTTGAATTTTGAAGGGTAGGGGAAGAAGCATTATAAAGGAAGGTATTTTTTTGTGTCTGGCCTGACTTTCCTAGGAAACATTAAGTAGGAATTTTAAAATGCATTTACTGTGCTCACTCTCATAGCAGGTTTCACAGACAAGGTATATGGTAATTATGTTATATAAGCTGTGATAAATCCATTAAGCCTGACTGACCACTTCTTTTAACCTTTAGGCAGGGTCACTTCAAAATAAATATTTGTTTCTTATAATGCTTAACATTCACGTGTGAACTGTTGCGTCTTAAGCAGCAGTCCTTGCTTGCAAATTTTGGTGTTGCTTCTCTTCAGTGCATCTGTAAATCTTTAAACTTCTTAGCAAGGGCGTTGGAAAGATGGGAGGGTGAGTTACTCTGTTAGTTCTTGCTTTAGGTGGTAGTCAGTTACTCCTGCCAAGCAGAGACCGTGGTGCGTGGCAGTTCTTAGTTCTTGACCTCAATAGCACTCCTAGTGTTGCATCTTTAGAGGGGAAAAAAAAAAAAAAAGATTCGGGCAGGTTTTAACGACTTTCTTACAGTATTTGAGTAAAACACACTATTCAGAGAACTTGTACAAATGTTGGATTAGATTCATTAGTCTCTAAGGAAGTGACAGAGTATGCAAAGTAGGTACTTCTATTAGTGAAGAATTGGCCTTGATAGAACCATTTTCTTCTATTTCTTTTTGCAGGATATGAAGTGAACAAGCAAAAGTATCAATATTAGGTGTTTTTAGTTATGTAGTCATATTTGTAGATTTAGATTAGACATAAGGAAGAGATTTTTTACGCTGAGGGTGGTGGCACACTGGCCCAGGTTGCCCAGAGAGGTGGTGGACGCCCCAGCCCTGGAAACGTTCAAGGCCAGGCTGGACGAGGCTCTGAGCAACCTGATCTGGTTGGAGATGTCCCTGCTCCTGGCAGGGGGGCTGGACTGGGTGGCCTTTACAGGTCCCTTCCAACCCAAACTATATGATGATTCTATCATGATTCTGTGATTTTTATGATGACTCTTAAAAAATTTCACTAGCAGTCTTGTAGCAGCAGAGTAACTTTTGCTGAGACAGGTATTTCCTTCCTAGCTTACTGAGTTTTGCACAGGCGTTTGTGGTATAAAGTTACCCTGTGCTTTTCAGTATGACCTTGGTCTTGAAGTGACAGAGGTTGTGCTGTACGTTGAGCCATACATTACTCACAATTCATTTTAAAACTTTCCAAGATGAAGACAAGAAAGTGAGAGTGGGATTAGTGCAACAGAATGTGGAAATAGAAAAGTTACTAAAATGAACAGAGAATGTGTCTGCAACCACTGTAAGGGTTGATTTCCTCCACCTTAGTTTAGTTAAACTGGACTTGAGGTACATCTAAAGATGTACTTTAATGTTGCAGAGTGGGTAAGCAAAAAGAATAGCATCTGCTGCCTGAAGAGAAATTTTGATACATAAATTGTTGTTTTATGTACACTATTTGGACTCCATTTTTTATACAAACTTTAAATTTGAGAGTAGCTGATTGTAAATGTTACAGAATTTGAGTATTAGACAGTAAATACTTCAGATAATTAACCTTGTTTTTGCACACCCTGTGAGTTGTAAGTAGGGTGAGGAGAAGGGGAGTAACCTAGCTGTGTTCCCTGCCTTCCTTTTTCAAATGGAATGCTATGTATCTAACGTCCAGAGTGTTGATATCCAATATTAGACTTCTACATAAATGCAGCTTTTTTTTTTTATTATTTTCTGAGGCAGATTCCCTGCAGCTCCCTTTTATATCAGTGACACAGCTGACGGGAATCACCTCTGAAATTCAGGTCAGCTTTACGTGGGTGGGAAAATAAAGTTTTAAGTCTGGAGCTGGGCATCTAGACTTGCATAGTTTGACCTTCATACACAGTTTTATTCTAAAAGGAAAACTCCAAGATGGCTTGGTGATAAATGCGTGGAGTGAAAGCAGTGGAAAGAGGGTGGTTTCCAGCACGGGATTGTTTTGGAAGGTGCTACACAAACCATTACCTAGACAGATGTGAGTTTAAAAAAGTAGTAGAGGCATAAATCCATAGAAAGAGCATTAAGTTTAAGTAACACTATTAAACTAAGAATATCCTCGGCAGTTGAATGAGCTGAAGGTTTGTTACAATTACTGTAAGTTGCGGTGACATTTTTAGCTGAGGTTGCGTGGTTTCATTTAAACTTTATTAAACAAACTAGAGCTCAGATATTCCCTGGGGACTTGGAAGCAGCACTACTTTTCTGTTAAACTGTCTTTAACTACTGGAAACCATCCAGCCAAGGTAGCAGTGAGGAAGTTTGCCTTAGTAAAAGTTCCCTAGACAGAATGATATAGTTTGAGACTTTTCCTGTTGCGGAAGAAACCATTTGTTTCAATGGTGGTTTTTGGCAGATACAATTTTAAGAATTAGAATACGGTATCTAACTACTGAAAATAGTTTTTATAATTTTGAATTAGAAACTAACAATAAAAAGTTAGCTTCTGTAATCTTGAGGTGTAAAGAATTAGGTCTGCAGTTCCAATTGCATTGGTTTCTCTGCCGTAATATTGAGGTTGTGCCACCTGTATTGGTAGGAGCAGTGTGGAGATGGTTTTTGCTGTGGTGGCTACCATAAACTTATTTTGGGAAGTCTCACGTGGTCTGTTTGCACTGTCAGGTTATGAGTGCAGCAACAGAGTAAGTGATACTGTAGCGTCTGTCTGTCTAATGAAAGCTCGTGAATGGCCTTTTCTTAGGTGTTTGTAGGCAATTGTCTCCTGAAAGTGTTTGCTAAGACTATGCCTTTGGAAAAGGTGAATATACTTAATGAAGGAACTTAAGTCAGTGTAGGAAACAGGGTTGTTAACTACATTTATGTCTAAAGGTGGGATTAAAAATATCTCTACAATCTCTGATGCTGGCTGCATAGGACTTTTGGAACTGAGAGAAAAAAGATAGCTTGTGGGTGTGTAAGTGTTCTAATTTTTCATGTTATAGTAATAGATGTATTGCTTCTGGAACTTTCATAATTTGAGACTCTGTTTTATTTCCTCTCAACATACGTATCTCTATGTTGAGAAATCGGGATTTTGTATTCAAATATTTCATTTGTCTTCCAGACTCATAGTAAACCTTGGTAGTATCTTTGATTAATACTTTGTTCATTTCAGTAGTACTTTCATGTGCCTGGATCTAAATTTATAATGAACTTATTTTTACAAGGCTTTACAGATTATTTTAAATGGGCAGCATCTGTCATTTTAATGTGTCCTCGGGAAGGAATGGGAGTAATTACCTTTCCTGTAATTCCATGACCTGTTTTGTCATTTCTGCCTGCAAACACTAATATTGCATGGTCTCTAACACTAATAACTTGCTTTTGAAATGTAACATGGACTGGCAGTATCAACTTATCATCTCCTATTAAATGATGTAGTGACAGTTCTTTTTGAAGGTGTTAGCAGTACTGATTGGTAAGTTGTTGTTTTTTTTTTTTTTTTTCCCCGATCTTCTCCTCGCCAACCCATCTTTTGGTAGGACCTCAGTCACTTCTGTTTCATGGCAGATATGTGTGGATGGGATTTTCCTGTTCCTGAGCACTGCCTGAAATACACTCCTGGCAGTCGTGGGTGCTCAAGGCAATACCAAAAACTGCTGTATGCAGTGCTCTTGTGCGCTGTGTATCTCCAAGATGTGTTTGGCCTAAGCTTCATCACCGTGCTCGCTGTCTTAACTTGTGATACGGTGAGCCCTGTTTGCTTAGAGTAGAGGGCTTCCCTGTCCCGTGAAAGTGCAGAACAGCAACTCTGCCAAGGTGAAATTAATTCACTGCTCTTTGTTACATCAAGAGTTTAGCACAAGAAACGCTGCTCTGTGCAGTTCTGTCACGGAGAGGTGGTTGTGTTTTGGTGACTCCTGGAAACATGTAACTTGTTTTGTGCACTTAGGGATGTAAGGTGATACATAAAATCTCTGGAGTACTGGTGTGGTCTGCAGTTAAGGTTGTCAGATTGCAAATTGCTTTAATTTCTGTTAATACAGGTAAATCTCATAAAGAAATGGCCAGTAAATTTTATGATTATCAAAGTACCTGACTGACTGAAATAACTTTATATTCTAGCTTATTACATATAGTGAGTTCACGTTCATTTGATTAATAACATTTTCTATTAAAACAGTAATTGGAAGTTTTACGTGGCTATGGGCTGTTATATTTCTTTTAATTAAAGTTTAGCAAGAAAATAATGCAAAAGTATAAGTCAGCAAGATTGTACTTGTGTTTGTGTTGAGAAACGCCTCTGCAGTCAGTGGGCTCAGCGGTGACAGCAGCTGGAAGGTAACTGGAGTTGTGTGAAAGCGTGCTGCCCCGAAATTGTGGGGATTGTCGGTGCAGCAGGAACGCAGCACTGTGCTGGTGCGCAGCTGCGATCAAACCCTCCTCCCCACCGTGCTGCCATGCTGGGGAGAAACTTTAACAAACTGGAACATAGGACGCACAATCAGTAGTTAGAAATCAATGCTGGGGAAAAAGATATTTCCTTTGTAATTTTTAATGAAAAGTATTTGAATCTTCTGTGCAGCCAGGAAACTAAACCCGAAAATATCGATAAGGACCCAATGCTGTATTAAGTGGCTGTATGTGCTGTGTATGTTTCAACCTTATTTTTGCGGTGAGCAATGATTAGGTCACTTGGAAGTCCAGTATAATATGTAGGCCTTAAGCATCTGGTTAGTTCGTGCTTTGTGTGTGTGTGAACTTTTTTGCCAAATGACCGCAAACTGGATTGGGTTAACTGGTGAGGAGTTAAAAAAAACATTAACTGAGGGAGAGAAAAAAACAGAATGAAGTAACTATTTTTATTAAAATGTGTGTGTGCTTCTGCGTATAAAAATCCAATAAATTAAAAGTATTTTAATCAAAGAATGGTTGCTAGGTTTTGTCTAGGATCTGGGTTATTTGCTTTACCTTGCCAAAATAACGAAGCTGGTAGCTTCCCCTTTTTATGTCCCCATAGCAATCCCTAGCTTTTACTGATCAAACGTGGTGGGGAGTTGTTCCTGTTGGCTCAAAAATTGCTGTGATTGCGTTGTGCATAGGAGAGGTGGAGCATCCCTCAGATGTGAAGCACTTCTGTTAATTTCTTGCACATGTTTGGGGGAAAGGCTATAGCGTGAGGGTCTTTTTCTTTGCAGAATCTTTATTTTGCTTCCTGTTCTCATCATTCAGAAGAGCTGAGGAGTTTGGAGAGTCCTGCTTCAGGTTGCAAATATCATATCTGAGACTGTTTCCAGTTAGCTAGGGAAAATCTTGGAGGAAAACTTTAACTGGTGTGCCTAACAGTATTTGAGCATTCGTTAAAGCATGACGTGTAAAGACACAAAGCAAATGACTCTCTGGATAGAAAGGAATAGGAAATAGTGACATTTTAATGCCGTGTAAGCCAAGTAACGGTATTATACCAACGTTCTGCTGGCATGTAATTAGACTGTGCTTGTTTGATTAAAACAGGATATGTGGTAATGGTAACTTGACTATGTCTTTTGCCAAATCCATGTTAATTGATAGCACCAGTGCTGTGTGGGTCACAGTTCAGGTTTATTTCTTAGATCCTTTGAATTTTTTTTTCTGGTCAGAAGTACCCAGAATCTATAATAAAATTCAAAAAGAAACATGACCCAATTTCTGTTTTTACACACAATTGTTAAGTGAAGTCACTAGTCTGTTTCAACGTTGGCTAAGATTAAAATTAAGGAGAAATGTTTCAATGTGATTTACTTCTAAGAGGTTTTTTTTTCTTTTGAAGAATGAATTAATTGAAATGCAGAAGCTTTAGAGAGACGGCTGGATTAAGCTTTCAAGTGTTGGGTTTTATTTTGGCTGACAAAAAGCTTGACAAGCTTTTGGCCATGTCAGTGTTGTTTCTGTCTGGCTTGTTATATCAGGGAAGGACAATGCTTTACTATAAATACAGTGAAACGGTTATGTACAGTGTCATTTCTTTTGGCTTCTAGATGGTGACTAGCTCTTTCTGCACTGCCTGATAACTTACGTGTGATCCAGGTCGTGGTGTGTTATTCTCTGCAGCTAGATTTTTTACCAAAAACTTGTTTTGTTCAGTGAGATACTTTACTTCTTAAACACTTTGTTAGAAAGTTACTTTATGCTTGTAAAATCTGAAAGCAGGGACTGCTTTTCAGGAAGCTCGTGCAAGTGTAAGCGAGATGTTATCAAACTTTGCGTTTACAGATTGTGAACAAGTTTGAACAGGTTTTAGCTGGCAATGAGATTTTGACTGTGCAAGAAAATCTTAGGCGAAGAATTACGTTTAATCCAAAGTTTAACTGTAGTGTTCCTGTTAAATTCAAGCTCCACTGTACTATTTTATGAGGATGTTAGTGGTGATTTTTTTTATTTTTTGATACAGAAAATAAACTGATTGCTAGATTAAACAACTTGAAGAATTGCTGCTGAAGCTGCTTTTAGTAATATTCACCACTGTTGGTTACAGATCATTTGTCTGGAGTACATGCAATGTAAAATTTATCTTAGAGTTAGTTTATTTTCCTTTTGTGTGACAGTAATGGTGCTTAATTTCGAACAAATTCTAATACGCTATTGCAGTCAGAGAAAACTTAGTGAACTGTTATAATCATTGATGTTAACTTCAGGTCTACTTCACTTTTTGGGGAATGATTAGATTATTAGGTCTTATTTTCTAGTAGTCAGATTTTCCCTCTATGTAGATGAAATAATGCATTTCATTTCTTCCTATCTTTTTATTGGAAAGGTAAATGTAAGGTGTATAGGATTTTGAGAGTCCTTTAACTCTTGCATTTCTACGACATCTTTATTGACTAAAATCCTTTTTTTTTTCTCCTCTCTTCTCACTCAATACAGTTACAGACATAGAGCTAAAGCGACTGAAAGATGCTTTCAAGAGAACTTGTGGACTCTCCTATTATATGACTCAACAGTGCTTCATCAGGGAAGTTCTCGGTGATGGTGTCCCTCCAAAAGTTGCTGAGGTAATCTCTGAACTTGCTGTTTTTCTGCAGAGGCATATGCGGTTGATAATGTACACTTATAGATATGTGCACACAAATATGCCCGTACAGGTACTGGCATAATTTAGTTTCTTTCTGTTTTTCGTACAATATCACAATGTATGTGCTATCTGAAGGTAATAATCCAGTCTTGGATCATGGGTTGTCACTGGTGTGTGCTTGACTGAGCTACTGGTTCCAGCCCAACTAATAGGTGGTAGATGGCTTGGAAGTAAACCTGAATATCCAGGTATAGATTTGGGAAAGCAAAAGCTTGGGAAGTTTTAACACTGTACATAGCCCATTATAACAAAGGATTTTATTTACTCTGGAGATGTACTTGCTGTTGGTTCCTCTGAGATTCCATTGGCTTTTACTTTGTTTTCTGAAGTGCAGATTTGTCTTTACAAGTTCTTAAAAATAATTTTATATGTAATAAATGTATAAATGAACTGACAGCTCAAATCCAAATATGCTACATGGATATAAATATTGTATGTGTATGTATCTAAAAAAGTAGTAATACCATCCTGCACATGTGCATGTTTAAAAAAATTATTCTCTTTCACAGTGTTGCCCCTGTCTTGAGAGAGAAATTAATATATTGTTGGTAGAGAAGAAAAAGATTAGCCAGACCTTTCAAATGATCTCTCTTGCTCCGTGTCATTTCTAATTACAGCTTCTATTTCTGGCATCTTCAGTGTTATTGACCTCATAGGCAGCGTACAAGTCTTCCAGTTTTATTTAGATAATGTGTGCAGTGAAGTGTGCATTGCAGAAGGTTTAACACTGTGGTAGAGTTTTTTTCTTTCTAAGCTTCATCTTTTCTCTATTCTTTTTGCTATTTTTCCTAATTGTTGACAAAGAGGATGGTATTATTTGCTTCTGTAATATAGTTAACAGTTCGATTTTTATGTGGGTGTTGAAGCACTTAACAGGAAAAATTGCAATATGTTAGCACTGTCAGATTAAAAGAAAGTTTGTTATTTGCCCGTAGCTTGAAGCATCTTCTGTATGAATTTCTGTTGTCTGGATGCTTTGACTTGTAGTAGCCCCTACAATTAGACAAAAAATGTAGCCTACACTGCATACAATTGGTTTGGAATAACAGAAACTCTTAGGAATTGTACATTATGAGTTAACTTGCACTTTTCTATCCCTTTTGTGCCAGTATTAAGGATTAGATTACTGATTTGGATGAAGTAAACATTTGGTCACAAATAGAGACTCCAGGTTTTCAAATGTCTGCTGGCTACATTCTACTTTATTTTTTAACAATATATCCTTAAAGACACAGTTTTGGAATGATTATCTCTTTTAACACTCGTTATGGTTATACTGCAGTCCTTGGTTTCCAGTTGGTGGAGTAAAATTAATGGAAGAAACATAATTGTTTTTTGATGTAATGTCATGAAAACTGGCACACAGACATCTAAAAATTCTAGTACAAATTACTGTGTACTTCTAGCATTCATATTCAGGCAATGCAGTAGTCGTATCTGTGAACTTGAATACTGTAAATCTGGACAAAATTTGGATTTTATTGTGCTCATATTATAAAGGGATGCTTTGCAATTCCTGGCTTCAGGATGTGGAAAGGCAGGCAAAGTCATTAGACAGCTTAAAGCCTTGTTCTGAGTTTTCAGCCTTTCAATCGTTAAAATGTATTATATTGAGCTTCAGATTAGCTGGGCTGTCTTCTCTGCATATTTTAAATAATAGTTTTTAATATCTGAGTAGTGATAGGCCTTCAGGGATTTATTGTATTAAAAACACAGGGTTTTACAGCAGGGACATAAAAAAGAGAACTGAAGGCCGTGGAACTTTGGTCAAACAATTTGTATGATTGTCGTGCAAAGAAAACTTTTCAGTGACATTTCAGTGACTAATTAGGTTATACCTTTTATGTATGCCTACATATATTGTGATTGTGAGGTGGTTTATACACAGCGTAAGTGATACTTACTAAGTAGTTAAGTGTCAGTGCATCTTTTTCTGCAAATGTGACTAACTGGTTAAGCTGCAGTCCAAGTAACGCAAAGAGAAGAGGCATGATGCTAAGAGAGACATGAAGAACATGTTGAGGGGGCTGCCAAAAGAACAAGAACACAGGCTTCTCAAGGACTGAGAGAGAAGAAAGGTCATAAGGATAAAATCGGAAAGAATCCAGGACATTTTATACTCTCTAGAGAAAGGAGCCAAAAGAATGCCTTGAGCATCCTCTCCTACTCTTCCAGCAGGCTTGATAGAGTGTATGGGCACAGGGTCAGGGATTTGGACATGAAGGGAACTGTTTCTATAGACTGAGAGGCTTTTTTAACAGAAAAGAAGCCATATTGTTATACTCTTCAGTTGTCCATGAAACATAACATGTCAAACTTAAATTTTATTTTAAAATATGACTATGTACCATAAAATTATACTAAATTTACATTCTGAAATATAAATTGCTATGATACTGCCTGGATGTGGCTATTTGAAGTAAAGCTGCAACAAAATTAAGAAAATTTGGAAGATACAAAATTGCAACATATTTTGATGGTGCATCTTATTAGAAGAAATTTTCCAAATAGCACATTAATGTTGGAAATTGTGGAGCTCCTTCCTTAGAAATGCAAACTAACCTCTGTTATATATTGTTACATAACTACCCAGTGTTTAAAAACTCTTCCCAGACAATGAGTAAGCAGCTAAACTCAAAGTAATATCAGCTGCCAATGGTTGTAATTATGTATGCTAAATACATAAATACATGGGACGTTTTCCATAGGATTCCTTTTTTGTGTTTATATCACGAATAGTCAATGTGTTATGTTGAAATAATATGTAAAAGTTACATTTGGCATTCAGCTGATATCACAACTGAGATGTACCAAGTTCCGCAGAAGTGCATGGAAAAACACAGAAATGGGTGTGAATTAGAAATACGCTTTCGGATGGATGGAGGGAGGAGACAGCTTTGTCCTTAAAAAGTCTAAAAGCACAGAAAGGTTAAATTTGAGTAATGGAGAATAAAATGCAAAGAAAAGATGGTATTTTATGAAAATTTGTGAAAGAAAAACAATGACTTCTCATTTGTTCATATATGTATTTTTTTGTCTTGGAAATCCTGTTGATCTGAAATGTAGGAATTCTGGGTTTTTTGTGTCTTGGGTTGTTTTTTTTTTTTTTAACAAAAAATAGTTATATTAAGACTTAAACGATAGTGTTCAGCAGAGCTAACTGGATATTTTGAAAGAAGTAATGCTTCCAATGTAATATACAGGTAAATTGCTCACATATGCAGGGTAACCTTGAAGGCATCTTGTGAAATCAGAATGATTAGAAGTAAAAGGTGTGGAATTCAAATCTCTGCTGTGATGTTGTCCCTGAAGCATATACAATCGTTATGTCCAAACAGAGCACGAATTTAGTTTTCATAATTTAGCCCTTCAAGCACTTGTAAATGAAATAAACTTAAGTAATAGAAGAGGATGATCTGAGCACCCTATGGGAAGTTAACGTGTTTGGGTAGCGCTGTGTCTTACAGGGGAATGAAACTGCAGGTTCTACATGATATTTTCTGTAGAATTAGATCCTTCTGTATTGTTGGCCTCGTTTACATTTACTTGCCTTCAGACATCTTTTAAAAGTCTTAAGTGGATAGCAATGGAAAGTGATAGCTTGATGAATGGACAAGGAGAGGAATTACTGAAGGTAACGCATAAAACTACATCAAGGTCGGTGTCTTCAGGGAATTTGCTTCAGCATGATGTCTGGTAATAACTGTGATAGCGAAGTGAACAAAATTTTAGAATTTTTTACTACCTTGGTGCCAGTACTGCTTTGGAGGTTGTCTAGAACACATTCTGCAAACGAATTCTGCTGGTCTGCTTCCTGTTGCTGGAAAGGCAGCAGTGGTAGATTTTCCTAACCTTGTTATACGCAAAGCGTACGGAGCAGTCAGAGTAGGAAATGTAATGCAGTTAATCTGTCTTAGGTATTTCCTTTGCTTCTTTTTGCCACTACAGCGCTCTGTGGCTTAGCCAGATCTGTCCAGTGCCCTTGCCAGGCCCGTGGCTGGTTTTGCTTAGTCACTCCCAGTCTTCAGATGGAAACCACACCTGAGATAGTAAGAGTAGTGACTCACTCACACGGTTCTGGTATTCAACCCTGCTCTTCCACCCTTTCCTTCTGCTTGAGGATGCCCACTTAAGATACTGGTAGGGACGTACGTTTTTTTCCAGAACTGCTGGTAGTCTAGAAGATGAGTGTCACTCCAGTTGTGCGTACTGTCTCTCACTGTTGTTTTCTAATCAGCTGTGAGTGTGAACGTTTCCTGATGGTTATGGTGGGAGTTTTAAATAAGTTAAAAGTATTTTCTTTTTGTAGTTGTAGGTGCATTTTTGTCTGTGTGCCCCAACGTGTCATGACCTCTTCGCTACTCTTGCAAAAAAGGCTAAAATTTACTATGCAAGCATTTGTAGTTTCAAAGGGGAAAAAACCCAACAACAGATAAACAGATCTTAGTAGGTCAAAAAAAGTTAATGTTGCTTTAGCTGTTTGGAATTGTATCTGATTGTAGTTCATATGTTTAAGAACAAACAAAAAACAGGGGGAAGGGATACAGATGTTAAGTTCTATGTGTTTCATTCTGTGATTTACTAATGATTCACTCTGCTCTGTGGGTAATACCCAAAATAGTGAATCTGTCCAGAATAGTTCTGAAGGTCTGCTGCTGCTATTTGGCTAAGTTCTCCTATAAAGAATATACCCAAGGCTTTACTGAAAAAGAACAAAAAAACAGTACATCACTGCATGTATGCATCCTGGTGTTATTGTTTATTTAGGAAGTAATTCAGATGCAAGCAAAGAAAATACTATTTAAAGTCTACACAATGCTTTTCTTAATAGAAGTTGATCTCTGTTCCTTTAACTTTCTCTCTGAAGAAGTTGTACTTAAAAAACCAAGTTCAGCAAATAAGTCTGCTATCCAAACCATGATCAATGACAAATCGCTTTGTTCTGGTCTTTCACAGTAATAGCTCCCCGTCAGCCAGGCTTAATACTTGCTCTTTACGGTTAGATGCGCAGTGTGATACCTGTAAGAAAATCAAATTAAAAGACAGAGGTACTGAAATAATTCTTCTGTGTAAGAATAATTTATAAGTTCTGACTGCTTTAAATTTATCTAATGCAGAGTTCTGTCTTGTGGTACTGATGAAATACTGCTGCTTGTAGGAATAGATTTGGGATTACAGGAGGAGTCCACGTTTGAAGAGCAGCACAGCATACGTATTTTCATTTGCGCTCTGTAGTATTAGAGGCAAGGTGAAGTGATATATTGCAATAAGTGAGTTGGTAATTCTTGTTTACTAAAAGTAGTTGCTGTTTGTCCTAAAATGACTGACTTCCTTCATATCTCCTGTATCAGTGTTGAATCATTGTTAAGCTGCTGTTGAGCAAGTTAAGCTGCAGTGTACAGACTTGTCATGAGAAAGGTAAATGCTTCAGCCCTTCCGTCGACTGCGTTGTTCCTGGTGGCCACTCTGTGGGTCTTTGAGGAACTTCTGGATAAAAGTCTTGATTTCTGTTGCTTTCTGATGGAACAAAGATTTAAATATGCTGTTAGAGCAGGCTACTAAACTGGAACAGTCGTAGCAAGACTTGCAGTGTTAAGGTAGTTAAGGTATAGTTGATAGAAGGGTTTTTAATGTGTCAAGTCTTTTCAAAGCAGTAGTTTTTGATGGCTTACTGAAGTGCATCTCCTGTGATTGAAGCAATGAAACACTTGATGCTCCAACAACTTCTTCATGGCTTTGAGGCTATCAAAGCCTAGTCTGGAGGAGATTTCATCCTCATTGCAGCTTGGGGAAATAGCACCAAGTCAGCAAGCAAGAAACTGTCTTTGTTGGAGGATTCTAACATTTTTTTTATTACTGTTCATGAAAAGTAGCTGCGTTTCATTAAATAAAAGATCCTGCAAAAAGCTATTTTATAGGTACTGGAAGAGCTACAAAAGTGTAACGGGATTAATATTAGAAGTCTGTTTAGCTGAATGTGAGGTGACTAGCCTAAAAACCACAGAAGGCAGAGCCTCTGTGTAAGTTATTGCTTTTAGTTCTGACATCTCTGTTCTGGCTGTTAAGTTTTTGGTTAACTTCTCTGTTTTATTCTTCTAGGTTATCTACTGTTCATTTGGAGGAATATCCAAAGGGCTGCACTTCAATAACTTGATAGTTGGATTGGTTCTACTTACAAGAGGCAAAGAGGAAGAGAAGGCAAAATGTAAGTAATGTAACTTGTAACAGTAACAACAGGATAGTGGGTAGCGAGTGTGCAATACAGTTGTGTAAAGCAAACATCAGTTGTGGTATTTTAAGTTCCCGTTTTTATATGTAACCAGGGCATACATTTGCCAATAAAGATAGTATTTTTTTAGACATTTTTAGCTGTATATTTTGAAATTCAGTGCATTTTTATTTGATATACTCACTCAAATTAAATATTTGATAAGTCATCCTAAATGTAAATGTTAGGATCCTACAGAAAGGCTGTTGATCACTGTGTGTGGGCAGAGGAAGGAGGACGGCATTGATATTTTTCAAAACAAATGAAAACATCTGCCTACTGACTTCTGTTGGTTTGTCTTCCCTGTTAATCTGACTTGATGATATTTATTTTCCTTTTAATTAGTGGACAATGGTAAAATAAAAAGGAGATACTTCTTGACGTAAACCTTGTTGAGCTATACTGAAATTAAATCAACCTCAGTTTTTAGTCCTTTAGTTGTTGCAGAGCCTTTGGCATTCTCAGCCAGTTGTAAACTTAATATTTGAAAAATATAGCTACCATAGTTGCTCAAACATATCTCTATTTCCTCAGACATTTTCAGTCTCTTTTCTAATGAATCTGGGAGTTATGTTGTTCGTGAAGAGATGGAGAAGATGCTGCATGTGGTTGATGGGAAAGTCCCAGAGTCACTCAAGAAATGTTTCTCTGAGGTATTTCATACGGGTTTTATCCTATTGCATTTATAAGACAGGGAAAATTCCATTGAGTAGTTTGTTTTTCTCTGACACGTACATGCTTGTGGATGTATAGGAACAAACTGACCTTGTTTCAATTGAGTAAAAGCTCATAGTTTTTTATGTTGTAATATTACATTTAGTTTGCATTGATGTGAATAGCAGCTTTGTATATAAATGTAGGCATTCTCTGGGCTGCTTTACTTACTGTGCTAGTTTGAAAGATGTAATTTCCCAAGGGTAATCACGTTATCAGGTAAATTTAAATACTGATATTGCTAGTCGAAATTTATTCATTAGTGTGGACATTTTTTGCAGTCAGATAAGAAATCTAGAACACAGATATGAGAGAGGAAAGAAAATCTGCATCCTGGATTTAAAAATGCCTGCCAGCAGTGGTTGCTTAAAAAGAATCATTTTATCATAATACTTTTGTCTCACTGTGCCTACCAGGAGCTACAACATTTGTTTATGCTTTAGGTTGTTTGGCAGATGTAATCTTTATGAAGCTTCTGAAGTCCTTGTCTAAACCAGGCGACTGTTACTTTTAAATATCCACAGATACTCCTCTGGCACTAGTGAACCTGATGAATTGTCAGATTTTTGTGCTTTGGTTGCTTCATTTGTTATCAGAGGTCTTATCAGTCATCATTATACATTCCACTGAAAAACTGATTGACTCTAAGTTTTATTTGTGGATATCAGATTACTTAATTACCTTAAATTTTATTGTACTGTATTGAAGATAACTTTGGTTGTGGGCAGTGGCCGAGGCAGGCTCGTTTAATCTGGCGGTGGTACCACGTTGACTTTGTAGGTAATGATTACATTCTTCATTCTTGGCTGGGCTCATAAATCATATGTATACTGCAGTCCAGGTTCTGGAGCTGACCATTTAAGTATTTTCTATTTATAATTTCCCGTCAATATAGGGTGATAAATTTATACCCTAAAAGTTAATTGCACACTATCCAAGAAATCCAGAAATACTTTATGAAGACTTGCAGGAAGAGAAATATCAATCTGGCTTCATACCGTTTTCCTGTTCAAGAAAATGCTGTATATTGATTTTTCTTTTAAAATGAAAATAGTGTGATAACCCACTCAGCAGTATTTACTGGCCTGTTAATCATACTAGGTCACTGCTGGAGAGTGAGAAAGCTTACTGTTCCTGCTCTGGGCCTTCCTTCCTGCCGTATGGCGGATGAGTTTATGCTTTCAAGGATGATGTTTATAGGCACTTCTGTTCTTCGAAATTATTGCCTGCGCTCATCTGGAAATATAAGCTTTAAAATACATCCGAGTTTTCCTCGCTCTTGTTTCTGAAATACAGGAAACACATTCAGTGATACCTGTATTGCTCTAGTTGCTCAAGTTCCATCATGGCTCAGCTGTAAACATTACTTCAAATGCTTTTTCCCCCCCATCCAAAGTTTTCTTGTCCCTCTTATTCCTTGGAAAATTGTCTTGTCTCTGATCCAGACTGTTAGAGAAATTAAAAAAAAATAAATTGTGAGCTGCTTTTTTTCTCATCTCTGTTAACTCAACAGTAGAATTTTTTGACTTAAGCAAGCGGTTCCATAATGGGTTAAATCCTGCAAAGTTCACGTTGTTAAGTTACCGTTTTCCTGACTGTTGTTCATTCTCCTACCTTTGTGCTGGCTCAAGTGTTTATATGGTGCCTTGATGAACTGGATTGGGAAACTGATCTGGCTGAGAAGTAAGCCCTTTTTCTGCAGCTCCTCATCCTGTAGGTTATTTTTCAGCTAGATCTGCTTTGCCACGTGACCGCACTAATGTGACTGCGGTCGCAAAAGAGAAGGGACGAAGGATCAGAAACAGGGTTGGTAGGAGGAAGGTTGGGACGTACTGTCAGTCAGTGGTGTGGATATCTACAGATTAATCTGGTGATGGAATAGCAATGTAGCCTCTTGACTTCCTTGAATTCTAACCATGTGGAGGTCTGTGAGAGTAGCTGTAAGTACTGGAGTATTTCTGCATGTATTTGTTAGAGAAAAATGTAACACTCTTTAGGAAAAAGAGGCATAAAAACAGTGAGCATCTGGAACCTGAAACCATCCATGAGAATTGTAATATGAAGGGAATGTTTTAGCACTGCTGGTGATTAACCATTTGAGCAACCTGGCAAAGGAAATAGTGGATTTTGAGTTTTCTGCAGTTGGCAGTTGCAGATAGTCCACGGCCAAATGCACATTGGTGGATTCTGCAGAGGTGTAGTTCAGGGGAGTTTAATGGTCTATGATATTAGGGAAGTTTAAATAATCAATGACTTGAAACCTCTTTCACTTTGCAGACCCTGTTTATTTCCTATGGAGATTAGGATCTCCATGTAATGAGTTTGTCTGCTGATAATAGGTTTGCTTTTCTTTTAGTTAGTTTTGTAGGTCCAGAAGAAATTAGTTTGCTGAGCCCTATGGTTTCATGGCCTCAGCTTGGAAACCACTCAAATAAATGGTTTAAACAGCCTCTCCGGCATTTAAACTCTGTGAATCTATAGTTTTTCTGTATTCCTGAGCAGGCAGTTCCATGAGACATCCAGCAAAAGGG
The DNA here is from genome assembly GCF_036417535.1 of Chlamydotis macqueenii. NCBI lineage: Eukaryota > Metazoa > Chordata > Aves > Otidiformes > Otididae > Chlamydotis > Chlamydotis macqueenii. The sequence continues at coordinate 2,947,795 of NC_141574.1, read as the reverse complement.
GCTGAGTTAGGAGATGCTGTGAATGTCATGTTTACATGTATGCTCTAAAGTGGGTCTTGGTCCTTAGAGGCAAAAAATTGGCGTGCTGCTGCAGTGATTAATCATACTGTTAGTCACAAATCTAATTTTTCTATGTTAAGTGTTTGTATACTTGTGCAGATATGACATAATGTTTATGATTTTATAGCACCTGTTACTTGGCACATAGGAGCTTTTATCTATCATAATAAATTTAAATTCATAAACATAACTTCTGTTATTTTGAGTTGTTAGTAACCATTTTTCTTCTAATCCCATTAACCTGAGGTTCAGAGTAAATGACTTTCCGAAGGCCACGTTGAGTAGGTGGTTGAAATGCAGAGGGTGCTGAGGAGTCCAATTTCCCTCCCAGTGCTGTATTTCAGAATGAAATGGAAAAACAGACATGACTCCAAAGGAAAAAAATATTTTAGTACTCATTTTTGTAGGAGATTGTCTTAATTCTTGTTCGTCTTGTTCATATAGCTGGATGGTTGCTGTTTACTTGTACTGAGAAAGCCAAGAAAAGCAGCTTACACTTTCTTATTTTTCTTACAGAGTGAAAAGGTAAACTATGAGAAGTTCAGGGTTTGGCTGTTGCACAACAAAGATGCTTTCACGTTTTCCCGTTGGCTGCTGTCTGGAGGTGTGTACGTGACACTCACTGATGACAGTGACACCCCCACCTTCTACCAAACCCTGGCTGGAGTCACACACTGTAAGAAAATGATGCTTTGTTACTATGCACAGTTTTTAAAACTTCACAAGTGTGAACTGTTGCCTTGCTGTAGTTGTTCATTAAATCTCACTACTCTGAGGAGATACACGCAGTTCTGCTCAGTGAGATAAATTTCTTCTCCGTACTAATTTGTTCTCTGCTTTTTTGGTACTGTGACATGTAGAACATTGTTATATACGAGGACACTGTGGGTCATTATTTTTGAGAGAGCAATGCTGAGATTACAACACTTCTTATAGTAGAAGTTTGCTACTGGGAGAAGTAAAAAAGTATAAAAATATCTTCTCGCTGGCAAATACGTTTATCTGAAGTGACTTGACGTTAATACTGGTTTTATATTTGGTCTTTCAGATACAGCGGATTGTAGAACTATTGAGAGAGTTCTGAAAATAATGCTTGTTTCAAAAATAAGTATTGCATCTTAATTTGCTTTCTGCAGTAAAATAAGTAATATTCCTGGTATGTGATGTAGCCAGGGAACTAAATTAACTAAAGAGAAGCCTCTTTGGGATTTGCTTTTAGGAATAATCTCCAAAGAACAAATGCTTCCTTATGTCTGTATTAATGTGAAAGAAGGAGCAGCTGGTTTTTAAATTAAATGTAGAAACAAAAGGCTGATAAATTATACTTGATGTGCAAGTATAATGTAAGCATACATTACAGTAAAGCATCTAAGGGACTTTGGTATCCCTAGGAGAAAGGTGTTTGCTATTGAGATGTCAGCGATTTGAGCAATCTGGTTGTGATTTATGTACTCTCCTAGATTTTCTTTGTTGGTGTCAGCATGACATTTAATCTCTTTAATGGGTGCGTTACTTGAATAAAGGAATATACAGCTTTTTTCTCTTGGTTTTAAATATAGGCACTAAAATTCTGTTCTGACCATCTGAAATGAAAATGCATAATAAAATTAGAAGTTTATAGACGGGTAATTTATTTGCATTACATGAGAGACTGCAGTAGACATTGGGGTTACAGAAGACCGCTAAATACTCTGAGGTCTAATAGACAAAGTAGAGAAAGAGGTATGCTTAAAAAAACCCAAAAAACATCGTCTTTGAATTCGATAGACTTCAGCCCTGGGAACAATCTCTCAAGCTGTATCAAACTGAGATCTACCATGCCTCCAACCTTGTCAAGTCTCCTTTGCCCTAAGTGTTCAAAGAAAGCTTTACCCAAGGCCTCTGGATGTTATCTTGGAGCTTACTTCGATTTTTTAAATTTTTTTTCATGCTTTGAAAATTGAAACTTTTTCCAACCAATTTTTACTATGCTTTCTGAGGAAAGTTTATTTCTACTGAAGCTGAGGTTGATAATGAAAAAAAAAATTTTCAAAACTACTGTTTTAATAGGTTCTATTTAATATTTAATGTTGTTCTCACTTCTTCTGTTTTTTTATATACCTGTCATTGTTACCATCTGCAGCCAGGCCCTCAACTGCATTCCCAGCTATTTCAGATGTGCAAAATAAATGATTCAAGAAAGAATCTGAAGAGCATAATATTCTACTTTAGCCAACCCGCATCTACGTTCTGGTATCAAGAGGAAAGCCTTTCTTTTTTCAACGAGATTTTTTCAGTTTTAAACAAAGTATTAGAGAAATTAAGACTGAAGTACTGAAACTAAAAACAAAATTAAGGACACTGAATGAGAAGCAGCTTAGAAAAAAATGAATGAGGATGAAATCTCTTCTGATTCTTGGAAAAAAAATGTTGAGGTGTTTTCATGTCATATTTGTTTCTACTGTAGTAGTTACTACTTCTTCTTTTTGTTTTGTGGAGAGAGTATTTTCATTTTCTCATCTCAAATTTCTCAACCTTTGTCTTAACAGAATCCCAGTTACTTAATCATTCTCTATCTAATCAAATTGCCTCAAGTACGTCGGTGTTCTTTTGAGCCTTTTTGATTGCAGGACCTATCGAATAATCCCGGTGTCTCTGCTGCCATTTCAGCCTTACAGTACTTTCCTGAGCCCAGCTTTTGCAGGAGTCTAATCTGTTTTCCATTCAATTACTATTGTCCCATCTAACTTCCAGTTACCCCTTTGACATCTTCAACTCTGCAATCTTAAATCTTGCTTATTTGCTCTTATGTAGACTGACTCCTTCACGAAGCAACTCTCTGTTTAAATTCTCGTAGTAGACTCGGTGATCCTACCTCAGCGTAGCCATCGTCTTGGTTGAAAATGTCAGTCCCAAAGTCAACTTACTCTGCCTCTTAGCTGTATCTTGTAATTCCTCATATTTTAAAGTTAAAAGTTTAAGTAATGTTCCTGTATTTGGTTTTAATGTTTCTGTGGTCAAGTTGGTTTGTAATAAGTTTGTAACACTCTTGTATATTGTGGCATCTGATACTGTACACTGAATTCCAGAAGAAAGTTTTTAGGCATCTTTCTTTTCTAGGAAAATGCGTACGTAGTTGCTTTTTTACATGCGCTAGTTCATATGGCTGCATGTTCTGTTAGAAAAGTTACCGGATTTTTAAAGCGTCATGAAATATGTTTGCCAAGTTCTGGGTCTCTGCTGGGTGTTTCAACACAACCTGTGTTCTCAGGGGAAAAAAATGTAACTTCTTAAAAAAAAAAAAAAAGGCCATTTCTGTTGCTATATATTGCGTCAGACTGCTGAGAAATTCGGCGTTTTCTGGTAGTTGGTGGTGGTCTCTGTTTCTTTACAGAGAGCTTACTTTTATAAGCCATTGGCTGAGCATAATGAAGGTGGAGCTCAGTGAAAAGTTAAGTTTTCCACAGTTATGTTTAGGCCTCTAGATAAAATTACATTTTACTGTATTTTTGTTATTTTTCAGTTAAATGTTGTGATAAGAAAAACAGAAAGTAGTTGTGCTGTGTTACAATGCCTGCAGCTCATTATCTTTCAAATGACAGACGTGAAAAACTGTCAAGAGTTTCAGAGAGCAGCAAGATGAACTGGTGAACTAACCAGGCTTCCCCAGGTCTGGAGAAATACTTTCTTTACAACGTATCTGATGATTTCCCTTGTGATTTGAGACAGTATAGGATCTCATACAAAAGTAAGGAAAATACAAGTGCCTGAGCACTTGGAAGTAGTTGCAGTAAAGTATGAATACTTGGGGCCTTGCTCTTTTGGTTTTTTTTAAGTTTAATAATTGCAGTCTAATTAGGTCAGTCTAAAGAACGAGAAATTTAGTACAGAAGTATTGTTAACACAGCTGAATGTGTAAAACAGACCTGTTATGACAGTTCCTTTTCTTTCTTCTTTTTAGTACTTTTACCGAGGATAATGGCTGCCTTTTGGGAGAACAAGTAACTGAAATAATGTTTAGGCAAACACTGTTAGCAGAATACAGTGAAAGAGTGAAGACTTTAAAATGTCGTCTCCTGTAAAATGAAAACTAATTTGTGAATTTGCACACACTTGCTGCTTTTAATCAAATTTTGTTCCATTTCACTTAAATCATAAATATGAATCGTTTCATTTGAAAGCTACAAAAACAACTTACATTTCCTAAAAACGAGTTTCAGGGGTATGATTCTCTCCTACACCTGAGTACTCACCAGCTAGCAGTAGTTTGGATTTTCTCAGTTTCATAGTATGGTCCGGTATATTTCGATTTTTCTTCTTTTTTTTTTTTTTTTTTTTTTTAAACTGTCATATTGAATAACATTGTAGTGGAGTATGTAAATCAGAGCTAAATCCTTTCAGAGACTACTGCTACCACTAAAATTCTCTGTAGCAGCATATTCCCCCAAATCATTGCACATCCTTAGTAATTACAAATTAAACACGTAATTTTCTCTGGTACTCTAAGTCCAAAAGCAGTAATTCAATAATACAGCCGTCCTGGGCCACTGGAGGATGTTGTTTTGTTGCCTGCTGTGGCTGGTTTGCACTCTTGTGAGTATGAGAATGGAACTGACTCCATCCTGCCTGCAAAGTGCAGCTTTCACAGATGTACAGGAACTTGAGAAACAGGGAAGGGTCTCCTGTCCCACCACATGCAGACCCTGGGTGTCACTGTGTCACTCCTTTCATAAGATACTGAGGCTTACTGGTCTGGGTTTTTTCTATCCAGCTGGGGAGAATTATTCCAGAACATCTTCTGCATGTATTTGTGGGCATTTTCTGTCAACGTTGTCCTTGGTTTCAGACAGTCTCTGCTCTCCTTCCTTTTTACCATTCAGTATAAATGCAAGTGACTGTTAAGTTTTCAGAGTAAAATGAGCCCAGTTCAGGTCTGATTCAGACCAGGTGCTCCGTCCATTGTGCCCTCTCTGGCTTGCGCGGTACGTTGCTGTCACACTGACTCCAGGTGGGACCTCATTGGTTTCCTTCGCTTGGCTGGAAATAGTTCTTCTGCAACATAGATGATGGTTGCCTTTTTCATGACTCTGCCATTTTTGGTGTTTCTCAATGTCATGTGATGTGCTTATACACTCAGATTTTCAGTCCTTTTCTGTGGGGAGAATATTCTCATTAATCAGAGGGGTTACTGGTTTCAAACTGACAGACCATGTAATTTGTACTTTTTTGTTATCTGGTTCTTATTAAATAGCATCCTAATTCTCCTTTGGATTGAAGAGACTCTCTTCTGTCATCAGAAAAAGTCATCAAAATGCTCCTGCTTTTTCTGACAGCTCTTACGTGCTCTTACACAGCAAGACAGTGTGTAATCAGTATAATAATGGTATTTTGGAGCATGCAGTTACTGCTAATTTAACGTAATAAATGAGAGGAGCCCTGGATAACCAGATGGCATGGGTGACATGGAAGAGTGAGTTTTTGAAACAGTATAAAATTGAAACTGAATGTTGTGGAAGTAACCTCTTCTGTCAGAGATGAGCCTATAATCCTGTAGGGCTTTATGGTAAGATGAAGATTGGAGTTCTTAAAAGGAAAGTGAAATGAAGTTATACTTAACTTTGCTCCCATTAAAGGCTGTCTGGATGTAAATACATGTCCTGTAGCTTGCCCAGTTCAGTTGTGGTACCCACTCTTGAGACACCGTCTCCTGATGATGTGTGGAAGGCCACCAGAAGACAATTCTGAAGATTTTGGATTTAGTGCCTTTAAGAGCATATTTCGTTCCATGCTATTTTTTTCCAAATGTGTGAACACTTACGCTTTGAGAAGAAGTGATGTTTAACACCTCTTCTGTATGGGTTCCCACCTCAGGGCAGTGATACACTATATTCTGCTGGATAAACACCTGGACAGTCGTGTCTGACACACACAGGGATCCTAGTTAAAGTTACAATATTCCCTTCTCTGTGTGTCCAGTTTTTAATTAGGAAAAAAAAAAGATGAAAGTATTACAGCAGACTAGGCCAATAAGAAAAAACCTCAGTGTCACCTAATCTGCATCTTGTCACTTTGTTATCCTCTTAGTTCCCAGGCTATTTTATGTCTTGCAACGCAGCGCTCTGTGCCCAGGTCCCAGAGTCTTCAGAGTGTTAATTTGAGAGCGACAAACAAGCGTGTTTGGTCAGGAGCGCTCTTTGGTGTTTGGTCTTTGGTTCTGACTCGGTCGTTGTGCCATGAAGAGTTCTCTCTGCGACTGGGGACTGGGTTTTGCGTGGAGGATATCGTGGTAAACAGTAAAACAAACCAAGTTTGATTTAAAATGTTGGGAATATGGTATGCTTCTACTGCTGTGAACCAGCGAGGATTGTACCACTAGGTGGGTAAAAATTAAAGTTTTCAAATATATTGAAATACGTAGTTAATTTGGGTGCTATAAAGAGTTTAATAAATAGTGCCTGAAATGAAAACACGTTTTTAAATTTTTATCTAAGACAGAATAATACGCATGGCTTGCTACCTGTGTAATATTTAAGAAGGGCACACGTTTAATGAAAATTGCATTAAAATGAAGGATGCTTTTTTTAGTGTTTATCACAGTTGTGCAGCCTGACTGTCAATCACGGTGTGGCAGCTGGCTTTAAATTAACTCAATTTTAGTAGATTTACAGTTTCTCAGATGCATATTTTTGCTGAAAATGTTTTAGTTACCTGTTCTTTCTTTACTATATGAAGACTCTGGCTTGAGGTGTGCTTGACGTTATCAGTCTAATTTGTAGAGAATTGAACCATGAAACACTATTCATAATTTTACAGATCTGAAAGTCTTTCCTATTTTTAATGGACAAATATTGAGTGAGACATTAAATAGCATATGGTAGTAAACTGGTAGTATATGCTGAAATTTCACGTGTGCATAATATATCCATGTGACCTCAAATAACCGTATCCTAGATTTGATTGAGGAAAAACAAATACTTGGCCTAGAAAGCCAGTCTGTTTTGATGTTTTGGACTATATTGTATTTATAAGTTAATTTGAAAAAATAATCTTAAGTTATTTAAAATTTGCACTACTGAATGAAAGTCCAGTTCACGCTTCCTGGTGTGATTTGAGCAGGCATTAGGAACACAATTTTATACTTTGAGAAGGTACAATACCTTATCCATAGAAAACCTCTTTAGAAGAAGATGGCATTTCTTCATTAACATTAGGACGTTTGGATAGTGAGTGCAGTCTGCTTGTATTATGCTTCATTTAAATTTCAGTAAAAAATATGTTTATATGTCATAAATTGCAAGAGATTCCTTTTCGTTTGCATTTATTGAGGAATAGATGGTGCACTGTGTGTACTGAGATTGATTTACAAGATTACGTGCAGAAAAATCACTCTGGAGAAATCAAATTATGTAACAGCTGGCTTTTCAACCGCAGAGTTAAACTTTCACGTGTGCTGTAATCCAGTAAAGCTTTCTGTGTTTTATGTAACTGAAACTACTGCAGCGGGCCACAATTCGTTGTTACTATGAATGAAAAATATTCTTTGGTCATATTTTTACTTGTATTCGGTGTAAGTTGTGTAAGTGTAATCAGTACAAAGAACGTTATTTACTACTTTGTCAGTTTTACTTTCTAAAATGTTCAGCTCCTCTGTGACAAGTCAACACGCTGGACCTGCCTAGGCTATAATATCAGTGTAGCACATATGCTAATACTTATCAGCTATTCTTTTGAAGATAATTATTTGAAAATCCTTTATCTTTTAAACAACCATGCAGATTTCTGCAGATTTACTCTTTGGTAAAGATTACATGAGCTGCTTTACGTGTTTTGGGTAGTCTTAGTGTGGCACCATTTCAAAAATGAAGTGCAACTAGCACGGTTGGTGTTCTTCCTAGTCGCAAATGTAGATGAAAAGGAAACAAAATGATTTACATACTCGTGCCCAAGGGGGTTAGCATAATGCTTTTGTATTTGCTAATGAGAGCAGTAATCTGGATGTGCACTTCTTCTAGATGACAGTACGAACTTGCCCTTTGCGTGCAGCTGTTAGGTGGTGTAATAGGACTGTGATTCTCTTCGTGTACTTAAGGTTCTGTCTCATGAAGTGGCTTTTACCTTTAATTTGTTACTTTAGTTTTTGTTTATTTCTCTTCTTGAAACTCCATGAATATACTACTTTAATTATTTCTGCAGAATGATGGTACTCTAGTCCTAATGTCAAGTCTTGCGAGCTCTTTGTTACCACTACTATAGTCCCCTGATAACTGTAGGGGCAACAATTTTGAGGGCACGTGTATTTTATTTGGTAGATTTTCCCTCATCTGTTGATATGCTGACTGTTGTGGAACATCCCTGTATTTCCTGGAACATACCAGGTGCAGTTCAACATCACCTGACTGCTCTGCTTACGATCACGAAGCTGCTTACATCTGTGGCAGTCCCAAGCATCTATGCCGTTTCTCTATGCCGATCTTCAAAAAGTAACTGCTCTATTCCTCTTCCTTGATTTCTGGTAGATAATGTTCCTTTACATGTTCAGGCTACTGTTTCCTTATGTCCTAGGGACAGACTGTTTCATAGGACCTGTTGCGAGAGGACAAGGGATAATGGTTTTAAACAAAAAAGGGGAGATTTAGACAGCATGTAAGGAAGAAATTTTTTACACTGAGGATGGTGAAGCACTGGCCCAGGTTGCCCAGAGAGGCGGTGGATGCCCCATCCCTGGAAACATTCCAGGTCAGGTTGGACGGGGCTCTGAGCAACCTGATCTGGTTGGAGATGTCCCTGCTCCTGGCAGGGGGGTTGGACTGGGTGGCCTTTCAGGTCCCTTCCAACCCAAAATGTTTGATTCTATGATTACAACACAGCCAAGAGCTGGGATAAGGGAATTGATTCATCCAGGAACGCAGGGGAGAGGAGAAAGGAAATCAGTTCAGTTTTTCTTCTGAATCCATTTTCTTCTCTCACTTACTATGTAAATACACGATAGCTAATGATAATGCAAGCAAGGCTGCTGCAGCACGTGCCCGGAGTTACGGGGGAAGGTAAACTTTCTCTGTTCAGCCTGGAGTTACGTGGGCTGAATGTGACCTAGGAGCTGCAGCTTAGGCGTGGCTGTTCCGCGTGCCGGTGTATGGTCTGTGTAGCGATTGTCCTGAATGTGCGGAGGAGGAGGAGATGTTTTCACTGGTGGTACTTTTCTAGTTAGGCTGTCTAAAAATACTTTACAGGAAGATGCAAACCCCTTCCACTCCTCCAACTCTACCTCAGATATTAATATTTTGTTAAAGTTTTTCCCAACTTTCTGCTGATCAGGGTAAGATATTGTGTAGTTTGTGATGCATTGTATGATGTGCTTGCTGAATAGTTACAACTGCCTCGTGTATGGTAGGTTACCTACTGCTCCTAATGACAGAAATAGGGAAACAAATCAATAAAATTTCAATTTGACATGTAACTTTTTTTGGGTCTCTTCTGTTCTTAAGCCTTACAGGATTATTATTGTTTCTGTAGACTAAACCAGGCCAAATAGCTCAAGTTAAACCTATTAGAAAGCTGGCGTGGATTTAAAGGCTCAGAACCATCTGGGAATGGGATCAGCGTAGTGGTTCTTAATATAGACAGCTTTGTCATTACAGATCTCTTTGAGAACCAATTAATTTGCACTGACCTAAAGCAGTGCTGTGACACACTTGCATATGTAAAATGTTAAAAGTATTGTTGTGCAGAAACTTAGTATTTTTATGTATATATTTAATTTCAAGGATAAAACACGAGGAGATTGACATTTGTGTATAATGTTTTGAAAACACAAGTTCCTCCCCTAGCTATTTTTATCTGTCTTTGTCTAGCACCTTGTTTTACTCACTTTTGGTTTTGAGGTTTTGGTTTTTTTTCATCATCTTTAAATTAACTTGTAAGTTCCTCAATATGAAGTATCTTCTAGGTTTGTATAATCACTCTGCAATGTTGACTGGGTTTCGAAGTGCATCCATAGTATAAATAATAGAGCGAAACAAAGTATTTTATATTTTGAAAAATTAATGCAGAGGTAATGTTTTAAATGTCACATTAAATTTTAGCCTTATTACTGTATAAGAAGGCTAAAAATTTCATGTAGGAATTTTCAAGAGCAGTCAAGTACTAATTTTTTTTTTCTTTCCATAAAAGTTTTGGAATTTTTTTTTAAATGCTACATCGCATTCTTTTAGAGGATTTAAGTGCTGCATACCGTGGGAAAATAAGGTACTGCACATACAGTCTACCTGTTCAGTTCACCGAGAGGAAATATGTGAAAATGAAGAGACTGCTGGAGCCTTTAGCAGTTCATTTCTGTGTTTCTAAACACTTATGATGATGTATTATTGATGTTGAACTCCTAGATGGTGAATAGGTAAGATGATTCTGTAGATAAAGAAAGTAAAATAGGACCTTTATTTCTTTATTGCTTGTATTTTTAATTTTTATATGCAGGGGTCAGTCATAAAAAAATTAACATAATTTTTCTTTGTGACAAAATAATGCTGTGTTTTTATTTGGTGCTGAATTCTAACATGGTCTAGATATTACCAAAAATTTCTTTAATATTTGTTGTTTTTACAGTGGAAGAGTCTGACATCATCGATCTGGAAAAACGATACTGGCTGCTAAAAGCTCAATCAAGAACTGGACGTTTTGATTTAGAAACATTTGCCCCGTTAGTTTCCCCTCCTATTCATCCATCTCTGAGTGAAGGTATGGAACTTGGGTCAAATGTGCAAGGAAGTGATGTTGCTGTGGTGTTCAGTACCTGGTGGTCTACTGACGTACAGATTTTAGGGCTTTAAAGGGGAGCCTATTTTAAAAGGTATTTTAAACTTAAATTACAGAGATTCATTCCACTGAGTTCTGGATGTTTGAAACTGAGAAAATATGCCTGAGAAATCTCTTTGTTGGGAAATCTGGAGTTACACAGGAAGTGATGCTCCTGTGGGTTGCATTCTTATTAGATGTCAGGAAATATGGCAAACATTTGGTATAATTTTCCTTGGAGTTGCTTAAAATTTTTTTTGTTGAGTTCCTTAAGATTCTGTGATGATAAAATACACTGCTGTCCCTGAATGAGATAAAACAGAAGGCCATTTTTTAAGTGACAAATGTGAATTTCATCTGTTAAATGACAATTCAGCATGCAAGTCAGAGGTTGTACCATGCAATCGGTGAAACTGTCTTCCCTGGTAGTGTAAGTTAAGGAAGATTTTGTTCAGAAGACTTGGTCAGAAGGTTTGTATGTTCCAATGCAGACACATTGGTAACCAAGCAGGTCTTTCAAGTTGAAGCCACTCTAGTAATAGCTGGAGGTTGCGATTTTCTGATTGCCATTTACTGCACAACGGAAGGTCATTAAGTAACATTCTACTAAAATGCTAGTTTTTGTCTGCAGTCCTAGAGTGGCAATTTTTTATCACTAAACGATCAGCTTTACTGACAAGTGGCAGCAGTAAGTAGAAAATGGGAAATTTATCTGCAGTGGATGCGAGCTGTTAGAGCACCAGAACTTCTGTTGAGTCCAATAGGGATATATCCCCGTATCCTTTTGCTTTTAAGTGTGTTTTATCTACTCAGTGATACAAATTTACACAGCTGCTATGGGGAAACTTGAATGGTTTCTGATCATTTTATGTCTTCTGTGGCTAGTGCAACAGAGTCATTGTCACTAAAAATTTTTTATGGGACAAAAAGAATGACCTGTGCTGAACGAATAGAGCTCTTAAATCCTTTGAGAGCAAGCACCTAAAACTCCTGACTCACTTAGGGCCAAACTTGCTAAGATATTCAGTGATTTTCATAGGAGTTTCTGTCAGGCACTTTGGAAAAGCCAAAGTATTTTGCATCTGAGCACCTTTACTATATTGGTCCTTTAGCTTTTGTGAAAATACTTGTCCTTCTAGAAATGAATCATTACAAGGAAGGCTTGAGAATAAGGCTGCTGTTCAGAATTCTTGATCCCCCCACCTCTAGCTTTGTCTAGCCGTACAAGAGTGATCTAATTCACCTTTAAAATGGTCTTAGTAGTGCTAAATTATTTTTATTACAATTAGTAGGAATTAGTTAAAAGTGTTTTGTACTTCTTGCAGTTGTTAACCATTAAACCTTCATGCAAATGTGAAGTATGATTGTCAGCTGTTTCAGCTAGATGCTGTAACAGGAAATGCTTTTGTGGTTTGCAGGTTTGTTTAATGCTTTTGATGAAAACCGAGACAATCACATAGATTTTAAAGAAATTTCCTGTGGGCTCTCAGCATGTTGCAGGGGACCCTTGGCAGAAAGACAGAAGTGTAAGTATGCAAACTATTAATTTTGGAGAAGTTTTTCAGTTTGAGCAATGAAGTTTAGCTGTTTCCACTGAACACATGTGTCTGTGAAAAGTAACAGAGTTCAGAAGTTAAAAAAAATAAAGGAATTTTAAATATCAAGGCTTCTTTTTATGAAGGATTGTTAAACATAATTCTTTGTATTTTATAACTTATCCATAGCTTCATATATCAGCTGTTTGGGAAAAAAAATTTCAGAAGTTTTGCAGTGTTCTGCATTATGATGCAGAAGTGTATATCTCAAGATAGAAAGTACAACCACTTACCTATTCATAATATATAAAACAAATGTCCTATTTGATTGTCTTGTGGTAAATAGCACTTTCTGGCTTGTTTACTGTCCAGTTTTCAGCTCTTTCCCCGGAAGGTTCTTGTGTTTTGAAGTACCTTTGTTCAGTACTTTTCGAGAGCCGTATTGGTGCAACTTAAAAGCTGTCATTCACTGGAGATTTCTGGACGCACATATGTTCTCTGCTATGTCACATCAGAAAACACAGGACAGAATTGCAGGAGTCTAGATTTCGGTTTATTAAACACAGCTGCTCCATTTCCTCTCTACCAGCCATGCATCCTGCCTCATCAAAACTGTCAGCACTAATTCATGTTCTTGTGACTCTGCAGACTTGCATTCTGCAAGGGAAAAAAAAAAAAAAAGTTGAGTAGTTCTAACACAGAAAAGTAATTTCCTTTTGTCTCAGTTTGCTTCAAGGTTTTTGACATTGACCGGGATGGTGTGTTGTCTCGCACTGAACTTAAAGAAATGGTGGTTGCACTTTTAGAGGTCTGGAAAGATAACCGTACTGATAAAATACCCGTAAGTTCTATGTGGGTTTTGATTAGTTTGCTCCTGTTTCTTGAAGTCATCCTTCAAAAGCGGGAATGTGAATGTTGTTTGAACATGGTTTCAGTAAAATACAGGCTTCCTTGAACTACCTTTGGCCGAGGAGTATTGATAACTGGAAGTAACTTACCTTGCGTAACTCTGACTTCCACTGACCAAAGCAGGATGATTTGACTAGAATGTATGCTGTTTCACCTAAAGAAACCTTAGGTACAAAAGTACAGCGTTCTGGAAGCACTCAGCTGTGAATTACATAGAGCTCTCATGAACATTTCTTACCATTCTGTTTTTTATTCTGAACACGTGCAGCTCCAGCGGTGCTGTGAGAATTTAACTGTTTTCTAATCCTTTTGTTTGTTAAGGAATTGGACATGGATTTGTCTGAAATTGTAGAAGATATTTTGAATATGCATGATACCACAAAGGTAGGAATTTGCTGTTCTTTCCTTGTCATTTTTATACCCTAGTATCTTTGGTTTATTTATAAGAAAGGAAGTAAAATCTTGTGCTTTCTTTAAAGCAGAGATGTGTGAATAAAAGAATCTTTTTCAAAAAATGTCAGGTTTCCATTTAAAATTTTCCACATTGTTCTGTGAGAGAAATAAAATTCAAACATATTCTAAGTAATTTTTATATATGAAACTAAACCAAAAATACATAACCAGATTAATTTGAAACATCTACTGTTTGCAAGGCTTTACTATGTATAATTAACACCAGTTTTAAATCTCATGCTTGGCTTTTGTTCTGGAGAAACTGTTCTTTTGTTTCAGGTTAAAAATGAACTTAGGAAAAAAGGGATGTTAGTGTATCCTATATTTTATGCTATGTAAAGATACATTATCCTGCTATGCTGGAAGAGATCCACGTTAATTCAGTAGTAACTTACGCATTATCGTTATCAAACTACTTTGTTTGCAATAACATTATATACAACCAGTGAACTATATACAGCGGTATTGTTTCAGAGCTAAGTATCTGTGAAAATATGGAGGCATCTGTCGTGACTGTCATGACACACAGCAATAAGTCTTAATAGGTTATAGTGTGCTTATAATTAGCTGTGTGTAAATCTTTAATTAAGTTCTTGCTTTTTCGAGATAGGCACTGTCACCTGCGAACAATATAGGGGAAGTTGTTTCCAATATTTCTTCCTTTGCTTCACTAATTAGGAAGAGTATCTAGAAACTATAAATAATTTAAAAAAAACTATAAAGAATGTCTAGAAATGCTTAATTACTTACTTGAATAGTTGTCTTGCCTGCTTGTACTTCAACAAAGTGGTAGGCAGATATTTTAAAAATAATTCTTTAATTACCAAAGCAGTAGAAAATACAGCTTCAGTGAGCTCTTTCTTTCAACCTTTGAGGGTTTTGCAGCGTGCTTTCTTAAAAGGGTAGTTTATAAGCAAGTGTGTAGCAGGCTCGTTTCCACACTGCCTTCAAAATACCTTTCATAGTTGAGCATGAATGTAGTGCTGGAAAGAGCTGGTGGTGCAGTAATTACATAAATTACTTAACCCGTTTTCATACGTTAGCTGTCTCCTTTGTGAACTCTGGATAAAATGGTTTGTCAGAAGAGATGGAGTAACTGCCACTGCTGTAAAAATGGCTGTGAATTGTATTACAAAATAAAAAATTCAGATCGATGAAAATCAGAAGGTCCTCTAACATTGGTCAGTGTTATGCTACTGTAACTTTGAAGTGATTAAGAATTAATAGGACTTGTGTTGTAAGGTAAGATCATAAGGGTTTGATGATCCAAAATAGATTTTCCCACCCCGCAAAGGAAGATGGTGGGTTTCTGAATGGGTGCAAGTATCTATACCTGCAGGGCTTATTTGGATGATCAAAGTCTTAGATCCTCTTAGTCTTGTTTTGTTTCCTACAGAGTGATTGCCCTGACCAGTCGCATACTGTGTCTGCTGGTTTCATGGTTTGATAAAGCGGAACCACTGCAGTTGAGCATGAATACTCAATCTGAGTGCTGGAGAGCAGGAGCAAAGTTTACATGCTGTGCATAGCTTGGCCTCTGTACTCCCAGAGCTTTTTGGTTCTCTAGGTTGCATATGTTATGTGAAAACTGGATTTTTCCTCTTTCATGGGATCAAATTTTCTTATCAGAGTGGTAGATGCTGGTTTTTGTCAAATCACTAGCTTTGTCATGCCTTGTATGACACATTTAATGAGCATTTTAATGGAAATAGGTTAACGGTTCAATGATTTTTTTTTTTTTCCTTCCCCTTTCCTTCTCCCTTTAACTAAGCTTGGACATCTCACTCTGGAGGACTACCAGATATGGAGCGTGAAGAGTGCACTTGCCAATGAATTTTTAAATCTTCTTTTTCAGGTATGTTTAGAGGAAATTTTAACTTGAAAATTATGGTAATTAACTCATGAGCATTTTGCATGGCCGCAAAGTGCAGCATCAGCATTTGTGCCAACATGTTTAGTTTTGTCTGTTGCAATGTTACGTGTGTTTGTGATTGTGCATTACCTTCACGGAATGTTTCTCTATTTGATTATTATTCTTTTCAGTGTATGGAGATGCCTAAAGCATAATTTATTAAAGTGAAGGTAGTGTACTGTTTATAAAATGAAAATACATTTCAAGTATATCAGCAGTTATATTTTCCACTAGAAAAAGACGATGTTCTTAAACAGTTGTTATTGCAAATGTTGGCCAAGGAAGCGACACAGGAAATGAGAAAAGGTATTGCTAACTCTTTGCAACCACTTTCACTTTACATTTGTTGTTAAGGCTGTCTAAGGAACCTTTCATTGCTTTCTTAATGAAGCAGTCCTTCAAAGCTGTGATATCGTATCACTGTTGTGTTGCAGAAGGTGAGGATTAAGTGTGTACTGAAATTTGTTTTTAATTGAGTTTGAATTGGATTTTTATAAATCCTTAAAACAGTAATATTTTAGCACTGGCTCACCTTGTGCAGGAAATAACCCCCAAGAGTATTTTCATTCACTGCAGTTTGTTCTTCACCCATTTTCCATAGAGGTTGATACTTTTAAAATAATGATAATCCTAATGGAGCCTTGAAGATTTTCCCTAATGTACTATTCACCTCCAGCTCCATGTGACAGTCTCAGCTCTTCCAGGGAGAGCCGGGGAGAACCAGTTGGCTCCGTTCTCATCTTACCGGTGAAGCTCTATCAGTTACAGGGTCAGATTGTGACAGAAAAATATTTAATCAGAGAGAAGCTGTGTGGTTTTAAAAAAAAAAAAAAGATTGTGAGAGGCTACCTGAATAGCATACTACTGATTCTCCTGTTTTTATGACCCTCGACTACTTTACAAATTGTATTTTGAACTGTACTTTTCCAAGAACTTCAGGACAACTGAGTGAGAGTAGTCGGCCGTCAGCTATATCACAGCTGAAAAGAATAAAATCAGAAAGTTCTGCAAATTCTTTTTATCTCTAGTTGCATCAGGTTTTGCTTACATTGCAACCTTCTCAGGAAGGACTGTCTTTGTTTTTGGACTGTCTAGCATCAAATATCCTATCATAACTTAATAGTGATTAACTAACAAATGCCTATGCATTGAAGTAGAGTGAATCAACATTTAATATATTTGTCTTGATGATTATTACACAACACCATTGTTACACGTTGCTCATTGGAGATCTCATTTACAATATTTTTTTTCTCCTGACAGGGTTGCTACGTTTTTGGTTTAGATTTTTATTTCTGTTTCCTTTGATAACTATCATATGAGGCACCCTCATCCGATGCTGCAGGCTTAACAGTGTACTTGCACAGAACAGAGTCTGCCATTGATTTGTCTGGGCATTTATTTGACCTGTCATGAGCTTGTGTGTCTCCTCTGTGGGCAGAAAAGCTAAGTAGTCTTGAGTGGAGCGCCTCAGAAAGCTTGTCAACAAATTGGTTTCCTTGCAGTGAGGTTAGTTTATATGAAGAATCTGATACTAGCACAGTGTTACATGAGTTTAAAAAGAAACATCAGAGCCAGCTGTGTTGTGTGTGCTGGAAAATCTGCTGCTTCCCAGCAGCCTTTGTTTTATTCAGAATGTGGAATGGTCTCTCACACTGTAATATATATTTAAATAAGACATCTCACCAGTCATTAGAAATCTCCAGCTGAGATGCAAATTGATAGCCTCAAAAGACACGTAAGGAAAAGACTATAAATCATGTTATGAGTAGCAACCAATTTGAAAACCGCCTGGGAGAGGAGACAGCTGACCCTCCTCCCCGCGATGGAAACAAAGGTTCCCCCTGCTCCTGACTCCCTGCTGTGTGCCCTGTGCCTGGGGAGCTGCTGGGAGAACCCAGCCAGAGCCCTCACTGCAGCCAGGGCCGGGATGGTTTTACTGGGAAGAGAGGAGTAAAAGATGAGCCATCTGGGACTGCTGTCTTGTACTCGGAATAAAACCCCACCCAAATCGGGCAGCCAGCTAGGGGATAGTGCCGTTTTCTTCTGTGTCTGTTTCGAAAAGGAAAAAAAAAAGCATCAGACATTCAGATAATGTTCTTCAATTTTGAGAGCATTTTCAGTGGTAACTGGTTGGTTGGACTGCTTTAAGCTTCTCCTTCAGTCTCTTCATGTGCTCGTTTTCCTTTCAGTCCCTTTATACAACCACTTCTCCCCGTTTTTCCCTTTTCCTTTTTTTTTTTAACCTTTAGCTTATCCTCTTCCAACAACTTGCATTCTCCCAATTCCTCATTCCTTCTCTCCAGTACATATAGACATCTTCATAGGCATCTCAGTTACTGTGTTCTTCCGTAGTGTGTGCTTCAGACATGAAAATAATGAAAATTCATTTTCTGTTCACCTTAATTTGTCTTGGGGCATTTGACATTCCTGGTGTCTCTGTCTTAACAGTGGGAACAGGTTGTGAATCTCATAGCTCAAAATACTTATTTTTTTTTAGTGATTTTTTTTTTTTCCTCTTTTAGGTAATCTTGCTGCATAATTAAAAATAATTTTCTGAAAATTCCCATTACAGTTATTCTCTTGTTTTGTTTGCCCAATGCTTGTTTCATAGTGGTGTAGTTCTTAATAAGAATTACTTTATTTTTCCAGGTGTGTCATATAGTTTTGGGGCTCAGACCTGCCACTCCAGAAGAGGAAGGACAGATTATTAGGTGTGTGTTTTGCTCAGAATCTTGAATGGGTTACAGAATCACCTTTTAATATTTTCTGGAGAAGGACTGCAATAACCCCTTTTCAACTAATACTTCATGTTGTTCATTCTTTATATGCAGAGGCTGGTTAGAAAGAGAAAGCAGGTATGGCCTTCAGCCAGGGCACAACTGGTTTCTTATTGCAATGCCATGGTGGCACCAGTGGAAGGAATATGTCAAATACGTAAGTATAATAGTGATCTGTACCAAATAAGTTAATTCTTTTTATTTGTGAATGTGTTGATGAAAAAAAACTGGGGAGACTGCTTAACCAATAATGCTTGAAGCTTAAGCATCTTCTGTCTCTTAGTGGAAAGTAATTGTTGTGCTGAATCATTGTCACATGGTGAGCTTTTGACTATAATTTCCTTAAGATGTCACCACTTTCTGTACTTTGTTTCATCATTCCTGAGTGTCAGAATACTTCTTTGAATAAAAGCACACTCTCACAATAGTACTTCCCTCAAGTCTTTTGATCCATTTGCTAATAAAGCTGCCTGTTTTGATTTTGACTTTGCTTGGGCCACAAATACACTCTGTGTTTTCTGGACAAATACGTTGGGAATGGGTATAATTTGATTGATAGGAAATGACAAAAAGTAGTTCAGTATCTGATGGCGTTTGTCGGAGTGCTAAAACCTTGTAGTTACAGGGTACTCTTTTAATACGCTCCAACTAAAATATTCAAGTTAAAGCACCACTATGAATTTTACAAAAGAAAGTATATTTAATAAAATTAAATTTAATAAAATTAAATTCAAGTGGAGATAAATACTGTTTGCAGGTTACAGAACCAAGTATGTAGAATAAGTGAAATAAACTATTTCTCAGAAGAGTTTTATATAGTGATAAGTAATCGTACAAGTATTTGAGTGTTTTATAAATGCAAATAACTAAAAACACTCAGAAAACTGCAAGTATACATTAACTAACCATGTAATTACAGTTATTCTTTGTGCACAATGAATTGGACAAATGATGGCTTAAATGCCTGAAACGCTGGGTAATTTGATCCTTGTCAGAGTGGAGGTACTCAGACGTGCCGCGATTTCCCACCTAATCCTTTGCATAATAGCACGGTGCCATTAGTCACTGTCTACCTCTTGAGCGAAAAGAACACTTGGAATTTTCATGAAACTCTAAATTATTACTGTAATTCCAACATACATTTTGGTCTTATTTTCATCCTTTCAGCTTTACTGCACGGTTCCGTTATTTGACAAGATACTATGTTTAGTGATGTGATAAATAGGGGACAAAGTAAAACAGGCAATACCTCTTTTTCCACTGTTGTTACAGTGATGTTCATTCTTCTTTAAGGCTCAATTAATTACCTTTTTTTTCCTATTTTCTCATTTATTGCCATTTCTTGTTGTGATTGGTGCTGTAAATTGGGTAGGATTCTTCTTACATCTTGTCTGTACTGGGCAGACAAGTTATGCTTTGGGGGGGATGCAAATTTTTTTTCTCTCCACCTTTATCTTGCCTAAGTGTGAGCCAGATTGCCTTTGCAATGCTGTTCCTCCAAAGGAAAGAGAAGAACTTTGTTTCAAAACAAAGTTAGGAAAGACTAAAATGTTGCAGGTTTGAGGAAAGGATGGTTGTTTTGTTCTTGTGCTTTCTGTTCTCATTTAACTATATGAAGTTCAATAAGGACAAATCTGCAAATATTTGTAGTCTGTAATTGTAGCTGTCCAAAATGGTCAAATTTTATGTTTCTAGATAGAGAAAATAATTCTGATATTTCACAATTTTTATATTGTGCAGAAGAGATTATTTCTTTGGTTTAACAATTTGGACTGTTTCTGCAGATTTTGCATAGTTTTGTTTTTCCATAAAGCTTATTGTGATACGCAAAAGTGATCTGGAGGTGTTAATTTTGGTGATTGAGTTGGCTGATGCTAAACTTCTTTGATACTGGCTTGTCGTTAACTTTTCTACTTGCCTGCCAATTTTAGGATGCAAACCCTGTTGTGATAGAGCCTTCATCTGTCTTGAGTGGAGGTAAGAATGCACTCGTAGCTGCTGCAGCCAATACTTCAGAACAGGGAGAAGACAAAATGGGAGGTCTTAATTACTTCAGTGCAACAGAAGAAAAGTTTTCAGATAATATTTCTACTGCATCAGAAGCCTCAGAGACTACTAGCAGCAGTAAGCATAACGTCTTATTTCCTTGGAGGTTTAATGTAGAACAGGTTTGAGAAAACAAGGTGCCGCATGGATTCCTCCAGGCGAGAAGATAACGCAGTTTCAGTTGCAGAGGTGGCCTACCTGTGGATGCGGGTGAATTACTGGGATTTTTTAGTCTCGGTGGATAAATGAGAAACAATCTTATTTAAACAGCAGTTTGTCTTTTATGCTAAGATTAGTGTCCAGAATTGTTTTCAAGATAGTTTTTGTCCTGTCACTTATTTTCTGAGCGGATTTCCCCCGCTTCACATTGAGTTGTTTCTAGCTCATTCCTACTTGGTGTGTTTCTATGTTTTGCAGTGAGATGATCTCAGATACTACAAACAGGGAAGGAGCAGAAAAAAAAAAAAGGAAAATCGTACTGAGTTTTACAGGGCATGTGATTTAAGTGAATTTATGCAGATTCTAGGAGCCATCTTTGTGAAAGAAAAGATTTTACTCATGATTTTTAGTCAGTTCTTGTGAGAATTTGAGATTATATTTTTTTTCCTTATAAGACAGCTGAATGTTGCATCTGGTATTTTAAAATCTGTGTCTTAAAACTGTAACTTCAATTTAAAGCAGATAAATTCCTGTGATCATTTTTGGGGTGGTGGTTAGAGAATAGAGGAAGGATGGGAAGGGAGGCAAATTTTAGATTTAAATGTTCTTTCTTTTTTTATAGCTGAAATTTAGATGTGGTGTTCTACATAACAAAAGGAGGTTCTGTAAGAATAAAAATATTTGCTGTTTTAAGAGGAAAAAAATTAAAAAAGGCATTATTTGCATATATACTCAGTTTTGTATATAAATTTTTCCAGACTTTGGTATTTGAACATCCAGATAATAAGCAAATGCCAAACACATTTGCTCACGCAAACCTAGTTAGGCTATTTTCAAAATAGCATTTGTGTAAGTGTCTGCTTTGGTGTTTGGATCTCATTTACCCACTTTATCTTTTTGAAAGTACCAGTATATTTGTCACTCTGTAGTTTGGAAGAGTTGCATGTATTCCGGAAGTGCGAAGGATAGCAAACTTCTTCAACAACCTTTTTTAAAAACGACAACAAAAAAGGAGACAACACTTTAACTAGTTTATTTATAATATGGACTCATGAACTAAACTGGATTTTTTTTTTTTTTTTTTAATTTTTATTTTCCTGTTACAGATGCTCTTTACCCTGGTACACCAGGGACTGATGTGTATTTTGCTAGGCAGCATAATACTTCAGACAATAATAACCAGTGTTTCCTCGGAACCAATGGCAATGCTTTGCTACAGCTTAATCCTCAGAAGCCAGGAGCTATTGATAACCAACCCCTAGTAACACAGGAACCAGTGAAGGTAAATGAGTCATGTCAATCTAGGAAAAGTATCGTTTAGCATACTTTTATCACAGCTTTTTATGTGTTGGTTTTTTTCCAGCTAATGGCTTAATTCTAAGTTAACACTGCTTTGTTATATAAAAATTTGGCTTTCTTACTCTTATTTGAAGAGGAAAAAAATGATTTCTACTTCTGAGGCTACTATTGAGTGTTTTGTGAGAAGAAAAACGTTCAAAATGTTCTTAAACAAAACTTACAAATTAAAAAGACATTTATGAAAATGCAACTTTCAGCATTAAGTGTAGAATATTTAAATAAATAATTGAGTGTTTTCAATCTAAATATAAGAGTTTATTGCTGTTGCATAAAACCAGAAAATAGTTAACTAAAAAGCTGACAGTTCTTCCAGTATTATAGAATCATAGAATGGTTAGGGTTGGAAGGGACCTTCAAAGGTCATCTAGTCCAACCCCCCTGCAAGGAGCAGGGACATCCCCAACTAGATCAGGTTGTTCATGCAAACAACACGTAAAACACAGACTAGCACCATCAGTGATGAGCATGGATTGGATTTCTCTATATGATATCTGAAATTGTCAGAGTAGGTGACACGAGAGAAACATGAATTTTGTACTGGACAGCCTTTTAGAGAAATAGTATATAGTGAAACTTGAACATTAATTATTGTTATATTTAAATACCATCTTTCAGTATGAAAAGCAATTGCTGATTACTATTTAAAAGTTTTTTAATAATTAAAAATTCTTCTGTGTTAATCAACTAAAATTGTTGTAGCTGTATACTATTTTTTCCACTTGAGACTTGACAAAATCCCTTTTTGTTTGAAGGCTGCATCGTTAACCATGGAGGGTGGAAGATTAAAGCGATCTCCACAACTGATTGAAGGAAAGGACTACATAATGGTACCAGAACCAGTTTGGAGAGCACTTTACCATTGGTATGGAGCAAACCTGTCCTTGCCCAGGCCGGTAAGTTGTGATTATAGACACTGCTTACCTGCCGTAACCACCAAGATAATACAAACAACCTAATGTGTCCAACCTTCTGCCAGTTGCATAAGATAATATTTTATGGTCATGTCCCACTTCATCCCAAAGGGATAGTTTAAGTGAGAAGTCTTGAAGAGCAAACTGGGGAAAAAGCAGTCTCGGAAATGGATTTGCATGGAAGGTTTTGGATATTTACGAGGAGGTTTGCAGCACAAACCCCAGGAGATACTGGAAAAGGGCAGAAGTGCTGCTCAACTGATTGTGATTGCTAAAGCAGACAAAAGTAAACTTGAGATCAGTTAAAAAGATTTGGCATGAAAACACCCATCTTTAAAAGACAAGATAATTTTTCAACTGGTCTGCAAAACCAATAAAATGATAGCTGGTACACCTGCAGCTTACAATTTCGTGAAGTGAGGGGAAGGTAACAATTCCTGTCCTTCAAGTTCAGCATCATAGAAAATGCAACGCTCAAGGTTTGGTGAATATCTAAAAAGCAGCAGGAGCAGGAATTCCTACTGAGAATTTGCGTGTAGGCGTATCAGCTTTTCTGCTATGCGCAGACAGGTTAAGGTGTTCAGCCTCTAGTCAAAGGTTTTTCAATAAAGCGTTTATCGTAAGCAAGTGCTCAAGATATAGGTGCTAAAACTGAGTTGGCATCTACTGTCTAAGGCTGAATCAGCATGATTCTGGTTAACCGTGTTCTGTGCTAAAAGCAGAGACCGGTAACCTCGCCTGATACTCTCATCTGGTCAGGCCCTTCTTGTTTTAATTCTTCAGTTTGGATTTTTGTTGCAAGTATTATGTGTCATGGCTGTGGGTGTACCAATTGTTATTTTGAGCAGATCACACATTCAACATAAATAGTTCTTCTGTGTCATTCTTCTAGTATTACAATAATTGCGTTTATTTTCTCTAATGAGTAACTAAAAATCTTACTGGTGAGGCAAGTGATGATCATTCTCATTCTTCAGCACAAAGTCAGTAACACTCCTCCAAAAGTATGGAATACTCATTTGCCAGCAAATAATTCCTACGTAGGGAGTTTTTCTTACATTTGACAGTAAGCAGAAAAGCCAATGAGTCACAATAAAATTGTGAAATAGTTTTACAAACAATTAACGTGTTTCCAATGTGTAATAAAAATGTATTTTCAAACTGTGTTCTTGTATCAACTGTTATCTAGTTGCCTGTAGTCACTTTAAACCTGGAAATGAAATTAGCTAATCAGAAATAGCCTGTCAAAGGAAAGGTGATAGTTGTACTTGTTTGCATAAAAGTTTTGTTAAAAGAAAAAAAACCTTGAATAACTGAAATTCACTTTCTGTAACTAACACTAGTATTTTCTGTATTAAAGCCGTAATATCTTGAATTAAATTTAATTTTGGGCACAATACAGAATGTATTGCAGAATATAATTTTCAAATGTGAAAGTGCTATATATTAAATGGAATTGGCCAAGTGGACTAATAATTAGTCTGTGTTATTCCAATGAAGTTTTTTTGGTTGCAGTTAAAACAGCAACAGTATTTCTGAAAGAGGAGCAGTAATTATATATCAATAGTCATTGTTAAATCATATAATATACTCACAATTTATTGAGCTATTGCTCTGTTTCTCAGTGTGTAATATTGCAAGATGATTAACAGGTCATAATCATTTGAAGCTAAAGCTGGCATGCCTTAAATTATTAATATTGAATTTATTCCAAGGTAGGCTGATGGTAGAGGCAAGATAAATTGAAGTAATTTGCTCTGTTCACTTGGAGTCATGGGAAACTCTATTTAATTTCTGTTGAGTATATTTATTCCATATAGTGGTTGGTTTATTCTGTGTCAGGTAGTGTCTTCTAGGAGCTACACCTAAGAAGCAAGTGAGGGGATTTTTTTTTTTTTTTGTGATGGCAGCAATAGAGATTACGTGGCTGGTGTCACAAAAATCCAGTGTCACAAATGGGAGAGAATTGGCTGTATGATTTTTGGTGATTTGGTCTGTTAGCTCTAGTACTGGCAATTACTTTTCAGTGAAAAATCACTGGCTTCTGTTACCCTTCTCCCACACATTCTCCATGGAAACAAAACACCTTTCATGATCCAGAAAAGGCCACATCACTTACACACAGCACAAACTAATGTGCTTGGTATTTTTGTGATAGGGTCATTAGAAAAGAGACTTCTCTTCAGAACGAGAGAGTTTTCGTTTGGGTATCCTGTCTGCAAAACAGTATAAATAATGTATGTATAAATTTCAGCTTTTCAGTCCATAATTAAGGAATATTTTGAACACTTAGTTATTGGAACACTTGAATTCTTGAAGACCCTTTGATTACTTGCAAGCCAGTATAAAGACACTTACAGTCCCAGTCTGCCACCCCACAGGAGGGACTATTATGCTTTCTTTCCAGAAAATGGCATCACTGCTGTTTTTGATCTAACTGAAGTTTAATACCCTGCCACTTCAGTGCAATATCTTGCTTCTCACAAGTTCGACTGAGCATTATCTTCTGCTTCACATGGTCACAAAACTAGTGACCGTTCCTGCCATTTCTGTATGTCTACGTTTGGGTGGATCTAGAGAGCAAAATCTTTGTAGAAATGGTGACTGAAAAGCTGCAACTCATGTTCTGGGGTAATTTCAGCTTTTTCTGTCAACATATTGAAATGCATCAAAAGTAAGTTTCGGTCTGTTTTTACAATATGAAGGTTTTAATTAACCCTAACGTTCAAAAAGTGCAGAACAAATGTATTTTTCAGCATATGTGAGGCTTTTTTTCAACAGTTGTGAAACTTTTCTGTTGAAGTATGCACTGAGTAGAATTAATCAGGTTCATTGTAAATTCACATGTATTTCAGGAATTAGAAAAATGTTCTCTCCATGGTGTTGTACAGGAAGCTGTGCTCCACTAAATAAGGTGCTTTTGACAATCTGCAACTGATAAGTTTCAAAAAGTGCTTAGAAATCCGTAAATTCTTATTCTTGTGGATATTTGCCTAAGACCCCGTAAGAAGTTCAGAGGATTTCTCATCCCCTAGTGAAACATAGCTTATTTTGTAACCATCTGCTTTAATCATTGCTTCCTCTTCCTGTTGGGATTTCCTACACGTTTGGAACAGCAGTCTCTAAAATGTATTTTAAACGTCTTTACTAGGTGATCAAAAACAGCAAAACAAATGTGCCTGAACTAGAGTTATTTCCTCGCTATCTGCTCTTCCTGAGACAGCAGCCCGCCACGCGAACGCAGCAGTCAAACATCTGGGTGAATATGGGTATGATGAGCCTGAGAATGTTTCCTCAGCATTTACCTAGAGGTAACTTAAGAATGCAGCAAGAATACAAGCGCGCAGTTTCTAAGAAAGCGAGACCGCAGCTGTAGAAGCTTGCTGCCACTGTGCTTGTACACCAGCTAATCAACTGTAAGGCACAATCAGCGTTTGGTAAAGATGTAAAGGCTTTCCTCCTGTCTTCTCTCGAAAGGAAGAGGCATGAGGGAGCGTTTTCAGTGAAGTCGGTTAAATCGCATAGTTACTGCAAATAGATTGGTGAGATGGAAGTGAGAAATGAGCACTGCGTAAGCTAGACAGCAAAGAAGGGCAGATCTGGTTAAGCCTGTTGGTAGTTAATTTTGTAGCTATAGAATACATGCATCTGTGCGTTGGGATGGGTGTGTGTATCTCACAGTACAGTGGTATAATAAATTACATTATTGTTGAGCGAACTGATTCTGAGTTACTTGGGCAGCTAGACTTTAACGCCTGAAATATCTTAATACTCTTTAGAGAGGGATTGGATTAATGGAATATGAAGGCTGTTATTTGATGCAGTTCAGAAAGACAATGCCGTAGAAAGTGTAAACATCAACCAAAATATATGTGCCAAATATATTACATATATATCAAATATACGTAAGCAATAGGTTTCAAGAAATACCTGCTGTTCACATGCAAGTGTGTTTGGATGCACACAGATATACATACGCATCCACAGTAAAGCAGGTCCAGAAATGGGCTCCCCTGGCTACTGAAAATTAAATCCTTTAGCCGTACAATTCTTAGCCTGTGTTTAAAAGTCTCATGCAGATGCTCAGTTTTTCACTGCTTTAGCAGAATCTCAAACTTAACACGTAGATAGTGGCTGCCTGCTTGATCAAGTTCCACTACAGAAACTGCCTGCTACCCAAATTCATTTTTCCTACTTGACCTAATAAAATGGAAACTGCTCTGTTTGAACATCCTAAAACACCCAAACTCAAGTAAAGACAATCTTCTGATGTGGCAGATTTGATCTTGATTTGGAATTATTTTGCTCTGCACTAATTCATTTGTCCAATCAGTTATTAATCTTTTTGAGTTTTTGAATATGCTTTCTTGCTGTAATCTTACAACTAATCCTCTGATCTCTAATCTCAGAAAATGCCTTTTCGTTTTCTTTTAAAAAATGAGTACTTTGCTTGGTATACTGAAGCAAAACTGATGCTTTGCTGACTTATAAGATGATTACAGGATAGTTATACTCTCTTGTCAAATTGCATCTAATATTGTGTCTTTCATTGTGATACTATTTATTTTAGTCTTTTGACAGTGAAAGTAGAACAATGTCACTTCTTTGGTTACTGAAGCAATGCAGTTGCCCAGTTGGGTTTGACTGTAAATAAAAGCTTTTAATGAATATGTTACAGACCTGTCTCTGCAAAGAGTGAGGAACTTCCGAAGTTTAAACTCAAGAAGCTCAAAAAAAAAAAAAGCATGTAAAATTGGTCTCCTCTCTTGTGCATATGTTTTCTTTAAAGATGAGCTCATATTGTAGAAGGGAGTGACACTCTCAACTGATAGAATTAATTTGTGTTGCAAACATGAGATTGTTGAGAAATTCTGGTGACAATCCTAGGCATCTTCACAGAAGATGTTTTGAGGAATGCAATTATTAAGAATGCTTTCATTATGGAACTTGCAAGGCTGATTTCATCTTCACAGATCAGCATTCATCTCCATAGAGGAGGTGAAGGAAAGTAATATTATTTCCAAAAATAGTCAGACTGATTTTTTTTACCTTGTTTTTTTACTTACAGTGCTCTCTCAAAAATAAAATTCTGATGAAATTTTGGAGTCTTTTATTTTGAAAATTATTATTGTCTCCAATACTCTGTACTTAAGAGAAAAAAAAGAATAGTCCAGTCTTCTAAAACTTCTTTTAAATTATTTATTTCCTGTGAGAATCTTAGGGGAGCAATTTTCTAATAGGTTTTGGTAAGAAGGGAGATAAATTTATCTGCTTTGTGATAGCAAGTGTGTTGTCCCAGAGGGTTAGTAACAACCAGCTTTCAGTCTAACTCATTGTTTTATCCCTAAACAAAAGGAGTAGACCTGTGTACTTCTTCTTCAAAAAAAGTGCTTACGGTGTATGCAGTGGCTAAGTTCTCAATCTGATTTCAGTTGGCGTGTGGGTAGATACATTATCTCTTACCCTTTCCTTGTGATTGTGAATCCAGGGAACGTACCGTCACCGAATGCTCCGTTAAAGAGGGTGTTGGCTTACACTGGCTGCTTTAGCCGAATGCAGACAATTAAAGAGATACATGAATATCTCTCCCAGAGGCTGCGTATAAAAGAGGAAGATATGCGCCTGTGGTTATACAATAGTGAGGTAATGTTGGTCTTTTTTTCTATTTATCTTTTTTTTTTTTTTTTTTTTTAATCAGCTGCTGGATATTGTGTATCTTACTCTTTTCTAGAAACTATTAAATACACATGCACAGGAAAAAAAAAGTGGACCTAAGTTTCCTTTGCAGTTTAACTGCCCAGGTTGGAAAACACTTGCCACTTATTTTGTAGAGGTTTTTTGTGCACTCCGGGCAGTGAAATTTAGATTGTGGTGTTGATGACCTAGAAAGCTTCTGTTTTCCTAGTAGCCTGATAAACATTAGATTATTCTGTCATATATTTTAAAGATGAAAATTGATTGACCTATTGAAAGGCTTGATAGGAAGTTTTATAGAAACTGTTTTAAATGGAAATCCAAATATATTCTTTCATTGACATGCGTGATACTGTAGGCTTCTGTTGGCACAGAGGCCAGCAGCCATCCAGGATCCTTTTCAAATGTGTATGTGAACAAAGCACAATGAAGAAGCAGAATGTATTCCTCCAAATCATTAAGTGCATGTAATTCTCTCATTCTAAAGAAATGCCACATAAAATTAAAGCATTGAACTGGATGCTTCTGGAGATCAGTGAACTATTGTATTTAATTAACATAGGTAGGAAACTGGTGCTCTCATTCTTGTGAAGAAATTGTTAATACTGTTTTAATTTCATTGCTTTGAGATTAAAATATCCTCAGAGAATGTTAAATCTAGAAGTAATAAATATATGAAGTTTTTTTTTCTCTGCAGAACTACCTTACTTTGCTGGATGATGAAGATCACAGACTGGAGTATCTTAAAATCCAAGATGAGCAGCATTTAGTAATAGAAGGTAAAAAAGGGCCTGTAATTTGTTTACACAGTAAAACGGAATTGTTTTGTATAAGTATATATGGTTAATAAAATGTGTGTAGTATCCATTTCTCTAACTGCGCAAACTACACAAATATACAAGCCTACTGCCCAAATAGTTAATTTTGGAAATGTTTTGAGAAGGAAGAGCCTGTGTAAATAGATGTCTGTCTCTATTTATGTACACACTGAAAGAAATACAGGGGGTAATACCAAAGCTTCAAATAATCCACTGCCCCTACAGTACTAACTAAAATGCTAGAGATTTAAAAAAAAAAAAAAAACAGTGGGAGACATCTGAGGCTTTTTCATTATCTGTTTTTTCTTTCATTAATTTTACAAGAGTTCATGTTATGATATTTGCATGCACATATTCTTACTTGCAAAGCAAAAGGTGAAGAAAACTGCACATTTCGGTCCACGTCAGGTTCATTTCTAAGATTTTCATTACAAGCTGCTTTTATTTACACTTCTGGAGAGAACCTGGCACATTTGGACTTGACTGCTTTGACAGTGAAAAGGCATCACGATCAATCTCAACCTTTCCTGTTTCAATTTATGTCCGTTGTGTCTCATCCTCCTGCCGTGCGCGGCTATGCTAGGCAGAGCTGTCAGTCACAAATAAGTGGAGCCTTTGTTAAAGGTTCAGGGTGCGTGGATCAGCTGAGTTTTCAACTAGTTTGGCCTTTTTGGCTAATTTTTTAATATGAGAAACAGAAGTGTACATACTTAATCCACTCTGCTCTTGTCGTTATGTCACAGAGGCGAAATCTGGGTCTTGCGTTGTTTCTGTATGAGTTTCCCTTACCTCGGGGTGGTGTGCTGGATGGACTCATCCTTTTTGCCACTTGACTCAGCTCCTATTTATTCTGTTTAAAATTGGCTGAGTGACTAACGCAGTTCGCTGTTAACCACTAGACACAAGAGAGGGACTGCAACTTTCTGTAGCGAGGGAAACAGAACCCCGAGGGTGTCGTTCCGTTTACAGGTTTACAGAGGGGTCCTGTGGGGAGGTGATGGTAAAGCTAGTTGAGGAACTTGCATTATTTTGTCACGCTTTATCTTGAAACATGTGTAATTTGTCCCTGTTCTGAAATACATTTGAATCTTTTGGTGGTTTGCAACAGCAACAAATATTCGTGGTTGGTTGCAAAGTGAACAGATTTGTTCAAATCTGAAGGATCTTATTAAATATTAGAAAAAAGTACTGTAAAATTCGTTAACCAACAGGAAAGATATCTCAAGGCTGCTTTCTAAAGATGTTACTGGCATGGTTGGAATGATGCCAGTATTAGAATAATTTCCAATAATTATTGGAAAAATTGAAATGAAAAGTAGCAAAAATAACATAAGCAAATTTCTAATCTCAATTAAATATTAGAAAAATTTAATTAAACCTCTTCAGCTGTATAAGGTCTCTTGAATAAGTAACAATTTTTAAAAAAATCTTTATACCGTATCTCTTTCTAGTTCGAAACAAAGACATGAGCTGGCCAGAAGAGATGTCTTTTATAGCAAACAGCAGTAAAATAGACAGACATAAAGGTGAGTGTTTCAGCATGGTGACTGAATTATGATGAGAAGAAAAATCCAAGAGGCTATACAATTCCTTTTAGTGTAAGTGCTCTTAACATTGGAAAAGGTCTTTTATGCCTGTGCTGCTTTGGTGATTCTTTCTGTTTTATAACTTAGACGCTGGAAATTAGGAGAGTTGGATGTATAGATAGATAAATTTGTAGATGTTCAGATGCAGCAGTAGCTGTACATAATGAATTCTGGATTTTGTGCTCGTTATCTTGAATTTTTTTAAGGTAAGGAATAGTTAAGTTTTTAACAAATTAATCCAGAAATTTACCTAGTTTGTATGGATTGTACTGATGTCCGTGGTGGATCGGATCCAACAAAATACCTCCATTTCTGTTAGCTTAAGTAGAGTTGGGAGAGCAGATGTTTTGAAGAGGCTGGTCCTCTGTTGCATCTATGCTAGCTGCAGTCTCATAATTGGCAGCAGCTTGAATTGAATTGGTTACTGTGAAAAGGTCATGTTCTTAACTTTACTGGTACACTATTCTGAATTTTTCATATCTGCACAATTGGTATAATGATATTTTCTTTTTCTCAGTTCCTACTGAAAAGGGTGCTACTGGATTAAGCAATCTGGGTAACACATGCTTCATGAACTCCAGTATCCAGTGTGTCAGTAATACACAACCTCTAACACGGTATTTCATCTCAGGAAGACATCTTTATGAACTTAACAGGTAATTTTCTGTTTGAGACCATTGACATTTTAGATGCTGTAACATTTCTTTAAAATGAAGTTCAACTTTCAGAAGCAGACAGTATGAATAAATCCTTTTAAGTTCAGTGTTATCAACCGTCAGCTATACAGCAGTTACCAGATTAGATACATGGGAGTATAACCTCTTTTGTTTCTGAGGTAAAACAGTTCAGCAAGAAGCCTTTACACTTCCTTGTTTATCCCCATGTTTAAATTTTAGCATGGTATTAATTGCTTTGTGATTTCTAGGACAAATCCGATAGGAATGAAAGGACACATGGCCAAGTGCTACGGGGATTTGGTTCAGGAGTTGTGGAGTGGAACTCAGAAGAATATAGCACCGTTAAAGCTGCGGGTGAGTCTGAGTGTTGTTTAGAGGTAGGAAGCAAGAACTTTGCTGGATAGTAGAAATCTTCTAATGCACTTTTTCCTGACGCTACCTGTATTGTAATGGTTCTGGGACTGAAACCAGTACCTCCCCTAGAGAAAGGGAAGGAAACGTGGGCGTATGTTACAAGTGTTAGAAGTTGTCTGTGAAGCTAGTGACCAATGCATCTTGTCAACAGTATTTTGATTTATTGTTACAACTTTTGTTACACGATGTTAAATAACTTTCTGGGGGTTTTTTTTGGTTTTTTTTTATAGTGGACAATAGCAAAATATGCTCCAAGATTTAATGGCTTTCAACAGCAAGACTCACAGGAGCTTCTGGCTTTTCTTTTGGATGGTCTTCATGAGGATTTGAACAGAGTTCATGATAAGCCATATGTTGAACTGAAAGACAGTGATGGTCGACCAGACTGGGAAGTTGCAGCAGAGGTATGGTTAAAATTTTTTTATTTGGTGTGTGTTTGTTTGCTGGTTGTTTTTTTTTCCTTATAGTACTAAGCTGCTAAGTTGTTGATGAGGCTGACTGTGGCAATTCTCTTTCAGGTCTGTACCATCTTTTGAAACTTGTTAGATGTGTGATTTAAGGAGTCAACTTTACCTTTGAACTGAAAATTACTTTAAAGTATTATAATAAATGTACAAAGATGATACTTAACAATCATTTTGAACAGCTCCTCAGAATATGGAGTATAAAAAATTTTCAAGATGCCTGAGGATCCTTTCAGAAGTACTTTAAATGATATCATACCTTGATTATTGTGTTAATTGAAATAACATTTTTTTGCTCCTGTTGAAACTAAGTGCTTCCTTTTTATTAGAAACTGTTAAACAACTTTCGTAGAAATAATTTGACTTCCATAGGCCAATGAAACTTTGGAAGTCTTACAGCATATCCTCCTTCCTGTAATTCAAGCAAGTAGTCTTCAGTTTCTAACTTTATATTGCTTTTTTGTACTTCATTTTAGGCCTGGGAAAACCATTTGCGAAGAAACAGATCCATTGTCGTAGATTTATTTCATGGGCAGCTGAAGTCACAAGTAAAATGTAAAACTTGTGGACATATAAGTGTTCGATTTGACCCTTTTAATTTTTTATCCTTGCCTTTGCCAATGGATAGCTACATGCACCTAGAAATTACAGGTGAGTAGTAGTATTTGACTCCCTATCAACTTGTCAGTGCTAAAATAAAAATTGTTTATGCAGAACAGATTTTCAACAACTGTAAAACATCCACATTTTCTTCATGTTAGCACTTAACGCTTAAAAGTAGTAGAACAGTTTTAGTATAGTAGAGTGCAAGAATTGGCATTGGCATACGGTTAAACCAAAATAAAACCGTTAAAACCAGAGTGTAAACGGCCTGGTTTAAGTCTTGACTAAAAGACTTAGTACAGAACCATGTAAAGTGCAGATTCTGAGGTTGTCCTAAATCTGCCTAGAGCAAAAAAGAAGGATTGGGGGTAGTGTACAAACAAAAAAATACTTTCTGGGTCATGAGCTATACTATGAAGAACCCATGTATTGTTGGAAAAGAGGCCAAAGGAAAAATGATAAAGAAGGGAAACAAATTTTGAAACCATTTTCTACTGCCTATGCAGCAAGAGATTTTCTGACATTTGTCTGCAGACCTTGAAAATTGGCTGGCAAAAAAAAAAAAAAGTGTTATATCTTCAAGTGGGGAAAATCATACTTTCTAATAAATATGTAGCTGTAATGTATTATTCTCATCAAAACTTCACTGGTTTTCTGACCAATGTGTTTCTTTTCCCCTTTAAAGTAATTAAATTAGATGGTACTACTCCTGTTCGATATGGTCTGAGATTGAACATGGATGAAAAGTATACAGGTTTGAAAAAACAGTTAAGCGAACTCTGTGCGCTAAAACCAGAACAGATTCTACTTGCTGAAGTGCATAGCTCAAATATAAAGGTAAGAAGAAAAAAAAGTTAATCATTGCTGCAACATACTTTTGGTATTTTTGTTTGTTATTTGTGTACAGCAGCATACTTCTTAAGATCTTGATGTTAAGCTTTGCTTACAAGAACTATGAAATAATTTAACTAAACGTGTAGTAAAAAAAGTCAGCTTAGTTATATCCCTGTATGAACTTCTATTTCGTTCTTAAAGCACAATTTGGCTTGCTTTAAATAGATTTAAATTCAGAGTAAACTGAACCAAAATAAACCACTTGTAAACAAAATTAATAGTGATGTAGAAGCTTGCAGAAGTTTAATTGAAGTGATTACTAATGATATTTTTAGGAAAAAAAAAAGACATAAAATCATCTTGAGGTAATAAATCTCAAGTTAGAGTGCTTTGAGTTTAAACACTGTCAAGACGTTGGAGGCGTAAGTAATGACTGGCTTTAGTGTGTATGTACATGTGTGTATATATAGATATAAATTAATTTTGCTGTCATTGAATAGGATTAAAACTACTTGAAACTAGGTGCTCTCGGTCTGTTCAGAGAACCATTAATAACCCTCCCGGGTCTTGCCACAGAGCTCTGCAAAGGAGTGTGCTTGTTGGCTCCCTTTTTGGCTCCTAGAAAGGTGTAAGAAAGCTGATGGGAGGGGAGAGATGAGCTGATAGATACACTGTTTTCAAAAGAACAAAGCGTGTTCGGAGTCACAGACAGAAGTATACACATGTCTGACTAACTTTCCCTTTTTTTACTGAAGAACTTTCCTCAGGACAACCAGAAAGTCCGGTTATCAGTGAGTGGGTTTTTGTGTGCATTTGAAATACCAATTCCAGGGTCCCCTACATCAGCATCAAGTCCTGTGCAGACAGGTAAAAGAAAACATATGTATTACCCTGTTCATTTAAAATACACAATGCTTAGGTCCTGGAGAAATTAAAGAGAAAACGTTACTTCTTAGTACTAACTGAAAAGTGAGGATTAAAGAACAGACAAAGAAGTTAGAGATCTGATCCACAAAGAAGCTGTGAGCAGTCTCAGTGTCTGCTGATGGCCTGTGATCCTTTTTAGGATCGTGCCCATGACAGCAGTCTGAAGGTCACTATATACTTATTTTAGTTAAAGACACAAGAAACAAGCAAAATATTTTATTACTTATGGATTGGCTCTAAGGCAGGACGTGTAAAAAATGGGAAGCACGGTGTTAGGTTTTGGGTTCATTGTTTGTGGTTTCATGTTTGGGTTGTAAACACCTCTGTTATTCTTTGCTCTTGCATGCTCTAATTTTGCAAAGTTGTAGGCGAATAAAAGGTTAGATGTTGGTCTTCAGGAGAGGAGAAGAAATTTCATGAAATGCATTGAACAGAATGTAAAGAATAAAAACCTTGTCATCAGTTCTTGTTACTGTAGATAATGGAGAATGTAATTGTCTATCTGCAGATGTCTCAACTGGGCCATCAGCTAACGGAGCACCCAACATAATGATGAACGGGGACCTTCCTAAACCAACCCTAATTCCAAACGGAATGCCAAATACTGTAGTGCCATGCGGAACGGAGCGTAACCTTGCCAACTGGACTCTCAACGGTCATGTGCCCTTGCTTCCTGATAGTCCGTGTACAGGGTATATAATTGCAGTCCACAGAAAAATGGTTAGTAGATTTTGCATTTGAGAGAGTCAGTGATGTCCAAATGATAAATTAATCTTTATTTCTTAAGAAGAGGGAACGTGGATACATTTCCCTCTTAAGTGAGCACGAAGCTCTACAGAAACACAGCTCTTGTAAATTTAAATCGTAGTGTCTAATGTCAGTCTATTTTTCTTTCCCTAGTACTGGCATGCTTCCCAGTTCTTTAATGCTGCAGTGCATCCTTGGGCATTTGCTAACTCCATGATTAAACATTCCAGGTTCTTTGAGAAGAAAAAAACGTAATTAGGCCCCCCCTCACTAAACAAAACCACAACAAGCTACTGGAAATGCATTTCTTTCCTATTACATGGAGAAGGCTTGTTTCTTATATGAAAACAGAGTGAAGATACATAGTTCATTCCTGGATTGTCCTGTTAGCGTGAACTACTCTTTGTAAACGGATCTGTAGTGAAGTTGAACTCTAAATGTCAGAGCTGGATGACTGAACACCTGAAATAGCCACGTGTTCTGTGTGTGCAGTGTCCAGACTTTAGTCTGTTGATGTTTAGAGCCTGGTGGCTGTGGGCCAGGAGGCCGTTACTGTGTGTTTGTATGAGGCTTTTTTGCTTTATTCTCTCAGGTAGTGGCTGCTAACCACTGTCATTACTGTTACCTTGGTTCAAATTTTGCAGAATCTCATAGGTGACTGGTATAATGCATTTAAGCCGTGACAAGCTGCT
This sequence comes from Chlamydotis macqueenii, assembly GCF_036417535.1. Classification (NCBI taxonomy): domain Eukaryota; kingdom Metazoa; phylum Chordata; class Aves; order Otidiformes; family Otididae; genus Chlamydotis; species Chlamydotis macqueenii. Next base: position 2,911,445 of record NC_141574.1, on the reverse strand, counting down.
AGTTATACAGTTTAAAAACCCAGAAAAGTTGTTTGTGGAAGCTGTTCCAGGAATCCACACTTGTTGTCAAAAATCTTATCAATGGAAAGGGTTAATTGTGTAAAACTTAAGTAAGGTGGTAGTCTGCTGTACCTCAGTGTCATTATGTCAGTGTGCTAAATCTTTCTTACAAATGAGAGATGTAGTATGAAGGTCAGTTTATCTGCTTGGAATAAGTTCTGTACAAGTCTGTGGTGCCTCCTTTAGATGTCAAGGTTTTCATTCTCTAGCAGACATTAGTTTGCTTAGCGTAGAGGTCGTTTTGGGACAGGTAATAGCATCATTAAGTGCATGTCTGCATTACAATATTACCATATGGTGGGAAAAGTAGGAAATATACATCAGATGAAATATAAAATATTGTACGTGGTTGAAATACCGATTTGTGTTTGGTGTGGTCTAATGCCTCAATAACATTGCCATAATATCATAAAATACAAAAAGGTTTTTGAGTCAATGATCAAAATTTACAGTATTTAATATTGGAAAAAATTGCTGAAATAGAATACTTTTAATAAAATTAATGGGGTTTTTTAATTGCCAAAGCCTGAAATAAGTAACAAGTTCAGCATCCTGGTAATTATGGTCACATGAGTTAATGCATACTTCTATCTGAGTAATTCCTTTTTTTTTCTAAATACGCAGATGCGGACAGAATTATATTTTCTTTCATCTCAGAAGAATCGTCCTAGTCTCTTTGGAATGCCACTGATTGTTCCGTGTACAGTTCATACACGGAAAAAGGACCTGTATGATGCAGTGTGGATCCAGGTTTCCAGGCTTGCTAGCCCTCTCCCACCTCAGGAAGCCAGTAATCATGCACAGGACTGGTGAGTTTGGCGTCTCGGTCTTCGGCTTGAATTATATAATATAGTGGCTTAGACTTGCTTGCAAGATTTAAAACTATATTAATCCTCATCTTTATTGATTTTGACTTCTCATAATACTTCTGTTGAATAAACACAGGCTTTTTTGTGCGCAATTGAGCTTTAAATGTCAACAACTTTAGGAACAATTGTGTGCGCATCTACCCCAAATGGTTTCTGCCTGAAGATTCCATTTAGTGGGTTATTTTTATAAGAGTCCTGCAGTTTAATAATGGCAATGCTTAAAAATAACTTCTAATCTTTTTTAATACTCTTAAATGTAGCATACCTTCTAGCTGCTCTTGAAGGTTGACTTTACACAAATTGATTTGTTCTCATCCAGTGTTTGGTAATTAATTGTATCTGACAAGTCTAGGCGATGTAAAGGCGAGTCTCGTTTTAATAGCTTAATCTAATCAAGATTATAATTTTTTCACTAGGAAGCATAGTGAAGGAAGGTAATTGGCAGTCTGAGTGGATGCTTGTGTTTCATGTTCCATTCTCTTCTGTTTCAGTGATGATAGCATGGGATATCAGTATCCATTCACCTTAAGGGTTGTTCAGAAGGATGGAAATTCTTGTGCCTGGTGTCCGTGGTACAGGTAAATTGTCCTTTTTAGCTCTAAGGAAGGGAATCACTCCAGCAGAAAGGTGATTTGTGGTAACAAATTTGGATACATTTCAGACTTCAGAGGGAATATAAAACACTAAGAATCTAGAATCTAATTTAACCAAAACTCTCACATGGCAGACTTTCACTGTAGAATAGCTTTTATGATGTGGAGAGCTGAAAGCTCTGCTAACATAGAAACTTTAAATTAGGAGACAGACATGAGATTATCAAAAACCTCTTAACCCCTTACAGTATTCTGTGTGCATGTGCATATGCAGACACATATGTGTACATATTTGGATGATTTGTGGGGGTTTCATACAAAGTCAAGCTTTTAGATGTAAATCATCTACTCTCGCTAACTCCTGTGCCGTTTGAAGAGTAAGAACTAAAACAGTCAATAAGACATTCACCCTGGAAGCACGCTTGGAATTCTCCCTAAACAAAGACATGCTAATGAAAATTCCAGACCCTTGCTGGAAGGTATTCAGACCATATACTCATTTTTAAAAAAGTAATCTCTTACAGCTAGATGAGTAAAGTACATTAGCTGTCATGTAAAATACCTGTGGAAACAAAGCGTTGTAGTTTTTTGGTGTCATAGGTAGGCTTGGTCAGCATTATATGCAGTTAGATGGTTGAGCTCACCCAACTGCTTCAATTTCTCATCTCTTATTAATGTTTTGTGGCAAAACAGCAAACTGACACTGTTTATTGGTTTATAAAAATGCCTCCCTTTTACACTGAAAGCAAGGCCTGAGACTTCGAGAGTGCATATGTTACAAAACAAGGAGAAGAATTGGAGTGTGAAGTAACGTAGAACTGAGTTATTGGACAATTTACATACCACATCTAACTTTCTGATTTAGATTTTGCCGTGGCTGTAAAATTGAGTGCACAGAAGATAGAGCTTGTGTTGGGAATGCTTACATTGCTGTAGACTGGGATCCAACAGCACTCCATCTGCGCTACCAGACGTCGCAAGAACGGGTAAAATATCAACCCTTTGTTGTCAGTTAATAGCTTTGAAGCACAACCCATTTCACCAATTTTTTTTTATGCTTCTTTAGTCCATTTTCTGTTAAACTCAAGTCAGTAATCATTGAACAGTATATTTTGGATAAATTAATGTCTTAATGTTAAACCTCTTACATGACCATAATGTGGAAGGTAAGCTTCTAAGAAATCACAGCAGTGTATCTTCTGTCTGTTGTGAGTTGCTTTTGATCTAGTCTCCACAATATATTACAAAATATGTTAATTTGATAAATTTTCTGAGCACACCAATGCTATAAACAGTTACGCATGTGAGTAAACCTGTTTTCCTCATTGAGTCAACAAAACACATTTGAAGGTAAGCCTGTAGTTGACTTAATCTAGAATAGCTGTTCAAACTTGTGAACTGAATCTATAAACTTGTGCTTTATGGATAATTTTGTAAGCGGAACTCAAGGACAGTGCATTATTTTTATGTCTGCCTCTTCACATTTGAAATAAAATTTCTGCTAAAGCTTAGTACATCAAGTTTTTCTCTTTAATCCTAAATAACTGCATGATGTTATTTATGTGATACTGTGACTAGAGCCTTCCTCTGAGCAGTTTGTGTGTGTTTCCAAGTCAGATGCAGTTTTATCTCACTTTAGATTGTAGAGGAACATGAAAGTGTCGAACAGAGCCGACGAGCTCAAGCAGAGCCCATCAATCTGGATAGCTGTCTTAGAGCCTTTACCAGTGAGGAAGAACTGGGGGAGGATGAGATGTACTACTGTTCCAAATGCAAGACCCATTGTTTGGCCACCAAAAAACTGGATCTTTGGAGACTTCCCCCCATTTTGGTATGATCTTGTGTAATTTTCCTCTACAGCAACAAAACCAAAGTACATTGATCACTAATTTGAATGGCTAGGTATGTCTGCTTGCTCTGACTAAGAAGATTTGCTTTTGTTCACAGTCTCAGGAGGGACATTTACTTAGTTTGCTTCATACACGTCTGTAAAGCAGGCAAATAAACCTCAAATCCTTCTGAATCTTTTTAACTGATACATTGCAGGAAATGGTGGTGGTTTGCATTCAGTGTCATCTGTTCTGACATAGCATTCAGGCTTAGGCAGTCTTTCCAGTAACATGATCTTTTGTCTGGTTGTGTAACACCTGCATTTGTCACTTTTCAAATTGGGTAGGTTATTCAAAACACACAGTGCTGGTCGCTGAATTGAAGCAACCTTTTCTGTCAGTTCCTCATTAAAATATTAGTTCCATATTTTACCATAGATGTCAAAAATCCAAATTGTCATATACAGCATTGTTACTGTTTTTTATTAGCATATGATAAAATGTGTCTGTTTTGTGAAAAACAATTTTTAAACAGTGAAATTGCTCACTGTACTATACTTGTCCTCCTTTAATTTTCTTTAACGTGCTTCTCCTTAGATCATTCACCTGAAAAGATTTCAGTTCGTAAATGGCCGCTGGATAAAATCTCAGAAAATTGTTAAATTTCCCAGAGAAAATTTTGACCCAAGTGCCTTTTTGGTACAAAGGGATCCAAATAATTTTCAAAGAAAGCAGCTAACGCTCCAGGTTGACAGCCTTCCTGAACCACGGACTCTGCAAGGGGAGTCCAGAAAAACAGATCTGCAGATCACTTGTACACCAGGAGAAGGAGATACACTGAACAGAAGTCCATCCTCCCTTAACACGACTGTCCTGAATAATATCAAAGGTAGGTATTAATTAGGGAAAAGTCCAGTTAATGCTGGTATTTGGAGGAGGGAAAAAAGAAATATTATGAACAAAATGTTAATGTTTCTTTGGCCAAAGCACTACACTTAATTTGAAGCACTCATTTCTGTTGTTGTTTTCCCTTGAAAGCTTAGTGAAGCTTTACCATGACAAAAAAAAAAAGAAAAAAAGTTACTCAATGACAACAGATATTGGCACTGTCTACTTGTGTAAGTGGGCTGGATTAAGAGTGAGGAATGTGCTCCTGCATGAAAGAGCTATATTTCGGTTTATAGGTGCATGTATGTGTGAGCACAAAGGTAGTTTTATATACTACTCGTTAGTTGCAATGAAACAGTGTTTTTTAATGTTTGGTTATTTTAAAAAAAAAAAAATCTAGAGTATGTGTTTACTTATCTTAGTAGTCCGCTTGTTTTCTGTTTTAGCGTCTCCGTCTTTGGGGAGGAAAAGTGGAACCAGCTGTCCTTCAAGTAAAAACAGTAGCCCAAATAGTAGCCCAAGGACTTTAGGAAGAGGTAAAGGACGTCTGCGGCTACCACAACTGGGTAAAAACAAACTGTCAAGTAGCAAAGAAAATCTGGATGCAAGTAAAGAGAACGGTACTGACCAGGAGCAGAGATTTACTTCTGATCAAGGTGATGCTCTTACTAGAGGGCAGGTTTTGGGTGGTAGCCAGAGTGAACTGTATACTGCTCAGGACAATGAGATGGCTCTGGCCAACGGATACATCTGTGAGCAGAATGCCTATAGCAATGGCAGTATCAACGGTCAGCTTGATAACCACAGCGAGGACGATATTGCAGACGACCAAAGAGAAGACGTGTGTGATAACCCTATTTACAATCTATATGCAATTTCGGTAAGTTGGGTTTTTTAATATAAGTAAACCATCTTTATGTGGCATTGTTTTGACTAAATGTATTTCCTCTGTTGTTTTCATTACAAAAGGAGGGATCTGTTGAGAAGGAGAACAAAGTAGAGCCATTGTCAGCAAAACAAATCTGCCATAAAACTGAGTACAACTGAAAAGTGTATCTCTGCGTAATGTTTTTTTCTGCTGGAGTGTGTAAGCTTAGTCAGCTGCAGATGTATAGATTGTCATGAACCGTTGTTACTTACTTAAACATAATGAATTTGTGAATCATTTATTCTCTGAATTCTGATATTTGATCGGGAACTTATTTTCTTCTTCTTTTCCTTCAGTGCCATTCAGGAATTATGGGAGGGGGTCATTATGTCACTTATGCCAAAAACCCGAACAACAAGTGGTACTGCTACAATGACAGTAGCTGTAAGGTAAATAATTTATTTTTGTAGTAAATAATTTTTTGTCTGGATTACCTAGAGGCCAATAAATTTACATTTGATGAGAACTGCTTTTGGAAATCATGAGCCTCTCAGAAGTTGCATCAGATGAATATTAAAATTGTTAACTGAAATTATACATGAGGTTTTTTCAAGTTAACATCTGTTCATCAGCTGCTACCATGGCTAAAGAAAGATGCTTGTTTTGTACAAAGATGGAAGAATTACTAAAAATGGAAGCCCAAGAATATTTTTCTCGTGCTGCTAGCAGTTTTGCACTCAATTACTGAATAATGACGTTGCAACGTTTCTAAGTATTTGCAATTATCACTATAAGATTTGTCATACTTCTCAAGTAAATAATGGAGCCTGGTGACTATAAAAAGGGAGACAGAAAATGGGATTCTGCTTGTTGTAAACAGTTTAAAGTACTGTTTCTAGGGCAATTGCATGCATTTTAAGTTCAGTGACAGTAACACAATTGTCCCACTGCGTATTTCAGACGATGTTTTTCCCTTATGCAGGAATTGCATCCTGATGAGATCGACACCGACTCTGCCTACATTCTTTTCTACGAGCAGCAGGGGGTAGACTATGCACAATTTCTGCCAAAGATAGATGGCAAAAAGATGGCAGACACGAGCAGCATGGATGAAGATTTTGAGTCAGATTACAAGAAGTACTGTGTTTTACAGTAAGCAGGTGATCTTCCATGGACTGTTTTGAGAACGTGAGGGATAACATCCTGAAACTTACATTTGGCGAAAATGTTACTGAAGCAGATGACCTAAGTGTAGTTATTGTACCCTGTGATCTGAAAGCACAAAAAGAAAACCCTAATTAAATAACAGTTAATATAAAGATAGTATTGTTTTGTTCTGTTATCTCACTACATGCTCTAAACATTTCTGATGTTAGACATCAGACTGAGACTGCCATTGGCCTTTAAATAAAATGGTTTGAGAAAAGCCGACTAGGACCAAATAAGAGCTAAATTAAATAGTCCACGTAAGAGCTAAACGAAGTAGTGTAGAGTTTACCAACCGTTCTAACAACTCCCTAAGGCTAGGTTTAAGATAATGGGGAAAAAAAATTGTAGTGTTGTCTTTAGACAACATGATATTGCTACCTCCTTTTTCCTGCAATTTTATTGCATTTTATTGGCAAAACAGGGAAAGCAAGCGAATGAAAAGTGCACAAATTTAAAGAATTATCATCAAGAGTAAGAGAAGTTTCTAGTTTTGCCTCCACTAATATGTGTCAGTTGCTTTCTTTCTGTATGTTGGGAGCACAACCAAAACATAATTTGAGAAGAGATTAATTTCTACACTTGAATGGTTTATTATAATTGTGTTTTTTCCATGTGATGGCTGTGCAGATCAACATGTTTCAGGAATGGCTTTTCTGCCTGAAGAGTGCTATCTCAAACTTTTGAGATGCCTCCAGAAGAAACTTCAGGTTGAAGAGAATGGTTGTGATTACACACATGGCATCTTAAAATGTGCACATTGCACAAAATGTTCCCAGCTTGTGGAAGGAAAGATGCTTGAGCTTATGTTTCATGACTGGTGTTGCTTTTAAATTTGCACTTTTAAAATTTTGTATAGTTAAATTCAAAAACATAGTTTGTTTTTGTTGTTGTAAGGGCTCTGGAGTGAATGGCTGTGAATTATCCACTGTGTATTTCAAACAAATAAGGAGCTGTGGCTGTCAGGTAGCTATCGTAGCATTCATGGATGGGTTTTCTATTGGTTTCATAATTTAATGGAGTTTCTTTTTTTCAAAATTTGGTTGCCTTTTCAAATTTTCTTTTTTGCAACAGGTTATACACATACTTGCAATTAAACCAGAATTGCTTTCCGTGCCCTTGCAACATGCTCTTTTCAGTCAACGGGCTTATTGCATGAAGGAAAGCATGACTGAGTCTCAGCAGTGACTGGAAAAAAGATGGTTATTTTTTGAGTAGGCATTTCTTTAAACATTTTCAGTGTTAAATGGTTTGCATATCTGAATGAAGATAAAAATTTCACTCTTTTGGCCTTTTATTCTTCAACTGAGTCTAAGGAGCTTACTAATTTTCTTACGTGTCATCTTCCAAATTCTTTAGATTTTCTGTCTTCACTAACAAAATTGCTACTTACACGGTTGATCTCTGAAATAAATGTTTGGGTTCATTTTAATATGTTTTACAAGAATGCCAAACCTACCAGTAAGTTTATAATTTCCAGGAACATCTGAGTTTTATCACTTTAAGAAATTATATCAGCTGATCTTGCTGCCTTTACTCAGGCAAAAACCTCCCTGCCTTTGCTGGAGGATGTGCCTCTTCGAGGACAGCAGATCGGTTCCAAAATAAGTGTTGTCTGACTTGTAAAGCGTTGCTCCCTATCCTAGATGGTCTTTTATCTTTAAAGTGGTCTAAACATTGAGACTGGAGAAAAGCAAACATGACTTGTGAATTTCAGTACCCATTTGTCTACTCCTCCCTACGAAAACTCCTTAAAAAGTGAAAGATTTTCAACTGCTTTACTTTAAAAAGTTTTATTTAAGCAGGTAGCACAATCTACTAATGTTATTTGATCTTCTGTGTTTGCTACATTGGTTGTAATTAATTTTTTAAATTAAATTAATTCATAAATTAGCAGTAAATTTATTAAGTTAACTATTAACTACATTCACTTTGTAAATTATTGTATAAAACTTATTGACAATGCACTGACTTTAGAAAGATGTTAATGTACATAAATACCTTGTAAATAAAATAGTGTTGATGTACTGGAATATGAGCTGTATTAAAAAAAGGTATCGGTAATTGTATATGGAGTGAACCTGTTTATCTGTAACTATATTATTCAAACAAATTAAATACTGTGGATGCAGATGAAGTGTCACTTCTTGTCAGATAACTTTTGTTAGCTGTTTTCCTGCTTTGAAGCTTCTGTACTGTTTTCATTAAGCTTAAATGTATTTGTCAGTCCAAAAAAATTGAAACATGTGAGCAAGCACACGGCAATTCTTTGCACTTTATCCAGCGTAGGACTTAGATGTAAGTACCAAAATATTTCAACTCTTCTAAGTTTCGTTTTTAAGTTATTTTAGTTTTCCTTTTGAGAACATACTGTTCAGTCTTTTAGAATTAGTCCATTTAATCCTATTTAAAATGTGTGCCTCTATACATGAGAGTGAGACCTTTTTCTTCTTGCAGCTCAGTCTGAAGAACTAGTGCACTGAACCACATAAATTCAATGCTTCTCAGGTTTTTCTGTAGTGTGACTATGATAGGTCTGAAGTGAGATCAGTGCTGACTTAGAGCACAGTGGCTGCGCAGGGTTTCCTACTTACCTGCCTTGAGAATCCTTCTGCAGGTTTTAAAGTGAAAAGAAAAAAAAAAAGAGAAGTCTTTTTTTAATATTTAGTTGATTAATTTTTGTATGTGTACTTGGGCAATTAAAATTCAAGCTGAATAATGCTGTGGTAAGTAAAGCTGCTTTTGAATTGAAGAGAAAAGTAGGTAAATAAGGCTTTGCTTCGAAATGTCCCAGAAATACTGGGATTTTAAGAAAATCATGCAACATTTTCCATCATTGGGGAGGGTTTGATAGGAAGTTATGAGGCAAATCTTTTAATAGCATGTGCTGAATTCCTGCTTGCAGCTGGGCCTGGGGCAGTGCAAGGGTGCTCCCAGCCGCACGGCGGCAGCGCCGCCTGCTCTGGCCGCTCTCCAGCAGGAGCCCCAGTTCACGTGTCGTAATGCACTCTCACGAAATAACTTGATTTTAACCTGTTCAAGTGAGAAAATAAAAGCTTACCTGCAGTGGGCATCTTCAGCATATTGCTTAGTAGCGCAGAGTTTTGCATCAGCAGGGGGAGAAATTTCTGAAGTTAAAATTTTTTGTGTTCTAATAGAATCTGAAGTAAATGACACTTTGTAATTCTGTGCGTAAGAATTTGTTTAATTGTTCTGGTCTTAGGTCAAACAGAGTATCTGTTGTCATCAGCTAGAACCAGCTCTCTCAACATATGATTCATGTGAAAGACACAGAAGCAAAGAGAAAGATGTAAGTTAAATAAATATAGCTCATAATAACAGGCCAAGAAATTGTGTCTGTGCTGCTTCCGTGGAGATGCCTGGTCATCTCCAGACAGCGGTTTGAAAAGGTGGAGAGTGAAATTGCTGCATTCACCAGCAAAGGAAATTCTTTTCTGTAGCAAAAGGAAGAGTCACAGGCTATAGAACAGGCCGTCGTAGTTTCCTCTGATGTTGTTTTGTAACCTGTTGAGTCTGTAAAATCACAAAATAACTTGGGCTGGAAAAAAAGGAGGTATTCTATCTAACTGTTGAAAGTATGCCTCAGTTCACGTGTTGTAACCGTTCGCTGTGTTGTGGTGGTCAATGCAGAGGGTGATGTGTTCGGTTACATTTTATTTTTCTTTACAAGTGAAGGTAAATTAATCACTAGATTGCTTTCTTTTCCAAGGAATTTCTTTAAGCAGGGAGGAAAAAACTTGAAGCCATCCTGAACCCACTTCCTGGTACTACCTGCAGAAATAAGATGGAGTTTCATATAAACAGAGACATGAATGGCTTTTTATGAAGATACACTTCATCACGAATTCAAATAACTGTGAGATTAGTGCTGATGGCAAAAAGCCCTTGGGGAAAATTTTGCACAAGATACAAACTGAGTTTAGCAAGGTAAGTTCTACTGGAGATCTGGCTTGTTTGATACGTTATTGCTAGAGGAAGCACTCCCTGCGTGTGTCAGGTCGTAACACCAAGATCTGAAAAGGAAAGGAAGAAAGTATGTTCTAGTGGAGAAAATATTTCAGATTTTTACCCACAGTTGAATATAAGATTTCTTCTGGAATCTTTTCCACTCATGATGCATGTTTGTTGGTATTATTTTAACGTATGCCAGTGTATTTTATATGTGTCCTACTGCTAGGTTTTAGTTGATGCCAGGCTTAAGGCCAACAAAGTGGAAAGTCAAAAGTGAAAATCTTGGTCACTGGAGGGGAAACAACTCTGAGACAAACATACAGGAGTAAGATTGATCTTGCTGTTGCTTGGACATGTGCACTTGCAGATAGATTGCAGTTTAGAAGTAAAATAAAACTTCAGAAGGTGAATCCAGTTGTTTGTTCATGGAATTTCTGAGAAGAAACAGTAACTCCAGCTCTCATAAGCAGACTGTACCTGAACTATATTTTCATCTGAAACTCTTCTATTGTTCACAAAAGGTAAGTTTGATATTTTCAGTTGAATCCTTTGTTCAGTATTACTATTAATAATAATGATACTTATTTTTAGAATGTAATCAGTTTCAAAAGTGAAGTGTTCCCTTACGCACATGAAGGTTTTGCTCTTGGAGGCAGTGCCTTTGAAAGGAGGATCTGAAGGTACTTTACGTACAGTCTTGGTGTACTGATACTGTTCCTGCTGCTTCTGCATCTATGAGTGCTTGCTCACGTAGTTTTTTCGTGATTGTATATAGCGTTGAGACATTTCCTCTGAGCAGACATTGACTGTGAGACTCGCTGCTATGACAATCATGCTTTTTTTTCCAAAAAGGAAGTGAATCTGGTTGAGTTGGCAACTGGACCGAAGTCCACAGTAAGCCAGTCTATCAGGAGTCGCCTATCGCTTGGGGTTGTTTGTTTTTTGAATGTTTCCAAAAACAGTGTTGTTATGTGTAGCTCAAAATGAACTATTGTTCTTATTTTATGGCCCTTGAAGACACTAAATGGATATTTAACCAAAGACTCGCACGCATTCGTGTCACCAAGGCTGATGCCAGAGAAGCTAGTGTCTCTGGAAATAAAGTCATCTCTTGTGATGTTTATCAGCTGCCATTGGAGTGTTTCTGCAGCAATGAATGATGACACTTGCTCAGTGCAGTCATCTTTACTGCCTAGTGATAAATTTTTAGAGCATTCACAGTGGTTGTTCTTCACGAGTGAGATAATTCCAGTCATTTAAGTAATTTGTGCATTTCCAATATTAAAAATTTAATTTTAATCAAAGAACATGATCTATAGTTGTTCCTATAATGAATTCCCTCTGTTAAGGCTTTTAGGTATTGAAAGTGCAATTTAAAAAAATTAAAAATTCTAGTTACCAAAGATGTTCATACGTGCTGTTTTCAGTAGTGAAGCTTTTATTGATTCAGCAGCGTACCAAGGGCTATTAAATAGATGAAGGGATCATATCACTGCTGAAAAACTGTGGCCATTTTCTGCTGTTGAATGCCTTTTACTTCCTGGATCAGAACTGTACCAGTCTCGGACGAGGACTATCTGAAATGAGCAGAGCCCATTCTGTAAGATAGGAGCAATTGTGAAATGAGCTGTGCTGGAATTTTGCCCACCTACCTTTCTGTGTGGCTGAAGTGCTAAAAATACATGGCATGACACTGAAGGTGCTTCGGTAGCCCTCCTTTAAACCTTGCCTGAAATCCATCAACCGAATGGTGCTTGGTCTTTCTCCTGGGAGGGAAAGACAAAGCAGAGAAAGTACCGTCTTATGCAAAAAACTCTTATTTCCCCCAGCGGGATGGGAAGCATGGATGCACCAACTCCAGCAAATGCTCTGCTACCAAAAGGAGTTGGCCGCTGTCACTTCTCCTTAAATCTTAAAAGCCCAAATCCAAAAGTAGTTTTCATCTTCATCCTGTTCTTTACATCAGTTCTGGAGGTGCTATTATGACCAGACCGTATCTCTCTTTCTCTATGGATCGGGGCCATTGAGCGCCCTGAGAAAGCACACGAACTGCGGGCACAGCTGCCCTGGCTGGCCCAGGGCCCGGAGGATCAGCGTATGTATTAATTGCAGCTTTTGTTACACTTTTTCCCTTAGGTCCAGTAAATTGAAGCAAGAAGTTAGTAAAATGCGGTCATCCATGCCTGCTGATTTATCGTTTCAGGAAAATAAAAACTTGACAGAAGCTTGGAAGATTGTGCCTTTTGTTTGGGACAAGCCTCCAACTTCCTTGTTCATGTGTAAAAGATTTCCTGTTTGGTAGAATTAAAAGCAATGTTTCGCTTTCACAAAATCAGCCACTAACTAGAAAATATATTTGGGATACTTCTGGATTTAATATAAATCAAAATTTTCTGAGCACATTTGTAGAACATAGAAATGCTGCTCTTGCTGCTGGTTGCTCACTTCACAAGTCTTGGTAGCTCACAAAGAAAGGAAAACTGATGGCTATTTTATCATATAGACACACAAATTCAAGATTCTTGACTTTGGGGGATTAAGTAATGTTTATAATTGAGACAGACTTCAGCAGTTTTCATAGCTTTTGCAATTTAGTCCTTTTGTCTGGGCAAACAAAACCGGTAGGCTCTCAGGAACGATAACTGAGCAGGACATCGGGCCGTCCATAGGAAATGTCGTAGGCTCATGCAATTGTTCATCTAAAGGCATAATTGAAAGATACTGGAAAATCAAGTTTAGTCTTTTATTCACATTTCATGAAATGTGCCTTCGAGACTGAAAATCACAAGGAAAATTTCTATATGCAGGTAATCGTTGTGCTTTAATGCAGTTGGTTGCTGGCAGCATTTGAATCTTGCGTGGCAGCGTGGTTGGTGATGCTCCCGGAACAGGCACAGGGGTGAAACCAACCCAAGCTGCTTTCCTGTGTTTATTCCAGTCTGTGAGAGGTGCAGATACCACAAAAGCATGTATGGATACTCATTTTAAAACTGAAAAAAAAGATAAACAAGCAAGTACGAGAAGAACATCCGTTTGTACAAAAGCACATCCAGCAGGCTCTCTCTGTTAATTGTTAGCGTAGAAAACAAACGAGGAAAAATAATGGCAAAATCCAACTTTTGTTTTCACTTGGGATCATCCCAGACAGATCTCTAACAATTAAGTGCTTCCTTTGGATGGATTTGAAGCTGCCATCCTACCACGGGTTTCCAGTCTCATTCCCATGGCATAGGCTCCCAACAAAGTCCTGCCTTGCTCTCCTGTCAGCGTCTGGGGCCAGACAAAGGGATCACGCGGTTTCAAGGATCGGCGTGTGGTTTTCCCGGCTGCTAGCGCTGTGTGTGATCCCTAACAGCAGTTCTTGAAAACTCTCCAGTTCCGATGTCCTCCTTAATCTTTAGCTATAAACCATCGCCTCCGTGCTGGTTCCAGCCATTCATGTCTCTTGTCAATATAAAACTGTAAAAACAGAGCCAGGGCAGCTGAGTCTTCTGCCTCGCGTCACCTGACGTACTGAACCTCGCCGTCTAACTTTGAACACTATTTAAAAATCATGACTGCAGAGCAAGCAGATGTCCCTAGGTGGGTCGCATGCTGCTTTTGTTTATCAGAGTTCATGTAGTTCCATCCCCTGCAAAAAAATAAATACAGCAGCAGATGCTTCACAGCCTTCGATAAGTGTTTGTCTGAGCTCCAAAAATACAGGACTCCTTGTACTCGCTGAAGCAATGTTGTTTATCTTTGTACTGCTGAAACTTTTTTCAGCATTAGGTTTTTACTGGGCGCAAAGTATAAATGAGAGAGCTCATAGAGCTCTTGGGTGAGATGACTGTGCTTTCTGGATTTTTGGAAATAGTATAGCCAAGCTGCTCTGCACATTACTGCTTTGAGCGTTTCTCAGTAAGTCATTTCTCAGTTCTCTGTCACAGGCTAAAACAACGCGCTTCTCCCTTTTCCAGAAAGTGGGAAGTGCGGGGAGCTCCTGGGGGCCTTACCAAGGCAGATTTCATTTTCTCTCGTGAAAGAAACAGATGCATTTCCCTTTTACTCAAACTGAAGGGATCGGGGTTGTTTTATACCATCTGCCTTTTCCACAGTGTGTAGCACACTTAATACAAATTAAATAATAGCACAGTGTATAACTTTGCAAATTTTGAATCATAAAATAATTCAGGTTGGAAGGAACTTCCCAGTCCAGCCTTCTGCTCAAGCAGTGTCGTTCCTCAAGTTGGGCATGCCCTAATGCTTGCAGATACAGCTGATTTTAAGAAATTTTTTAAAAGAAAAGTTAAATGAAGATATTTTATTTTCTGAAATACCTTCTTTTTGCTTTGCTTTGTCAGTATTCTGTAACAGCGAGGTCATCTTACCTAGACTTTCAGATCTTGTCTGCAAATACATGTCTTCTTACTGACCCTTCTACAGCTTTTTATTTCCTCAGATTATCTTGCAACTCATATTGTCTTTACAGCATCCATTTGAGCATATTTTGGTCAAACGGAGGTAGAAGAAAGGAACTAGACTGACAAAGAAATTGGAAAGGTGGTGGATTATGTGCTGGCTGTGTTTGGAGTCAAATAGTTTGAGGCAACAGGTTTAACGCAACATCAAGAAGTTTGGCCAGGTATTTCAGTAGCTCTGGGTACAGGGGTAATCTTTAAAATTTGCTGAAATATGATCTAGAAAGCACAATATTCATCTAAACCTTCTTTATGTTTAGCATACAATGGCAGAGAGGGTTTGCAGTTTAAAAATTGTCCCTTCACTTAATAGCAGCATTTTGATAGAGAAAATATTTATATGTATTATAAATAAACGTTGGCTTCTGAATGAGAAACTGCAGGAAAACTGCAGAGCGCACATTAGTTGAGAACTGGGTAACAACAAAGGAAGACTGCTGCTGCAGAGCCAGAAACAGGATCCAACACCACCAGTGGCAAATTAAGCAAGCCTCACAAACGATGTTTGTATTACGATGTTTGGAGTACTGAGACAATGCAAGGAACACTGTGATTACGGAGATCTGGCCCTTGCGTTGTTAGGTCCCTCCTCCGAAGCGCTCCATCGACGTTCTGACAATTGCCCCCGTGTGCGGTGGTCGGTGCCAGCGCCGTGCGGGAGCGCAGCACGGGGAGAACAAAGTACACGGGATTTGTGCGTGAGGGCTCGCCCGAGGTGGGGAGGATGAGTAGGGAGGAAGAGCTGAGTGACTGATGCGATGCAGCCTCAAATTAAACTAAAGATTGGGACAGCAAGCTCGGCAGGAGCCAGCGGTGTGTCCTGCCAGCAAGGAAGGTGAAAAGCACCTGGAGCCTCGTTAGCAGGAGCCTGGCCAGTGGATTGAGGGAAGTGATTATCCCCCTCTGGTCAGCACTGGGCAGGCCACATCTAGAGCCCAGCGCGTGCTTCCCTGAGCCCCTCCGGTGCCAGCCAGACAAGGAGGTGATGGCAGAGGTGCCAGCAGCCCCTTCAGCGGTGTGAGACAGGAGGATGGAGGCAGCAGACACAAGTTTAAGCGAGAGCGGTTCTGACCTGATACAAGGACAGGCTTGTTCACCAAGAGGGCAGTGCAGCAGCGGGACAGGCTGACACAGCAGCAGTGAATTTCCATCGCTGGAGGTTTCCAAGAACCCTCAGCTGCCTGGTCTGACTGCACAGCGGCCCTGCTCTGAGCAGGAGGCCAGACTGGACACCTGAGGGCCTTTCCAGCCTGAATTCTCCTATGATTTGAACTGGTTTCCAAACTCACAGGGGTAGTACTGGCTGAATTTTAAAGCTCTGATGTTCAAGATAGTCGTGCAGCAATTTAAATCATGGCTCAGTGCTTCATCTAGATAGTGGAGGTTTTCTTTTGTGATCCACCAGTAAACACAACAGAAAGTTAGATTAATTTTTGTTAGGTCATGTTTTCCTCTTGACAGGGAATAAAACCCCGTTGGAGGGTTTTCAATCAAAACCATTCACGTTGTGTCAGCCTCGTTCTTCCAGGGGCAGGAAGGGATTCCACACAGGAAGGCCCAAACGATGTGCTCTGATCGTTAGCGCACGCTCCTGTTTATGACTTGCTCACGAGCAAGTGAATTGTAAATGTTTGCTTGCCGTGAGGTCTTGCCTTTTTATCTCCAGTTGTGATTATAAAAATGTTCCTGTTTAAAAGACATACGCAGGGGAATAAATCTTTGGGCCCGCAGCCTCTTAGAGCATAGGCAGCTCCAGCATTTAACTTGTAACAAAGAGAATTTTAGTGGAAGCTTTTTGATGAAAGATTGGCAGCATATCAGAGGACAAATTTGACCGTGAGATGTGAACAAAGATGTCACAATGGGTGTTTAAACTTCTTACCTTTCCCTCTGATTATGTTTCTTTAAATGATGAGGAATGAAATAGATGCTAGAGTATGATTGCCTTCAGTGGCTATGTTATTTTCAAATAGTGACTCAATTAAAGAAGTCAGGAAGTTTTGCTTTTAGCATAATCCAGAGATTTGCCTGCTTAATCAGACACAAGGCAAACTAGCAGCAGTTTAAAGTAGTAAGAATTAGGAGTGACCTGAAGAATGATTAGCTTTTAGCACAAAATCTGTAGGGAAAAGAAACTTGAACTGTCATTTAACCTATTTGATTTAACTGGGACAAAAATGCTAGCTGTATTTTAAAATTGCCTGCTCTTTCATGTGAGTGGCAGGCAGTCTAATACAGCGAAAGACAAGTTGAGTGTGAAGAAGGGTAGAGTTCAAATAAATAAAATATATTAAAAGTTGATTAAAGGAAGGTACGGGATAAAACACAGATGTGAATATCCCCTCCTAATATATTTTCCCTCTTAACTGAGTTTGGTTTTGCTGGGCTTTGATGTTTCAGGGTAGGAAGCAGACGCTGATTTTACCTACGCTTTTGTGCTCACGGCAGCACTGACCCTTTGTCTACCAAGTGCTCAGGCAGGTTATAAATCTGTAACGTGGCACTTCACCTTTTGTATCCTGCTTAATGACCTTTTAAAAATAAATGCAGAATAGCTGAAGGAAACAGTATCAGTGATGGAAAAGCTGACACGTACGCAACCTGAGCTCTGATTTTTCAGATCGCTCCAGTCCGTTAAACAAACCTTCTTTTTCTTTGGTCTGTGGTTAAAAAAAAAAAAAAAAGGAAAAAAAAAAAAGAAGGAAAAAGGGGGACAGGGGAGTGTTTTCTTAGCTGAGTTCTCTGTCTTATAATTCAGCTTACTGAAAGTAAATTGCTTCCTGAAAAAAATGCTGCCCAGAGTTAGTAGCCTACAGAAAGAGACTACAGCCATTCAAATCTTAAAACAGATTCTTTGCACAAATACCTGCTATTTAGTTTTCAGATATCTGTGGAAAGTTGTTGTTTTAGGGGGCTCTTGCAAGAGCCATTGGAAATGGAATTGCTTATTTTTCTTGCATAAAAATGATCATTTAAGATTCTCATCAGGCTCTTTTTCTGTTTCCCAGAGTACTGAATGTCATGGACGTAGCCTTGATATGAAAAAATATATGATAACTTTTATCTGGATCTGTGAAAGTGTATACTGTTGCAGAGGAATGCACTGCTAGAAAACGTTCTCCATCTGAATGAAAGGAAAACTGACTTTCCCCACCGTTTCAGATTTGTACAATATTTTTTTTTTTATTTTGTTGATGATTATAGTGGGTATTTCGGATTCATGTGTACAATAGTAAAACAGTGACATTATTTTCTTTTGTTTATGTATTTTGCTTAAAATAAAAGATTACTCCAAAGGAAGGTATTTGAGGAAGAACACTTGCAGAGAGAGGCCAGATTTATTTTGGCTGGCTGCTCTGGTCTGTTGACCAGAGACCAATCCACACAATTTACAGAGACCTTCAACCTGCTCACAGTTGTCTTCACCACAATTACTTTTAATGTAGAATACCTGCCCTCGCTGAGCTGACTTATGCTGACAGTGCAAGCTGTACCAAATATTTTTCCAGTAATTTTACTACTCACATCCCCCAAATAATTGGGATACAAAAAGCAAAAATAGAGTGTGTTATGGGCAGGTCAGTGGTATGATTTGCAGTTTTTCCACGTCCACAGTTGTACACCCTGGCTCGGGGTGAATAGATTCCGAGTGAACCAGTTTTCAGGCGTCCTCCCAGCCTTTATTGCTGCCAGGGTTCTTCAAAGGGTTGGTGCTATCTGTTCTCAAGGTTAGACTGCAAGCCTTGCGATTCGCCTGTGTCTTTCCTCAGAGCACTCTGATAAATGTTTTAAGTTCAGTCTGAAAAATGCGTTTGATATTTTAACTGTCACAGCACGCGATGCGGTCGCTAGCAGGGTGGCAGGAAAGCTCTGCTCTCTGCTTTGCAGTTCATGCCATTCGCTTGCTACACGACCGTGTTAACTTCTGGGTGCTGTGCCCTGTATGGGACTTTATTTCTTTAGTTAGGGCCCTAATAGAACTTTTATTTCAGAATATTAGTTTTTTAGTCTAGTCTTTGCAGTTATCTGCTGGAGAGAGCCTCATGTGGCAGGTTATTCCCTGGCCGGGCGCTTCAGTCTATCGGCTTTGGACCTTTGGCCTTTACACAGAGAATCCTGCCAGGGCTGCAGATTCACACCATAAATCACTGACTTAATTTGTTAAAAACCATCCTGTTTTAACAAACAGTGTTCCAGACTGATCTGGGTTAAAGTGGGGTGATGCCTTGAGCCCAAATGCAGGATGCTGGGAACGTGAACGGTGGCAGCAGCTTTCTAGAAAAGAGGTGGCTGGGGGGAGCAGTGCCTTTGGGTGGGATTTACAGACCTGCCTTTGAATTCCTGGGTTTTCTGCCAGTCTCTGGTAGAGGTGTTAGGAACCCACCGCCGGGAGTCCAGTGCGCAATAATACATGCTGGTAAAAAAGTCAGACTCCCATCACAACAGTAAGTCTCGCTAGCTGGGAGGGTTTGGATTCCCTGTCTTCTGCCCCAGTGAAGAATGAAACTTAAATATTAACTTAAAATAATTTCTATTGGAAATTGTTACAGATCAGTTTAAAAATTTGCTATTATAGTAGTTTGTGTAGAGGATAATTTCTTTTAGGCTGGGTTGCTATTTATCTTCATCTTTTTGAACAAAATTTTGATTTGGGTCAATTTTTGCCCCACTTCTCCAACTCCCTGTCCCAGAGCATCTTGCAGAGAGTCAATAAAATGACATACGATGAACGCACTTTATTGTACCCACGTGACATGGCGCGCAGGAGCAGCAGACTGGGTTGTGGAGTGCTGCTGGCATTCTGATTTACACTTTGCATCTAGTAAATGCTTTTATTAAAAGCTTATTTATATGTGATTGAGTCTTGCAGCTGTAGGTGAAGGTAGCTACCTATTCCTAAAACTCAACCCTTCCTTCTTGTGTACAATGTAGCTGTATATTACAATATCCTCCCTATATCTTGTATCCTTCCACATTTTAGAAATGTCCTTGCCATTTCCTTTGATTTCACGTGTTACTGCTTCCACTGACGTGTCTGTACGTGTGGCTGTGTCTGTACATAGGTGCATACAGAAATCTCGGCTCTTACAATTGTTCGTGTCATCTTGGTTTCTGTAACGCCTCCAACCGGTCAGGAAAGGCATGATTCTAGGAGTCAAAGATTGTTTTATGGTGCTGGTTTACTCATATGTGATGGTGCGTTGTGCTTGGTGCCATTTATCATACTGGGATGGTTTTAAAAAATGAAAGGGAGAAAAGGAGCAAGGGATGGGTGGAGAGTAAACTACTGTCCTCCCAGTATTAGAAATAATGTTACTGATGGTAGAGTACTCTTAGAAGTCATCAGTGACAATCAAATTCCTCTTAACAAGAACAAACGGTGCTCTTGATCGAGAATGTGCTGCTGAATGTCTTATAAAAATTACTAAATACAAATTCTAACCCAGGAGCGTTAAGAACCTGGGTACAAGAGCACTTATTCCCTTTCAGGTAAGTTTGAGGACAAGAAGAACAACCATACAGAGCCCCAGGATTAGGATCAGGTGCAGAAAAGCAGACTGCCGCTGGCCAAGCTATTCCAGAGGGTGCTGCGCAGAGAGCGTGGTGCAGCGTTGTACTGGGATAATTGAACGCTCCGTAATGAGGGCACAGGATGTGTTAATCATTCTATTTCAACTTTCTTGTCAGGAACTTGGCAGCAAGTTCCGGCGAAGCAGGCACTGATACTGAGGTTTTTATCACCGCTGCCCATGCGACCGGTAGATGTTATTGTTGTACTGTTCTTCCTGATTTTCTAAATGAGAAGCAAGTTACACTATCACTTCTATAGGCTCTGCTGGGGGCAACTGTTACAAAATAACTATGGTAAACTTTTGCGTTCTCACGTGTTGGGCTTTTTTTTACCCTTATCTCAGTTTTTATTATTTTACTTAAACCTTTATTTAGACTGTTTAGCCAGAAAGTTGAAAACTCCAGGCAGCTCTGTCTTCTGGAGAAGTTAAAACTTAGCCATATATGTTTTAGTTAAAGTGGGAGAAAGGAGCTATTGGAAGTGTTAATTCCATCTTCTGTAGCTTACTGTGCAGGCTCTTTTTCTTTTGTAAATTAATTTTAACTGTCAGAGGTGCTTCTGTGTATGCTTCTCTTGCACAGCCCTTTCATAAACTTCTGATGTCTGTTTCCTCGTACTGGTAAAACAAGCCAGCAGGTTTCATCACGCTGATATCTCTTTCTGGAGGCTGAATCTGTTACTGAGGTCCTTCGGTACTCTCTGAGAAATGGTCAGGTGTGATTTTTCTTTTTAATAACCTTTATATGAGGCATTTGAAGATCACGAGCTGTGGATTACCTGTTGTCCTACCAGCTCTTCTCTGTCACGATCTCAGAACATTCCCTCGGTTGCAGTAGAAATTGCACTGAATTTTAAAATGTATTTCCATGTAATCGGAATATTTGTGTTTTATAAGCTTTAATAGCTGTTTTTTAAAATAAATCAGTCTTGTTCCATAACATGTGCATTCATATCTGTGGGATCATAAACCTGAACTTCCCGTTTGTGCTCTGGCACCGCAATATTAACAACTAGGACAATAGAAACCCATTTCGGGTTTTTTTAATATGAGTGACACTGGAGTCTTTTTTCCAGTGCTTGATAATACACTGTGTTCTCTGCCAATCAAACTGTTGTAAAACCATTAAAGTAAATGGAGTTTGGCAGTTTTTCCGCTTACAACCTGCTTTGCAGACTTTATCGGAGCGCTCTGCGCAGGGCACACTCCTTGCACTGGGACTGCCCCTACACCCTGTTCCCAAAATGTTTGAGCTACGTCAATGATTTGGAGCAGTGACGTTCTCTGAGGAGATGGAAATTAATGGTGAATCTTCCCTTTGTATGTGTTTGGGATGAAGTGCTGCACAGAAAGCCGAGTAGCCGGCAGTTGCAGTGGATTTCAGCTGAAGGGGCTGGAGGAAAACTTCAGCACCTCGGTGACTGGCTTTGTGTTTTTATCCTGATCTTTCAAGCAGCAGCTTTCCTTTACCTTACAGAGTCTACTGTTTTTCTCACAGCATTATTCATAGGTTCGGCAGTGACTATTGGGTTCCAGGACATAAAACGTTATGTTTTACCACATGTAAGAACGCATTTTGTGTAACGCTGAGCATTTCATGTACAACAAAATCAAATTATTCTAGATTGTCAAGAGATATAGCATTCTTGATAGAAAATAACTAGGATTTATTTAGGGCTTAATCTCAACATCAGCACAATCAGCTAAATGTAAAACTTCTGCTTTCCTTTCTCTCTCATAAATTCTCCATAACCACATGTACCTGGAAACTAATCAATCAAGATCTTTCTCCTACGTGCTGGGAACAGTGAGTAGTCTTGGTAACGTGGGAAGGGAATGGGTGTTGACATTATGAAGGTAATTTCAGGAGGTGGAGAATAATATATTTTTGCGAGGTTCTCTTCATACGATAAAAAGAAAGGGCATGGAAAAGTTTAGCTAGGAGGAGGCAGATTATAAGAAAACAAAACCCATAGTTACTTAAATAGTGTCAGCTGGTTTTCTTTTTTTTTTTTATCAGAACTGTGTTTGAGTATTAGATGTCTAAATCTTTTCAGAAGATATTGATAGGTAAAAGATAAAAACATAGCCCAGATTTACTGCAGTCTTATACCTTTTCTAATATAACTTTAAATGCAAATTGCATCCAATTGCAAGAAGGGAAATAATGTCCCAAAGGCATTTCAATTAATTGCTGTAGTTAATTACACTCATAATTTTACTTGTGTGACTAATTATAATCAGGTTTTATGGGTGTATATGGATTTATTTCTGATACTAAAAGTCCCAAACAGCAGGCTATTTTTAGGAAATACATTTAAACTTCATAATGAAAACTGCGAGTTCCCATTCTTGGCAGTTGGCTTGAATGAGCTGTGTCTGTGTTCAGAAAGAGTTTGGAGGGCGTCAAGAAAAACTTCCCTGGCTGTATCCAGCCTGGCTGAGGAGGTCACTGTGGCCATGAGGATACTGCTCCCTTGCTCATGCTCCCAAATTCTTTGATTGTTTCTTATCCTGCGATGGGCACCACTCTGCGTCGGTGGCCCTGAGGTCTGGGCCTCCTCCTCCATGTCACCCCAAAGCAACACTGCTTCTGGGGGTTTTTCTTCAGGTGCCACGTTTACTGCTGTTTCTCTGCCACCTGAAGCCCTGGGGTACCTGAAACACGTTGGGGAATGCAGCACCTGGCTGTTTTGTTCTCCGAGACGAGCCCCTGGCAGGCGCCCGCAGCAAGGGGGTTGCGGGGCCGGTTGGGCTCCCCTCAGCCTGACTGAAAGGGACCCTCACAAAATGGCGGCCAGCAGCAGGTGAGGTCTGCGGGTGCCCAGCCCCTGGCCTGCCACCCCTGCCCTGCTGAGAGGGTCTTTTTCTCCTTTCTCCCCTTCTTTTTTCTTCCCCACTCCCTGCTTTTTTCCTTTCAGTTCAAATTTAAGTGTCAGGGCTGTCCTGCCTGGCGTTTAAACCCGGCTTTGGTGACAGCGGGTGCTGCAGCCCGCCCGCCATGTTGCTGCCATGCCTACCACAGAGGGGCCCTGGCCCGGCCGTGCTGCCGCTTCCCACAACCTGTGAATGGCCAAACGGTGAGTCTGTCCTGTCTGTAAGGGAGATCACAGACAGAGAAATAACACTGGGAAAAACAAGATGCACAAAGACTTGCCAAACTGGGCGGTGCCCCGAGGTATGGGACGCCTCAGATGGGCCCCCCAGGTGCCTCTTCTCTTTCCTTTGTGGGTGCATCACTTAGTGTTGAAACAGACACTTTCATAAGGCTCTGAAAGCAGCAAGTGAGAGATGTGTTGTGTGAACGAAGTGGGGTTTAGATGGTTCCTGTGGGAGAATTCCGCAGGATTGGGTCAGCCCTGTTGTCCATGTGTCTGTGGGGAGCAGCCTGTCAGGCTGGGCAGGATGGCAGGAAGCTACCAGTCTCGATTTCCTCATGTATTTCTTCAACACATCTCAGCTAGAGTTTTATTGGCTTTTCCACAGATAAACATTAATTTACTAGTAAATCCTACATTTCCTTTTTTTTTTAATTTATTTATTATTTTCTCCTATATGAAATGTTTTGCACAGCCTCCTCTGCCTGCGCAGAGCTACCATGACATTTGCTTCTGTCATTGAAACATCTCTAAATCCCATGTCATTTGTAGTGCTTAGTGGAAGAAAATCACCAAGCACACTTTAAACTCTATTTAAAAGAGCCGTTTGTCTCAAAGTATAATTATTTTTGTGGTGAGTGTCATCTCCTGTGCAATGGGCCTCCCCGTCTCTGGATCAGAGGTGGCTGACATTACACCTGGTGCTAACTCCAAAATAAGACTTGGAATCTAGGTAGGCTTCTCTGTATCCTTTTCTACAGGTGAACGGAGGGATATTTTATATGAATTTGGTATATGATATCTCTTTAACAGAAAGGCTTCTGACTGCGCCGGCAAATGCTGTCTTCCCTGTGAAATCTAATTCTGGATGGGCAAGGGAGGAAAGGAAAAAGTAAAAAGCTTTATCATTTTCTCCAAGCAGTCATGGAAAAATAGTTCTGTATGGATGAAAAGTGCATTTTGAGCTTGTGTTTGTCAGCAGGAGGAGCTGACCGTACAATGAAACTGGCAAGTTTGTTGAAATTCTTTGTGGATAATGTAAATATATTTCTTGTGAGTAATCGCTAGATTTCCTTGTCTCTTTCTGCTTCCTGACAAAATGCTTTGCTGAAAACATATTGTATTAGGAATTTTTTTTTTTTGTGCTTGCCTCCTCCTGTTGTCCCCCCGGCTCCCCCGGGTGATTGTGAGATGGTTGTGATAGGAGTGAAGCTGGGCCTGTGTTCCTATGGCAGATCTGCTCCTTCACCTCTCAGATCTCCAAAAGCTTGCACTCAAATCAAGCTCTGGTGCAAAACTGGAAAAGGATTGCTTTTTGGATGCATTACGCAACACCTTGTAATCTCAGCTTGGTGGTTTTTTAGAATTTTTAGAACTTTTAGAAATGGGAAGGACCCACTGAAGTCTGGTGAGTCCCTAATTGCTGTTCGACCTTATGGGGAAAGCACTGTACCAGCACAGCCGGTAGAGGTGACCCCTTGTGATGGTTTAGCCCCTTACTAAACCACGACACCCCTAAACCGAAAAGCAAGCTGCTTCCGAAGGACAGAGTTGTCATAAACAAAGCCACATCCAAACTTTGATAATCTCCCAGAATGTTTTGGTCTTTGCACTCTTGAACACGATCAGTTCATACGTCTGGTTTTCTACAATTCAAATGCTAGTCTGCCTCTGACTTGATTCAGTCTGACAGAGGCCCTGCTTGTCTTTTTTGTTTTAAACCCGAGGAGTGCATCTGTAGTGAATTTCAGTTCCCAGTGTTGTTTTGTTTTCTATTGCACTCCAGTTTGCAGTTGCAGAAGCTGAGCAGTCTTCAGCTCAGGTTCCAGCATATGTAAAATGTATTAGCAAAGCTCTGTGTTAACTTTTCTGTGCGTGGGAAAATACTGTTCTTCCTGGGTCTTTCTGAAGACCTCTGTTCTCTCCCCCACCCTTTCCTGTATTATCACATCTTGGCTATTGGTTCTTCAGGAGCGACTGTCGTTGCCCAGCGCCTTCGCAATATGAGAAGTTTCATGCCAAATGCAGCATAGACACAATTCTTGAAAATCCATGCCTGAAGCTACCTGTAGAATAGCAAATTACTTTGCCGTAACTGTCTTCCCAAAAGAAAACCAAGTGTCCTACTTCAAGCCTTCCTGTCTTCTATTGTTTTTTTAATTGAATAGCTTTTGCTGTAGATTTGTGTTTATTTACTGCATTAATACTAGCCCGCTAATTGTCACGTCCTGCACTGGAACAGAATGTGTCTGCCTGGTTGCAAAGAGGTGCCTCTGACAAAGATCAGATTGAACCAGATCATCGACACAGGGGCAGATTGTAGCGTTTCCCTTTTCCTCACTGGCATAAAATTCAAATTCACTCTGTAAAAATGGTCATACTTCTCTATTCAGATTTTATTCATGCTGAGGTTTGTGCAGAATAGTACTTACAGAGGACTTAACCATATTTTCAGAATTTTTTGTTTCTTCCTCTTAGTTATGTTTTAATGTATTTCATAGTAAGTAAGATCCTCCCACATCATAACTAATTGCTGCAAATGCTCCTCTCTAACCACATGGTAAACTGAGGCACAACCTAGTGAAAAGTTGCCCCTGTGATTTATCATTTGTCACTAGCAGTAACTGACAGTTGACACAGATCCTCCATAGTTTCTTCCAATCGTCCTTAAGCAAGCTGCCTATGAAATGAGAATCACTTCATGAATTCAGTGAACAATCTGATTGGAGAGGGGTGGTGTGCTCTCATACATATTCCCAGCAGATGCGGGGAGAAGGTGGCGGGGGGGTGTGGGGAGGGCATTGTTAGTGTGATGTATTTGCATTGTCGGTCCTTAAAATGGGAGCTCCCAGTCCTACAGGACTTTTGTGTGTGATTGTGCTGTTTACTACATTGCCTGTAAATCTTGGAAGAGCAATAACACGTGAGCCTTTTCAGAATCATTCCATTTATTGCATCTTGTAAAATAGCCTGAAAACAAAACGTCTGTCTTTTTAATTTCTTGATGCATTCCCTGCTTATGGGATGTTGAGGGATGTAATGGAAATAGCAAACACAGAGGTGTTCAGCAGAAGGGTAAGCAGGCAACCGCTTATCCTGGCTGACTAGCCAAGGGTTTGTGCAGAGGTGAAGTTACACTGGGTAAATCCATGGTAAACCCTTTCCTTCTTTGTAAGAAATCTCCCTCTCCTCTACCTGATGGGCTAGGTGTGTGCACCGGCTCTGCTGAGCAAGGTGCCGGACTCCAAGCAATTTTGCTATGTGTAAATAAGACCCTGATGACCCATGTGAAATAAAAGCTCCAAAAGCCTCCTAATATCAGAAATGTCCAAATGTACTGCAAATCCCTCCCTTCTTCCCCCCGCCACAAAAAAAAAAAAAAAAAAAAAAGCAAGCCCAACCCTAAACACTGTGAAGAAAAGAGGGGAAAAAAGACACATTCCCTTTCTGAATGAGGGTTGTGTGGATTCTCCTTCTGCAAGGACGAAAGAAATAAAAACTCAAGGCAATGAAAATATAGGTCTCTGTTCAACTTTAATCTTTCATTTATGTTTGCTTTTCGGAAGTCTTTCAGTTAGCTAAAAATACAGTTAAAGTCTTAATCATTCCTCTAAACTTCAAAAGGTGGATTTGCTTTCCCATGTGAATTTTTTTAAAGCTTGTATTATTAATTGTTAAGTATTAAAATAATTTTCCCCCTGCTTTTTCTCCGTTGGTGAGCTGTGGTTAGTCTCACTGCCATGATTTTCTTGAAAATGGCCTTATAGCTGTAGCGTAAATTTATCTCTGCAAGCATTGTCCTAAAGAAAAAAATACAGCTGTGCTAATATGAAATCCTATTTTGGTTTGGCCAAAATCTAAAATTCTAAAAGAAGCTGTACATGTTATATGGCATTAGCCAAAGAAAACAGTTATCTGTCTTCAGAGAAAGAACTGGAATAATATACGGAAATCCCATTTCCCAATCTATTGAGCTTTTCTGTAAGTAATTAGGTAAGATCTGAAGAAATCAGTTCAAATCACCATAATCTTGGAAAAACTATGAACCTTAACCATATGTGAATGTTGTTATACAAAAATAAAGGAGGGGGAAAATTAGTAGGGAAATGTTTGCGCTGAAATGTTCAATTTGAAATTTAAAAGCTTCTAATATGTGATATTGGAAAGAGTAATTTCTTGAGCTGTCCCATTTTATTAGGCAAATGAAAACTGTAAAGGATCATCAAAGCTGTATGCTTCGAACGCAGCCCTCCGAAGAGAGGGAATTTCCGCAGATGTGCAATTGATACATGTGGTTGAGCTTTCCTTTTTCTCTTTAGCACATCATACCAGGCATGGACATCCAGAGAAACACGCTGTACTAAGCTGAATAAATAGGCTTAATAGAGAAACTTGAAATCCAGAATCAGCAGATTAGATGAAAGGAACGCAGTATCCTCATCTAAAAATTAACTTCAGGTATTCCGAAAGAAGGGCAGGGGAGGGAATTGTGTTAGTACAGACAAAATTTGTCACATATCCTTCACTACATAGGATAACCCAGATGTTGCTCAGTCGCGTGTGAGCATTTTTGCCTTGCTTTGTGCTGTACCTTCATGTAGGGATGATAAGAATTACTCCACGTGTTACTGTCTTCCTGATTTGCAGTGTTGAATGTAAACATATTCCAAGCAAAATCCTTCATAGGCACTTAAGGACAGATTCTTCCTGTAGATCCTCTGTATAGCTTGTGAAGTGTCCTTCCAGTGTTGTATTAAAACTATGGGCTTGCAAATAATCCATCCTAATGTTTCCTGTAAGTGTTTTTTAAGTTCAAATCTTCATAGCTTTGTCTTACTGTTCCCTTGCATTATTGTAATTTAGTGCAATGGGTTTCATTTTATATAAGAGCAGCAGCAGCAGTCCTTGGTTAGTTTCTGGAGGAGAAGGTTAAATTCTGTATTTTGTATCATTTTCTGTAGATATGATTCATGAGTTGGTAGTTAGAGCAAATACTTGATACAAAACCCCAACCAAACAGCGATAAAAAAGCCCCTCCAAAAAGCCCAGAACCTCGAATGAAGTGAGAAGTGTTCATTGGAAAAGAGAGCTCAGGATGTACGTAAGCGTCAGGACCAACACTAAAACCCTAGCAGGAGGCAGGAGGATGCTGGCACTGGACCAGTACACCTTTCGTTCGTTCAGAAACTGCACCGGACGGAAATTTTCAGTCATGTATGTTGAGTTCTTCCCATCAAAGTGAACTGTTGAGAACTGAGCAATCTGTGGACATTGAAGAAAGAACAGATAGTTAAATTCTTTTTCCATGGAACACTGGAAACTGTGATGTTATAAATCTGCAGTGCCTTACTCCGTGCATTGTTTTGAACTGTATGGATGCACTAAACCTTGCAGGAAACAATGTGATGGATGCTTCTGCCAGAGGTCACCAACAGATGACTTCTTTTAGCCTTGGAAATCATGGAGACTTCCTTTCTGTGTGAGCCAAATGCTTTATCCAGCTCAAGGACCTGGTTACACCAGTCCTCTTGACGCACACCGTCCTGTCCTTGTCCGTCGCGTCACAGTGACACGAAGTAAAAGGACTGGGATTTCTTTCCTCGCTTCAAATTTTTAATTGCTTCAGCAAGAAGCTGGCTCAGAGGAAGCAGACGCTCCCTCCTGTGTACTGTGGTGTGTGGACCCGTGGGTGGCTGAGCATTGTTCTGTGACTGAAGTGATCATGAGTACACTGCAGGTAAGAAACTAAAACACAGACGCTGGCTCTCGGCCAGGCTGTGCTGGTCAGAACATCCAAGTTTCTTAATCATGTACTCGGTCAGCTGAACAACCTGCGTTTTAGAGGCAGCCATGGTTCAGTCTCCTGTTCCGCTCTGTAGGACAAAAATGGGTTGCTTAAAGCTGATGCTGATGGACTCAACCTTTGGATTTTGAAGTATTCTGTTCTAGTATCCTAATACTTATGGCAATAGGAGAAAAGCAGTGCAATTTGGGGTGAGCAGATGACTGCAGTGGAAATGCTGCTGACGAAGTGCTGAGCTAGGGGTTTACCTGTGGGGTTTTTTTCTTTGTTTTCACATTGTCATTTCCCCTTCCTTCCCCTTTCCTGCCATTTCCGAGAGGTGATTTAATACAGTCAAAATCGAGCACTAGGGACTCTGTATAGGCCAATGCCAAGCGAGCGTGTGCGTCGTAGGAACAAAGCAGCGGAGCAGCTAACAAACCTGTGTTACACCATGTCAGCGAGCAGGCGACTGGAGGGGCTGAATAAGCAGACCTTTCGGGCCATCCCGCTGTGACTTACCTGAGACAGGCTGAGCTCAATCGGCTTCTCAAATACCGTCCAGATGACACCCTCATGGCAGTCGGGAGTGGTGAGGGAGCCCTGATACCGATAGTAGCTTCCAAGGTCTTCCTCAGGTGGGAGAAGAGAGCTCAGCGGCAAAGGCTCCATCTGCACTGATTGCCCTAGACAAACCACGTAGAAATATTGCTTGTGATAAGCGCAGCTGCAGGTGTTGTTCGCATTTGTCTTCAAATGCGGGTGCTGCTCGTGGCTCTGTGAAGCCTCATCCCCACGCGTGCTTCCCGTGCTAACCAGGACAGCCACCCTGCCCTGCTTGTGAAATCCCTGACCGCCAGCCACAGCATCCCACAGAGCACAAGTTCTGCACACCTCTGGTGTTAGCACTCTGCGTGTTTTTCTTCTCACTTTGCTTCCTCCTGCAGAAGCAGGAATATTCATTCTGGTTCTGAGGGGGTTCTTCACTGCAAATATGGAGAAGTAGATTTTCTCCCACCTGCATTGTTCTGAGTGCTTAACAAACTATCTTTTGGCTTTGCCTTTCAAGTAACAATCCAATCTCTACTGTATTAGAACAGGACTGGACCATGAACTACAGGATATGTGCTCAAAATAAATATATGTCACGTTTTGACCAACACAAGTGTCTTACCTTTGAGTTTAATGTTCTCTAATTCATTTATTAAAGTGGTATAGTTTTTATTTTCTTCTTCAACCTGAAAGGGAAATACTTTGATTCCAAATCATTAATTTCTCAACAACAGGTCGCTTTAAATTAATTGTCAGTAAAACAGAGAAGAACCACAAGGCTGAAAGATAACAGCAAGCAGAATATAGAAAAGGGCAAAGGAACTAAGTGCTGGCACTGGGTGCCTGCAGAAGATAGGGAGGCTTAGGTCTTGGACTACTGTAACATTAACACCTCTGATTACTCTGCCAAATTGCTGGTAGGTTTGAGATTGGCAATTAAAAATTTGGCTGCTACCTACCTTTACAAAGAATGCTAACACAGCCACACCATCTGCATTTTTCTTCGCTTCTGTTATATCCGAAACGTCTTCTCTTATGTGGACGATGTGAAGCTGTAAGACAATAGTCAAGGCCAATTATTTGTTCATTCTCCTCTACACTTCGTTGTTGGAAATGCAGCCTGGCTGCTTCTCGGCACCTACTCTGCAGTGGGGCCAGAGCCGCTCAAGGCCCTTGACCTGAGGCAGGAACTCTGCAGTGAGTGGACTATAATTTGAAACTTCATTCATCAATCATGGTAGTTTCATACATCTCCCCAGAAAGGAAAGCGCTCTGTGGATTGCTGCAGCCCTCTATTTTCAGCCTGTGGATTTTTACATCAGGGTTTGAAAGAGGGGTGGTTTCCTTCCACCAGTCCGTGTGTATCAGCACTGGTGACTTGTCTTGCCTTGAAGAGTATATTTTTCTTCACTGAATAAGCAGTGTGAGAGTGTAATCAGACTGTATAGACATTGAGATGTTTCTCCTCCCAAAGGCTATGCAGCTCCAGATTTGGTCTGTCCTGTGCCTTTGCTATGCAAAACCAGCGTGTTTTCCTGCGTGTTCTGGTTAGTGCACAACGTGTCCTCGCTTCTTTATTTCCACTGCTGGGGTTTCACAGGAGAACTAGCCCACGGTTTTTGTGCAATAGTGTCTTAAAAAGCTAGAGTTCTTGAGTAAAAGCCGTAATCCACAAAGCGTCTCACCTACCTCCATGGCTTGTTTTTCTCCATCTATGCTGTGCTCTGATCCGGGAAAGTAACGCTGCCCATCTTGGACTCCCCAGTGAAAATGAAATTCTATCGCCTTGTATTTTCTTCCCAGACCCCCACCTCCAATTTTAGAGGATGTGCTTAATGTTACTTTAACTGGGGAAAACAAATAAGTAGTTAAAAAGAAAATCGTACATTAATAGTAGTTGAAAGTAGAGAGATGCATGTTTTGGAAATTCAAATTTATCCTAAAGTTCTGGCTTGGTTTTTCATACCAAGTGTTCTGGAAGTTCAACTCTGCAGAAGCTGAACAAATGCTAGCTCAGGCTAACTGGAAATGAAAGGGAAAAATACCTTAGCCCACTTCCCAAAAATATACAACAGCATCTGGCATCTGTCTGTGGCACAGCCCTTGGAGCTTCTGCTCCCATTTCTACCTTGCTCTGTGAACTCGAATGACTCGTGTAGAGCCTCACTTGTTGGAGTGCTGCGCTGCCAATAACTTCAATTGAATAAATAATAATAAAAAAATACATGTTTCCCTGTTTAAAATGGAGGAAAAGGACAGAGTACCACTTTGGATTGTTCTGGGGTAAGGGGCTTACAGACTTTTGTGGCATCCATTGATATATCCTTTAGAGTATCGTTGGTTAATTGCATTTTGAAGCAAGCAGGGTAATGGACTGCCTTTCCTCGATGGCACTGCGGGGATTTGTAGGGATTTGTTTACTGCCGTTATAACCCCAGGAGTCACAGCTACTTATACCTCTTGGAAGACCCTATCTTCCTTCATTTTTTTTTTTTTGGCTAGGAGAACACCTTTTTGAAGGATTCTTAAAAGTAAACTTGATCACAGCTTAATTGTTTTTTAAGCATTGTTTTTATCTCCCATTGTCTGCACTGTAATGTTTGTTTTAGGCAGAGTTTAAAGATATCATGTTTTAATTTAGAATAGTATTGCAACTTAAGCCGAAGCATGTAAGTCATTGTATCTATTTAATGTGATGCTTGATCTGTTGTTAACAGCAAACCAGAATTTTCTTAGGGAATATTTTTCTATCTATAAATCACCGTCACTTGAGACATTTGGGATGTATTTTTCAAAGGCACTTAAGACCTCTATGTTAAGAATAGTACTTTTCTTTCCATAGGAAAGATTTTTCTGATCTGGATTGAAGCCCCAGAGATTTCATTTCTATTCTGAATTTCAAATGAACTGGAAGCTTGCGTGAGTAATTTTGCTTTTTTATCTCTAAATGGATGAGTAGCATATCTCCCTTGGCTTTTTTTAATTTCGATTGTAGGACCTTTGAGACACTGACCTTTCCTATCTACACATCATCGCATATAATGATTGTCTAATCTCACGAAGAGCTTCTAATTGCAGATGTAATTTCAGCAATAACAATTCCAGTGTTGTACTCATTGTAGCACAGGAATTGGTTACTCTTGGAAGGAAAAATTTTTAAAGCTCAGATTAAAAACCCAATCCTTTCGCATTGCTGGGAAATACGAGAGTTCTGACTAATCATTATGAATATTAATTTTTGTGTGAAAGATATTTCTATGGAGATTCTAGAATATCATTTTGTAACAGGAAAGTCATTAACCCATACACTAGTGAAAAATTAAACCGTGTCTTTTTCTTATGATCTGTCAAAACACTGATGTTTTAAACTAGAATCTCTGGCTGTGAAAATCTACCCAGCTGTCTACCTTCCTACCTTTCCATTTTAAGTTAGGAAAATATTTGCCACTTGCAACTTTCCATTTTAGGGATTTGGCAGTTAAAACAATTCATTTAAGATTTTAAGAACACCTATAGATTGTTTTTAAGAAAAGACAATAGATTTAGTTTTAAAATTAAGGAAATTTAACATGATATTGTTGACGCATTATCATTACCATGAATTTTAGAGAAGAAAAGGGGAGGAAGTGAAACAGTGCTGAATCACTGATTCACTGTTTACTGAATCAGTCAGTAGCTGATAACAAGCTCACATTAGATTACTTCCGCGTGCAGAGAAAGCAGGTTGAAATCTGAGATTTCAGCTCAATATTTAAAGAACCAGTAAAACACACGCACTGTGACCCACTAGTTGAATTACTTTCCCAGGTTATGTTCTTCAGCAGAATTCTTTTTTGTGCAGAAGCGAGGGTCAGAAAAGGCAAGCCCAGAACTGAAGGGTATAGGAGCATTCAAACAGACATTACATACCCCTGCCAAATCTGTTACCCTAAGCCCCTATAGCCACCCGCCTCCTAGTCCTAGGGGTTGTTCGATTTAGAGGTTCCCTAGACACCTTGAGCTCTGTTTCTGCACATGCACAGAACCAATTTCTGCCGAGACGCTCAAGAACCATGTCCAGAATCCAAAAAGTAGATAATTCTCACAAAGTTCCCAGAAAGCCTTGGTTCAGGTGTCCTGAAAGTTTTGCTTCTGAAATCTAGGGGTCCTATCTTATTTTTGCTTCCTTGCTTTTAAGTAGCAGTAGTGATATACCACTTTGTCCAGGACATGGAAGAAGTGTGTGGATGGTTCCAAGACAAGGAACAAATAAATCCCATAACAACATATTTGGCAGTACTTGCCTGTATGTCCGTTATTTTCTAAGTTCCATTTTGAAGACCCCTTCACATCATATCCTTCAAAGTTCAGTGGCTTAAGGCTCTTGTCGGTAACGACGCTTTTGGTGATGATATTGATAGGTGACTGTTTGTTTCCATTGCAAGTGACGTCTGTTATATGCCATTGTCTGGGATCTATTTAAGGATTAAGAAAATAACTTATTTCTGTAGACCGCAAATCCTTGATAAAATGAAACCACCCAACAGTCAATATATTCTTGTTTGGGAAATTGGAAAAATCTATGAGAGAAAGGTCTTTGGATGCTGAAATGTAATAAAGGAACTTTCTTAGCATGTCATTTTTTGTAGTTTAAAAATATTAATATGCCTTTAAAATGTCCCCTGTTAAGCTTAACAAGAAAATGTGCACATGCAAATGGCTGTAAAATAGAAAGTGAACTACTGCTGATGTTGGCTGGACTATAGAAACTTGGAAACTATAACAAAAACAAACAAAAAAAAAGCGGTGATGGTGGTGATCCTGGGGGTGAGATGCCCTTTCCAGAATCGTCAGCTCCAGGGAGAGCTGGGCAGGACACAGGGATGAGCAAGGGAGCAGGCAGCCTTGGCGGACACTGCTGGTAAAAGAAAAGGGGCAGCTGTAGGTAGAGCATTGGGATTTTTCATAACTGTCCTTAAGAATTTAAATAGCTGTCCATAGCCAGGCTGCTGGGGTGATTACCTCTGGGGAACATTTAGAGTTCTTTTGATATTTGTAGTATTATCCTTGGTTGAAACAAAAGGAAGAGTTAGAACAAACATTGGTATCTTAATACTCTTCTTTAGGTGTCCAGTGTAGCACTTCTGTTTGCATGTCAGATGATAGTGCAGCATGAAATGCTGAGTTGTGTGGATTTTTGCATTATTTCTGTAAAGAGGCCCGATCACTAATGCGATTGGAAAAATAAATTGTTTAGCAGTACCTTCACAGTATGGCTGTTCATACTTCTGTGACTGGTAGCACCAATGGCCTCCAACTGAAAAAAAACCAATCAGATATTGAAAATTAGAGGGATGAAAAGCTGTACAAATTGTCCCCTGAGAAAGGAGGTGGGACATGGAGTTGCAACCTGTGATCCTCAGAGAGAGATGACTGGCCACACCATTTTAACAATTTCTTATTTTTGTCTGCCCAATGCTACTAGAGTGAGATGTTTCGTTTCTTAAAAATATAAACAACAGTGGTTGGCAAGAAGTGAGTGCTTTAGCTGTAAAGTGTGGAGACACCTTCCAGCGAGTCTAGCTGGGTTCTAGTATCAAATGATTCAGGAGAGAGCATAAAAATCCTGCAGTAAGCAGCTCTGTCTCTCTCTAGATCTCCTCCTGGTCTTTAATGGATCCGTTTACATCTGTTAATATTCCTTCCAAAAACTGTGCTAGCATGAACTATTAGAACTCTGGATGGGCTGCAGTTCTAAATAATTTGGTTTTGAAACTTTGGCTTCAGCAACTTCTTGAGGCAGAAGTCCCACATCTGATTACATGTAGTGTTAAAATGAAGTTCCTTTTATCAGTTCCGTGCTTGCCATCCCGTCATATACTCGTAAAGTCACTTATGCAAGCTGAGTTGTCTCACTCTATTCCAGGAACTATTTTAAAGATTATGTGGTGCAATAAGGAATTTTAAGAAACAAATTATCTCATTTCCCAAAAGAAATGAAGAATCCCCATTCTAACTCAGCTGTGAACCCACCGAGATAGTTGAAAAATTTTTCAACAGGACATTTTAATCTTGCTTTTTCATTGCCAGAAGAAATATGAAATTCAGAGGAAGCGAGCTGGTTTAACTTACGCGTGTGTTGATCTAGTCAGGAGAGCAAGGACGGTTTTGTTTATTGCAGCATGCTTCAATGGGTGTTTATGACAGCAATAAAATCAAATGGACTTTACCAGGAATTGTTCTCTTTGGCTATTTAACTTTCATCAATAGCAATTCAAAACCTCTTATAATCCTGATTAATCCTATCGTCGCTGTTTGCCTATGATTAGTCAATGATAGACATTTTAATAAATGGCTAATTCATTTTTAGGGATTATTATGGAGGAGTCCTGTCATTACATGGCGAATTACCGTAATTTGTGCCCTTTTATAACACATCTGCTGGGAGGCTCATAACTGCTTTTAACACCCTTATCTCCAAATCAGTTGCAGAGCAATACCGTCCATCTATTAAGTATTTAGAAGAAGTTATAAATAGAGCCTTGATATAAAATGTGGCTGGCTATAACAACAAACGGAGGCTTGGATGAGCTTGTGGCAATTAATATAATCTTGAAAAAATGATACTGTTTTAGTTCATCTCTCACAACATTTAAATTCATGCTGTAAACTATAAATAATGTTGACTCACTTTCTAGTTTAACAAATGTTTAGTTAACATTGAGAAGAAAAGCAAACAATATTGCAACATTCACATTTTAAGAACTGTAGTAATTTATACCCTGTTGTTCCATTAATTTTTTTCAATTATTAAAAAATTGGTTTCAACAACGTTTTATTTTTTTACACACCTTTAAACACACACAAACCTTAGCTTTAGAACCTGCCATTTGTAAAATTGGTTGTTGCATTTTTTCAGGCCCAAGTACACAAGACAGCAGCCAGACCTCCAGCGGCGCTGAACGATTTCCCATCTCCTCTGGCAAACAGCAGAACCAGAAGTTCCAAGCACAGAATGTCACCAAGTGCCTTAATCACTATTTTAATCAATAAATGCCTAGCTAATACCAGGTAAGGCAGTCTATACAAAATATAATCAAGCATTAGTTAGCATTTGCATGGGTGAGTGACTGCAGACTGCTTTAGCCCAGCGGTCAGTATATGCTTTAACAACTGCTGTTGGTTGGGAGTGGTCTTACTTTGGAAGTTACATGTGCACGAACCTTCAGGAGAAAAAAATGTTGTACTGTGGGAATAACCTGGACACAAATATTTAAAGTTGCTAACATCTATGTGGCATAAGAGGACAGTTACCTGCAGAGATTTTTGTCTGAAACTCTTTGGGATGTGAGTTAAGGGTGAGAGGAAGTTGCTGGGTGAGAAATCAAGGTTGGTTGAGGTATTCCGGTCTGTTTACCATAAATTCTTGGAACAAGGTCTACTGTTCTGGGTTTGTATAGTGCCTTGCACAATGGGAGTGTGATCATGACTTCGACATCAAAGCATTACTGTAATGCAAATCAAATTTTACAGTCAATGTGATTCACAATTAGGAGTAAGAGCACCAAGCTAATTGTTCATTGGGTGCAAGGCTGTGGAGCTTTTAGACCATGACCATAGAACCACAAAAATCAGGGACAACCACAGGAAACACTGAGAGAAGGTAAATATCACCAAGTCATATTGTCAGTGGCCCTGATACGGTGTTTCTGTGAAATGGAAGTGGATTATGGAGCCTTTCATTGCTGAGTCTGAGTCCAACCCTCCTCAAACAAAGCAACCACTGACTTTCTACCAGTTGATCGGTGTTTGGCAGGTTCTCTCAAATAAGCTTGTGGGTTTCAATCATGTCGTAGTAGATCGACATATAAGCAGACTAAAAATCTTTCAGCCTGTACATCAAAATAGTGAGGAGAAAAAGTTTAAAAAATTAAAATAAAAAAAAAATCCAGCCCTCAGGTGACTACTGCTGCCTTATGTCCGGTAGTCATGAGTATTCTTAGAATCATAGAATCGTTAGGGTTGGAAGGGACCTTTAAAGTCCAGCCCCCCTGCAAGGAGCAGGGACTTCATCTTCAACCAGATCAGGTTGCTCTTCCCTTCTTCTTTTGAATGCAATGTACACCAAATAATTAGTGTCTCATTTTTGCAAGGTTTCTGCAGAATCCCTAATGTCTACAAACTAACAAAGAATTAGTGTTTTTCTATCAAGTACTTATCACAGTTGTGGTTTAGAAAGTTGGATGGTATCAGTGAAGCATGTTAGAAGTATGTAAGTATACAATGAAGTACGTAAGAACAGGATATAAATTCAACAATTCATAAGAAAAAGATCCTTAAAGCTGTTAAACCTTAAACAATGAGCTAATTAAACACTGCAGAATGCCTGAGCAAACAATGAATTCATGTTTATTGTGAATTAGATTTTTTTTTTTTTTTTTTGGTAGTAACGTAACATTAGAGAACAGATTCTTTTGTGTAGATACTGCTTAGGAGGAACCCAACTGCCATATCCTGTGTCACTAACAAGGAAAATTTGTATTTGGACTTTATTTCAGGCAGCTATGAGTCCTCCCTACGTATAGGGACCTTGCATATCCTTTTTTTTTTTTTTTTTTTTTGCTTTATTTCTGAAGCAAGAAGGAAAGATACTTGTCGCATCCAGTCAGTTGTCTGTGGTCTTAGCCATGATTATGCCCTGAGGTATGTTGTCTAGTCTAGTTTTAATTGCCTGAGCGGCTCCTGCCGCTTCCCTTAGGAGACTTTTCCACTGTCTATTAGCCTTCACTGTCAGGAAATGCTTCCT
This sequence comes from Chlamydotis macqueenii, assembly GCF_036417535.1. Lineage (NCBI taxonomy): Eukaryota > Metazoa > Chordata > Aves > Otidiformes > Otididae > Chlamydotis > Chlamydotis macqueenii. Next base: position 2,872,913 of record NC_141574.1, on the reverse strand, counting down.
GTTTAATAGCTGACATTTTCCACTTGCTTATCTGCATCCCATCACTCCTAGAAATAACACTGAACCACCCTAAACAATTCTTTTCCCTCCCTGGTGTTTACAGCATTCAAATAGTTCTTTCATAATCTGTAATTCCTGTTCTGGCTTCATCCATCCTTTGTCCCATCTCTTGACATTGTGCCCTTCACCTTTCCAGCATTTCCTCTTCAAAGAAGTCTTTCGTCTCTCCTTCTCTGAAGCCCTTTTCTTCGAGACTCAGTACTGAGGGCTGGTGGTTTGGGTTTTTTGGTTTGTTTTTGTAGTTGAGGTGCTGAAACCATTGCTGTGATATGAGCTGCCCTGGAGGGTTTCATAGCTTACTCCCTTACCTTGCTGGTACAGGTGGGTTAAGCCATGAGCTTCCACACTTTGCTCAGGATGGTATTAGATATAGCCAAGCTTTCCAAAACCTCCTTGCCTGGTTTGCATTAAACAGAGATATTTGCACTGTTTTCACCGTTGCAAGTAATATCGTTCAGTATACACGCACGTTCAGTACACATACACACCTGGACTTACAACATTACTCACTATATCTGGCTCTGACACTGTTACGGAGTTTTGATTTAAGTGGCAATGCCCCGTATCGAGGCGTCGCCTTGACTTTGCTGGGTTTTAATTTAGAGCAGGTCTGAACTGGGCTGAAGGCCTCCTCTTCCTTCAGAAAGTTCAAGACAGTTAAGTTTAGGGAGTCTCTCTTGGCAAACAGTCCTACTTATCTGTGTTTCTTCCTTGTCAAATTTACAACTGGTTTCCTGACCAAAGCTGTTTCTTGGCACCAGAATAGCTGGAAAACAATACAATTACGTATTGTTTTCATTTTATTGTAAATGTTTTCAATTGTTTTAGCTATCAAGCCTAGCTTGGAAACTTGAGGCAAAAAAAAATTCCTTCAGTTGAGAACTCCCTCTTCTGTTCACCTAGGCAGCTGGATGGAGAGCCGTGCTTCTGGCTGGAGGCCAGGCTGTTAGCAATTTGCCAGTGTGCTATTGTGTGATCTAGGAAAAGACCCTTAAGCTCTTTGGACCATGGTCAGGCTGCCTGAATTCCATAAAATTTCCTAAAGATTAGTTAGTTCTGCCTGTTCCCCGCTTGCTGCCCTACTTGGACCTGCTGAGCTGCCGCTCGGAAGCCCGCATGTCCTCTGACTCAGTGCTGTGAGGCAGGTGGTGTTCAGGCGAGCTGAAAATTGCCCTTTCAATCTGTCCATCCGCACAAGAGAGTTACTAACCCAGGTTTTATCCTTCTGGATAAAATGGTTGGAAATCTGTTCATTTGATATGTTGACGGTTAGCTATTTTTATTAATTTTTATTAATCTCTCGACACATGGATGACCTTTATGGCTCTAACAGCTTGAGGTACTGAGACAGTAAGAATACCCTCTGTCGCTTTTTAGCTAAAATCCCTTCTCTCTCTTTCCCTGACCGACTCCTTTTTTTGTCCCTTTAGATCTCTTGTCACTCTCTTTCATCTGTGTCCTCACTGACAATTTGTTGTTTTCCGAGACACACAGCTGATGGTGCTCCCACCGCACTGCTGCTCTTCAGAAAGCCCAGGCTGCCCTCAGTGTCACAGTTCTCATTCCTGCTCTGTCGTCCACCGGTTCAAATCCATCCCTAAAGCCTGCGGTAACTGCCGGCTGTGCAGCGCAGCGAAGGCTGGCCTATTCTGCAAAAATGACAAACGCTAGTTTTGCATGCAGTGTATTTTTAGCTTTGATTTGTGTTGGACTCGGTCTATTTTTAGCTTGCTTTGTGAAACTTCTTATCTTTAGTACAAAGGACCTAAAAGCAATTGGAATCTGTCTTTCTAGTTAATGAGATTGCTGAACACAAACTAAGCATATATACATATGTCTATTTATATGTTTTTAAGTATTAGACATCCTTAGGGAGTCTCGATCAACTACTTTGACAGGCAAAATCAGTTCCAAATGTTTACTTCTAGATTTGTGTATCTCTAGCCATGTGAAAACAAATGTTTGCAATCATTCATCTCTCTTACATTCACTTTTACCCGGAAATTTTATTTTTCAGAATGATACGCATCTGTATGTACGCACATTCCAAGCTATTATGGGGAGTTAGCCTGGAAAATAAACTTCACTGTAGTAGTGAAGCATTACAAATAACCACATCTGATCTGGACACGGTGTTTATAATTTGCCCATGTATACATAAATCATATGCTCAGTGAGATCTTAATCTGTAACACATATAAATGAAAGGAAAAATCCAAAGAGATTGGAGAATTCTAGATATTCCCTCTAAACACTTGCAAACTATTTCCTTTGTGTCAGAGAGTGAGAAAATGTTCTCAGCCATGACCTATGATACTGTTGTCGCCTCTCGTGTATGTGTGTCCTCATAAATTTGCTGTATCAAAGACGGAAGCTGGCCTTGAACAAAAAATGAGTATCCAGGGCTAAGGTGATTGGCTTCTGTAGGATATTTTGTCTTGCTTGGTTTACAACAGAGGCAGCATCAAATAAAATTCAAAAATCCTTTTTTTAAGAATTATTTTTAAAATTAATTCGAGCAAATTGTGGCTTTACTGTCCTTTTGTGGTCTTTTGTGCTGGGTCTATGACAACTGATCCTGTGGCTAGAAATGTGACTAAAAATCTAATAACAGGCCATCAGATATATTCTGCAGCATAGCAAAGCATCTCCTGCAACAGGAAAAAAAGCCTGTTCACATGGCGACAGCTGAGGAACTGGACCTTGCAGCAAGTCTGGAAGACTTAAAGGTTTGTGCTGGTATCTTATGCTGATACCTTGTGCTATAGGGGAAAGGAGAGTAATTTTTAAGCTGAAGTAATGTCATTTGTCACCTGCCTACGGCTCCTATGTGTGGCTTCTACCATGCTCCTTTCCTTCCTCCAGAGCTGAGGTGAAGCAGCAGGAAAGCACCCTGGCTGGGATGCTGGAGAAGGACGGGATGATGCAGCACATTGCAGTTCTGCATGAGGTCAGCTGAACAGTCAGCTAATGCAAATTGATGACAATGTAGTGTACTCAAGCTAGTCAGGCTGATCCTTAAATGGAGCATTAATAATGTGATCGGGCCCACTGGCTCCATGGAAAATTGCCCACTCGTTGCGTGTCACCAGAAACAGGCTGCAAACTAGCGACCAGTGATTTCTGCACTTGGAGCTGTGGTGACCTTGGATGCGTCAGCCTAGCAAAAAATCTATCTGCTCAAGAACCTCGATGCTTACGAAGACATCACATAGATGTATGCTGCCTTAGGTGCAGCACAGATAAAACAAAGCAGGCTTCATCTCTTCTGTGACACCAGTCATTCGTCACTGCATGCTCTATGCAGTCACTCTCAGCAGTGGGGATGAGGGGCAGCTCTTGGATTCAGGTGTGACAGAGACAGCAGAGGCAATCTTATAATGCTTACATGTTTAATTCTTTAAGAAGCGGTCAGGCTCTGCAGATGAATGTAGGTTACAGCAAGGTGTGACTGCACAGCACGTATTCTTGAATAACTTCACATACAGACTAATGTGAAGAGAAGCACGGCATTCCTGTTCTGACAGAAATTTATTCATTTGTGCAATGCAGATATATCTGAATGCCATGCCTGGCAGGCTACAGAAATATAAGAAGTTAAAAACATTTCAAAGTTTATTCCAGACTCTAATACTGTCTTGTAGCTGCCTTTCAGGAGTCTTCCAGTGACAGAGTCTTCTTTCCTTGCCTGCTGGGCTTGGTTCTCTGCCCCCTAAAAATAAACAGGCTGTTCCAGCTAACTGAAGAGCTACGTTCTGGCTCCATTGTCTCATCTGCTGCTCTGCCACAAGCACTTTTCTATCTTTTGCTGAATTTTAGTGTCAAAGAGAGAGTGAGAATGTAATTGTTACAATGCCTTACCACTTTGTGCCTTTGTCATGAACTGTGGAAGGAAATAAGTGTACTCTCGAGATTGCAGGGTTTGCATTGTTAGATATCCTGGACCAGCAGTCTGTGTCCCTTCTTCTCTCAGCCATAAACCCCCTCCAATTGTAAGCGAAATATGACAATGAATACGACAGTGGCTAAACCTCTGTTCCCCGTAACAGTCCCTCTTAGAGAGTTCATTCGCTGAAATTTAATTGCAGGATCCATGTTTAATGGGAAAGTTCATTAGTAAAAAAAATTTCAGGGTTTCAAAGCTATTAAGTACTAAGTGCTGCTACTGGTTCAGCCCAGATGATAAAGCAGGAAAATTCTCTGCTACCTGAAGGCTGCTTGTGCAGTGGGTGTAGCTATGTGGAGAGGGGAAAGCACACGGTGGTGTACACTGATACGCAGGGATGATGGTAGGCAGACTCAGATAAACCTTTACATCTATTTTGGCAGCCTGAATCATTACAAGGAAGAAAGAGAAGGAAGCTCTAAGCAATGTGTCCTGCGTAAAGATCATAACTTGAGCTCTGAAGTCTGTCTGCACTGAGATAGTCGAGTAACTACTTTGAGATAATGTCAGTGACAGCTTGTTAGTTACACTGAATCATGTGTTAGATTAGGTGGGTGGAGAGAGGGAAATTCAATCAGACCGTACCGCCTAAAGCACCTATGGCTTCCTGCCCTTTCTATGTGTTCTAAGTCTCACATTGCAGTTGTTCTTCTTCTTTCTTAAACAACTGAAAACACAACTTTTCATTCCAGAGTGTACTTAAGTGCAGCAGCATCCCAATTTTGCCAACTCTAAAGTGGATTTGACCTACAAATATGCGTGCAGTCTAAACCATGGAAGATGTTAAAGCATCTCTTTTTATGCTGTTTATAGAGATTCCAGGTATAAATATTTGTATTTGAATGGCCCTGAGGAAACGTCAGACTAGAATGCTGACAATGTCAGTGCCAGCATGGTTATGTAAATTTTATGTTTGTGAAAGTTAGAAGTATGTAAGTAGAAATACAGAAAATTATAGGAATCGTGTTCTATCATGTATCAATCTTTTGGAGCACTAGAGCATGGACTGTGGGAGAATGTCTTCACATGGCTGAGTCTTGGGCTGTGATAAAGAAAAAGGTTAAAACATGCTGGGGTTCATTCCATTCCTCTTAAAGAAAATTATTTTTCTGTGACACTTGGAGCTTGCTGTAACCCCACCACAAATCTTCTAGATGGATGTATATTAGGGTCCCCTACAATTGTTCTTCTCCGGATGGCTAGACTGAATCTACCATTAACAAAACCTTTCTCTCAAAAGACTTGGAGCATTCCTGTTGGAACACTGCAGGCAGTTTGCCTCTCTTCTGCCTAATAGCAGTACCAGAAGGTCATTGATCTCTCAAAGGAATCAAGCAAGCTACTTGAGGGGCATCAGTGGAGCTATTAATGGAATATGCTGACTGAGACCCACGTAAATCAGTGGATGAAATACTGGACAGATATTCAAGCTGGATGGTTTCTCTTCCTGGTGGTGGCTGCACCAACGGGCCTCGGTTTTCCTTTTGTGGAAGGGGAAAAATGACGCTTGCTTCTTTATAAAGCCCTGTAAGGACTATTAATAATAATTTAAAAACATAGGTGCTATGATATTAAGGCAGGTCAAGGCTGAAAGCAATTTGTAAGATTAGCGATCAGTCATATTGACTGTCTAAGTGTGGTGAATTATGTCACTGCCCAGATTAGAAAAACACCCCTGGAGGAGGTATGTTAAATGAGCTGATAAGGGGATAGCGCTCAGGCTAGTTCTGAAAAGTGATAAGACAGAAATGAAATGCTTATTTTTAAAAAAGACATCTTCTGAATATAACAAAAAAATAATTTAGCCTCACTCTCAAAACTTGAGTTTTCTTGAAATGTTTAGCCTGTAACTGAGCATAATGTATCCTTAATGTTTCTACCTCAGGAAAAGGTTTGGAAAGAAGGTGGAGCAGAGCAGGTTTCTCATGCGTTAATGGTTGTGTGGTTGCCTCTACACCCAGGGAATAAAGTAGAAATAATCATGGTCGTGAAAATAGCCACAAAAAAATCTTATTTGCATTCCCTATCTTTCTTCCATCTGCTAAAGCACTAATTACTAACGCTAATCTAATAAAGCTCATAAGGGTTTTCTAAATAGTCTTTCAAGATCCTGTAATAAATCCCTTAATAGAGCAGTAAATTTAGCGAAGTGTTAATCAGTCAGCAATCAATATCAAGCAAACACTAGTTGTAGACTTTGGAAGAGCAAAGGTTCTTTGTGTTTCTGTTTACCTGTACCCCATGTGGGAAGCCTCCAGAGACAGAATACCTACAAAATGCAGACTAAAGAAGAGGGGAGGTATTTAAACTGTCAGGTAAGAATCTAGAAAAGGCAAGCTACTGAGTCATGGATACAGAGAATTAATTACGAACAGAGAAATGCAAAGTGGGAAACCCCCCCTGTTTCCCCAGTGCTCAGGCTGTGCTCCTTAGGGCGCTTTCTGAGCTCCTCAGACCTCTGTTACTTTAAGTCTGGCAGCTGAATCTTGATCTGCTTTAAAACCTTGTCCCTTTAACAGGCTCTTGGTGCAGTGCTTCCCTCTGATACCTCTGATAATATTGTATCTCTTTTTTTTTTTTTTTCCTTAATGCAGTCCAGCCTATTTTAGTGCAAACAATAGACCCTTCATTACTATTAAGAACTGCAGTGTTTATCTTTAATTTTGAGGCTATGTGCTGATATTTACACAGGAAAGGTGATTTTTTTAATGTTGTAGCATTGCTGATCTAATAGAAGCATAAAAATACCATCTACATTTTTCAATACTAATTATAGATCTCTATTTGATCTAGTCATTGTAAGTGCATAGTGTACTTATGTACAGAGTGCACAGAGGGCAGAAGTAGCTGGATCTGCTGGGCTAATGCAGCAAAAGACACACTGTTCTTTCTCTCCCAGCAGGCAACCATAAGGATTTCATCTTATATCATAAATGGCAAAGCAGTATGAGTAGAAAATGACAACAAGCTATTTGAAGTTTTAAGAAGTTTACAGATAAAGAAATTATGTATGATTTAAAAAATTTACATACATAATTAACTATAGAGAGCAAGTCAAACCCCATTGATTTTTCTTGGAGGAGGAAGGCAACTAGAATCTCTAAAGGTGAAAACCCCCCTACACACATTCATTCATGAGAAAAGTCTATACTTGGTATTTTACCACAAATAATAAAAGGCAGAGAAATAAACAAAGCATTTTTCATTTGTCATATAGAAGAATTAGAGAGTCTGTACTGTATGTGCTGATACTCAGAAACAAATACAAATAAGAGTAACCTTCATACATGGGGTTAGAAAGAGCAGGCAAGGACTTACCTACTGCCTCTGTCTTGAGAATGTGCAGAGAGAAGAGCGCAAGGAACAGCAATTCCATTATCTATTTTAAATAGGGTCAGTGTCGAAACCAGAATTGATAAGGCTTCTTAGTATGTGATCATATTTCTGCTCTCAGTTTTATACTGGAGTAAGGAGTCCTGGCCAGACCTGAAAGCCATAGCCAGGAAGGTGAACTCCTCCCCTTTGTAATTTCTCCAGATTTACCCTACTCCTGATTTGCCTAGATTTGTTCGTTTGTCCAAGATGAATGGCAGAAGGAATAAGGCTTTCTAGCACTAAGCAAGTAGCCTAGAGTGAGTAACTGATGCTTTGCAACCCAGGCACTTTTAGTAACCTAGCACTAAAACACTACATTTTTATTTACTGGTAGCTTTTTTTTCTGACAGCCCACATGACATTTGATTAACTGTGACTGTGTGCGTTAAGGTTAGTGTTTTATTTCAAGCAACCCCGAAGAAACAAACAAAGCTCCAACTCCCTTACACCCCCATCCCTACCCTGCAGCCCTCCAGAGAGCTGCTCAGGACTGGAGTGCGTTTGTGAGGCTGGAAACCGGGACTTCTGCGTGCAGTAATGGCAAATACTTATTAGGTGGCGTACCAGCACCTTACTTATATGTGCTTTTGCATATACATGCTTAGTGAATTAACTGAGAGCGCACTGCTTGTTTGTCTGTTTGTTATTTTGTCCTTTTTTTTTTAATAATACTTTGTCTCAACTTTCCTACTCCTGGTACTATAATATAATATATGCAGATCTTTTTTCTTTCCTTTGCTTTCCTGTCGGAATTCTTTAATTCCATGTGGCAATTCAGTAGATTCAATGACAGTTCAGGCTTTATGTTCAACAAACAAAGGTGTGTACAGAAAAGTGGCATTACTGCTTTTTGCTCTACGATCTCTATTCTAGACAGATTTTCATTTTTTCATTTGGGGTTGGGTTTTGATACAGCCTAGGAAAAAAAAAAAGAGGGAGTGCAACTTCTTCCCCTTCCCCTTCCCCAAACACCCCTCTGTCCATGGGAACACAACACTTGTACTGGGCTGGGTGCGAGAAGAGGAGCTGGGTGGCTGACCCAGTGCTCCTTCGTGAAGGGGTGCGTAGAGTGAAGTGGGGTTAGCCTGGCTGCACTGAGCAAGCCTGGCCATCGGCGAGGGCTGAATTAAAAGAAAAAAAAAGAGCCAAGAAAGTGCTGCTTGCCTTTACCAAGAGCTGCGGGCTCCCGGGTGAACAGTATGGCCACTCCACTGTCAGTAGTAGGGTCGCACGGGATCAGGACCCGCGATAACAGTGGGAAATCTGACGGCTGACTTCTGAGCCAGTCTTTTATTCATAAAAAGGATGGCTATAAATAACGTTCCAACAATGAAGATCTGCTGGGTAGTGTTTTTCCATCCTGGATTAGGCAGATTAAAGCACGAACAGAGGATGATTTGCCTAGCACATGGTGCTAAGATAAATAGCTACTGCAGTGACGAGAACAATAAGGGAATTTGTTGCATTTTTGAACTTCCTAGCTCGGCAGTCTCGGTGGAGCTATCTAAGCAAGGTGCATGCTGAGCACGTAGAGAGAAACGGGGGCGTGACCGTGGCGGTGTCAGGTGGTGTCAGCCTTCAAGGGCATCTGCAAGGCGTTTTACTCTCGGGCTTTTCTCTTTTTCTTTTCTGGGGATGGTCTTCAGTGGGGCAGCTGAACCAAAGCTCTTTGATTAATTTTTTTCTCTATTACTGTTTAGTTCTCGGAAAGCTAAAAGCCTGCTAGAAACCCTCTATTTAGGACTGAAAAATCTGAGGGTTAGAAATGTTGATCTTGACATTCAGGATTCCTGGGTTTGTTTTGGTTTTGGGGTTTTTTTTTCTTTTTTTTTTTTTCCTTTTGTAAACCTTTCAATCTGTCATTATTAAAGTGGTAATAAATTGCACTCCAGTCATGTTAACTAAGTTTTTATTTGTGATAGAAAGTGGCGGCTGCCTCAGGGAAAGACGTTCCCTTTCCTTATAAAGTTTGTAATCCAAATAAGCAGGACAGACATCATATGATCTCATTTTTTTTTTCCTAAAGAAACTTACCTGACAGGTGCTTGGTTATCAGTTCTCGATGGCATCTTTGCACCTAGGGGGATTTGTGAAAGGAATTGCACTGTAGGTGGGTTTTACATAAAGACCTTTGGACATTGAACCTAAATCGGATCTTCGTCAGAGAAGCTCAAAGTTATGCAGGGAGTCTATGGCAGATCACTGAACTCGGGGCTAGTTTTTTCTGGCATAATGATTGCGATTGTGTCCACAGCTACAGAATAGGTAAGAACCAGAGGGAATATCAAAAGCAGTGAAAACTGAACTTATTTTGTGACCTTGAGAGCCACAGTAGTAAAAATTTTGGAGATGTTCCCCGCAGCGTGGTTTCTGAAACACATGAGATCTGACATTAGCCTGCTGCTACCAAAAGGGCTTCACGGGAAGTTCGGAGGGACTGACGTGACGGCTAAAGAAGCTTGTGTGTGTCTGAGCCAAATGATCCTACCATGTGCTGAAGGGAGGAAGTCCAGAGCTGCTCCCAACCTTCCAGTTGACCGGCTGCAGTCCCCTCTGCGCCCCACCAGCGCAGGCAGGAGGGGATGAGGGCAGGCTGGGTCTGACTCCACGGTACGAATGCGTAAGAGTCCCAGCCAAAGTCAAGGTGGTGGCGCAGCTCTTTGTGCTGGGAGGCTGAGCTGTTGCTCTTAGAAGGAAGATGTAAGGCTTGTGAGGGTGAGACTTGGGTTCAAATCCTGTTTGTGGATGAGCTGACCTGGTAGAAATTGTCCCTGCAGTCAGAGAGGGAAGTGCTTCCAAGAAACTTAAAACACTCAAAACACAGATTAATATAATGATTTGTGACTGGATGATCGGAAAACCTGCCCTTCGGAGTGAGAGAACACACTAAGAGCTCTTCATTTAGTATTTGAGTTCTCTGAGCATGAAGAGGAAATCTGGAATTTCATGAGCAGTAGCTGTTGGTGAATCTGAATCATTGAGACTTCACCTTTCTTGTAAAAAATGTGGTTTGGCTGTGATTCTCCCTGAGTCTCCTGTATGGGGAACCTTGTTCTAGCCCAAGGTCATTTCCAGTGGGATACTTAGAAGCATTTTGCAATGGCTCTTTACTTGGTCTTCTGCTCAGCTGTGGTGCATTAACTGTTTGCTGTCTATTTTAGGCTGTACCCGAGGATTAGACCCTGTATTATGTACTGTCATCATTAGTAAAGCTGAACTTCTCTCCTTTTCCCCTGCATTTATGTCAAGCGCTGCTCTTTATGTGGATGAGCAGTCTTCGTTTGGTGAGAATGAAACACCAGCAGAGTGCAACTCAGCATTTCCTAGAATTAGGAGGATGTTCTGAAGGATGTGTGCCCCTAAGCTGCACATTTGCCTCTGTGTGTTTGCAGCCTGTCTAGTTGCTTTGCTGGGTTTTGAAGCGTGCACACTTTTGACCATTGCTTTCTTGGAAGAAGACTTCTCGCTGTGCTTCTGCAGGTGTTTAGTTCAGAAGGAAGATGCCCTTTATGTGGACCGTTCCATGTCTAAAAGGATAAGATGCATTCTGGCTTCTTCATGTATAAATTATCAGTGGAAGGCTTCGTTTACCGTACAGCCTTGAGTTTAGGTATTTATCAGTGTTTGTTTCCCTTTAGACAGCATAATACAAGTTCCTCAAAGGTGAAAATAACAGCTCTGGCATCGCAGAGAAATGTTCAGGCTCTGCATAGATGGGGAGAGGGCCTGCTTTGGCGGGGTTATTCTTGCAACAAGCTGTCCTTGCTGTTATTTTGTAGCTTGTAGCTAACATACCGCCTAAACAGCACTCAGAGTTACTCAAGCCTGATGATTGTTTTTGCTTTCTGTTCCTGGTGAGGGCCACGAGAGCATAGCTGGGACATCAGACAACTCAAAACCCGTGAGGCAAAAATTCCTCAAAGAGAGTGGGTGGAGGAGGAGCGGAGAGCTTTCTGTTTTGAAAACATCTCAGAAAAATCTTGGAAGGAGATCATACATCCCATTTGTGTCTTCCTCTCCAAAGAGGAAGACTTTAATCTGCATAAATTAAAACATAAATTGGATAAATAGGCTCCTTATTTGTATTACTCCTTTTCCTGAATGTTCCTTATTTGCAGGCCTCATGATGCCCATTGAAAGACTGAGCAGATGGATATTCTTGTCCCAAGGTTTTCCTGAAGGTCACGGCAAGCAAGAATTAATCTTCCTCAATACTTAGCCAACCTGCATGTCACTTGCCAGTTTTTGGCTTGGGTTGTGTGCTGTTTGCAGCTTGGTAAAGTGTGTAGTTGGAGTGCAGGGGCAAGTGAGGAGAAAGCTGAGCTGTTGCATTTCACAACAAACAAGGTCTGGTGTTTCAAGAATGGGAATAGGAATTGGATGTGAGCTCTGGAAGAAAGTGGCAGGAAAGAAACCAGAACAGTGAAGCCCATTGTCCTCTCAGTGCCTTGTTCTTCTCATATGAATAGTGTAGATACATGACTTTGGACGCAACACTAAATCATCTGTAGCTTAATTTTGCTATGGAGCTCTTATTTTCATTACATGGATGCAGCTTTTTCTCCTGTAGTTTCAGGCATTTCTCGGTGTATTATCAGTATAAGGGACATACAGAATTGCTATTGCATCACACAAAGGTAAAAGTGTATGTTGTCCAAGGGTTGCTGCACAGGACTAAGACTCTCAGCTTCTGAACTGAATTCCCTGTTTTGAGATCAACTTTGGCGTGTCACAGCTGGGGTCTGTTATTCTGAGAGCTCCTCAGCACTTGTGACTCCTGTTGAAGCCTGAGAGCTGCAGGTTATGGGCATTTCTGAAACCGCAAGCTCCGTTGTGTGAAGCTAGATTTTCCGCAGCAGCCACTTGAAATGAATGGTCCTTAAAAACTCAGCCCGAAGCTCCTCATCTCTCTGTCTCAGTCTCTTCAAGATGTTCAGCGATTGTTGTCTTCTCCACAGGAACAATTGTCAGATAATTATTATTGAGTGTTGAGAGTCTATACAAAATAATGTCACTTCTTACTCATGACAAACGTCGAAAAACCAGCAATTTGGACATTCAGATAAAGAAGTACCAAAACAATTACAGAACTAAAAAGTGTTGTAGAAGGGGAAATCTAGATAAATATCAACCAAAGGCTTGTCAGCAGCAAGGTGCAGCCAGTGTTTAAAGTGTTGGCCTGCGGTACAGGAGTTCCCTCCACACTGGACTTCTGCATGATCTTAAGCAAATAATATGATTGTTCCTTTTCCACTTGTAAAGCGCAGATAATGCTCTGTCCTTGCAGGCGTCGTGTTGTGAGCTGCGAAATTCCCACCATATCCTCGAATCGTGATCATCATACGTACAGATTTGGCTATGCAGTAGCCCTCTGTCTCAGTGTTTTTAATTCTAACTACTTTTCATCTGGTTTTGAGAGCTCAGACGTTATCACAGAGGGTTGGAAAATACAAATCAGATTTTTTTTTTTTTTTTGTGTACTGAAGCACACTAAAAAAGCAGTTTCCACCATAATATTGTCTCCTTCAATCTAGCAACATTATGCTAATTTTTCTGCAATTATATTAGGGAAATAAGATTACAAAGCTTTTGTGAAGAGCTGTTTATACTACATGATATTGTTTTTCATTACATTCTGATCTCACGTGATTTAGTGTTTCATGCTTGAACACCAAATTTTTAAATTGGAGAAATTTCAAATAGCATTTTCAGGAATATCTAGGGCACTTTGGAGCCCGGGTTCACGGATATACTCTGCCTGGTAACTAGGATATTTTGGAAGATGCTTTACTTTGCGGATAGCCTGCTGCGCATTGCAGCCCTCAGCCTCTCCCTCTGTTCAGAGAGCCACGGAAAAACGAGCAGAAGAGATCAGGAGTGCCCGTGGCGTGGTCTGGTGTCCTCTCCGCTCCCGACCGGTGCTCAGCCGGGCCCTGCGTTACCTGCTGACACACTCGCTGCTGTCAAAAGGACTTGCTGACTTGTGGCGCTGGCACCGCCAAGGTGACAGAAATAATAGAGGCCTTGTTCAGCAGCAAGCTCACCCCAAAGGTGTGGCTGACGAGCCTGTTTGAGGCGGATTACGGGATGCACAAAGAACGGTTTATCTGTGACACTTTGAGAGGAATGTTTAATAGGATATTAATAGATCAGCAGCCTTGTTAGTCACTTCTCAGCCCTTATTTCTATACAATCATTCCTTGCACTTCCCTGTCACCATCTGACATACCTATTGCTTACTTGCGTAAATTATTTCTACTGTGTAATAAGTGTGTACTACTAATTGCACACTAACCTGAATATCCTTTCACACACTTCAACTTTAATAGAAAAAAGAAGGTATAGAATTTTCCTTTTTAAGGCCAATATTTTAACACAAATTTCTCAGGTTGTAAATTCTGGCAGAGCTATTCCATAGTTCACAGATTTACAGTCTGAGAGCTGCCATTGCTGCTATACTGGTTAGAATGTGGAAAGCCCATAAACGTAGCTGAGCTGCTTTGCAATATCTTGGTGTAAAATTTTTACTAATCCAAATTAATCCTTTGTTAGTATAGCAGTAAAAAAACCCTAACTCGGAATAACTTTGTAAGTACCTTGGCTTTACCTGGTAATTTTGCTGAAGGAAAGCTGCTCAGCTGCAGGCAGATGCCAGCTAGCAGCCAGAGCACAGCGGAGATTTCTCCTGCCATGTGGGCATTTGGAACAAAACGTGGGTGACACAGAGGTGACCCACACTCAGCATTAGCAAAGAAAAGCGGCCGCTTCTGTGCAGGAAAAATATCCGTGCTGCCGCTTGTACCGCTGTGCTGCTGCGGTGCCCGCAGAACTGCTCTGTGCTGGAAACCCAGCACTGCCCAGCGCCCGCTGGCTGCTTGTTCCAGCAGTGCCCTCTGCTGCCTGCTGCCTCTGGGTCCGACCTCCAAAGAGCTTTTTCCCCCCAAGCCTTGGGTGTTTTAAATCGATTTCTCAAAAATCATTTACCTTTAAGAAGACAGAGAAATAAAAGATCTAATGGCATTAGGCTGCTTTATTAATGTTACCCATTAACTATAAATGAGGAAACACAAACTGTCTGGCAGCAAAGGTCTGAGTACAGATGTCTGTCATTTTCTAGCTGCATTCTCAGCCGCAAATTAAGGTGGACAAAATGGTATTTTCAGAAGTGCTTAGGCATCTTAAGACTCCAATACAATTAACCTGCTACAGGGTTAAGCCATTCTCCTGCGTTTCCTTGTTTGAAAATTAAGTTAATTCAACAATTTATTAAATGCATCTGGGTTGTTTCAGCTTGTAAATCATCAGTACCTCTGATTTGCACAAGAGAAAGAAAGGCCACACAATTTCAGCTGTATTCTGACAGCCTCTGAGCACTCCAGTACTGAGTGCAGAGATATTTCTGTGGGCACAAGCACAAGAGCATCTGTGGAGACAAAGACCTTTCGGGTCCCTTTTGAAGTGCTGCACTTCATCGTACAGCTTTGCTTACAAGTCTGGGGTTTGTTCTGTAGCTGTGCTCTTACTGTGCTTAGAAAAACAGCCACGGTGGCTACATCACTTTGTAACTGTAAGCAAGAGGCAGTGAACAACCAGGTTCTGCTGTCTCTTGCTCAACCTTGAGCACTTTCGAAGTTTTGTGGCGTCACTGGAGTTGATCTGAAATCGGGGTTTATGTCTTTCACTGTACCGGGGTCCAGGTTAGTGGCACAACAGTGATGTTCTTCTTTGAGTCCCATCAGCCACATACTTCCCCCTCCCAAACCAACAAAATGACTGCTCTCCTTTTTCTGACTCTCTAATCCTTTATCTGAATAATCTATTTGTGAGTTAAACCCGAATTCACATTAATTCCATTTTAGAATATCCTGAAAGCCTTTTAAACTACTGACGCGATCATTCATCCTCGCAAGAACTGGTCAGATTTCGGTCTTGATGAAGGTTGCTTTAAGCAGATCACCTGTAGTGTAGTAAATACATTTTCCACTTTTGGCTAGCCTAGCAACTTAAAGGTAATTGGCTATGCTCTCAGTTAGTAACCCAAATATTTAAAAACAGGAGTGGTTAAAGTTTAATCCACTGTCATGATGATGATGTGGTTAATAGAGGCGGCGTGTCAGGCTTCACTCTTCGCCTGGAGAACAAGCTGGCAGTAACACTCATGCAGGATGGTCTCTTACGGAATATGGGATGCGTAAGGCAGGCCTTGTTAACGGCTGAAAGCAGGATTTTCCACCATGACCAGATACCCAAATTGCTCTGCTAACCACACTAAAATTTGGAATCATTATTTAGTACTTGCACTGGGCATCCCTCAACTGACCATTAACATAGCATCTATGATCTTCAACTGCATAGTCATCTTCACCAGAATGGCGACAAAGGACCTGCACAAGCCTATCTCTATACTCTTCTGCAATTTGGCTTTTTCTGACCTCTTCACCAGCTTTTCCGGCTTTTGGATTTCGATGCTGTTCATCACCAATCCTGACATTACAATCTTCGGATCCAAGGATATGCTTGCACCTTATGCCTTATATACTACGTCTATTTTATCCACCATCTATAACTTGGTAAGCATTGGAATTGAACGCTATCTGGCTGTGGCTGAAAGCATGAGGACAAGATTCCGGGTTGCTAGAAACCATTCCGTAGCTGTAGTTGTAATTAACTGGGTCCTGGCTTTCTTTTTGGGCTGCTTGCCATTGATGGGATGGAACTGCTTGCGTATGGAAAGAAATCTCTCTGTCCTCTACAGTCCGTTCTGCGTCGACTACCTCATCTTCATCGCCATTCCCAATGTTGTGGTGGCTTTTTTTATACCTCTGTTCACTTACCTTAGAATCATTATCATCTTGAGGAAAAGAAAGCTGAGAATGAAAGCGTGTGGACAGGCCACCGGCACCTACAAATCAGCTGAAATCCAGGTTGCCAGAACCAGTATTTTTATTTGGCTCCTGGCGCTGATCTCCTACGCTCCCTTTTTCGCAGGAGTCATATTCGACGCAACCAACCATCAGTGCCACACTGATCTCTACCCAGGCGTCTACATCTTTCGAAACTGCACGGCTATGCTGATAACCATCAACTGTTTGGGAAACCCCGTAATATACACGCTGAAAGCCAAAACGCTGGGGGCTAAACTCAAGGCTCTGAAATGCCTCTCCACCAACCGCGTCCGAGCCTGCACCATCGCCAACATCTAGCCAGGCCAGCCCTCGCTCCAGGGCTGCTGACGTGCACGACCTAACCGCCGTGACCAGGGAGGGATGGCAATCACAGCCGCATTCCCTCCGGCACCCGCGGCGGTTCAGCACCCGGCCAGGGGACAGCTCCGGGGCGCGGAAACCAGCGCGGGGTGCGGAAACCTGCGCGGGGTGGGGGCGGGGGGAGCTGGAGCTTGGTGCCTTCTCTCAGCAGCTTTGGCAGCCTTGGGTAGCGGGGGACCGGGGCGCAGCGGTTCGCAGCTTTCCTTGGCGAAGCGGCCCGGTGTGCGTGCCTGCGTCCAGGCTCCGTGCGGGAAGAGGAGCGCGAGCTGTTCTGCTCGGAGGTTAAAAATGAATCCATTAGCTGTGTTTACTTTGTGTTTGGAAATAGGCTTCTGCCGTGCTTGCTTCGCTGCTGGGATTCACATCGGTTTTGTATTCTTTGTTGGGTTTGGAAGGCAGCTAAACGCCTAGAAAAATTTCAGCGGCATGGGGGAAATGTAATTTTACTTTCTCATTTACAGTCAGCCAAATTGTATCTTTGAATGTTGGATTAATCTCTTTATTAGTGGGGCACTCGGCACTGCTTTACTGTTGTAACTTTAACTGCAGCACGTAGCCGAACCGCATGGCTTCTGTGAGACATCTGTGACACTTCTTGTGTTTCTGCTTATAAAGAGAGGCACGCTTGAGTCTGTGGCTTTTGAAATTTGCACTGCTTTAGGAGAAAACCTCACTTTAATTCTTTGGTATCGGAACGGCAATGACGTTTCCTGTACGAAACAAAACAGAATAGAAATGTCCGGGGCAGGTATTTTGTCAAAGGAAAAAGCCTTACACCCCCCTCTCCCACCAGGAACTTTGCTGCTGAACGGTGAATCTCCCAGATCCCGATAGAAATGAATGCTTGCTCTCATTGTACAGAGAGATTGTCTAGAAGAATCTCAGTGCTTAAATTTCTTCTCTCTTGCACCGTTACCAGTCGAGAAGCCTTGACCAAATCGATCCCAGTGCCATCAGCTCGTCCTTCTGGTGTTGAAGGACGCTCGAGTTTTGCTCAGTGGTACCACGCCGATGCGATAATCCCTGCTCTGGTCACGTTCTCACGCTCGCGAAACACACACGCACACGCAGTGCAACCAGAACCAGCCCTTCCAGTACAGGCTGGAGTTTTCAGGGGCTTCTTTCCAGTTTGTTGCTTTGTCCTCATTGTTTGGGCATTTCCAAAGGCTGGAGTGGGCCAGGATCAAACCCCATCAGTCTGCTCCCGTGTGGGGCTGAGGAAAGAGTGCGTTCTGTGTAAGAAATGGGCTCACCCACCAATGTGACGAACGGGTGAGTGCCATTGCGTTACCAAATCGCTGTACCCTTATCGCCGCACAACCGCGCTTCTGCGCCGCTTTACACCGAGGGACGCCGGGAGAGCGCCTTTGGTCTGACCCGACATCCAGACGTTTAAGGGAATGGGTGGCACTAAGCGACGCATAATTAAAATGAACCGTTTGAGTGGATAATGTGGCGCAGGGAAGGTAAACCCGGCTCCGTTCGCCCTTCCCAACGCTGCCGCTCTGTGCGCCTTGGTCAGCCTGGGCCCCGCTCGGCGATGGACTAACGAGCCTGGGTGGAGGCGCTCGGCGCTCCGCCTGCCGGAAGTGACGCAGCGGTGGGCGCCATGCGGGCTCCGCGGGCGTGCGGTGTTTGCGGGGCGGCCGGGGCGGCCAAGTACCGGTGTCCGCGCTGCGCCGCCGCATAGTGAGGGCCGGGCCGGGCCGGGCCGGGGGGCGGCGGGGGGACGGGGGCTGGGGGGCACCGGGGGCGGCGCGGCGCGGCCTTGTCCCGGTGAGGGGTTGGGGGCGGCCGGCGGGGGGCCGCCTCCCGCCCCTAACGGCGGCTCTCGCCCCGCAGCTGCTCCGTGCCGTGCTGCAGGACGCACAGGGGTGAGTGGGCGCGGGACGGGGCCGGGGAGGGGGCCGCGCCGCGCCGCTGCTAACGCCGTCCCCACCCGCAGAGCGATGCACGCCGGAGCCGGAGGAGGAGCGGGAGCGGTCGGCGGCCGCACAGGCCTGCCCCGGGGGACCGCCCCGCGCCGGGCAGCGCGCAGGTAGGGGGGACGGGACGGGCGGGCTGGGCGGGCGCGGGGCGCCTCGGCCCCCCGGCAGCTCCGCTGTCCTCGCCCGCAGCCAGCCCCCGGTCGGTGGAGGACATCCTGACGGCAGATGACGAGCAGGACCGCGTCCCGCCGCAGCGGCTCAAGCTCCTGGGTAACGCGGGGAGGTCGGGAGTCGGGCGGGTGCGCAGGTGGCGGCGGGCCCTCAGCAAGGCAGAGGCGCCATTCCCGTGAGCTCGTCGTGGGGCTCTGCGGTTTATCCCAGCTGTGCACCTCATTGCGGGGCCTGAGAGATTTACGTGTCACACACCTGGCCTTTCACCATGTCTCTTTGGAAATGTGTTTGCAAAAAGGCGCTCTCGGCCACATTTGTAACTGTCGAGATTCGTACTGTTTAGCTTTTTCTTTCTTTTTTCGTTTTTTTTTTTCAAAGGGGAATCGGAAGAACTGAGAGGCTTGCTGCTGAATCCACATCTCAGGCAGCTACTGCTGACAGTCGATCAAGCAGAAGACAAGAGCTCTCTCATGAAAAAGTACATGCAGGAGCCATTATTTGTTGAGTTTGCAGACTGCTGTTTGAGAATTGTTGAACCTCCAGAGAAGGAGAACATTCTTCCTGAGTGAGCTCCTCTGGGAACATTTTCTTTTCCTTGCGATATTTTTTCCCTCTGACAGAAGAGATCCGACTGCACCCTGTGCTGCTGCGGTGCACCAACCTGCGTGTTTCCCCAGGGTTTGCTCACACTGTGCTCATGGATGTCAGTGCTCTGATTTTCCGTTTAGAGTCGGTAAATGGTGACGTATGCTGGACGCATTTCGAGATACTGGGAATTAAAACTGATGTTCTGTGGACTTGCTTTCTGTTGGTACGGAAGTCTGCTGATGGTGGGAAACGTTGCTTCCCAGTAACAGTGAATACTAAATATATTTGCGTTTATTTTAATCCACAAACTAGTCTGAAATGTTTTTTGTTAACGGAACCGCGTTGCGGCTGGTCAGACACCTTTACAAGGTATTTAACCGTTTATTGAGAGGTGGCATACACAGAAGAGCTGAACCTTTTTGAGACCCCTGTGAGCAAGAGGCGGCGTAGTGTGTGTGTGAGAGCCCTGGTCCCTCGGCAGAGGTAACGCCACTGGCTGGCGCGTGCTAGAGATGCGGGGCGGTTTGAGTACGTACGTTTTGGTCCTGTAGATAAAAAGCAAGAGCCCGGTCTCGCTTTTCCCTGAGACGTCTGCCTTTAGTGTTGCAGCTGACTGCTGCTCGCTGCCGCGGTGACAGGCAGAGGTGTGACGGTGCTGCTGAACGCTCGTGGTCAGCCAGGACAGCTGTACCCCCCAAAGACAATGCAGCACGCACCAGAAACGTTTGCCTTACTTGCGCCGTCATTGCCAGCCTCTTGCTTCTCCCACGTAGTGCCAGGAGGGTTCACTTCAAGTACATACTGCTTAAAGCACTTGATTTATTTTAATTATGTTGAGTGTTCCCCTAGTGCTGGTATTTCTTCTACATGCGCATGTGTGTGAGAGGAGGAGTGGCTCCCCGTTTGTTCTCAATGTGAAGTGTGTTATATTATACGTACAGTGGATCAATAGAGAAAGCTCTGAGGTAGCAGCAGATGTGGACGTTGAATAATTTGAAAGCAGCAGCTTGCAGCCAGTCCTTCCCTGAAATAAAAAGTACAGTATATGCAGACGGCCACAACCTACGTTGGAAGGAGTTTTTTTCTGTCCAGTAAAATCTGGTTAAATCCAGTGATGGAATAGGTGTCTCTGTGGGGGCTGACGTTTGCGTAATGCAGGGGAGACTTCTTACAGTGAAACTTGATGGAGCCCTGCAAGAAAAAGAGGTGCAGTGGTCAGTTGATGGTTTTGCTGGATTTTGAGCTAATTTGGCTCTTCAGACTAAGTAGTGCTTTGGTATATAAGCGACTAGTGAATATGAATGAGGATGGGGGAAGCCCTCCACGGGAGTCCTAGTACAAACGGATTTAAGATAAATAATTACTACAAGGAGTACCAGTACTGTAATTTGAACTGAAATTAGCTTGAACTCTGAGGATCTGAGTATTTAGGCAGTGGCTTTTTCTCAAGTGGATGACTTTTCCTGTGTTCACCTGTGTGCAACCTGAATCCCCTGTGCAGAAATAATACACACAGTACGTAACAGCAGAGCCCCTCTGGGAGTCCTCTGCTCTCCCGTTTTCAACCAGAGCTTTGACCAGTTTGTTCCTATGTCAGAGATTAACAAAGGGTTTTCATGTTTAGTTGAAAGTCTCATCTGAGCCCCCTGTCCAGCCTGAGCTGTAGATATCGGTCATCCTTGCTGTCAGAGCCAGGGGGAAAGGAAGACTCGCGTGAGCGCAGACTTCATGGCTGCTCTGATCGATGGCAGAGCTCAGGTTCCTGATCTCGCGGCAGTTTACTTGTGCTGCTGGCGCGAGTGCGTGAGGTTCGTTACCTGCGGGAGAGCTCTAATGGAAGTGATGCCGCAGCCGAAGAAACAGCTTTCCACCTTGTAGCAGCCGCCCTCCTGCAGTACTCTGAGGCACGCCAGCAGGGACAGGTCTCTCCGAAGTCCCGTTACAGTAACCGGCGCAGCAGCCAGGACGAGGCCAAGAGGCCAGAACTGAATTACTGCATGCGGAGGCCAAGTTGTTTCCAAAGAGCAGGGCGGTTTGGCCGAGGTGACCGTAGCTCCAGGAACTGAGAAGAATGCCTTTTCTTCACCCTCATCCAATTCCGCTGCTGCTAAAG
The DNA here is from genome assembly GCF_036417535.1 of Chlamydotis macqueenii. Taxonomy (NCBI): domain Eukaryota; kingdom Metazoa; phylum Chordata; class Aves; order Otidiformes; family Otididae; genus Chlamydotis; species Chlamydotis macqueenii. Next base: position 2,851,466 of record NC_141574.1, on the reverse strand, counting down.
CAGCCATTTTTGCCTGATGAAGAGATGCAGAACAACATTATTGAAACAGATTCTCAAACATCTTGAACAAATTTTAAAACTGCAAAATTAAGAGTCTAAAAAAGAGGGCATCTTAAAGGATAGGACACGCTTTGGGACATTTCCCCGTTTTCTGAAGGTAAAGGATGAGTTTGTTCTGCAGTCTGTACGCTGCCACCCTGCAGAAGCAGCTGTACAAGACTGGGATCCAGCTTCTGCTCTTCAGCTGAAGAATTTTCTGGAGAATTGACAGCATTGGTTTTGTACAGTGACTTGGCAGAGGCAGATTCTTTCTCAAACACTAAAAAGCCTCAGTCGCTCAATTTCAGTGCTTTCCTGTACCAGCGTACTTACTTTCCATCTCCTCCAGCTGTGCTTAATAACATTAGCAGCCCTGCGCATCCTTCGGAAGCGATTCTTGGCTAACCAGGAGCGAACAGCTGAAGATTTAATTAAAAGAAATCTGAGTACAGAGACTCTCCAAAGCTCTTGCACACAATGCAAAAGAGATGGCACTTCAGCCTTCTCCATGCTCAGTTAACGGAACCACCCCTGCCGCCTTAAACATCCAGTGTAACTGGAATGTTACTGGTTATATTCCGCTCAGCCCCACCCGTAGCAAGTTACCTGCTTGGATGACAGTTGCAGACCATCTCTCCTTTGCTAGTTTCTTCTGTTTAAATCTTCTCCAGCAACACTGAATGCAAAACGCCGCCTCATTTAACACCTCTGCTCTTCTGGCTTCAAGTTGCTCCAGCTGCATTGGGGAGAGGAGCCTGCACTCAATACTCAGCGACAGAGTGGTGTTCACAACTCCTCCCTCTCCTACAGTCTCTTGGTGTTTGTCAGAAAACCACACGCACCTTTCAGCGTCCTCAGATTTGAGGCTTTAGAAGTGGGAGCACTTCATTAATGCTTATTTGATAACGTGTAAAATGAAAATGTAAGTGTCTGAGGGGGGAAAGCGTGTTGTGGGGGGGAAAGTGGATGCTCCCAAAGTCACAGTAGCAGCTGGTTTAAAACTGCCTCCCTTGAAGGGGGTTTTTTCACAGCTGCGTCCTCCAGCGTGCAAGCTTTGTACAAGTCTCCTTCACCTCTTTCCCAAAGAACCTGCTTAGGCCTGTCGGAGTTGCCAGGTGTCAGCTGAGGCTAAGGAAAGCTGTCATCTTTACTGGAACCAGGAGGACACGGACGACACTAGCCACAAGTGCAACTCCCTGTCCATTAACAACACGGATGCCATTAAACAAAGTGCTTCTGATAGCTGGATTCTGACGGGTGTTTTGATTTAGTTCAGTAATTTGAAGGAAAATGCCCAGTTCTGGGCACAGGGGCATTAGCAGGAGTGTCGCCGAAACCGTGATGATAATCTGTGCCAGAGTCCCCATTATGCAAGTACCCTCCAGAGCTGTTAGCCAAGGAAATAGCGCTCTTACCACGGAGTTAGCCATAAATACTTTGGTTTTGCCGCAGTACACAGAAGCGTTCTCTGCTCTGTTCCCTGTTTGCTCAGCAGTAGTTTGTTCTGTAGCAACATTCTGAAGGATCTCAAGAATAACAGAACGCGGTGCTTTGTCACCGTCCGCCACTGGAGTCTCGCCTGCAAATGAAGCATTGAAGAGAAGGTATCACAAGGCTTGGAAACTGGACCAAGCAATTGCCTTACACTGAGACTTCTTGGCCACGTAGGGGGTATATACCTACAAAAGTGAGGCGGAGGTGATGGCTGAGACATTACTAGATCTACCTGTGTTTAAGGAAACAATGCAACAGCATAGATTTTGCCATGTGCTAGCAACTGGAAAACCAGCGTGGTGTGTTTTAACTGGGATGTAGTTTGGGTGCTGTCTTATCACCTCTACCACAGCCTATTCGTAGTTCACAAACGCCGGTTTGGGTAGATCTAGACAATGAAACAGCCGTACGGATGGCTCGGCTGTTCTCACGTTGTTTAAAGCATCCTACGTGGGAACATTAGAAAGCAACAGCAGTGCAATTAAGAAAAGATTTGAGCAGCTCAGCTCTAAGAAAATAAAATTCAAAGCTGTTGGGAACAAAGAACAAAAAGCAAGGAATTAGACTTGGAGCCTTAAGGTACCGAAAGATGCAGGAACAGAAGACAAATTCTGCACAATTCTACAGCTTTCACAGGGCGTCGGAAGCAGCTACGGGGATGTGTGCTAAGCAGGAGTTTATTGCAGCAATAAGAGGTTATTAAAACCATTTCTGGGACACAGTATACAGTTTTTTTACATCAGGAGACAAACAGATTAGCCAGATGAATCTATTTGGAAATAGAGGTAGACTTAATTCAGACCTGTCCTTGAAAGAGATTGTGTTGTTCAAGGCAATGCTGCGTGAGATTCTGCATGCCCAATGCTGGAACTTGATGGTCTTTGTATCTGTCCATCCTGGATACTGTTTGCTTTTCTGCTATAAATATGTCTAAGGAGATGAGAGCATTTTAAAGTACTGAAAACAAATATAAGCAATTCTTGCTTACAGGAAGACAGCTGGTGACTATGATGGTGTTCATGGGGCTGGGCTGATAAGGGAACCAAAAGCTTATGCCCGTGTTTAGGAAATTGTTTTGCTTTGTTTGCAGCTTATTACCTGCTAAAGATAAAAAGGACTAGTAACCTATCACAACGAGGCATTTCAGCTAATGGCTTTGTGATTGAGGGCAAAAGATACAGCCTGTAAGTAATTTTCCAACCTGTATTTCATTACTTCGTTCCATTTCCGCAAGGTGAATAGATTTCCAGCCATTTTACTTATCTGAAATAGGCTGGTACGCACTGGTCCTGCTTCCCACACCTACTGGTTACTGAACAGACCCATTGGGTGAAGGTGGGATTAATCTGGGAGAGGGAAGGGCGTAGCAGCAACTTTCAGTATTAAATACAACCACTCCTTCTTTCAGGGGCTCATACCAAAGATGTTACCTTGTAGACTGGATGGTGTTTTTTAAAGTCCATCCTCGCTCTTGCTTACAAAAGAGAATTGCGTACAGAAGTTTGTAAAAGGCAGAAGAAGCAGCGGAATCCAGGTAAGCTAGAAGGTCAGTGTGTTCGGCAAGAAAACAAGGTGGGGAAAAAAAAAGAGAAAGGAAGGAGAAGGAATATAAGCACAAAGGTAAGTGGTTTTCAAGTCTAATCAAGAACAAACTCTAAATCAAATTATATCGCGGGGAACCGCAAACACCACTCTAACTATAATTGTCCTACCCAAGAGGAACGCAGAAAAACAGCAATAAGATGAAAGATTTGCAGAGTTTTAAAAAGAGCCCGCTGTAAGTGTTAAGCAAATTAGAAACTCGGGTTGGTGACAGATGAGAAAAATATTTTGAGAATAGCAGTGTCCCCAGTGCTGAATACAGCAATTGCATCTGATCTATGCGATACCAAATCGGTGCAGTGATGATTTTATTTGACAGCAGAGAAATTATCTAAAGAAACGTACCTTTATTCTCGGCAGTGTGGTAGCTGCTTTTATCACACACTCTGTTTTTACTGGACCCACATGATTTTCTCAGTATTTCATAGCGCTCAGTGAAACTTTGGAAAGGGATCCTGATAGACAAACGCATGGTTAATTCTAGGGAAGAATCATTTACTGTATGGTAAATAACCTGTCCTTTGAGGGGGAAAACTGCAGAATGGCTTCAAAGATCCGGTGCATAGAATGCAAATAGACCGATGCCTGTGCAGCCGCCAACACGTGAGGAAGTACAGGCTTCTTGGAGAAATTCAGAATGCCTGTTGCCCAGTAACAGACAGGGACTTTTGCCTGTAACACAGACTGGGCAGGAATTGCGTTAACGCTGAGCTCCACCCGTCAATACTGAGCTGTCAAAAGCATGACCAAGATCCGGCCTCGTTCCCTCCGTCCTCTGAAGGTGGTCAAGGAAGCCCACATGGTGACTGGCTGCAATGCGGTGCTCGACTTCGAGCAACAACCCTTAGATGAATGCCATTTACAATTTAATTTTAATTGCTGAAAAATGTTACTGTGAAGCCACGTTAAATTTTTAGCCCAAGATAGTCCACATTGAAATGTTTTTACACCAGTTTCTCAGACTAAATGGTACCGTGAGCTCTCAGACCAGGGGTGTGTTATAGACACATCTGGACTTCGTGGTATTTGGTGTATTTTTAAGAATCCATAGTCTTGAATGCAGGTTGCGCTAGCACTGCCTGTTGTGCTGTTACTGCACTTCTGGACTTGCTAAACAAGCAGAGTTTCATTATCCAAAACACAGAACAGCAGTCTAGATTTCTGACCGGTATTTTTGTCTCCAACACACAAAAGAGAGGTGCTCAAATAAGCTTAAAAGCAAGTAGTGAGCAGAACTCTTCAGATAGCTTTGAAAGAATCAGTAGAGTTTTGTGGTCTGAAACAGGCTGCAAAATATTTGGATTTCCTGCTTATAAACTCTTCCAAATAACTAATATGCCAGAAACAGATTATGGAAGATGTTGCTCAAGAAATTTGGACTTACCTAATAGGGAAGCCTGCTGCACTGATGGTGATGGCCTCGACTATTCCACACGCCTGCAGCTGGCTGAGGACCTGAGACACAAATCGAGACGGTTTAGGCAACGACTGTCCTATTGTTTGTGGGAGTTGTGCGTGCTTGGCCCAAGCCACATCCAGCTCAGCTCAGCAACCATGCCGGAGCTTGCCTGGTGCGCACCCGCATGCCGGCAGCTGGGGAACGAATGGAGAGGGCGCAGAAGGGGATAACGCAGCCACCGAGTTACTGCTTTGACCGGGAGCAGAGTCAGGGCAGTGCTAACACAGTGATGGTCCCTGTGTGCCCTCTCTGGTGGCGTCCACACCCCTGCACTGTGGCTGACTGCGGCAGAACACGGAAACCCAGGGTTGGCATTTTAATAACTTGCATGCTAATCAGCAAACTCTCTCAGTGTTTAAAATGAATGCAGCACTACTCCAGCTGCTTGTTTTTACATCAGATGAGGTTCTGTGGTTCCAGCCTTAGCATCTGCTGCTCTGCTCCCAAAGACATGCTTGTCAGCTGATCTCATCTGACTTGTCCTAGACTAGATTCCAGGAACAAGCAAAGTTTTGGTGTGGGCATTCTCCATGAAGATACCTGTGTGACCAGGACCGCTGCACAGTCAGATCACCTTTGTCTGTTTTGAGGGCTGGGACGGTAGCACCCCAAGTAATGCAGATTACAAAGAGCTTTGCAACTGACTTGAGATCGTAAGAGACCCAATGCAAAGCCCTGCACGAAGCTTCTCATTGACTCAGTGCGGAAAGGCTTTTGAAAAGTTACCTCTTCTCTTTTAAAAGTCATTGCCTTGCAGTCAGCGTTAGGCTTGATGCATCGGATGTAATGCGGTGTGGTGCTATTCAAAATCTGCATGAGATGTTCAAGTGAACCCTGCAGAAAACAAATACAGGTTTGATTAGGGACAACTCCTCCGCGGATAATTTAGCTAATCAATCAGTGGTCTTCCGTAGAAACAATGAAGCCCATTTTTTGGCAAGGATGGCAAAAAGGACAGTTTGAGCAAAAATTCTGCTCTATGGATGCTTTTTAAAAATTGTTGATGGTAAGTTCAGAAAGCTTCTAAAATTATAGCAGGGCCATCAGTTGAAGCTAATGCCTCAAGAGGAGCAGGTAGGAAGAAGCCTCACAAAGGCAGATGCCCAGCTGTTAAAGGAAAAGGTAAAATTAGAGTGAGTTAAAACCCAGAGAATATCAGAGTCTGAAGCTATTTCTGTTTTACAGCTGTTCCATTTAATAACATTTACTGATCCTGGTCCAACTGCACTGTTTTCTCATCTGGTTACGAAGACAGCAGTAGAAAGCAGAAACTTGAATAGGATGTACCCTGAACTTTGACACCACTGTAACAACAGCTGCTCTGTTCTGGATTTTGATGTCATTTTGGTTCCTTTCTGTCACAGGAAATAATTTTTGAAGCAAAGGGTCCTTAGAATTCTGCAGAACGTGGACCAGCTCTGGTGGAATGGGGTCCTGCAAACACAAACATGACGCATTAGTATTGGACTTAGGCAGAAACCTGGCACCTTTGAAAATGACTAAAAATCCCACATATATAGATGGAGTAGTATTTCAGATGCCAACGCGGATTTAACCACAGCTGCAGTTTCAAATCTGACTGCGTACATTCATTCATAGTCAGATTCAGGAACAGAAAGCAATGTTTGGCTGAACTTTTGGCAAATCTAGTCAAATGTACGACTGCTCCTAACATCGTTCTCGTTATACAACTTACATGAGCCAGAAGTCTGTGGACTAGTTTAATCCCCGTAGGACAGTGTGCAGCAGATATTAGAAAGTCTTCCTTTTAATTAAGAGATGGTATTTTACTGCATCACCTCCTACCGCTTGCCATAATTGCTTGTGATGTCAGAACTGACGAGGGACCCTCAATATCTGCAGACTATTTCACTTGTTCCCCAATGGCAGGAGGCCAAAATGTGAGTTTCCTGGTACTTTCAGAACTTACGGTAGTCGAGTCCATGCTCTTTTTTATGAGAACCATACCTGAATTTTGGGGGGAATGAAGCGCTATATTTATGGTGTTAGAAATGCCCTGATGCCATTAACACTTCTGTGTTGTCTCAGGAACGGGAGAAGCCCTGATCTGGTGATATGTGGCCCACTTAAACCTCAGCTGCAAGGTCTGCTAACAAAGCATTTGCTTGTGCCAGGAATGGATCACTGAAAATCAGACCAAGAACATTATCCAGTTTTACACGGCCTGAAGGATTTACTTGGAGCAAGGTATGTAGAATCATAGAATGTAGGTCTAGTAAGGGTCACTGAAGATACACGTTAGTGGTGTTTTGATTTAAATTGCTTTTGGTCTGTAAGATTATTTTGTTTGTTTTGTTTTACACAGCTTTTTTTTGAAAACACCTACCTTATTTTTCTCCACCATTGCTGCCAGCTGATAGCAGACTTTGCCAGCATAATGTGAAATAACAAAGTTAGGCTTCTTACTAAACTTGTTGCGACTTAAACATTGATTATTAGACAAGGCTTTCTCAATCCGAGTTTGAAACAGGTCGGTGTTAGAGGATCTATTCAGACGGCACTCCTGCATAACAAACAAGACAAAATTGCAGCATCTCTCATTTGTCATAAAGAACTGTCTTTAAAAGCTAAGACGCTTTAAATAATACCCATTTTACTTTTAGAGTTGCTTTGAGTACACAAGCCCTGAAATACTGTGGAAAAAAACTCCCAAAAACGTAATTGTGGTTTCATATTTGAATTAGAACATCCTTGTCAGAGGAAAAAAAGACGACTCAGAATAGGAAGAAGCAGGGTTGTGATTGTTCCGAAAAATAAGTTCTGTGGAAATTTTATAGCTGACAAGTTTCCTACTAATTTAGCATTGTCTTGGGTGGCATGTGATGGAAGGCAGGCAACCAGGCCAAAAGCACTAGGGGTTTGGATCCGCACTTACCTCATTCAGCAAAGAAAAAATGCTGAGCGGACTGCCCTCAATCAGATCAAGGCAGTTCTGGTTGTCCTGGTAGTTTATGAAAGACCACTGTAGGCCTTCAGCTGCATATTCTTCCTGAAGCAAGAGAGAATGGGGTTATTCTGCAGCAGAGGGCACCAGAGCTCAAGTAACTGTAGGCCTTTTTTGCAGTTTGATGCAGTTACTGTTTTACAAGTTAATCCCAGGCTCAGCCTGCTCATCTGAAGCTCAGCTCGTGTTCAGTGGCTGAGAATCTTGAGATTTTTCTTCTCAAATGGCTCAAAAAATGAGCTATTTTTTTCTCAATCTTCAGAGAGGGGAAAAAAACCCAACAAACCAAACCCAAGTATATGCTACCCCAGGTAGCTTGTCAGTATGTAGCAGCAGATCCTGCTGGAACAGTTTGTTTAAGTATTTGGGAACCTCACAGATTTATCAGCGAGAGCTGCAGGGCTGCTTTACAGAGTAAACAAACAAAGTTTCCAGTCACACTAAGCCTCTCCTGGCTGTACTGGGTTTTTCCCTGAAGGGCAAGGCACGCACAGAGCTCCCTCCTTAGTCTGGGACATAGCCCTAAACCAGCCACAGCGTGCCAGGCTTCGCTGACTGGGCTCCGTTTAAAACAAAGCCTGATCTGAAAGGAAGCGGAGGAAGAAATTGGTTGAAATAATTTGTACAATTTTTAAGCTGAATTACAGAACAAACTGTCAGGAGTGTTTAACAAGCACAAACTCTGGGCAGTTATTTTAAAAGTCCCCTGCCAAAAGCTTGCTCAGCGCAGCCGCTAATGGCGTTTCAGTGGTTTGGGACACAGCCAGAGCAGGAGAGGTAAGAGGGCAGGCGGCGACTGGGAGGGGTACTATCAACACAGGTCATGAATCAGTTTCAAGGAAAAGTAATTGTGTGCTTGAACTTGGTTTCCATCTTCACTGACCATTATCCCCTGGCACACTGACGAGGGCAGGCAGGAAGAAAAATGCTGGGCATACGAAAGCACAAATTATGGTCCAAGAGATACTTATCTCCTGAATAAATTGATACAACTATGCTGTGAGGCAGAAGGAGCCATCATGTTGGTGCCATACAGAAAATAATTTCCCAGATTCCAGTTAATGGCGAAGAGCTTTGCGGTAATGTATGTGTCATGTGGCGGAACTCAACAAGGACTGAAGTAGCTGGAGTAGCCCCCAGACCTGGCAGGGATTCTGTAGCTTTCAGAGCACTTGGGTGAGAACTGGAATTAGCAGCGTGTGACCAGTTAGGCAAGTGGCTGCAGTGTATTTAGCATGGTGCAAACACCTTGTCTACTGTGAAACAACACAACTCGGGTACCACCTCATTCAAAAATAAAAGCTGATGCTCAGTGTGTTCTTGTCTTTGAAGGTGCCGGCATGACAGCTGGGCTCATGAAGCTGTTCTCCAGCGGCAGAAGGCCTCCACCAGGTACCACGTGCTATTGATGTTCGGGTTACAAGGTTCTGTTGGGCTCTCTGCCTTCGCACCAAGTGCAGGTCTAGAAGCTCCCCACTCATTTAGGTACTTCATGCTTGATGAAGGCAATTAACATGGCTATAAGCAGCAGCTTCCATGGGAATCTCAATTGAGGCTACACTCAGCTCAAGAATTTAGTTTTAAGTGTTCAGCTCTTTGAGGGAATGCAAATGGTTTAAGAAGCCACAGAGCCAATGGAGTACAGATTTCCAGTACCCTGGGAGAGAAAGCTGGCTCATTCCACCAACTGCCCCACGCTCCTCTTTAAAAAAGCAATCTTTACTCACATCCCACTGATTTCTGTGGCATTATTTACTTGACTGACAGTTGCAATCTGATCAGAAGCACAGAAATACAATTAAAGAGACAAAAGATGCTCGTTTCAATTTGATCTTAATGGAGTATTACCTGTTGTGCCTTCAAATAGTGTGCTACAAAGTGCTGCTGCAGTTTCTCATTGGCATAGTTAATACAAAGCTGTTCCAAGTTGTTTTCAGGGAATGCTTCAAACCCATAAACATCCAACAAACCTAGGAGGAACATGGGAAGACAGTGCACTTGGGTCTAGGAGTAGCCTGAAGGACTTACGGTTAAACCAGGGTGAATAAACCATACCTATGAAGCTGGTCCACACGGCTGGATCTGCATAGATGCTTTCATTTATGACCAAAACGAGCCATTCAAACAATCTGTGGACAATGACAACTGAATTAGTTGGAAAGTGCTTGCTGACAAGAGAGTGTTCTTTTACTGCTGTTTTAACCAGTATCACATGGAAGAAACAAATTATGACATGATTCCTGCCGACATAAAACAGCAGGTCTCTGGAGATGTCTCTACTGGATACAGCAGCTATGTCAGTATCTACAACTGAATTAAAGTGTGTCAGGCAGGGAAGGGAGGGCTACACTGTTACTGACCCAAGCAGAAAGCCAGGGAAAGTAAATCCCCCTGGCCTCACAGAACTGATACGGATTAGCATGGCAGCCTGGCCTAGGTGTGCTTACTTAGCATAGATCACTTTGGCGAGGCAGTCCCTCCTCGTCTCACATTCGGCTCTGGAGCATGGCTTCTTGAAGACTTGTTGTTGTTTTCCAGCAGTTATTGTTCGAATTCTTAATGATTCCAGTAGATCCTCGACAGGTATCTTCAGCAAATCTCCAGCGGTCTTCACAAAATCTTGTTCACGGAAAAAAAAAAAATTGCAGTATTATCTGGAGTGTCAAGTGAATGCAGCCCCTTTAAAGTTAGGTCTAGAGATGATACAGAAAATTGACACTTCCACAAACTCACCAACTTAAATGTGGATTTTGAATCTTTTTACCCAAACTCGGGAGAAAGTTTTGCAAGACCAGTGTCTTAATTTAGATGTAGAGTACCCCTAGAATTGCAGGTACTCTATTTCAAATGAAACAATATCAAAAAAGTATGAAGTTTGCCACGCTGAAGTAGGCATTTCAGAGAGTACTCTCTAGGTATGTCTTTGTTACTTTTTCATCTTTTTTGAGCAAAGACCTCTAAATCCAGATAGAGAACACCAAACAGCCATGACCAAAAAAAAAAAAAAAACCATAAATTTTTGGGTTAGAAAGGAAATGTAGTCCCTTCATTAGAAGAATGGGCATTTGCTAATGAAGCATTTAAGAACTTGCTAACCTGAGCTGTGTGCAAAACTATTTGAATATTAAGTGATGTGAATTCAGAGCATGTGAAATAAGAGTAGGAAACTTCACTATTCAGGACAGTGATGTAGTTCTGAAGGAAAACCATATCCACAAACCTCCTACAGACATGCAGAACAACCTGTGTTCTATGCTGCAATTTAACAGATTCACTGTTACTAAGTAAGTGGAGTTTTAGTCTTTATCATGAAAACTTCAAAGCTTTAATTTGAAAAGCCCTGCTCTCCACTCTGGGTCAGATTTCTGGAAGTCTTGTGATGTCAGCATAAGATTACAATCAAGAGTAACAGTTCTGCCAATAATCCTTCTGAAATGACTGTCTAATGTTGCAGTAGCCGTGACCTGTAACGGAAGGATATTATCTCTTGGAGCAGGGGAGCGTTAGGTTTTCATTTGTTCAGTACTTTGAAACCGTGAAGTCCTGAACAAAAACATGCTTATATTTTGGTCTGTCCGTGACCTTGATAGTCTCCTATCAAGCAGAAGAGCGTAGTAATCCTTTCTATGAGGCATCTGCACTAAGATAACAAGACTCTCCGGAGCACGGCATGCTTGTTGCCTCACCTTTTGCTTTGTCTTCTAGTTCACAAGGCTGAGATTCATCCACTGGATTAGAGAATTGAACATTCCCAAGATGGAGAAGGCCTGACAATACCTGAAATGTAATCAAGCATTCAGTTTTCTAAAACAGAGCTCCGCTCCAAGGTAGTGTCTGCTTAGCTTTCCCTTAGCCACATGAACAGGACAAGTTAAAACATTTCTGCGCAAAAAAAGCAAGCAGATTCCAAGATTGTATGTTAATTCCTAATGCTGCAACTACTGAAGGAAAACTAAAGTTCACAGGTGGAGGCTTTTAGTTAAACACTAGTATTTGGTTACGCAACCTAATGTGTAACTGCAGGCCCTCCCGTCAGGAGTACCAAACAACCCATGCTTTACACACTGATCCAGATTTACTTCTGCACAAGCCCCACACTAAAAAGACATTCCAAATGTCAGCAGCAGCCTCATGGTGACCATGCTTTGTACCTGACCTTGAAAATATTGTTCTGCGTGGAGCGGTCAATGCCCAAGTGAAACATTGCATCTCGGGTCACCTCGAAGCAGTCCTCTGAAAAGCCAAACAGGTGCTCTTTAAGAGAAAGCCATGCACACAAACACGGGCAAGCAGAACGCCCTGCACCACAACCAATTCAGCTGGAATTGTCAAAGGAGATCAAGGAAGCCAGATGTTCTTCTGGTAAATCCCCGAGTACAAGCTGGAGAACCAAGTCATTGACTTCCTCCTGACTCTGTGGGGCTCTGAAGTTTGGCAGCAGGTTGCTGAAGCACATCCAGAAACGAGACAGTTTCTAAACACAGCCACAGAGAGATGCAAATTCGCCAGGCCAGAAACTGCTGGTTTAGGCCAGGTGAACACTCTTTAATAGTGCAAAGTGAAACTTAAAAAGAGTCACGTCAATGCAGGTGGCTTTGCAAAACGTCTGCTGTTGGCTGATAACCCGGGTCATGGGACTTAACAGGGCAGACCCATTTTTGCCTGCCTGCCTCTAAAGCTACAGCTGTTATTAATGGACAGTCTGTAAAGCTAATCTTTACCATCTAAGTTCCTTTCAGAATTTGGCAGCCAGTGGTAGTCAGCCCCTTCTGGAAGGTTCCATTCCAGCCTCTCCTCGGCAGTGGCACCTTTTGTGATCTGGAGACAGAAAACAAGGTAACGATTAAATTCTGTCTTTGGTATTTACATCTCATAGACAATGAACAATAACGCGCTGGGGAGCGTTTAGAAGCATGGCAGACAAGAAAACTGTTAAATATTAAAAGCTGCAACTGTGTTAAATCTGGTGATTTCAGCCCATTTGTCAGAAATATCTAGCAAAGTTAACTGAAGGCAAACCTGGTAAAAAATATGGAAGTTTCTTTCATTGGGGGCCTGATAGGCAACTCTGGTCTTCTCCAAAAGGAAAGTCTGAATGGAAGCACTAGTCAGATGGTGGAATCTAGAGGGGAAAAAACCACAAAGATTTGAACAAAACTTCTTACAGAATCTGACAGAAGTTGGGTTGTTATGATACTGACTGACTATGAATGCTCTGCAGTTCACCTTCAGTTTTGTGCAAGCTTAATGTAACATCTTATCCAGAGTTCTAACTGTATCTCTCTTTTTCCATTGCTGTCTTTTAGAGATCAGGGTGAGAGCTCGCAGGGAAAAAAGAGAAGAAGATATACTAATAATGTAAGCTGCCAGCAAACCAAAATATGTAGTAAAGACAGATAAAACCTTCTATGGTGGACTTCAGAAATAGGTTTGTAAAGGCTTAGAGGAAGAAGACAATAGAGAAGGTTTTTACACAGTAATTATTACCTGTCTAACTGAAGCTGGATATATTTTCCAAAACGGCTGCTGTTGTTATTCCGCAGGGTACATGCATTTCCTGTGAAATTGCCAGTGACAGATACAGCGTAAGCAGAGCGGTTCCACTCTTCCACATAGGACATACAGATATTAAAGGTGATTTGTATATAGCTCCAGTATTTGAAGAGTTTGTCTTTTAAGGAGATGACCAAGAGCTAGCTTAGACTTGTATGTTAACAAAGGAAATTCCCACAGTGGCCACTGCGGCTTTTCGCTATTAAAAAAGCCTCATTTACCAAATGCTTCCATGACAGGGTTGGAATCCAGCACTCTCTTCTCTATCCTTTCCACAGTTTCATTGCCTTTTGGAGAGATAACTGAAGCAGCAACAGAAGCATAGAATTTCATAAGGCAGCGAGATGTCCAGGTCTGCAAGAGAGAGGCTTGACAATGGGCCTTTGTTTTTAGCACGTTATTAGGGATGTCAGTTGGTGAAACAGGGCTAGCTTCTGAAAACACAGCATGCAGCGATGATGACGGTTTGTAGCTCTAGTTCAGTGGAAACTTTTTGTGCATGTGCTTACGTGCAACAGACACATTTAAATGCTGCTGGAGTCGCAGTGCTTTGCTGAATGGCAGCCTTATCAAGATGTAACCATCTGGAAGCTCAGCTAGAATTAACAGCTAGTATCTTAAGATGAATTGAATATAAATGGACTTGAGTCATTAATACTCAGCAAATCATTTTGTTCTCAGGCTTAAAAATATCCTCAATATCTTGGTGAATAGAGACAGACCGTTACAGAAGGGCCTAGGACAGGATCCAAACTCTCCTGCATCTTCTAAGTCTCTACGTAGGGTTTGCCAAGACCCACACTAGCTCCCTAACAGACTAGGCTGAGACATCAACCCAGGTGCAATTCCTGTTGAATGATTCAAATCTAGCCCTCCCAGAAATTATGGATGTCACCTAAAGAGCAGCTATATTTAGTAGAGTCTATTTGACTGCAGCAATCACTTAATGCTTTACGCACATTTCAAGAGAGTCGTGCTAGAGCAGACTGCCTACGTGCTCTGTCAGAATTTTTTTTTCTTCGTCTTTGCTTGTTCACTGAAATACTATGCATTACAGATGATGAGCAAATCTCAAAACTCAAGAGCAATGTCAGAAAAAAAATCTCCTTACCTTCCCAGCACCGCTTTCTCCACTAACAATTATAGACTGGTTTATGGGGTCTATCTGGCTTTGGACGTTTCTGTAGGTTTGTTCAGCCACAGCAAAGATGTGAGGTTTTAAATCCTGGCAGTAAAAGAGAATATCCATATTTAAGAGAACAGTAATTACAAAGTTCAACAGCAGTGGACAGCAAAGGTCTTCTCACATTCATCTGAAAGCAGTACTGCTCTTTTAACAGAACTCATATCTCAATAGAAATGGGTTTCATCCTTTAGGATTATTTTGTTTTTAAAGATTCTGAAGAACTTGACATCCAGGTTCTGTGCAGGGACAGTTAATTTCAAACATAAAGGTTACCTGAGGACGAAGTGCAACATGGTACTCTCTCATAAGCTCAGGTGAATAGAGGCAGGAGATCGGCTGAAAAGGATTTAGAGCCACCAGGCTGCAGCCAGCATTTGTATAAAACAAGTTTACTGCATATCTTGCTTGAAGACACTTCAGAACTGAAAGACACACCTTCTGTTAGCATCTTTTGAAAAGTGTATTTGACTCTTCCTGTTCCTGTTTGTAACAAAAATCTTCAGATATGTTACCTATTAGGTTTGATAGAAAATGAGGTGATCAGGAGAGTGATAGAGGTCAAATACACATGAGAATGTCTTCACAAGCTGCCCTTATTCTTAGAAATCTTAAGGGATTTGCTACTATTCCATTAAAAGAATCCTGTGCTTTTATGAGGTTTCACATAGTCCTGGGAAGCAAATCTGTTCACTTGCAGAACAAACAGGCAAGAATTCCTCATCTGCACTAGGGACAGGATCACCATCAAAAGTCAAATAAGGCATTTACTTATCAAAACAAATTTCATGGATATATTTTGAATCTAAGTCAGAGCCTTGTTTTCTGGTACGTTCATACAACAATGAACTGAAATCACAAGGTCACGCAGTTGTCCTTCAGCAGCATTAATTCTCAGCCGCACGCTGGCTACCTGAACCCGCGATACAAATGTGAGCTCTACATGCAGAGCTTGTAAGAGATCAGCATGGCTAAACCTACAATAAAAGTATTTAAAAAAAAAAATTCAACAAGCCAAGCGTGACTTTCTGAGGCTTTGAATAGGCTTTAAATCTTTAACTACTGTGTTTCTGATAGTGTTCACGCGAAGAGAAGGGTAGCTACTATACATTAGGCACCGGGGAAAGCGGCTCCTCAGGAGATACTCCCCGGGCTGGCTGCTTACCTGTTGTAGTCGTCACCGGATTAACTTTTGTGAGGTCATCAAAAAGATGCAGTTTCTCTTCATCACTGAGGAATGCTCTAACTTCTTCCTCAAATGATTCACTGAGGTCATTCTGGATGACAGAATCTTCTTTCTGGCCGTTTTCCTGGAGAGGATGTCAGATCAGCACCAAAGACTGAATACAGCTGAACCTTCACCTCATCCACTGTGGTTTATAGCTCTGCTGCTGCTTCCACGTACCAGAATTTCAGTCTCAGGAGGAGTCATAACTTAGTATGTTTGAGCTACTCTTCCTCCCAGTTGCCCTCCCCCTGCAGCAATGGTTCCCATGGGGTGCTCTGTTTTTAGAAAGGTATTATGTAGCACATGAGAGATGGCAGGCTGACAACACTGTCTGTAAACTGAATTCATCGCTGGTAATTCTGGCTGTAAGCAAAGGCGTTCGGAAAGAATGTGTCCTTAGACTCACGCTGCCTGGCACTTGCAATTTTGCAGGTGGTTCAGCACAGACACACTTATACAGCGTTCTGAACCGGCACATTTCTAAGGCTGTGAATGTCATGCATTCAATGCAAACACTGCCTTGGGCAGAGGGAAGCAGGAAGGACTGGCTGCAGAGGCTGAGGGAGAGCTGAAAGCTACTGCGGTCCAACACAAATGCAGTTTTCCTAGCAGAGACTTTCACTTTTAGAGCAGAGATTGAGGGTCCCAAAAGTGAAGTTGCAGAGTGCCAGGGAAAGAAATGGTTGCGTTACAAGAGCTGGCCTGTGTTAGGCAAAGATTTGTCCCCTCTGAATCACTTAAAGTATTTAAATCTTAGCCTCTGGGCACCCATGACCTTGACAACATTAGTTGGAAGGACACATTTATTGTACAAACGTAATGGAAAACTTAGCCAGAAGAGATTTCAGGTCCTCTCTGTCATTTCTGCAGGGAAGGAGAGAGGACCTATAAGGGAAAATGAAGAAGGGAAAAGATGCTAGTTCTGATTTTGGCTTTCTGGATGTTACTTTTCTGCTCTCCTTGACAGAAACTCCTTCAAAGTAACGCTACTCATTTGTATTTAGTAACATAAATCTCCAATTCTTTACAAGTTAACCAAGTCAATGAACAGTATCACCTTGTTTATACAGAAAAAATGCTAAATTCTGTTAGCAACATTCCCGCTACGTGAGCTAAGCTCATTAATGAAGGGGAAAATATACTCCAAAACTCCATTAACACACTTCTGAAAAAAAATAAAGCTACAATAATGTACTCATTTAGGAGCATTATTATGTTTTGCAGACAGCATACGTAGTCCATTTCCAGGAATATAAAATTTTACACAGCAAGGGGAAAAGAAAGCTAGGAACACAGTTAAGCATTGCCATCAAAGTGATTTCTGTTATTCCCTCTGAACGAACATTTAGAAGCTTGCTGCTTTCACAGAGAACAGAGCTGCACAATTCTGAAGTACTCTGCAGAGAAGATGAGTCTCTGCCAATTGCCCGTGCCCTGCCGTGTGTTCGCTTTATTATGCTGGCGCCAGCCAAGTTCTCCAGGCCATTGTGCAGCTGATGTTGCAAGACCTGAGAAAGGGCTTGGTTTTGCTCCCCCTCACTCAACATCGCTTCATTTGAGAGGAGATGGTCATCACTTAGCCAAAAGAAAAACAATGTTTGAAAATGCAATCACTTCTGATACCTGCACTGCATGGCTCATACGTCCCTTGATTTTAGCGAAAAAACACCCTTGAGGATTGCTTGCTACATGCATTAACACCCGCCCCGCTAAAGCCAACGGCATGGCAAAAATCACTAGCTGGTGTTAGTAACAGCTCAAAACCACACAGTTAATAGGTCCAGCCGATTCATGAAGTAGGGCTGAATATACATTAGTAGTTACAGAATCTTGACGGCATGGAAACAGGCCAAGAATTCTTTCCTGGCAGTAAAATTTAATGCGCACACAGCTCCCGGTTTTCTTTTTACCTGCTTTTGCATCTTGTCCAGCCCTGCAGACGGGACTGCTGGAGAGGGCCTTTACTCTAGGATATCTCATTCAAATCAGACTGAAGAATGCTTAAATAAAAAAAAAAGACATTTAGAACAAAATTCCTCCAGACATGTCATTCTCCAGAGGGTTCCACAAGCAGAGCCCAAAGGCTTCTGACATCGATCCTGGTGGGGCCCAAGTGATGCTGGAGCTAGAAAGCCTCCCCGCACTATCACAGTAACAGTCATACATTCTGTTTGCCCCTGCAGATAAAGCTTGTTTGGAGGGAATAACAGATCTTTCCTTACTGCAGGAATAAAATGCTTTGTTTTTCTTGAATTAGTAAAGTGAGGTTTCTTGGCAGGAAATGGCAATTCCTCCTGTTAGGACAAATAGAGCAGATTTCCAGGTCTGACGGCGTCAGAGAAGCTGGTGCTTTTGGAACAGGAGTGACTCAGAGAAGTTTGGAGTTGCAGCAGAAACAAGATACGCTTGCTTGCTGTCCTCTTCCTGTTTCCTCTGAAAATCAGTGGGAGCCAACCCAAGGTGAGTCAAGCTCACCCTCTGAATTTCTGTGATAAAGGCAGAGATTCCAGTCACATAGCCAGGAAGAAGTCTGTCTTCTTCCAGCAGCCGAGACTGCTATTAGTTAAATTAAATTAAATTATATTCTCTTTCATTTCTATTCCATTCCATTCCATTGCATTATACGCTATTCTGTCCCACTCCTGTTCTGTTCTACTCCATTCTTACCTGCCACAAAAACACCATTCAGAGACCGTTTCGACAAGCGCCCGGTGCGCACCACCACCCTCACGCCCCCCCGGCCTCGCAGCGTTTCCCGGCCCGTCACACCGCGGCGCTGCCCGAGCAGAGGCTCGCTCGCAGCCCGGCGTTCACCGTGCCGGGCAGCCCGGTTCCCCAACGGGCAGAGGCTCTCACGGCTCCCTGCTGCGGGAGGCCTTCCCAGGGCAGGACCCGGCGTCCGCCCGGGCCCCAAGGTCGATCCCACTGGGCCTGCTCCTCCCCACCGGGCCGCGCTGGGACCGCGCCGTCGGGACCCGGTGCCTCCCTCCCCGACCCCGGGGCAGGACCCTCCCGGGAGGTTAAAGGCGGGCGGACCGCGGCGATCCCCGGGCCGGGCCGGGCCGGGCGGACTCACCGCGGGCGGGCAGCGCGGGACGGAGCGGCGGGCAGCGCGGTAGGCGGAGGAGGAGGAGGAGGAGTAAAAGGCGGAGCCGGGGCGGGGGCTGCCGGCAGCGGCCGGTGGTGAATCGGCGGCCGCGGAAGAGCAGGCTGCTTCCCGGTGCCGAAAGTGCGGGCGGGCGGCGCGGCCCGCCTCTACCTGCGGGCGGGACAGGCGGGGAGCGCGGCGGAGCGGCCCGGACAGGCCAGGCCAGGCCAGGCCAGGCCCGGCGGCTGGCGGCAGCCGCGGCGGGGGGCTCCGGTAAAGCCCCGCGGAACGGAGCCGGGAGCGCCGTGCGAGCGGGAAGCGGCACCTCGGCCTCTGCGGGGGACGGCAGTGCTGAGATGCGGGTTTGTTCCCCCCGGCGTCCATTTCTCTCCGGTGGGCTCGGGGCCCGGGGAGCCCCCGCTCAACACACGAACCGGCCGTCTGGACTCTGCAGTGAACGCTTTTTGCATCCAGCGCACTTTATTGAAACGGGCCCCACGAGGCAGGGAGCCTGGCTGGGCAGGGTCGCTGCGGGACTGGGGCTTTTTTAAAAAAGCCCTTCTGTTGTGAGTGGGATTTCGGCGGCTGGTCGCACGCTCTCTGCCACCTGGGCCACAGAAACTTCATCAGGGTCACATTTTTATACGCCTGCTTCGTTTATGCTAGAGAGAATATGACTGAGTACATTCTACAGAGCAGGGCATACAGTAAGATGAGTCACAATGTGAATATTCAACAGACTAGCTGATGTTGAGAGACCTTCAGCAAAAATCAGTTGGGAATCTTGTCGGAACACAGCAAGATTTGCAATGCTGGGACTCGGTCAGGCCGTGCCTCTGCTCGGTTTCCCCGGGCGCAGCTCGGTGTCCGCGCCAGCCTCTGCAGCAGCGGGGCTGCTCCGTGTTCTTGAGATTGAAGGGTGACTGAATGGACGACTTCTGAAATCAATGTATGTTTTAATGAACCGGTACGCAAGATTTATTTGTGATGAAGTTTCAAGAGCCCTGTTTTACAAAACTAGCTTGAGTTCACGTTTGTGTTTTCAGTGGAAGAAAGAAGAATGTCACAAAAACATCTGAAAGAAGCCTTTATCAGCAACTTAAATGGAACTAGTTTGCTGGAAATTTCACTGGGCTTGTCTCTGGCTCCACTCTGCCTGCTTTGCCGAGGACTCCTCTTGATTTTGTATCACCTGCACTATGGGAAACCTTTACGTTCAAGGAAATACAGCCTGCTGCTAGACTTCCTTGTCCTAGTATCTCCTTTCCTCTTCTCCTGTACAGTCTTGTCTCCAATCATCTGTTTCATGCCAACTATCATTGGAGCCTTCTGTGCTGGAATATTTGCTAAAATATACAGCCAAAGAAAACATGAGACCAGAGTGCCTTTTAGGCAAATGGTAAAAGACTTTCAGGAGACGCACTTGGATCCAGAATACATTCCAGCAATAACTGTGTTTCGTGTTTATGTCAACGTGTTGACATCAATCAGCATTTTAGCAGTGGATTTCCCGCAGTATCCAAGGCGATATGCCAAAGCCGAGACCTATGGAACAGGAGCTATGGATTTCGGGGTTGGAGCTTTTATTTTTGGTAATGCTCTTGTTTGTCCTGAAGTTAGACAAAAGTCTGGTGTGACACAACCAAAATTTTCCAATCTGGCCAGGCAGTTATTTTCCGTTTGGCCGTTGGTTTTTCTTGGTGTTGGGCGACTGCTCAGCGTTAAATCTATAGAGTATCAGGAACATACTTCAGAGTATGGAGTGCACTGGAATTTTTTCTTTACCTTGGCATTTGTGAGGCTTGCAGCATCTCTACTTTTAGCCCTGTTTCCAAAAAATAAATCTTGGATTATTGCCGTAAGTCTTGCTGTACTTTATCAGCTTACTCTCAATGCAACCTCTCTGAAGATGTTTCTCCTGCGCGGGAGCAACGGCAGAGATACAAGGGCTGGCTTTGTAGATGCCAACAGGGAAGGGCTGCTCTCTCTCGCGGGGTATCTAGCCATATACATGGCCAGCGTCCAGGTGGGACTGTGTCTGCTGAAGTGCAGAAACTCGGTCAAAGGCTGGATTGAAGCAGTGTGTTTCTTACTGCTGGCAGTTCTCGTGCTCTTCCTGTTTCTTCACGTGTCGCAAACCTACGTGGACCCCGTGTCCCGCCGGATGGCTAACCTACCCTACTGCATCTGGGTGCTTGCTCAGTGTCTGACTTTGTTTAGCTGGTTTGTAGTGACCGACCTCACGCTGGTGTTCACAAAGCTGCTTGTGGAGGGGTCCAGCGTGCCCTGTTGCTGGAATGTTGTAAAGCCCCCTAACACCAGTAAGAAGGACAGAATGGAGGCCGCGCCTGTTGGAAGGGAAGGCAAGGTGTCGCACACTTGCCTGATTAGCGCTATTAATAAAAATCAGTTACTATTTTTCTTGCTGGCAAATGTTATGACTGGTGCTGTGAATATACTGATAGATACGATCCACAGCAAGACTGCGCTTACATTATGTATACTACACTTGTACATGTTCTTTAACTGTTTAGTTATGTATTTATTGCATGCCAAAAATATAGTATTAAAGTTTTGGTGATTCCACTTTGTCTTAAGTGGACTAGTTGTACCTTGTTTGCCGTAGTTGGATGATGGTATTTTCATGCAAGAATTCCTCATTGCAATAATTTATAATTTAGTATAGCTTTTATGATTTAGTGTTGATGATTATTTTTTTAACGGTTTGTTTGACCAAATTATACAGTCAGTGCTGTTAGCTGTTGGAGCCGTTGTTACACATTTTCCTCAAAACTTAGTTTTTGAGATTGTCTGCTGAGTACTGCGGCTGCTCCTGTGAACGCCCGTGAGGAACAGTAATATTGTATTTACAGTTAGTGAACGGTGTTCATACCCGAGTGCTGGCAGAATCAGAGAACAACGTATACAGGAGAAGCCAGATGAAAAGTAAGAAAATGAGTAATTATATATAGAAAGACTTAGATGTGTCAAGATTTACTTAGTTAAGGTCCCTGCATAAATAATAGATAAGAATAATTCTTTATATAAAATGCATTGAATAAGCGGGTACTTTAAAGTGTTTTGGCCCCAGTCCTGCAAAGATTTATGCATATGCTTGACGCTGATGGCAGTAATTGTATGTGGAATGTTAATCATGTACTGAAACCTAAATTAGCGTTTGAATTAAAGCTAAATTTTTTTTTCATCCTCACTGATGAATATAAATGAAGACTCTAGATAAAGTGTGACGCTCTGAAGGATAAAACTCCACTGCAGATGAATTCATAAAGTAGTTGTTGGAATTTGTGGGGCAGATAGTAAGAGCAGCACAGCCTTTTATAAGAAAATACAAAGATCCAAAACTAATTCACCCCCAACCTGCATACCAGCATGTTGTGACAGCTCATCTCAGGAACGCTGTAAAATACGGTATTCAGCTCTACTTTGAAAGTGCTCAAGGCCCACCTACTTGTCTATAAAATAATTTTAAACAGCAGCTCATTTAGTACTGTATTTTGACAGCTGAGATCTCTGCAAGTGCGAACATTCTGTTTTAATTGTTATTAGCAAACAAACAGTGTGCAAGTGGAAAGCAGCATGACGCGGTGGGTCAGGGTACCGGCAGAGTATTGACCAGAGATGTGCTCAGTTTCTCTGTCACAGTCTTCGTGCAAGCCCAGAGCAGAACACCCTCTTTGTTCACTTTCCTAATTGTGACTGTTCCTTCTGACCTCGTTAAGTTGTTGAGAAGAGAAATACATTTGAAGATTGTGAGGAATTCAATAACGGGAGATATAAATACTTAAGAAGTAGAATACAAATGGTAGTTGATGATAGATGTCTAATGTCAGTGGAGTTATAGCAGTGCACATGGGCCATATTTCATATTTCTCCTCGTCTATCAAATGTGATGAACCATAAAACCTATGGAGATTAAGCCTCTAAATTGGATTCCTTAAAGCAGACACGCTGTGGAATATTCTTAAATTTATGGGGTTCTATTAGCCGTTGGCCAATGGAAAGGTGGAGTCTGAGCATTACAGGCTGTGGCCGTGCTGAGTTCATGCTTGTTTACTTCCAAGTTGCAGCCGTATAGTCTTCAGAATTAAAGAACACCCTGGATTATCCTGGGGACAAACGCAATTAACTGGCAACAATGTCTTATAAACAGTTGTCACAGTTTATAGCAGAGTTTTCTGGTAACCGGTGTATGTATTTATTTTAAAACACGTCCTAGCCTTGCCTAGGGAAGAATGGCCTCCATCATGAACGGAACGGCCCTACTCATTTATGCAAAATCACTCATGGATATTAATTTTTGAAATATTTGAAGCGCAAGACCTGCGATGAGTTCTGCCTGTGAGCACAAGTCTGTCAGTGTGATTCAGAATTAAGGCATTAGCCAGGTGTGACAAAGCGCAGTTGTGTCTGGACAGGCAGCAGACTATCAGATGCCAATTCCGTTTCATGAAGGAAAAATTACGTGGGAGGTCTGCTGCGTCTGTGCAGAGCCCTGTTAGCGGGGTGGCGGGCACCAGTTCCAGGACTGGAGCTGAGGTTTGCAACAACAGAGTCAGCAAACCGAGGGGATTGTGGTGCGCAAGTAACGACAAGAGCGAGAACAACCCGCTTCTCTCAACAACGGCACAACACCGCATCACAGGGCCGTCTGCCGCTTTTAGAGCCGTATGAAGTAAGTTGTTCACCACTGAATTAATGAGAGACAATTAATTCTCATTGCTTATTGCCGATAACAAACGCGGCAAGGTCTGCCCTGAAGCAACCAGCAGTTATTAATGCTGAATGTTTCGACTATGAATAGATACAGATAATTAACCGTGCCTCGGAAAGAACCAAGCAGTGCAAGCAGGCATTCTTTGATCACTGAGTGTGTACCGCAAATGGCACGGTAACGAGTTTGAAAAGATGTGGGAGAAGCTAACGCTAGGACACTGCTGTAGACACCTTCTCCACACGCACCTCAACAGCTGTTAGCTCCCTGCTCGGTAGGAACTACATTTCATTTCTCTCTGGGGTGTAGACGAGTAAGCTTGTACACATCAAAGATGTATTTTAAAAAAAAAAAATTTTTTTATTTAGCTGTTAGATAATCAGTAAAAATTAAAGATATTTCAACTTGTAAAGACTAAAATGGTTCAACTATAGCATGCCACCGACTTCAGTAATAATAGTAAAGCAGAGGACTGGGAAAACATAAATTGTTTTGTTTTTGCTGCTGTAACTCCATGGAATTAACTTTTGTAGGGCTGCAGGATAGAAAAAAATATGGTGGGGAAGGAGCGCTGATTACATTTATCCTTAACCTTGTTATTTGCTAAACACTAGTGGCATCTTGCCAAATTTCATTATTTTTAAGGATCAGCTCACTAGCATGCCTTTCTTTCCAACACAGTAGCATCTCTTTTGAAGTCAAATGTTAAAATAAAGGTTCGAGGCAGTAACAAGAATGAACACATCAACTGAACTATTTAATAGTTCAAGAAAGACTATGGGGTTTTTTTTTGTTAGCTGCCTAAATTAAGCAGCCACAGGATTTCTAGTTGGTTGCACTGGGGTGCTGCAAAAGCCAACAGCCTGAAGTTAGAGGCCGTCGCGCGGCTAGAGCCTGCCTTCCCTGGCACGCGCTCAGGGCAGGGAAACCTGAGGCAGGGAAAACTTTGATTCTTAAGCTGGGTCTGCAGCGCTAACAAAATTAGATCCATTTTTGTTAGCTCCTGCTCCCCACTCGGCTGTGTCTACACCAAACTTGCGCCAAGGCCTTCTCCACGCAGGGCCCTCGACGCGCTCCGGCCATGACCCACTCGTGTTTTCATCCCGCCAACGCTTTGGGGTTTAACCCCACCTGCTCCCCATCCCCTAATCCCCCTACCTCACCGAGGGCCGCTCCTGATATCCCACCACGGACACAGCACCTCTCCGGGCCGAGGGCCCGGGCGCAGGCCCCGCCGCGCCCCGAGGGCGGGAAGCCGACGGCAGCGGCCGCCTGACGGGCGGGAAAGGCCCGCGGCACCCCCGGGGCCAGGCCTCTACCCGTGCCCCCGCCCTCGGGCCCCGGGGCGCCCTCCCTACCTCATCCTCCCGCCCGGGCTGGCGGTCCAGCGCGCCGCTCCGGCTCGTTTCTGACAGGAGCCGCCGGGAGTGCCAGCCGGCTGGGGGCGGGAGGTAACGGGCGAGCGGGCGCCTCCCGCGGCCGGGCCCGGAGGCGGCGAGGCGGGGCCGCGGCCCGGGGATGGGGTGGGGTTGCGGGGTGGGGTGGGGGGGAGCGGCGGGGCTGCGGTCTCTCGCGAGAGGAGGGCGGAGCGGCCCGGGGCCAGGGCCGCCGCCTGTGGGGAGGGCCCGGGGAGGGGGAGAGGAAGGAGGCGGCTCTGTGGCGGAGCCCGGGGTGTCCGCCCGCCTGTCAGAGCGCCCGGGCCGCCGACTCGCGGAGGAGCCGGTAAAGGCCCGAGGAGCGGGAGGGGAGCGAGGCGGCCGGTGGGCCGCAGGGCAGAGGCAACGGCCCCGATGGGGCTGAGGGGAGGGAAGGGAGGGAGGCCGGGAACCAACTGCCTCCGTTCGGGGCTGCCTCCCCGCCATCGCCGCCCCAGGCCGGCTGGAGGCCGGGTGAGGACAGGGAGGAGAAGGGTGGATCTGCCCGCCGCCTCGTCCGGGCTTGCAGCCCCCCCTCCCCGTGCCCCGGCTGGCCCGCATCCCCGGCCCGCCGGAGGGAAGGCGGCGGAGGGCCCAGGGGCGCCGCCGACCCCGGGCGGGAGCTCGGCGAGCCCCCTCCCGGCAGCTGCGGCCCCCCGACAGGGCGGGCGGAGAGGCAGCCCCCGGGCCCGCCGCCGCTGCTCCCCTCTCTTCCCGGCCGCCGCGGGACGGGGGCGGCGGAGAGGCGCAAACCCCGCTCCGGGCTGGGCGGGTCCCCCTGTCTGGGCCGGTGGCGGGCGGGCAGCGGAGCGGGGCGGGGGGGGCTCCATTCCCCGCCGCCCTCCGGCCTTTCCCCCCCGGGCTGTGCCCGGCGGAGGGCCGGGTGCGCTCCTCCCCTCCCTTTCTTCCATGTTATGTCGCATTTCCCAGCCTGCCCACCTCTCCCGTTCCCGGTCCGTAGTCTTCTTTTTTTTTTTCTTTTATTTTTTTTTTTTTAATATATATTTTTTGAGCCGTCTCCAAGGCTGAAGCGGCGGGGCTGCGCGGCCGGGCGTGGGCCGGGCGGCGGGGCCGGAGCTCGGCGTGGTGAATCAGGCGATGGGGTAAAGCAGGCTCGTTCCCGGGCTGGTGAAAGTGTTGCCGGGGAAGCGCGGCGGGTATTTACCTCCCCGGGGTTTGGCTGCTCGCAGGGCCGGAGCTGGGAGGAAGCAGCAGCCAGAACAGCAGCAGCGGCAGCAGCAGAGATGGCGCGGCTGGTTGCAGTTTGCAGAGACGGGGAGGAGGAATTCCCTTTCGAGAAGAGGCAGATCCCCCTCTACATCGATGACACCCTCACGGTGAGTCCCTGCGGCCCGCCGGGCACCCGCTGTCCCTGCCTGTCCCGCTCGCAAGGCGTGCGGGCGGCGTGTTGCAATTCCCAGGCGAGGCCTTTTTCTCCAGCCGGGCCTCCTGGGCTGCTCCCTGGCTCCTGCAGCGTTAATCTTTGGCACTTTGCAACACTTCGGGTTAACAGCGCTTAACGTGGCAACTTTTTTATCTGATTCCCAGCTCCAAAAGCATGCAAACCGCATAATAAGAAAGTTTAGTGCCGTACTGGGGCCCGCGCCTAACTTGTTTTCAAGTGGTAAGCGTGTCTCAGTGTCCAAGCCCAAACGTGGAGCAAAACCATTTTTCAGTTAATAAGGAAAGGAGCCATATTAATGTAAAAACCCCCAGATTTACAGCTAGGTAATTATTATGCTCTTAAGTAGGCAAGAAAAGGCTAAAGGTATTTTGGAAAGCTTTGGCTTAAAGTAAGGGTTCTCGAGCTTGTAATAACCTGCTGCCGTGTCTAGAGCAACAAATCTGAGAGAGTTTCAATTTCGGCATATTATTCTGGATTGAAAAACATGGGGGTTTTGCCATTTCCAGAAGATTCAGTGGGAAAATGAGTTAATTGCAGCTTGGAGGCTCTCTATTCTCTCTTCTCTTTTTCCTGTGTCTAGAGGAAGGCTGAGAAATTGCATTGTAGGTGAACACAGAGCAAATGGAAGAAAATTCTCTAGCTAGCCAGTTGTCGTTTGTTTTAATTCTTAAGGCGTGAAGATGTTGGTTTGAAAATAAAATTTGACTTAGTGTAATTGGGTATCTTAATTATTCATATCTGATTTCTGTTGCTGCCAGTGGTGTGACAGTAACTGCTGCTACTTTAAATGGTGTAAAATTGATGTGCTTTAAATCCCTAGTCTCGTGTTTTAATATGGGAGAATGCTTGACTTGCATTAGCTAACTTGATCAGCTTTGCAATTTCTTCCGTCTTCTAGAACAAAGCAGCTGAGTATCTTCAGACAGTCTAAACCTTCTGTCCCACTGTTAAAGATTACGTATCTCAGTCCCAACTGGTTTTGCTACGTTTGTAGAAAGGGTCTTTGCTGTATTTTTGTTTTGATCATTTTAAATGACGGCATATTACTAATTTACCAAATGTCATCACTGCTTTTTGGCTTTACGTGGTCTGCCGTCACTGGTTAACCGTGGTTATACATTACGCAAAGTTTCCCCTTAAATTTTCTGAAGCAGAGTGGGTGATTACCTGGAAAACCCAGCACTGTGTAGGAATATTGTAAGTTGGGGGTTTTTTGATGTCTTGGTTATGCCTTGGAAGTTATTTTGCCCCACCATTCCCCATGCAGTTTTACTCATTCGACTGTGTAGAGTAGAAGACTTACCATGCTCCTGTTATCTTTGTTGTGTTTAGTAGGTTGAGAGAGAGAGTGAGTGAAAATTCGGCTACACCATGTGTCAGGTAGATGACTTCAACTCACCTGAAATTCCATTTGTGGTTTGGTTACAAAATTTAACTCCAGGCCCAAACTTTGTGCAATTGCACTGAGTTGTTGCTACCATTTTACTTCTTACACCAGAGGCAAGCCATGCTATGACTGAAGAGGTTCCTGTAGCTGTAAATCAGTTTTGTATCCATCTGGATGAAAGGCGTTTGTGCAAGTGCAAGTCATCCTCACCATGAAGAAGTCTTACCTCGGGTCCATTTTTTTCCATTTTATTACTGTTGTTTCAAAGTACTCTGATTTCTAGGTGGTTTCTGGCGGCTTTTACTAAATAAATCTGGAGAAGCAAGCAAATGAACTCTTAGCTTCCCTGTCTCTGAGTCTTCTATAATTTATTTTTAAAATTCTAAATGAGAGCTATTGCAAGAGATGCAGTTGTCTTTGAAACATGATTTTACGTCTGCAGCGTTGTCTTTAAAACATGGTGGTGGTTATTGATAGTAACTAGCTGCTGCTTCATCTCTTAAAACTCAGATTTTAAAAATAATGGGACTACTTCCTTTCTGTTAGTCAGCTGGAAGACTTAATCTACACCTTAAATCTAGAAGTAGTAAATCAGTGATTGCACATTAGTGAGTGAATGGCCTGCAACACTCATAAGCTTGTAACGTTGCTTTGTAGTAGCACAGAAAGCTTTGCAGGTGCAATGTGATACTGCTCCTCTAAGTGAATTGTTCGCTATCGTACTTTTCTGTTTCTTGTGTCTCAACAAGAAATTAAAGGAAGCTTAAATATTTAACACTTTTCATTTCTTAAGTAGCTTTTATGATTTCTAGAAGGCATTCCATTTGATGTGGTATTACGGGAATTTTTTCTTCCAGTTCAGGGTGTGATGGTGGTTGACATTTAACCACTTAATAAAGTCTCATCAGACACATGAATTAATCTAGTCTTTGATAATTTCATTCTGTTGTACAAAACACCTAAGGGCGTTGTCTGATAGTGGGAGATGAAGATGAGGGGAAAAAAAAATAAGCAGATTTCTCTCTTCTCTCTGTTATTAGTAGATAGGGCTCTTGCTTTTGCATGTAGCTGGTTCCACGCAGAAAAGTCAAATTAGCAATGTAGGAAACCTGTAATTCTGCAGCAAAAACTTGTGCTGCTGCTTAGTGTGTATGGGCGAGGGAACTGGAGAACGAATGCGTGAGAGGTCAGAACTAGCACTGACTGTGGCACTGTTCTGCAGAAAGATAAGGCAGCTGTGCTGATGTTCCAGTTCTAGCACGTGTGAGATCAAAATATTGCCTTGCTTCCTGGCCTTAGAGAATAGATGTTTATTTTGGAGCGTGGTTGAGTGCCTGCAAAAGTAAGTGTGAGAGTTCTCTGGAGGTAGTGTCAGCAATCACGAAGACGCTGGGGAATTCTGTCTTTACTGGACAGTTGAGGGAAGGTGGAGAGAGGAAAAAGGATGAATTGAACAATTTCGTTTGGTGTCAATTGGTGTTAGAGGTATTAACCAAAGTTATTTTGTCTTTCACACTTTTAAATGAACTTTCAATATTCATACTGATAAATTCTGTATTTCTCAGTTCAGACAAGGAAGATCAACTAAGCCAATCTTTACTCATTTTTCTAGTTGGTTTCATTTTTGCTCCCTGGTTGTAATTGTAAAGTTGAATTTTTGACTGAAAAATATTTTACTGTTCCCCGCCCCCTCCCAAGAAATTGCCCTCTGTTGCTCAGTAATTGGATAAGAAATACTATTAATTACTTACGAGTCATCACATTGTTCTGTAGGCTCAACATTTTACTTTGAGCCTATTGAAAGTTGCAGCTGCAATCACACAAAACAAAGTGTGCCTTGGAGTACCTGGTTGGGTTAATGTGGTTTTAAATTAGCCTTTGAAGGAGTCGACGCGGTCATTAAACTGTTGTGACTGTTTCTTCGTCGCTTTATAAATTGAGTTAGGCTGTTGGATCAATTTGGATCTCAGTGTGTTGAAGTACTTTTTTTTTTTTTTTTTAACTGTAACATGTATCAAGTTATGTAGATAGTGTAATATAAACACTGATGTTCCGTTTAGCAACGTTTGCTTTTTCTATAACAGCTATTTAAGAGTTGCCATTTATAAACTGCCTCTAGAACATTGTAGTAGTGAAGCATTTAGTTAATTTGCTGAAACATTCATGATCTTAAACTCTTACTTTTATCCTTTCCTAAGCTTCTCATAGTCATGTGACAAGAATGAATATTTATCATAATTTCTGTCTTATTTTCCCCAAGAAAGTAAAATAAACTAATGCTCTGTGTTTTACTTTTCTGAAAGCTTTTTTTTTCCCCTCTGTCTGTATAGATGGTGATGGAATTTCCTGATAACGTGCTAAACCTTGATGGACATCAGAATAATGGTGCACAATTAAAACAGTTCATTCAGGTAAATACATCCTTCTGGTTTTTAAGAAGGCCACATATCAGATCTTGCTTTCCTTAGTCATGCTTGTTGTGGTTTAACCCC
The DNA here is from genome assembly GCF_036417535.1 of Chlamydotis macqueenii. NCBI lineage: Eukaryota > Metazoa > Chordata > Aves > Otidiformes > Otididae > Chlamydotis > Chlamydotis macqueenii. The sequence goes on along the minus strand of NC_141574.1, from coordinate 2,821,424 downwards.
AGTCAGCAATCAAGTACCACACAGCCGCTCGCTCACTCTCCCTCTCCCCAGGTGGGATGAGGGAGAGACTCGAAAAGAAAGGAAAATTCATGGGTTGAGATAAAGACAGTTTACTAGGATAGCAAAGGAAGGTATGATGATAATAATACTACTACTATATATATAAAAATAATAACAATAGTAGTAGAATATACAAAACAAACGATGCACAATTTCTTGCCACCCAATGACCGATACAGCCCATCCCGAGCGGCAGTCACGGAATGAAACTGAAAGCGATCTTGGAAGGATCCCAAGAGAGAGCTGTCCCCCGGCCAACCCCCCCTTATATTCTGAGCATGACGATTATGGTATGGAATACTTCCTTTGGCCAGTTTGGGTCAACTGTACTGGCCGTGCCCCTCCCAGCTTCTTGCACCTGCACATTAACAAAACCGGGGAAGCTGAAAAAGGCCTTGATCTCTTAGCAACAACTAACAACATCAGTGTATTATCAACATTCTTCACATACTAAATCCAGAACACAGCAGCTACTGGGAAGAAAATGAGCTCCATCCCAGCTGAAACCAGAGCAGTGCTTTTGCTTCTCTAGGAGGCTGTCACTCCTGACATGACTTAAAAGACATGTCAGCACCTGTATGAAATTACGTATTGGTACCACCGTACACCAAGTGCACTCATTTTCCGTGTTTCACAGCGTTTATACGCTGTTGTCTTGTCAGGAGGCGATTGCTGCATATCTAGTTAGAATAGAAGACTTGTGTAAACAGTGCATCTTCTGGTCGCTGCCAGTTTATACGTAATGGAAACTACAGTTTCTAAATACATTTTGATTTTCCTTCTAAATACTTTTGAACTGCTTTTTTTTTCAAATGGAAGTGTGTGTTGCTTAAGAGCAAGTTCTTATGATTAGTTTTGTACCAAGATAGAATTAATGTGCCGGTTTATAGATTATATATAGCTGAATAGTGAGAGACTGTTTAGTGGTACCCCTGGAGCTTTAGTAATAGAAACGTAGCTGCTAACACGCTCTGGCAAATCACTGTAGCACTGCAACACCTGTAGCAACTGAAAAATTGTGCTGCTTGACGTCCAAAGGAACGGGCCACTGTGCTGATACGCAGATTGCGCATCTTCACGTGTGGTTTGACAGCCGCAGTTCAGACATACGCTGCGTGTAAGGCAGAGCTGTGTTGTGTAAACAGCTTGTTCCTGCTGTTGCCTTGACTAGTACTGTTAATTACAGGAAAGAGGATTATTGTAGAGTGATACTGCTTGTCAGATTATTTAATGTGCCTGCCTTTAAGAGCCCAAACCTTGAGTGTTATCTGATAATAGCTTTACTTTTCATAACATGTATTACATAAAATGAGCTGAAAATATTTTCTCTTCTCAACTGATGTGATCATGTGTTCCATGGGATTGATGTTGTGTAGTCGCATATTGTATAGTCTTTTCTTTCTTTCCCCAGAAGTTGTGACAAGTCATTTCTACAGTGGGAGTATCTAAGCGGTGTGATATGACAATAATTCAGAAAATACTGTTGTGGCAAAACATTCCCTGTGTAGATACAAGTATGTTTACAAAGCTGTATTTTGTGTAACCAAGGGAAAATGACACTCACAGTTAATACACTGCCAGGACTCTGCTTTTACAGATGATGTTGGAAAGTGCCTCTAGTGCTGCTATTCTGAGTGTAGATGAGTTGGTCGGTGTGTGAGGAAGGAACTCTCTCTTCTACACAGCTATGGTAGTGGCAGTTCAGCGATGATGAAGTCCAAGCCAGTAATTTAGCAGTTAGAAGAAGAAAGAGAAGGCTATGTGCTTTTTGTGTGTATGTGCCTGGATATATTTGACAGAGGAACCAGGAGAAGCTCCTAAAATTGTTTATTGACGTAAGAAATATTAGAAGGTGTTCTCTTTAACGTTCTATTATTAGTACGCGTTGAATGTTTGCTATTGAAGTAAAATGTTTCACCCTGAATAGTAATGTGTGCTTTTTTAGAGTTCAGCTATTAGAATTGTAATGGCAAATGGCATTTAGCCTTTCAGGAAAAATACTGCTAAATTGTCTTGGTCTGAGCAGAACAAGTTTGTTGTAAATGAGAGTTCCATATATACCAATGAGCATTCAGGAATTTCCTTTTTATGTGCCAAAGATAAAATGAGTGTGAGTACAAGATGAAAGCTTGCAGAGTTGTATGTGAGACCATTTAACATCTGTGCTGAGATGGAGGAAAAGGGACTTCCTGATAAGGACAGGGAGGTGTGCCATTTGTTGGGAAGCAGCATCTGCAGATTTGGAGTGGTAGGAGGAGGTAACAAGAAGAGAAAAAAATATTAGCTTCCTTCCAGAGGGTAGACTGTAAGACTTGAAGCAGAATTGCTCCTGTGATACTAGCAAGTGTGGGTTTGTTCATTCAGTATTTTAAGTGATCTACAGTAAGACAGTGACCTGAAACTGAGCACTGCATACAGTTTCCGTGACTGTATTTTGATAAGGGAACACTGTTGAAGGTGAAGAAACCTTGAATAGTTTAAGATGTGGTTTTATTTTTTTTAATTATTTCATTTCTTGTTCTCTTTTAGAGACATAGCATGCTTAAACAGCAGGATCTAAATATTGCCATGATGGTGACATCGCGTGAAGTTTTGAGTGCACTTTCTCAGCTGGTCCCGTGTGTTGGCTGTCGTCGTAGTGTGGAACGTCTCTTTTCTCAGCTTGTTGAATCTGGAAACCCAGCACTTGAGCCCCTAACAGTAGGGCCAAAGGGGGTTCTGTCTGTAACTCGAAGCTGTATGACTGATGCAAGGAAGCTTTATACACTGTTTTATGTGCATGGGTAAGCGTCTTAGAACTACTCAGGTTATTCTTATCTGGGTAAAAGGGAAGCTAGCTTCTGTGCTTTTGACTTTGCAGCTTTCTTGGTGATACTAAATAGTCACAAGTTTAAATCTTATAGTACATACTTGTCTTTTACAGCCGTGTTAAACTAGTTATTGCCTAAACTGTGAAAAAACAAACCCAAAAGACCTGATCTTTCATATCATCAGTTGCAATGCTATGATTGCAATTGAAAGATAGCAATGTAAATGTTTAGTCGTGAATCTGAAAGAGGCACTGTGTGTTTGTCATGCTCTCTGGAAGAAGAGCTTTTATTCCCCACTACTTTGCATGTAAAAATAAAATAATAAAAAAAAATTAGTTGGCACCTTCCCCCTCCCGAACTTTCTTCTCTTGGGTAGAAAGGTAACATGGCGCAAGTGAAACCTTCTGGGTTTGGCTAGCACAATAAATAGCCTCAGTCTCAGTGCCATTTGTTCTCAGCTGTCAGTGAACCAAACACTGAGTGCTCACCACAGTGTGCCTTTGCCTTCCAGTTGGCTTCAGCTCATTCTACTTCTTGCTCCAGTTAGCAGCCTAGGGAGAGGTAGGAAGGGTTAGTGCGGAGTTGGGGATATTGGGATTTGGAGGATGAGGTAGTGTAACTTGATAAAGGGGTCGACACTTTTGAAATAGGTGTCGTTGCTTGAGATCTGTTAATTACAAAGTTCTGTAATAGCTTTTTAGATGTGGGTCATCTTTATCTTGCTTACTTGGATTTGTCTTGAAATCTGTACTGTATTTTCCTTGTGTACTGCAGGATTGTGTGTCATAACACGTGAAAACTGGGGACGGGGAGTTTTAGGTTTAATGTTCAGTAGCATACTTTTTTTCTGATACATGAGCTGAATCAATCCCTTGAAAATTTCTCTGGATAACCATGTTTTCAGAATACTACGTTACGTTTTTCCTGTAGGTCCAAACTGAATGATATGATTGATGCAATTCCCAAAAGTAAGAAGAATAAGAGATGTCAGTTACACTCCCTGGACACACACAAACCAAAACCTTTGGGGTAAGTGTGTTTAGAATGCACAGTTCAATCTAAAGTACTTCAGGGAACCAAACTATTTGTGCTAATTTATTTTTAAGCATTGAGATATATTCTTATGCTGTTGTCTGTTTGCCAGAGTAGTAATCTCTAAGGTTTGGATTATAGTAGACCCAAAGAGTTGTGGAGCAGAGGAACAGAGGTGCTCAGGAGTTTTGGGCAGTGTCTGTTGTGGAGCATGAGCCTTTCTCCATAGGTTTTCCTAAGAAGGTAGTTAGCCTTTTTTTTGTCCAGTAAGAATGACTGTCGTATCAGTAGGATCTTTTCCCTGCCCTTACTGATGCTTAATTGACTGGAGAAAACTAGTGCTATAAAGTCTTTTGCCCTCCCAACGTAAGATCTGTGCTCCTTCCTCAGCGTAAGAGTTGTCGCTCTGCCCGTTGTCAGAGCTGCTTGGGGCAACTGGTGATGTTTTCATATAAAGTTTAAGGCTACTTTATAAAATGAACTGTTCTCCAAAACTTACTTGTTGGTTCTAGCTGTTCCATTTTTCCTTCTTAGCTTTTGAGTCTTTTACTTGATGGTGAGATGTTTTGTTTGGGTCTGTTGTGTTGTTTTTGTGGTTTGTTTGGTTTTTTTTTTGTTTTGTTTTGTTTTTTGTATAAATGTCCATGTTTAATTTCAAAACCAGTTGCCAAAACTTGGCCATTACAAACCAGTCCATTCGGTTTTTCATACCTCATCTGACATAACTTGGAATATAGTCTGCTCAGGGCATGGACGGCCTCTGCATTGGGATGTAAACAGTGCACTCGAAAGACAAACTGGTTTTTGTGCTCCACGCCAAAATGATTGATCAGCAATTTTTCTCACATTGAGATGAAAGGGTACAGGCTAAACAAATCATTTGGCTTGAGATTATTAAAAGTACCTTGCACAACTGTAAATAAAGGGCTTTATTGTGGTTGAGCTGCAGAGTTAAAACTAAACCTCTGTAAAATATACTTTCTCAAAATGTGACAGCACATTTTGAATACACCAGTGAAAAAGATGCATGTATGCCTGTCTTGAAGTTAAAATGGTTTATTCCAGCTGGTTAACCAGAAAAACACTCCCTGTAAATCTGTTGTGGACTTGGAGGAATCTTCTTGTTTGTGGGGTGTTTTGATTTTTTGTGCTTCTTTTTTTTTTTTTTTTTTTTTTTAAATGATGACCAATAAATTAGGCGACTGTGCTTCGTTGACCTTTTTTAGTCAGTTCTGTTCTGCTTCTGGTTAAGCATATAACCCGTGAAAGCTTGATCATGGTTTCCAGTTACAGGACATGTATTTTTCTATGCAGACTTGAGTCTCTTTGGGTTTAGCTCAATCCCTTGAGATGCTAGGCATGTGGAATTTGACACTTGATTTTTACTTGGGCTGCTTGAGGATAGTGGCAGCTAATCATTATCTCCTATTGTATTTTGGTTACAGACAGGCCTGTCATATAATTAATTTAAACCTATGTTGCACATAGGGTTATATGGGTATATATATTTTTTTTTTAATAAAGCAAATTCAAAGCATTATGAAAATGTTATCTTTTTCACTTTTTTTGTAAGATTAATCTTTTCTATGTAAGAATCTTTCAAGGAACTTGCACTTACTGTTTTGGAAAGGCAGAACAATTCTGAAACTGAATGAATGGACTGCAAAACGCTACCAATATTTCCTCATATCATGCTGGAATAAATCCCTTTAGTATTTTAAATGCTGGCAGGTTTATAGGGAACATGTGTAAGAGCAGTATTTTAATATACTGTGAGTAAAGCTTTCAGCTTTATCTGTTAACATGGTGTATGGATAATCAGTGTGGTTTGCTAAAGAAACACAAATGGCACTCTGCTTCCTCAGTCAATACCCATTTGTTATGCTACATAAGCGATCAAGGTGTATGAGGACTGGTATTTCTCCAAATAAATCTGCTGCCTGGAGTGGAAGCAAACAGTGCTATCTAGACACACAGGTGTCAAATAGAATTCTTACAGAACAAATTTTGCTTATCAACCCAGAGCTTCTACTTGCCTACATTACAAGAAACTTCTACAGAAGACCTGCACCTGTTAGGCATTAGGTACACACAAAAAAAGGCTTGGAATTGTAATGGTGTGTTTAATTACCCAAGTTACGTAACTAGCTAATACCACTTGAGAGTTATATGACATCCTCAGTTTCAATGTGCCTGGTTTATGGCTGCTCAGTTCCATTCGGGGCTAAGGAGCATCTTAACCTCTCATAAAGGCAGCCAGATAATAGCATACGTAACTACTCTTGAGGAGCTAATTATTACATAGGAGTGCTTCTTCCCCTGGTTCCCTGCTCTATTGTGTCCGTACATCAGCTTGAACAGAAATGACCGTTCTGATAAAATGTCAAGTGTAGGCAAGCCTGTAAGTAAACAGACTTGCTATTTAAAGTTTGTTCTTTGCTCTGTAAGTGTACTTTTAGCATATTCAAAGGTGTGTTATAAAGGATTTTTTAAAACAAATTTTGGAAATGTAATATAGTGTGTTTTATGGTTTCTGTGTGGTGGTAGATGTGTGAAAGTTTGAGGTTTTTTGTTTGCTTTTTTCTTTGGGATTTATTTTTCCTTTGTTTTGTTTTTTTTTTTTTTTTTAGTAAGTTGTCATGTAAAGTTTAATCTGCAGAAGTATTACAGCTTATATATGTTTGTAGTTAAGGTAATATTCTGAAAAATTACTACTGCCTTTCAGTAACTTTACAAGTCATTACGAATATAGGTTTATAAACATGGCAAAATCTGTGTCTAATGTCTGACCCTAACTTTACTGGAAGGTAAGCCTTATCCTGTAAAGGATTCAAAGTAAATTAAGGAACACGGTAGCATTTTCATAACATTTGTTTAGGAAAAATAACTAGTTCATAACAGATACAATATAGGCTTAAAAATTATTTTTAATACTGTATGACAGTGAAGGGAGCAGTAGCAGACTCAGTACAGAGAAATTAAATGCAGATAAGAAAAATAGTGAAGACAGGAAGGAGGAGAGCAAGTGTAGCATCACTTTCCACTATGGACCTTTCCAAGGAGCAGTCAGGTAAACTAACGATGCTTTATTCTGCTACTTTTCTAAACCCCTGACAGGATAATGTACAGTCTTTGTTTCTTATGTTTTGTTTTGTTTTGTTTTTTTTCAGAGGTTGTTGGATGGATGTGTGGGAGCTCATGTCCCAAGAATGCAGGGATGAAGTAGTTCTAATTGACTCTAGTTGTCTTTTGGAAACGTTAGAAACCTATCTACGAAAACACAGGTATGTTGAGAGAAGACAGACACACCCTCATTTTGAGGAATACACGCTGCAATGTTTGTGGATCAAAATATATGTAGAGTTCACACAGTTTTAAAATGTAGAGGATTCTTCTGATACTCTTCTTAAACTTAAGATCTAAGCTTCATGGTGATGGAGAACCTTGCCAGATTGCATTGTAACAGTTGGTGAGACTAAGGTGGTGAAATATCCTGTGTTTTACATTTTGTTCCGGGTCATGGTAGGGGAAATGGAGAGACCTCCGTTGAAGTCCGAGCTACTTGTCCTAGTATTTTTTAGGTTTAAATTATGGTGTATATTCTTTCACAAGTAGCCTGTTCTATTTGGGACTATGCATTCTTTTAGGCTTTTGGAGCGTTTGTGCAATTTTAAGATAAAGTGAACTGAACTAATAGAGGCAGATTTTAGGCTGGGTGTTGCTTGTCAATCACTTTTTTAAAGCAGTTCTTTTTGAGTTAGTAGGGCTAGCGCTATTAGGCCTGTCTTGCAGGGAAAAAATAGGTCACTAAATTATTGTTGCATGTGTATGGTAGCTACCACACTGATTAAAAAGTTTTAATTTCCAGTAGTCTCAAGGTTCTGATACAAACTGTGGGGGCACAGATGGGTGCGGGGAGTGGTGGTGGTGTGGAAATAACACTTTGGAAACAAAATAACTTTAATCTCTTGTGACATTAAACATGGTGTTGGCAGCGTTCCTGGTGCTAACCTGCAATAATATTACTGTTTTCTTTCCTTTCACCACAGAAACTAGCCAGTTATCGTAGTTCTATCAAACCTCAAAATATGTTTGACTTAGTGTTGTCAAGTGGCTGGACAAACTAGGAAAGGGAAAAACACCATCCAGAGATGGCATGAAGAGCCAGCTTTTCAAGCTGAAAGCTGAAATGTGAGCAGCTCGTCTGACTTGCATTTTTAGAATAATACAGCAAGAGGTTTTGTAGCTTCTTGAAGATTACTCGTCTTATAAAATAGAACGAGCTTAATTTGGTTGTATTTTAATTATAACAGATTTCATAACTCTTCTCATTAGTTATCTGAGCTATCACATCTTTATATTGAATGTGTTGTAAACAAACCGTGTTTGGCTATCTGTGCAGTGATCTAATAATTCAAAATATGTTTGAAGGTGCTTGTAGTGGAAACATCACTCTTACACAGCAGGCGACAGAGGAAACTTTTTTCTTATTGCTTATCACTCACTTGAGTATACTTTAAATAACTGCTATAAGGTAACTTGGAGTGTGTTATTTGAGACAAATTTTGTCTTGGCTTGTACTAATGATTCAGTTTGTTCACTGTTAGATTTCTGATCTTTGAAAGAGTATGGAATTGCGTATCCATATAGGAATTTCTTCATATTAACAATTAGCGTGCTTTATGCCTTGGAGCATGACAGTTGATATCCAGACTTGTAATATATGATAGGTGTTACCATACGTATAGTAAACTTATGTGGCTTATATCCAAAGTCTTACTATTTTACCTTTTGAAGTAACATAAACCTTAGTGTGACCTAGTTTAAATATAGCATGCACTAGGAAATAGCTCGGTGTATTATAACTTAGATTAAGCGGCTCTAAATTTCTGCTTGAATAAGAATTCAGTTCTGTTATGTTCTTTGTTAACACAGGTTTTGCACTGACTGCAAAAATAAAGTACTTCGGGCATACAATATTCTTATTGGTGAGCTAGACTGCAGCAAAGAGAAGGGCTACTGCGCTGCACTTTACGAGGGCTTGCGCTGCTGTCCCCATGAACGTCACATACATGTATGCTGTGAAACAGATTTCATCGCACACCTATTGGGTCGAGCTGAACCAGAGTTCGCAGGAGGGTATGAGTATGTAATTTGCTAGAGTGGGCTATCTAGCGCTTTGCTTCTTTATTTTATTATTGAATGTATTGTGCAAAAGTGACTTTTGCCTCCTTGCTGCGTAATATTTCTATTGAAGTAGAGTTTCAAGATAGCGCTTCAAAGTAGCAAAGTTTTCATCTGCTTTTGACTTTAAACTGCGTTTGACTCTGAAGGCAAGACTGAAAGAAATTGTCAAATGCCTTCTAGTTCATTTGTTCACTCATGAGGGCTGCCTGCTTTTCCATCGAGGTGTTCAAAATATGCGAAATAGAAAGAGAACCTTGTTTGACAGTTTTACCAAATGCCAGGTGTTCAATTTAGGCTTGTTGCCATTTGCATATTATAGTAATTTCTGAACCTGTTTCAGCATCTTAAAACCTTCCAATGAAAAATACAATTCCGAGCTCAATATCTTTAGAGCTCAATCACAATTGTTTGATTATGAGGGTAAATCCTTTATAATGATTTTTCTATAGTAGATTACAGATACAAATTAATACTGAAATATTTTTACTTTGTGCAGTAAGTAATGTATAAACTTCTACGTGTGTTTATTCAGCTTCATTTAACTGATGCATAACTGTCTAGGAAGCTGAAATATTTGCTATAAACTAAATAAAAATTCTAGGAAACGAAAGAATGGCTGCATCTCTTTGGCGCTGAAACTCTACTGATCGCTCCTGGTAGGAGGAAGCAGTAGAGTGCAGTAACACCTTCTGAAGTCACAGGTGGGAAGGCATAGAGCAGTTTAACAGTGCCCTGCACAGATTAATATGTCAAGAATGCAGTGGTGGTTTTGACCTGGTCCTTTCTATTTTGCATCCGCATGCAACACAGCAGAACTCTATTTAAAAAGCTGTTCATGCAAACATATCTTCAGTTGTACGTCGAGAAAATACGTCACTGAACTGCTTTGATCTCTTGGTAGTCTTCCAGCTGCTTTAACAATACTATACTTTGGTTCAACTCTTCCTTTAGACGAAGGGAAAGGCATGCTAAGACAATAGACATAGCCCAAGAAGAAGTTTTGACCTGCCTGGGTATTCATCTTTATGAAAGATTACACCGAATCTGGCAAAAGTTGCGGGCTGAGGAACAAACGTGGCAGATGCTTTTTTACCTAGGTGTTGATGCTTTGCGCAAAAGCTTTGAGGTAAAAATGAAATTTTATCTAACTTGTATTTGAATTGCTATAGTAACTGTGTGCATTTTCACTAAAGCTATTTTTCTGCTTTCTACTAACGTTGGTCTGGAAGGAGCTTCAAGGGTGTTGCGTTCAGTCCCCTGTTCACTGCGGGCAGCAGTTGTGTAATATCAATGCATAGCACAACTGAGCTGCATTCCCATGTGAAGGCTACTGGAACATAAAAGATTGAGGCTTGCTTTTACTTTCCAAGCTGCGTGTTACAGTACGCTGGATCTTCTGTGTTTTTAATTCACAGTGAAGGTATTTTTACCTGATAGCATTTCAAGTAGCTCTGACTACAACAGTTTTATTTGTCTTACTAGTAAAAATGGAGGAATTTCAAACACAACTGCTCTCTCTTGCGTTCAGTGTGTTCCGAATGCACTCTGTAATCCTGTGGGATCTTGAACTTCAGGCAGAACTCCATGCAGCTCCTCTGATGTGTGTCAATAGTATACTTCCCCTTCAGCATGACATAGATATTTATGTTTATCTTTCGTTCACAGTGACTGTTCTCTCTAAAAACTTTTAAAACATCAGAGAAGGAGGCACAAAAGCAGTTTGGGAAAGATCATAGTGGAACCCTAATCTAGCTAGTTCTTGGAGTTTTTTACAAGTAATTTTTTTTAAAGGCTTATAGTGCCATGGAAGTGGCATTGGGCTGGGTACACTGTGCCATTTTTGTCAGGTTTTGTCTTGGTGATTTTTTTAATCTACTGAAGTATGGTGTTTAAAATTCAATGACATTGTAAAACTCGAGTAATTATACTGGTATGCAAGGTTGGCTATGAATTTGAAATATGGAGCTGTTATATCTTTAAATGGAGTCCTTTTCTAAGGTGAGTGGGAATGATGACGTCTCATCTTGGCTTAAGAAGTTCCCAGAGTGAGTGGGGAAAAAAAACAACAACGAAACCCTTGAATTTATTTTTACCCTCTATAGGAGCATTGATCTAGGATAGTTTCTTAGTTTAACCGTATTGTAACTGTGTATGTAGGTGTGCCGTTTTATTTGTTCTAAATGTAATATTAAGGAACATGTTTAGATACTTGCTATATTTTGGAGATAGGTCTGTACTTCAAAATGGGACTGCCTAGAAAATCAGATTTTTCACTGGTTACCCTAGATGAAGAGGTGCAGGAATTCTGTAGCAGTAGTTCTAACATGGCTTTCTGTGCTACTGTGTTAAATTAGCAGAATAGCTACTGCGTAAACAGATACAAAAATGTGTCTGCAGTATTTTCACTGAAAATTGGGAATCTGGGGTGTAAGTGAAACACAGTGCTCCCCTCATACATGTATCTCCCCCAGCAATCTAAATTTAGTGACTAAATCTGGATAGGCATTTTTCTTCTATAGTCAATAGTTGTGTTGCTGTGACTTCATAATAAAAAGTACTTACCAGCTATTTTCCTCCTTTTTTGTAAATGTAAAAGCTTGAATTGTGTTAACATCTATAAATAGATCTAACCTCTTATAAACAGATGGCTGTGGAAAAAGTGCAGGGTATTAGTCGATTGGAACAGCTCTGCGAAGAATTTTCAGAAGAAGAAAGAGTGCGAGAGCTTAAACAAGAGAAGAAACGCCAAAAACGAAAGAACAGACGGAAAAATAAGTGTGTGTGTGACATCCCTACTCCTTTGCAGGCAACGGAAGAGAAGGAAATAAATCAAGCAAAGGTAAACATTGATAGCTGTGGCTTTTTGCTGGCGTTAAGTAACGAGATTTCTAATTTGGTACTTCATTCATCACCTCGCTGTTTCATGTTAGAATTCTTGAGAGGTTTTCACTGTATTTCAGATTTGGGAACTAGTTTTTGATCACTAGTTGAGTTTTACAGTTTTTTGAAGCAGTTGCCTGGAACTCCTTGTGGTTTGGTGGTTTGTTGTGTGTGTGTGTTTAGTTTGGTTTATTTTTTATTTTTTATTTTTTAATCCTAAATCTAGAGGGTCAGGTTATGCTAGAATATTTTTCAACTATCATTTCTTAACGATCACTTAGAAATGCCAGTTGCATTTGGTACAATTACCATTGAATTTTTGGAGAGAGGGAAACTTTAACTGACTGAGGAAGTGCAATTATTATTCTAGATCTCTTGACTGAACTTAGTGGGCTAACTGTAGGGCATATTATTGTGGGGAAAGTAGTTGGTGGGGTTTTTTAAAGTTGTTTTATACTTCTGAACAATTATAAGTAATGCTACAGCTGTTATCATTCAGTGTCAGCTGTTTTTTCTTGTGGAAAGAGTATCCTTTATAAAGATGCTGGCTGAGCTAGCTTCAGAACTTGCAAGTATTTTTCGTTTTTGTTTAAGGAAAATTCGAACTTCACGGAAAGTAGTTGCAAAGCCTGTGGCAGCACCGAAGAAGCTAACAGTTGTGTAGAAGTAATTGTTACTAATGAAAGCACTTCTTGCACCTGTCCTAGTAGTGGTACCCTATTAGGATCACCTAAAATAAAAAAAGGTATGTTGACTGTCATTATTTTTCGTTTTAATAGTGGGTAAACACTGCTCAGCTATTCTTAAAAATCACTTTTTTAAAGAATTCTTTCCTGGTAGAGGCATAACTAAAGAATATGCACCAGCTGCTATAGACTACCATAACTTTTCCCTTCTTCCTCTCAGGTTTATCTCCACATTGTAACGGTAGTGATTGTGGCTATTCATCTAGCATGGAGGGCAGCGAAACAGGATCTCGAGAGGGATCGGATGTGGCCTGTACTGAAGGCATCTGCAACCACGATGAAAATGGTAGGTCTGGTAAGAATATAATACTGGTTTAGTATCCGCAAAACTTAAGTATCTGAGAAGAAAATTCCATGTCTTTTGCAGGAGATGATTCATGTGTCCATCGCTGTGATGACAAAGAGGAGGATGGAGATAGCTGTGTGGAATGTTGGGCTAATTCAGAAGAGAATAACACAAAAGGCAAAAACAAAAAGAAGAAAAAGAAAAGTAAAACTTTGAAGTGTGAGAATGAACATGTAAGGAACATAGCTATTCCAGAATGCTTGTTTAAATGCATAAATTTTAAAGTCGTTACAAAAGTATTTCAAGCTTCGGTTGTGACCACTGCTGTAAATGGGGTACCAGGGATCTTCTGTTACTGCTCCATCTAAGTGTTGAAATTGAGATCCTTCCTAGGACAGGCTGTGGCGGAAGGAGTCTCCTCTCCTGAGTTCCTAAGCACATGCACTTTTGCACACTCTCGTTAAATTAATGTGCCCTTTCCCCCTCCAGCCCAGATGCACATATTTGAAAAATAGATATCCTTGCTCTCTTTTGGAACTTTTTCCTTTCCTCTTTCCCTCCTGCTTCCATCTGAAACTTGAATTTTTCAAGTTTAACACTGCTGGTGGTTCATTACAGACTATTTTCAATTTTAGATTCAGAAACTTGGAAGCTGTATGGCAGATCCAGGTAACAGAGAGACCTCAGGAAATATCATGCACACAGAGTTTCATCGTGACAAGACCAAAGACACACATGCTGAAAGCTGCTGTAGCTCAGAAAAAAGTGGGCAGCAGTTGCCTTGGTTTGAGCATATGAAAAATGTGTCACAGTTTGCAGAACCTACAGAAATGTCACTTGTTCCTGATACTGGAAAAGGTGCCAAGAGCTTAGTGGAACTCCTTGTAAGTAACCACTTACTTTGAATTTTAGGTTGTAGCGTTCAGCTTTAAATCCTCGGGAGTGAGGATGGGGTTTAGAACTCAAGTCCCAGTGAGAACTGTTACAAGACAGAATGTAGCTGCAGCTAAGATTCATAGCTTACTCTCCCAGTGTTGGGTTTGTTTGCTTGTGCATGTTTTCTGTAAAGTATATAACTCAGATGCTTTGCAGAGGAGGAGAAATGCAAGTGGAATGCAAGTGACAGAACTTGTATTATAAGTATTCGTTATCAAGGATTGTATTATTCTATAAAATGAAGAGTGCGTTACAGCTGCCTTCATGCCTCAAATATTGCTTCCCACTGCAGGCTCCTTGAACAGCTTTGTTCTCTCTCCCTTCCTTTCTCCTTGCTTTACATCCTTTTTCTTGTTGTTGTTGTTGTTTTTTTTTTTTAAAAAAGAAAAATAAAACAAACTCTAGTAAAAGCCATCATCTTTCAGTGGAAATGTGCTAAGACTCTGAAGCTTATTCTGGTAGACTTCGTGACTGTATAGGCTGCCTCTTACCCAAAAAATAGCAGAGCGTTGTGTGTGGATGGGGTGACTGGATTAGCCCGCTAAGCCTCGCGGTGTTGTGACACGAAGGCTGCATCTCTCTTCAGAGCAACTGTGGACAACGCGTGCGGTTGCAAGACAGGTGTTCTGCGCAGGAAGGGCAGTGCTTGAGTTCTTAAATGCCTCTTTTCATTTGTAGGATGAGTCTGAATGCACTTCCGATGAGGAAATCTTTATCTCACAAGATGAAATACAGTCCTTTATGGCAAACAACAAGTCTTTTTACAGCAATAGAGAACAATACCGACAGCATCTGAAGGAGAAATTTAATAAATACTGCCGCCTAAATGATCACAAGAGGCCCATTTGTAATGGTTGGTTGACAACGGCTGGAGCAAACTAAATACAATAAAATAGCTCTGTCTTTCACTGACATTCTCAAGATGACTACTGCGCCTTCTCTTTCGAAAACTTAATTTAGTGACTTATGGCAAAATTTTATCTTAAATTAATGTGATTCTTTTTTTTTTTTTTCTTTTTTTTGGGGAGGCTGGTGGAGGTGATTTCATTAATTTTGTTCTTTCTTCGGGCTTGTATCTTTAGTTGGGTAGCTGTGCAAGCCTCTCTTATAATTTAAGCCATCTCTTTTCATTAAATGTTTCTCTTACTGTGAGACTTACAGAAAGCAAACTAGTGGCAAAGTAATGTTGTACCTATAATTCTGTACAGAATGACAATGAGCTGAATATAAGATTTTACAAAGTAGACATCCATTTGCAAAATGTTTTGGATGTAATATGTTAAAGCGCAATGTGCAAAATTTAAATAAAGAATATTTATTAATATGCATAGTAAAAGTTGGTGTACTTGTTTCTACTTTAAACGCTCCTTCAGCTGTCGTTTGGTGGAGGCAGGTGAAGTACAGATCCTTCAGTGGCGCGCATGAAAACCAGTCTGCCGTGCCCATTCTCTGTTGGTTTAGAGGTCTTGGAGTTCTTGCCAAACAAGCGGGGTCTGCGACAGCCCCGCTGTGTTAGGTAGCGCTTGTTCTTACAAATACGGTACCTAATGGCACGGGTGGTTTGTAAGAGGTGGTCTGACGAGCGCTGAAGATGGAGGATGTGGGAGATAAAGGAAAAAGTTTAAAACCTGGTGTTAGTCTGCAAGGCCGGAGGCGGTGGTAGGGTTCTGCACAGTAAGCAGCCA
Organism: Chlamydotis macqueenii; assembly: GCF_036417535.1. Taxonomy (NCBI): domain Eukaryota; kingdom Metazoa; phylum Chordata; class Aves; order Otidiformes; family Otididae; genus Chlamydotis; species Chlamydotis macqueenii. Next base: position 2,805,802 of record NC_141574.1, on the reverse strand, counting down.
GTGGCAGCTGCCGTGAGCTGGCTTCTGTGGCGCTTGGAGCCGGAAGCTGTTGTAGGGATGGAGGCTGTTCTTGTACGAGTGCAACACAGAAAATCTAGGAAGTAAAAATTATGTATGCAAATTGAAATCAAAATACAAATGTTTTCATAATAATAGAAAAGCCCTGAATAACTTTCATATTTAAAAGAGATCCCGTTCTGTTAGTACACCCCCCCACCTGGTTATTTGATAGCTGTTTTAAAAAATCTCACGTAGAAATCACGTTCTTGAATGAGCTTTAGCTTCATAATTTTTTACAGGTTAGATGAATAGTCCCTTTGGATATTAGCTAAGATATGTTCACTGGTTATTTCACTCAGTTACACAGCACAAGAAAATGATGAAGATAGGAATGCTTTTTTACTCTGATAGTGCTTAGAGTGTGGGGGCAGGGGTCGCTAAAAGAAGAAAATTCTGGCTTTGGAGAGAGCAGAAGCAGAACTACAGAATAGAATTTCTAATTTCCTCCTTTTCTGTGCTGAGGTCCCGTAGTTTTCCTGAAGAAGTGACAGTCCATTCGCAAAGCTGCTTTGTTCTCTGCCACCTTTTTCCCCTCTCAGGCCCATCGCTCGCCCTTCCTCCATGTGTGACCCTTCTCCCTGGGCACGTTTTGGGGAGGAGAAAAAAAAAAACCAAACCAAAAACCCACCCCGAAACTGAACCAGCCCAAGCCCGTCACTCCGCGGGCTGAGCCCTCACAAACTCGGTGCACTCGGGGGCGTGGCCGACTGATTGGGGCGTGGCCATGGGCGTGACTGACGGGCAGGGGGCGTGTCCCGCGGGGCGGGGGCGTGGCCGGCTGGGCGGGCGGCGCATTGTGCGCGGCGGCGGCGGCGGGGCCGGGCCGGGGCCATGGAGCGCTGGACTGGTCGCGTCGCGCTGGTCACCGGCGCTTCCGTGGGCATCGGCGCGGCCGTGGCGCGGGCGCTGGTGCAGCACGGCATGAAGGTGGTGGGCTGCGCCCGCAGCGTCGACAAGATCGAGGTAGCGGGGCCCGGGTGCGGGGAGGCAGCTTTGGGCCGGGGGCGCGCGGGCAGCCCCACGGCGGGCACGGCTCCACGGGCTGGGCCTGGGCCGCTGCCGCCTCCCCGCGAGGGCCCGGTCGCGGCGGGAGCGCTCCCGGGGGTGAGGGGGGCCGGGCCCGCGGGCTGCGTGAGGCGGGGGCGCGGCGGGCAGGGCAGGGCCGGGCCGGGCCGGGGCTCGGCGGCGGGCGGTACCGGTCACCCGCTCACCCCGCTCCGGGGGCGTCCCCGGGCTCCGTTGGCCCCGGCCCCGCTCCCAGGTCGGTCCCCGGCTCTCGAGGGAGGAGCGGGTACGGTGGGGCAGGGGGGGCGTTCACGGAGCCGTCTGGGGGTTTTCCCCTCCGGGGCCGTCGGTTGGGAGTTGGCCGAGGTTCAGGTTTGGGTTTGGTTGGTTTTGGTTTTTTTGGGTTGGTTTTTTTTTTTTTTGAGCTGCCTCTTCTCGAGGTTAAAAATAGCATCTGGGTGCTGACCCTGCGGGTGTGCGGAGCGGATCTCGCCTGCGAAACGCCGAAGGGCATCTTAAACCCCACTCGTGGGGATTTAACGTGGTTTCCGTCTGCGCGCTGCTGTTCGGGACGTGGGATGCTCCAGGAGTTGGTGTTAAAATGGAGTTTTGGTCCTTAACGTTGTGGTTACCCCTACAACAAGCATCCGTAGAGTTGTGTCGAAAACCTCACGATGTTGGCTTAAAAATAATGCTGAAAATAAATAATTTCTCTGGGATCCTCTTCTGCAGTTGGACGCGTTTGTAGGCTTTACCTTGCGATGGCACAAGCGAAAGCTTATTTACTTTTAAGTTTCCTCTGAGGGAGGATAAAAGTTACAGTCAGCTGAAATGTGGTCGTCTTGGTGGCTGGGTGCCTGCCCAGAGGAGACCTGTGCGAACACCCAGTGTTTGTGTTGCCTTAGCGAAGGTGATGAGGGCTCCCTGTGCGTGGTTGATCACACCGAGAATAAATTGTCTGAAAAATCGTGGAAAACAAGGCTTGACACTGCTGGTGTTGCTGAGAAGTGGGGTTAAATACAGAAACGCTTGGAAAAAACCAGAACTTTTTCCATTCTTCCTCGTTAATCAGAAGGACACCACTTGCAGAGAGGAGAAAGTACGCCGATGTGACTTGTTTAACTGTCCTTTGGGGTTTGCTTCTAATTTTGGACTTCCTGACGTTTTGATACCGCGGTTCCCAGGGAGAGCCGAGCTCTCCAAAGGCTTTCCCGCGTGCAGCTGGCGGTGTTTAAGGTACTTCAGTTCCCCGCTTCGTGAGGCTCACGGTGTCTGGCAGAGGGTGCTGCAAAGGATGCCGTTGTTTCCTGTTCCCCTACAAAAAGGCAAGGAAAGCCGTGTCCATATTGCCCTTTCTTGTGGTTTTCTTTTGAAATATTTTTATTTTCTTTGGTAAAGAAAATTGATTAATCTTACATTTTCCTTTCGTGCTACAGAGGGATTTATTTTCTTTCTGAAACCTTTCTGGCAAAAATACAGTATAGGTTTAAGAAAAAGCAGTGTTTTAAAGGCTTTGCGTTTTTATTTGCATATGCACAAACCGCAGTCACGTTTCATATAGGTGATTTACCTGGACTGTATGGTGTGCACGTGTACTGAGCAGTGCTGGCTGGTTTTGGCATCTTCCAACTCTCTGGTTACCATCTTGTTTCAAAAACTTCTGTTGAACACCGCAGCTAGTGTTTGTCCGTGCTTACTTCTTTCTCTGTCCCCTGGAAGGACCGATTTGTGTTTGCAGCACAGGCTCATTTGTTTTGGTAGGTGTCTGGGCTGTGTTTTGCTCCGTTGCTATTCTGGTTTTATTTATTGTGAAGCATGTTTCCTTAAAGAGGAAGAAGATCCCGGAGGGGCTGCTTGCTCGAGGAAGGGATGGTGGTGGAGGGCGGGATGGTCCAGGGTCACTCCAGGAACACGTCCATCACCTCAGACCGGCTGCCAAGGACGCTTGTGTCAGCACAGATGAGGCTTCTTACCGACTCCAGCCATGCCTTCGGAGCAGAGTTATTTATGATAACTAAGCTTTCCTCCAAGGAGCTTCACCTTGTGGCTTTTTTTCTTTAAAAAAAAAAAAAAAAAAGGAGGAAGATATTCAGACTGTTGAGCTCACGCTGGGACTTGGGACTTTGGACGTGGCCGTAAGAAGCCATCTCGAGGAGCAGGAGTTGGCGCTGCGTGCTGCGGCTGCCGCAGTGGGCGATGCGGCCAGGCCTGTCTCAGGAGCTGCCGGCGGGGCTCCTGCCCGCTGGAGGGACTTTGGATGCTCCAGGCAGTAGGAAGGAAAGGGGAAGGTCTGTGGTATCAGCGCTCTGAGAGCGTGTCGTTACCTTGATTATAGAATCATAGAATGGTTAGGGTTGGAAGGGACCTTCCTTCTAGTCCAACCCCCCTGCCCGGAGCAGGGACATCCCTGACTAGGTCAGGTTGCGCAGAGCCTCATCCAGCCTGGCCTTGAACGTTTCCAGGGATGGGGCATCCACCACCTCTCTGGGCAACCTGTTCCAGTGTTCTATAACTCGCATCGTAAAAAATGTTTTCCTAATTTCTAATCTAAATCTACCCCCCTCTATTTTAAAACCATTACCTCTCGTCCTATCGCAACAGGCCCTACTGAACAGCCTCTCCCCATCTTTCCTGTAGGCCCCCTTGAGGTATTGGAAGACCGCTATCAGGTCTCCCCGGAGCCTCCTCTTCTGCAGGCTGAACAGCCCCAACTCTCTCAGCCTTAGCTGTTGTATAACCAGATCTATCCATGAAATACTCTCATCTGTTATCTCCGGCTCCTGATTTTCTAAGTCATCGTCGGTCTGGACGATGGCATCCTTGCAGGAAACCTCGGTGGAATGTTGAAGGATGCGTTGGTTCGGGGAGAGCGGCTCGTGTGTAAAGGGCAGGATGGGGGAAGCGGCACCGATGCTCAGGGGCGCAGTGACGGAGGGATGAGAGGAGAGAAATATGAAGGAGCTGAGGGATTGGTGTTGCCAGGTGTGAATAAAGGAGAGGTTAGAGCATCACGGCCGTCGCTGCTGCAGGACAAATCTTGTTGCTGTGTCAAAACTGAACAATTCACTAAATACCCCTGTGCATAATGGTGTAGAGAGGAGCAAACCCAAAAAAACAAGGCAGCTTGAAATGGGAAGAGTGCAAACGGTACGGTTTAAAACCAGGAATGCAGTGCTCATTTTGTAGCACAAAAGCATCTGTTCTCATTAATGTTATGCCATAGTCATCCATTTTAAGGTAAGGTGACTGGAACCACTCTGTATGGTGGTTTTATAACCTGCTGTAAACTGGCGACTGAAGGAGTACGGTGTCTTGTGGGGAGTTTAGCTCGGGCAGTAAACGCTATGTCAAGATTTCTTAATCTCTTGGAAAATCAGATAAGGGCTTGAGGCAAGGTAAGGAAAGAACTGCAAAGCTGTGGGTTTGGTATTAAACCCGTGTCACGACTCCAGTGCTCTCTGTTTGACTTTTGAAATAAAAATGGTAATGGCTTACAAAATCTGCAGAAGTTTCCTTTCTTTTTTTTTTCCTTCCCCTGGCTCTGTAGAAAAGCCTTGATTTAGTGCTCCGGCTGACTTCGTTGCTACCGTTTCAAAACTGGCCCTCCTGCCACCCGTGTTCCCCAGCCTGGCGTTCCCCACTCACCGTGGCGCTCTTGTGAGCGGAGATGCTGCTGAACAACCCACACGGAAACTTTTTTTACTATAGTCAGACTTTGAGGAATAAAATATATTTCAAATGGCTTTATTTTACTTTTGCCTGCCAGGAAATAATTTGGGTTGAAAGCCTGTTTTAAATGAGGAGCCTGGAGGTACCGACAGCTGTGCTCTTGCTGGGGGTTTTCTGCTCTTCAGATACCTACACGCGTTCCAAGTCAGGAGCGGGTGTAAACGCCGTAATGAATCAGCCGAGAGCTTTTAGCAGCCTGTAAGACCAGGCTTTGGTGGAAGCTGCTCCCTGTTAGATGATCAGCTTCACAAGGACCCCCTCGCTGATCACTGGGGTCTCCAGTCTGCGGGAAGACTCGCTGGGATTTAATGGTTTGGCACAGCTTAGCTGGTATGCGGTAGCGCATCAAGCTGCAGTCACTCCGTCCCGCAGACAAAGAGCAGAGCGTGGTTTCTGATGGCTTCAGTGTAGGGCTCTTCAACTTCCTGGTGTTTTCCAGAAATTCTTATTTTATGTCTGACTTCTTGCAGCAGCACAAAAAAGGGAGAGTGATCGCAGGGACAGGGTCACTCCCCATGCGCGGCACAGAGTGGAGAGTAAAACTCTCTGGTCTTTTCTTAAGTGTGATGCCCAAGTTTTACTTTACAGTGCTCGTCCTCTGCGGTGGTCTTGTACGCCTCGCCCTGGGCTGCTGGTCTGTGATGGGAACACCTTGGGTCTGCTGCAGGCCGGATAACAAAGCGTCCGGCTGCTCCTGGGAGGCCGGTGAGCATCCTCTGAAGCAGCGGCTCCTGGCTGCTCTTCCAGAGCAGTACCTTGGGCGGTGGCCTGCTTCGGGGCGTTGGAGAGATTTAATCATGGATGTCATGCTCTGAAAAAAATACTGTTTTCTTTCCTTGTTGAGGTGTGGAGAGCGAGCTGTGCAGGAAGCAATAAATGTAGTTTAAAATACAAGGTTTACATGATTAATTCTAATGCCTTTGTGACAGTTATTGATCAAAGGTAGCATTTATAACCAGCGACTGCATTGCCAAGGTTAGATCTTGCTCAAGAAATAGCCTGTGATAAGCTGAGCTATTGATTGCAGATTCGAGCAGGCCAACCTCTGAAGAGGTTGCTGCTCTCTTCGTCAAGCAGCGCCGTGGCGGTGTGGGAGGAGGAAGAGGTCGCTGAGCCTTCCTCCTGGGAGCTGAGCATCCCCAGGAGCCGTTTGCAGGCTGGCCGATCCCTTCCACCCATTGCTATCCGGGCCGTAAGGTGCAAGGGAGGCTCTCGACCCCTGCGGAGCTCCAGGGCGGTTAATTAATGGCTAAACTTGTTTTGTGGTACCTGAATCTGCCCATGCTGTCTTAATCCTGTGCCTTACAGCAGCGTGCTTGTGGCTGAACGTCAGAGACGTGAATTTTGGTGCCCGCCAGCCTGGCCGAGGCTCCTGTCCTCCCCGCGCTGAAGGTAGATGAGCTGCTGTCCCCAGGCGCTCGCCGTGGACCTCGTCGCTCCCCATCTCTTCCCCTGGACCCGTCGCTCTCACAGCGTGCAGGGTGCAGAGCTGCCGGGCGGCGCGGTAGCCCTGTGAGTTATTTTTTTTAAGGCAAGAGGAGCAGCTCCAGGTGGGATAGTCCCAAAGCACGGTCTCCATGTAAATGAATGACCTTCAGGATCTCCTTGGCCTCTGGAAGGGCTTGTTTTGTGTTTGGCGAAGGCCTTGCCTCGGGGATGGTGGGTGCTCAAGGCGTCTGAGGTGCTTTTATTGCCGTCTGACCCTGACCAGATCCTTTCCTGATAAATATGAAAGAGATCCTGTAAGTGCTGTCCTGGAGAGTGGGAACAAATGCCTCGCTGTCCCGATGGTTTTACTCAGCCTTGAAGCTCACGAGGCCCGTGGGGGAAGGGTTGCTTTTAAACAGAGTTGGATTCATTCTCCTTCACCCCAAAATGTGTGTTAAAAATGTTTTATTGCAGCAGCCGCCCCTTCTCTGCTTCTCTTCTGTTTCCTTGGGCTTTGCAGTAGAGTGGCGATACCAGGGTACATCCTAAAAATAAGTAATTGAGGTTTTGGAGGTGTGGTGGGTTGCCTGTTCTGCCTGCATCGCTGTGTAGCGGGGCAGATCAGGTAGCTGTCCCGTGCCTCAGTTTCCCCCTTCTACAACCCGGGCAGATGCTGCCCTGGGGAGGTGGGAGGGCTGTACGGGAGCAGCATTCAGACATGGAGGGCTCTTCCGGTCTGTTTTTTGGTTTTGCAGAGCATCCATGTGGGAAGTGTCCTGGCTGACAATATCATTATTTCGCCTCGGTTGGTCCTGGGTGAGTTTGGGCTCACCCTGGTTCTGTAGGGTAAAATGAGACCAGGCGGCTGTGGGAGCAGAGGACTTGCAGTCTTCCTCCTTCAGCCAGACTTTTCTCCCTGGCAGGCTCGTTGCGGATCAGCTGCAGCTCTGCTCAGCTTAACTGGGGATTAGCATCGGCGTAGATGCACGCGACCCTGAGCTCGCTGCGTCCGGCGGCGTTGGCACAGATGTTTTATCGTGGCACCTGCAGCTGCACGGCGATGGAGGTGGTAATCCCCGCTGCCGCCGACCGCCGCTGGGCTGGGGCGTGCAGGAGCCTTCGTCACGCATGTCAGCGGGTCGTAAATCTGCGACGTATTAAAATGCAGGACCTGTCATCTGAATTTTGGTACTGGGGAGCACTGGGAGCTGGTGGGGGAAGACCTGCTCCTCTCCCAGTGTGCGTCAGTCTGTCCTCTCAGAAGAGGATCACACGGGCGCAGGGCGAGAGCCGATGAGAGGGAGAGATGCGTGGGGACCGCGGCTCTCGCCTTGCCTGCGCAGCAGGGACGCTTGCTGCCGTGTGGACGGTGCTGGGGGAGAACGGGAAAACCCCAGCTGTGGAGAAAAGCCGGGGCCGCGCTGCGGGGTGCCGAGAGGGGAAAGGCCGATCTCCTGGTGTGACAGCAGGACGTGCTGTGCCGGTACAGCGCTGACGGTGACAGCGGCAGGTGCTGCGCAGACAGGCAGGTTGTGTCGCAGCGAGGTGCGGGGCTTGGCCGAGCTCTGGGAGCCCAGCGGCTGTGATCGATGCTCAGGTTTTCCTGGGCCTGCAAGCGAGGGGCTGGGAGCTCATCAGTGGGTTATCAGCTGCTGCTTTTGTCTCGCAGGTGGGGATGTTGAGGCTGGGAAGGTGGAAAACTCCCCAGTGAGCTTGTGACAGAGCTGGGAGCAGGTCCTGGCTCTTCTCATGAGTGCTCCTGAGTCTTACCCGTGAGGAACGATGAGATACTCGGTCACAACATGCCCACCTTGAATAACGTATGTCTTGATGGTTTCCAACGACCTCTGATCACGCCCTAGATCTTCAAGGTATCACTAAGCATCTCAGACCTTCACTGCTGCAAGATGAGGTGGAGTTTGATTTAATTAAAATAAAGAAATAATGTTTTTTTTCAGCTCCCTGAGTGCAGTGGTGGCGGTGGAGATGACACAGAAGTCATGTGCCGCGATCTGAGGGCATTGGGCTGAAGCTCAGGCTGGGCTCTGCCCTCCGAGCCGCGTGTTTGCCGGTTGCCTTGGAAATCTGCGCTCCAACGGGCTGTGATCCGGCCTGCGACGCGTGGACTCTTGGCTCCGCTGTGTGCGGGCACCTGGGCGTGCTGGAGCAGCGCAGTCTTTGAACCCTGCTTGCGAAGGCAGCCGAGGGCTGGTGAGGGACCACGGGGGGCTGCGATGCAGCAGCTTTGGTCATTATTGATAAGAGTACCGGTGTCCTTTGAGGAGGGAAACCATCGACGTGCCTGGCTGCATGGGAACTCGCTTTAATGCGTGTTGGAGCTGAGAAGCAGGCAGGCACCTCTGATGCTTGTTTTAGGATAGTCATACCTCAAAATAAGCCAGAGATATTGCTCTAATGAGCTGTCATCGTCGGAGCAGCGTATTTCCTCCTCCCCCACACCAGCCCGTGGCAACGTGATCTGAGCAAGCAGTGAAAAAATAAAAAAGAAATGCCTTCAGCCTTGACGTAAGGAGCGATTGTTTGAGCGCCTTAAGGTAGCAGGGGGCGTTCAGGACAGTGTAAGTGGGGCGATTTGGCTGGCGTGTGTCACACTAGAAATTGAAAATTAAGTGAGCTAGGAAAAAAAGAATCTTGGATGTTTAACTACTGAAAAAGTGCAGGGAGCAGAGAGGGCTTGGGAAAAAGCAGCGTGAGCCTGGAGCAGTCTGGGAACGCAATTACCAGCACTGGGAAGATGTGACCTCAGCCAGACCCCTCTTTAGCAGGGAGTCTGGCTTCAGCGCCGGGGCTGAAACCAGCTGAGTGGCTCCCTGGGCCGGTTCAGACATGGGCAGGAGATGCGCAGGAGATGCCGCGTGGCCCCTGTGAGATGGGTTTGCTGGGCGAAGGGCCGGTACTGTGTTGATGTTCGGTGTCCAGAGCCTGGGAGCATCCCGGAGACATCCCGGACGGCTGATGCTGGAGATGCCCCTTAGCTGCCCCTGCACAGTCAGCTTCTCGCTGCTGGAAGCTGATAAACTGCAGACAGGTCCAGGAGGTTCCCCAGGGTTTCATTCCCTCCTTTTCCACAGAATGAGGTCTGATTTTTCTGGGTTATTTATGAGTGCTGGTTTTGCGTGCCACCTGTGAGTCTTCACAAGGTCTGTAAAGTCAGTGCGTTTAGGATGATACAGGGTGAAAAAAAATACATACAGGGACTTAAATTTTGTCCAAGTTTTGATCGCTTTTTTTCCTTTGCCTGTGCCAAGAGGTGGTGGGTTTCTGGAGCAGTGTGGAAAATTCAGTTTCCCTGACCAGGCAGCCTGTACTTGAGATGCAGTTCAGGTAAATGGTCTGAAACTGGTGCTAGTCCTTCTTCGTCTGTACTGCGTTTTGGTACTGGTGCCCCCATCTGAGTACTGGACCTTTGCCTTTCCATTTAAACCTTCTTTTCCAAGCTTTCCTATCGTCACCGTTCTGCCTTCTGTCCTGGAACAGACACGGGCCTGACCTGAGGCGCGGCGATGGGCAAACAATCAGCAAAAAGCATCGATTTAAAGCTCGTGAGAGGGAAAGGCAATCACTGTACTGTTCTGTCAATTTGAAAACTCCTTTTAGACTGCCATGGAGTCCCTGTCTGGGCAGCTGGAGCCAGAAGAAACGTCAAATAATACTCATCCTGGGATCATAGGTGGGTGAAAAGCTCCAGGTACCCGGCAGCCCTAGGAAGGGGCTCAAGGTGATTATCTCCGTTTTACAGACAGGGAAACCACTCTAAATCCTGCCCACAGTCACAGAGCACGCTATGGAAATAAACCCCAGTCTACTGCTTTACTCACTATGTATCTCTTCCTCTATTATGCTATTGCACTGGCATTAAATCTTAATTAAAAGAAGCTTCAAACTTGCCAATCAGTCAAATGAAAGGATTTGTAAGCTCACAGTTTTCTTCACAACTGCGATGCTGCTCGTTAGGATTTTTCTCCTTCATTTCCTTTAGATAGCAAAAATAATTGGGGTGACTTTGGTTTCTTTCCAGTTGGTTTCTTGGTACAGCTGTGTATTTAAGTGTAAGCCAAGTCAGTAGGATGCAAGTACCTGTGATGAATGGCAGGTCAGATTAAAAATTACCTAATGGTTTCTTCTGGCTTTAATCTCTCTGAACTAGATGTGTCTGAAGTTAATAGGATGGTTTGCCAAATGAAGTCCTACGTGACTCTCTTCTTTTTCCCTCCCCTTAAGAGTCCCCTTAAATGTTTGCATCAATTAGTTTTGTCAAACCGTTTTACCAAGACTGAATCTAAATGCGTGGCACTGTGCCCTTTCCCGGTGCTGTAGGCACAAAGAACATTAACCCTTTCTGGGACAATGCATGCATTCTTAATATATGGAAAACATCCCAGAAACGCGAGGCATCCTTTTAGACCTTTAAAAGCAGGCAACTAAGTAGTATATAGGAAGCATCGTGACCAGATATTCTTTGTCCTACATGTAGGTGTTGGGTTTTTTTTTTCATTTGCTCGTTCATTCGTCCGGCACTGCTGGAAGCTGAGGTAAATCGCAGTGATGTCAATGGAAAAACTGGTGTCTAGGCAAGAGGCAGGTCACAGCCTGTGTACGGGGTGCACACTGCCGCCCTGGCTCGTTACACCGCGCGAGTAGTGTGGTTTCCCTTTGTGGAAAGCTGGTCTTTCATGGATGTTGCAGAACTTGCTGCGTACTGTGTTTGTGCTGGGTGCTGTATCAGAAATACAGCCGGGAGGGCTTGCGTCCGTGGCAGTGAGTGGCTCTAGATGAAATGTTTTAATGCATGGGGTACCTATTTTCACCTTGGGTTGCATTATCCCAGTTTGTACCAGCAGCTATAGCACCTGGCTTTCTATTTCCAGGCATCTAGTGACATCAGGGTGGTACAGAGGCACTCAGGTCTTGTTTCAAATCTTCATCTCCAGCTGCTGGAGATGCACCAGCCCTTGTCTGTACTGATGATGTGTTAGATGGTCACTCTCAAGGTGCTTATGAAATCTGGCAAACCAGCTTTTTTCTTTTTTCTTTCTTTCTTTTTTTTTTTTTTTTTTTACCTCCTTGTGGTGTGGTGTGCTTAAAGTGGAATAAGCACTGAGTGACTTAAGGGATGCTCTGAAAAAAACATTGCACGCTCCCTAATTCAGAGGGTTGCTTTGCGTAAGTCGTCTCTTGCGAACTTGCCCACAGTTGATGTTTCTTTGAAGAGCCTGTGATGACTCTTTATCTAGAGATGCTTGAAGCGCGTTCGGCTCCGCCTGGATGTCGTGTGTTTGGCACTTCATTTTCAAAGAGAATTTGTTAACACAAGTGCAGGCTGAGAGATGAAAGGATCCATGTTGAGTCTCGTTCGAGGTAGCGAGACACCAGGCAGCGAAAGAAGGAGCTTGAGAGATGTTTGATTTCTCCGGTCAGTTGTGGCAGAGGAGCCTTCCTCTGAGTGAGAAAGAGCTTTCTCTTGGTGTATCTAAGCCATAAAATAAGGAGATTGACTGGGAAAACAGCATGGGCAGCTCTACCACGGCAGCCACTGCTGTCCAGAGCACCCCGTGTTCACCTCCTTCATCTGGGTTGCTGTGCTGCAGCCCGTGGTGTTCAGACCTTGTCCGCCTCCATCAAGGAGCTGTACCGAACAGTGAAAGGTTTCGCTGAATAGTGAGAAGTGACAGCTGAGCATGGAAACGGAGATATGAAACACCGCATTTCCCCCTGGGCTGCAGATGAGCTTGTCTGTCCTTTCCCGTCCATGCCAATGGGCCCTTCTTCCTTCCAGCCAGCTCTCCTGGCACGAGTCCTTTTTCAGGAGATTCACCCCAACCGCTCATGCTTGTATTCCTCATTTTTTAAAACAATTGCCGTGGCTTGATTTGAGTTCAGCAGGGCTGAATTTGGTTCCTGCCGTGAGCTCTAAGCTTTCTTCCCCACAGCTCTGGGATGCACCGTGATGCTTAGCCTCAGACGCGATGGGTGCCCTGCTTTTCCTTTCTGCATGCGCGTACGTTAACTCTGGCAGGCAGCACCCTGCTTTACCTGCGATGAGCACTGAGACTGGCAGTGAAAATCGGAATGCTGCTGGAAAGATAACCCAGCTCTCGTTCAAGCAAGCTAAACACAGCCTGGCGATTGCGGGAGGTGCCAGAACACCAGACCTCTGCCCAGAGCAAATTAAGCCCGTAATCCTGGCCATGACCTGGCAAATGAGGAAGAAAAAGTGCCAGCCGTGAGCCACGGTACTTTACAAGCAAATACTGAATGGGATGGGTCCCTCAGTGGAGTGCTGGAGTTTGGGTATGGGATAGGGAGAGCTCTGAAGCTGTCACCGTGGTGCCAGATTATGAGGAGCAGAACTGAGGGTACCCTTGCCCATTTTTCCCTCCTGTATCTTTGCAGGAACAGGGCTCCATCCCTGGAGTGGTTTAGTACCTTCCGGCAGATCTTCATACTGCTTTTAATTTTCTAGATGCTGCTCTTGCAGTTATTTTTTCCCGACTGTTTTCTCAAGTCTGTAGTCTGATCTTTAAAAAGTATGTATCTTTGTACCGCTGTCAGCACATAATCAACAAGATTGCACGTGTAGTAAAGTGAAACCACCTCTGGGACGGTACGGAGGTACGGTTCGGTCCCAGGGGCACCTTTGCTCTCCGTCGGGCAGAAATATTGTCTAGCTCAGCCCTAGCAGAGCTCTCCAGAGAGCACGATGCTGCTGGGATGTATCGATCTGCGAGCTGAACTCAGCACGTCCGTCCCCTTCTCGCGTGGTGCTGTGAGAGCCATAACAGTAACCCTTGTGTTACTGCAGCGCCTTCGCTGTACGGAGCGGAAGGTACTCGGAAAGGAGAGATTTGGAGTTGGGAGCCAATTCACATCTTCAGGTGGATTTTTTTTTTCCCCTTTTTTGGGCTTTGTGGCCTCTACCCGAGTTGCCAGCCCTCCTCGTTGCCCTGAGGCACGCGGCCACCCTGTGTTACGCTGGCCGGGGACCAGAGAGCCGACTGTAGCAAAACTTCAGGGATCAGAACCTGCACGTTTCCAGGGCGTGCTGGCATCCGATCTGTGAAATGGAGCTGGGCCGGTGCTTTGGTTTGGTGTTTCCCAGGTCCCGTGGTGGCTGTGAACCAATGGAGCCCCACGAGCTCTCCCGCCAGCCTGCGCCGGGGGAGCAGGTGCTGTGCTGTCTCCGATTTTTTTCTTCTCTTTCCACTTTCCCTTATGTTCCATAGTTTTGTTTTTTTTTTTCTTCTGTCTAATGTTTATTTCAGAATTTGTACATCAGGATGGCTGATGTGGGAATTTCCCCATGTGTATTCCTGGAGGGCCAGGAGGGGCTGGGCCGGTCTGGGAGATGATACTGCACCTTATAGCAAGCAAAAAAAAACCAGCGTCCCTCCAGTGTGAGCTTCCCAGTGGTGTGGCGGTGACCCTTGTTTCTGGCCGAGGCCAGGTGAGCTCCAGGGCAGGTGCTGGGCTGGGGCTCAGCTGTTCAGCAGCCGCCTTTGTGCGCAATCGCCGTCCCGCTGTCCTCTGCTTCCAGCCAGGGGATTCCTGTGCTGGGCCCCGCTCCTCCTTTTATAAAGGGCTGTGAACTGCAGTCCTTGGGATGCAGGCAGGAGCAGGGAAGCTGCCTCTGGCAGGAGAGCCGCTTTATTGCGCCCTCTGAAACGTCGTGTTGGTGAAACCGCTGCCGGGGATGGCGTTGGAGTGATTTGGTGGACGTTTGTAGCCAGGGTCCATCTCTCCGCAGAAACCAGACATCACGTGGCTCTCGCCTCGCGCTGGAAGCTGTCACCGTCGCTAAGATGACACATCAGACGTGAGATGCTGCTTCTCATTAGCATCAGGGGGTAAAGGGCATCCTCCGGAGGATTCGGTGCCGTGGCTGCCGCATCATTAACGCAGGAGGCCAGCAGCAGCTCTTGGCCTTTCATTTGCTTTATATCATCTCGTCCGATAACAGATCGGGATGCTTGGAATAATTGTTGGTAATGGCTAATGAGGAATTGTCAGGCGTGTGACTGCCGTGTCCTTTATGCGCACAGCAGCGTGGCAGGCTTGCAGCCCAGTGCCATAGCAGCATTTATTTGTATTTTGCCAGCACCTGCTCACCTTGACCTGTATCGCCTGGAGTGATGGATGAGCACAGAGTGTGTCCTCAAGTTTAATAACCTACAGGCTGAAACGCTCAGAGTCTCATGTATATCGATATTTCTTTTTTCTTAATTAGCATTTACAATGATCCTTCCCTAGTGCCTGCTTTTAAGACAGGCTCACTGGGAAGCCTGCCGTGTTTTGTTAGCCCTGGGGTGTGTTTTTGAGCAAATGGCTGGATAAGCTGCTCCACGAGGAGGGGAGGCTGATGGCTGTTTTCTTCCTTCCTTTCTCTTCCTTAGAAATTGGCGGCTGAATGCCAGAGTGCCGGCTATCCGGGGACCCTCATCCCGTACAAGTGCGATCTCTCCAACGAAGAGGAGATCCTGTCCATGTTCTCCGCCATCAAGACTCTTCATCAGGGAGTTGATGTGTGCATCAACAACGCGGGGCTGGCTCGCCCGGAGCCCCTGCTCTCGGGGAAGACGGAAGGCTGGCGGACGATGATAGATGTGAGTAGGACTGCTGGGAGAGCGGGAACTGTGCTAGAGCTTTATTTCTTCTGCCCACCAGCACCATTGTCCCCATCTACTCGTTCCACATGTGCAGAGCTGAGGACCTGCTTCCCACCCGGCTCTGACGTGGCCCGGGTTTGCTGGTTGTGAAGAGGAAAGACGTCGGGCACTGCTGAGCCACATGCCTTCGTCTTGGAGTACGGAAACACTCAATACTTCAGCAGCATTTTCCCCTTTAGCTCAATGGCTTTCTAAAGGGTGATGAGCCTCACTTCTTTTTCTTCAATAAAACAGGAAACTGAATGCCAAGCACTGGCTTTTGTAGCTAATCCTGTTAGTTGTAGCAGTGGGCTGTAAAATGGGCAGACTCTTTGTGGCTTGAAAAGCTGTAATGCTTTTTGTCTTTATAGCTTAATTTTCTGCCCGTAATCTAGTTAGAGCTGGACGTGAAAGAGACAATTTCATATGCAGAACTGGGAGTTTGTGCAAATGGTCCATGCCATTTCTCAGCAGTGCTTCTCGCTGGGTGCTGCTGTCCTGCGGTGCTGCCGTGCGTCTTTTTGGGACTTCTCTGTTTTCTGTCGCTATGGGATGGCCCTTTTCTGCACATGGCAGTGGCAGGCACGGCGATGGGACCCCGGGCCAGTTTGTGTGCCCATTTTGTACTGGGCTTCCTGCAGCTCTGGCTGGTGAGATGCTGAAGCAGGAGCTTTTCCCAAAGGTGATTTTCCCCTCCTGTACTACCTACTTTTGTGCATCAAAGTGTCATTCTCATAGGAACAAGTGTTGAACTCATGGCTTTGAGTAAACCTTGCAGCACCTCCAGCAGCAGCGAGAGCTTGTCCTAGTGAAGGAAAAGGCATGTCTGTTTGAAAAGCTGCTTTGGGCTGCTACATCTGACGGTGCAGTCAGCCAGGATCTGTCGGCTCCTGCAGCAGCCGGTTGCTTTTCATCCAGCAGCAGATTCAGGGGCTGTGTAAAGCAAAACAGAGGGGAGCATTGAGGCCTCAGACTCCTGCTGCCAGGGCAAGAGCTGCCATATCCTGGCTAATTAAGTTCTTGTTAGGATTTTGGCCCGTCTGCTGGCTGCTGTGTCTGCAACCAAAGCAAGCTCAGCTCAGCTTTGTCTGCCCGGCCAGGCCTTTGTGTGTTGCCCAGCCTGGGTCACTGCACAGCCACATCTCCCCGTCCTCGGTTGCCATGGAGTCCTTAAAGAAAATTAAGTGAAGTGTAGCTGAGGCTGAGCTGGTGTGAAGCAGGGCGCTTCACAGTGTTGTCTCGCTGCAAGCCTGGCCCTGTGGGTCGCCTGCGCCTTGTAAGCTCCTTGTCCTGGTTGCTGCTGTTGCGTCTTGTGTGGATGCCTCTGAGGATGCTGTGTGTCCTGCACACTCGTTTCTCTTTGTTCTTCTGACCTTTTGTTCTTTGGAAGGTGGGCAGGCTCCAGGGGGATGGACACACATGTGGCTTTTACCAGCTGAAGGCCCTTCCCCTCTCCATGTTGGTTCCCTGCCTGCTCAGGTGGGAGTGTTCCCTTTGTCCCACCTTCCACTAGTTTTAGGGAGCAAGATTTTGGAATGGGGATTGTCCTGTGTGAGACACTCCTGTGTTGGTATTTACAGTTACTCAAAATTTGGGAGTGTGCGGGGTCCTCCTCTTTGCAGGTGCTGCTGTGTGCATCCTTTGCTTCTGCTTCTGAGCGGGAGGAGAGGGAGGGTAGTGGCTCCACGAGGGCAGCAATAGGAAACCAGGCTAGGGGCATGTTTTATTCCCAGAGGTGATCTGTATGGCTACGTCTGCTCTCATTTGCTTGGCAAAAATGCTGTTGTAGCACTGGGAACAGACCAAGACACGCAGCTCCTGGCTTGTGTGTAATTGTCTGAATACCACTTGCACCTTTCCTGTGAAGGTGAAGCCCTGGGACCCTCCAGAGCCAAATGTGTCACCCATCTCAGCACAGGCAGCCCTGCCAAGCCTGCCCATTGCTTTATAGCCTCTTGGTAAGTGGTAGAAATAGCTCTGAGTTTTTCCTTTTGCTGTGTGTCCCCAGTTTTGTGGCTGCGTGGAAATCTCACTCTCCAAGCATGCCGTGGTTGTGCAGGCAGCGGCGTGGCAGCGGGACCTGGGGAAGGATCTGCACTGACAGCTCTCCCCGCTGTGGCACAGCAGCCTCAGGGAAACACTCGCCAGACCCATTTCTCCTACATTTTCTGAAGCTCTTGGAGGGTCAGGATGGGGGAAGGTTGCCAGCGCCTTTCACGGGCCAGTGGGCTTTGCAGAGCTGAGCGGGAGCAGGAAGGCTTCTTCCAAAGGTCCCTTGGAGGAAGGTGTTAGCGAGCAGCACGGTTTGAGAGATGCTGTTGGAGAGTTTCAGTATACCTCTGGGCTGCAAGACAGGAGAAGTTTCTGAACAGCCATCGATCTATTGATTTAGGAGGCATTAGGGCCTCAAATTAAAGGCATTTTTTTTCTTTTTGGTAAATCAATTTTTGTTTCCATGCATTTTTTATGAACTTTGAGGCTCTGTCTCCTGCCAGGCTCCCTTCTCAGTATACCTATACCATAAAATTTTTTGCTGTACATCTAACAGCTGAAATCTTGTTACAATTGCTTATTCCTCCTCTTTTTTAATGTTCCAGTACTTTATTGTCTGGTATTTGTTCCCAAGGGAGAGCTGCATCTCCCCAGGCTGCAGGAATCTCATGTTAGGAATCGCGTCTCCATTGCTTTACAGCAGCACAGAGCCCAGCGCTGCCGGCCAGCGAATTTGGTGGGCACAAGGGAGGGACTGTGTTATTGCAGGCAGGATCAGAGCCCATCGTCCTTCAGTTCACAGCTTCCCTCCATTTCTCTCTACTTGTTTGTGAGGCTGTGCTTGCCATGAGGCTGGAGCAAAGTCCTCCAGCCATCCCCGATCCCGTGGGAGTAGCTGGGGCTGGGTGCTGTGTACACACTGACTCCAGGCTCTGCGATTTGAATGACTCCTTCACGTTTTACCTACTGACCTTTACAGCCAGGAATTCAAGCTGAACGTTCCATTTGCACCGTTCAGGGCACAAAGGGCTGCAGTACACATCCTCTCGCTCCTCTAGACACTAAATGGGTTTGATTCTTCGTGGCATTATTCACTGACCAGCAAGGCTCTTTTCTTCTTGCTTTTATATACCATCTGTGCACAGATACATTTTCTGTAACCTTCATTTTCCATATGTACTTAGGAGCTGGGAGACTCGTTTTGATGCCTTAGAAAAGGCTGATTCTGGGGGAAGCGAAATGCTCAGCGCCTCCCAGAACAAGATCTTTTATGTTCTCCCAACCTGGCAACTGGAACTCATTAATTACCAGAAAATGTGCCTTCATTGTTTCCATTGCATTAGCACACACAGGCGGCAGTCGCAGACCTGCTGCCTGGTGCAGCGTGCCGTGCAAAGGCGGAGTGCAGATGCGTTGGCCATCTTTGCTAAGGGACCTTTGAACCTTTTGTTCTTAAAATAGCAACGTGGCTGAAAAATTTATTGCATGGATATTTGTAACAACGGCCTTTAGATTGTTTCTCGAGGTAATGCAGCCCAAAGACTTGCTCATTTTCCAGGCATGTTTTTAGATTCCAGACCACATGTTCCACGTCTTGAAATGGGATTTCACCTCAAAATCCTGTCAGTGCTATTGAGAAAAGGCAGCGAGGCAATCCCAGCTCAGCTGCCTTCCAGCCAGTTGTTTTGTTGTACCGGAGTGTCTTATCGTACAGGCTCTGGACTTTCCCATGCGGCTGTTGATGAGTATCTTGCTTTGCCAGTAGTTGTCAAAATGTTGTAACTCTACCCACGCAAGGAAGCGTTGCTCAGCCTGAGTCATGGCGTGTGAGCCGGGCTCAGGCGTTAGGCTGATGTTACCCTCTAGTGGCCTGTGGAGATGGAGAGGAGCCGGGGAGCCACGGCGCCAAAGACACTGCCTGGTGGGTTCAGAGTGTCCTGGGGCAGGGACGAAAGCAGGGATGTTGTTTATCACGAAGGCTTTTTATGCTAGCAGTTGCCAAGATCTGTATCTGAAAGGGCTTGGTTAATACGTCAGACTGGAGTGGGTTACTCCCGCTTTCCGTGACCACCTTACTGTGAAATCCAAAAGCCTTCAGATGCCCTGCCTGCTCTGGGCTTCTCTCCAGTGCTGAGGCGGTTGTGCTGTGCCGCTTCTGTTAACATCTCTGCTACCTTTCTTCCTTGCACAGCCAAGATAAATCTTCAGCCTGGTGCCAGGGAACTTATCTCTGTATTCCTGGTATGATGACTGAGGTGCCCAGCAGTGACTGTGTGCTCAACCAAAGTGCACTTGGATGAGGATGATGACTCTACTTGTTGTGTTGCCTGGGTATCCAAGATCAGATAAGCATGCTATTTATCTGTCACCAAGACAAAAACTCCTAGGCATGGTCTCTAGTAATGAATAGAAATAACGACAGAGACGCAAGCAGTGACCGGAAGATCCTTCAGCTGACCTCACTCATCCTTTGTGTGCTGTTCAGTAATTGCATCTCTCAAACCCATCCCTTTCTGCCTCTTACTTTCGGGTCTCCACACTAATGTTCCTCTCTTGCCTGTCCTTTTGTGCTAGTAAGTCCTAGTTAGCCTGCCCCGTTCTTGTTTATCAGTCTCACAGCGAAGACAGCCAGCCCTCTTGTGTGTCCTTCGCTCGTGGTCCACATGGCCTTGTTCCTGCTGTTCCTCCTATCTAGAGTGGCACCTGGCTTCTGGTTCATCAGAAATTCAGTTCTTCTGGATATTTAGATTACAGCGGTGTTTTTAGGCTTGCCTGGCCTGCTCATTTAGTTAGCAAAGTGACACGCCATTAGGTAGGACCTGCCACTGTGTCCTGCCTTGAAGTGGTTACATCCTTTCTAAAGGGCTTCAGCAAATGCTTTCTGCCTTTCAGCCACTCTTCCAAATCTAAACCACTATAAACTTGAGCGATCAGCACTGCTGCTGAGACGGCTTGCTCATCAGTCTTGCACACACGTCTGGGTGCTTTGTGTTTCAGCTGGGAGAATTTCCGTATCTCTGTCTTCCTGGAAACTTTGATTCTGTGTTTTACGGTCAGCAAATGCTCATGCATCTGCACATTAACGGTGACACGTTGCAGAGGTGATACAGCGGAGTTCAACTGAGCCACAGTGTGCAGGGCAGTGCTGGTCCAAAGAGCAAGAGCTTGGAAAGCTCAGCATCCTTTGCTAAAGGACTGGGTAAATTGCTGTGTCCGTTCTTCCTTGGCTTATCCAGTTAAGAGTGAGGAAAATGTCAGGAGACAGTGTGACAGATTTCGTATCTGCAGGTTTATTTGCCTCCTCTGGCCTTCCCCGTGGCATGATGTGATCTTCGGCTTCATTTGGGCACGGGAAGCCCTTTGCTGGCTGTGTGGTTTGCAGTGCCTCTGAGCGCCTGGCTCTCTGACAGGCAGTATCTGGGGATTTCCTCGTTAACTAGCTGACCTAATTACCTGCTGTTAGTGTCCTGTCAGCTGCCCAAACACCAGTGTGCTCAGTGCTGAACAAAATAAACAACTTTGTCTCCTGGACAGAGTGCTGACTGTGGGGAAGTGGGTTTGTTCTCCCTTACTTCGCACTCTACCCTCACACTTGCCGGTAAAACGAGTCCATTTATTTCTGTCAGAGGCCAAGGCTGTCTCTCAAAACTGGGTGTCTGCGCCTCCCCTTGTGACAGCAGCCCGGAGCTTGGCCGCAGCGTGATGTGGGGTGTGCAGCCGGCGTGCGGTGTGCGTATGTGCATTTCCCTCTGTTGGCGTTTGCAGGAATTGCTGTGGGCTGGGGACTGGAACCTGCACCCACGGCTCTGGGAATGTGGGGATGAGTCAAAGGGTGCCAGGCAGGGCTGCTGGTCTTAGTTTCTTCTTCTGTTCTCTTCCCTAAGGTCAACGTGATGGCTGTGAGCATCTGCACCCGAGAAGCCTACCAGTCCATGAAAGAGAGAAACATCGATGATGGGCATATTATTAACATTAATAGGTACGCAAGAGGGGGATGTGGGATCAGCCGCGTGGGCTTCCTCCTCCCCACCTCACAGAGAGGATTTAAGCAGTGGAGCTTTAACCTTGGAGTGGGCTAACAGTGCCCAAGAGTGAGTTTTCCAAGGATTAGAATAGTTGATTCTCAAGCCATTTTTTTAACTTCTGCTGGTCTAAATGCAAGAAATTCTGAACCAGGGAGAAAAGGATAATGCCAGTCACTTGCAATGGTGTAAGGTTGAAGACTGAAACTTCTTGACCAGCTGCAGGAGACAGCGGTGTTGAGAGGAGCTTCTGGTGGTGTGTGTTTCCTGTGGGAAAGGGGAATTGCTCATGTAGCCACCGTGTCAGTGTCTTGCTGTGTTCGTTACGGTGGTTTGAATATCCTGTTGGTTCCTTCTCGGGATTCTGCTTGCCTCCTCACCTCTCAGCACTTTCCTTTCTGCTCTCTCCTCAGCATGAACGGCCACAGCGTTGTGCCGCAGTCGGTGGTGCATTTTTACAGTGCCACCAAGTACGCGGTCACAGCCCTCACAGAGGGGCTGAGGCAAGAACTCAGAGAAGCAAAGACTCATATACGAGCTACAGTGAGTACTGCGGGCTCTCTTCCTCTCTCCTGCTTTTGTGGGTGGTAGAGAGCTGGAAGGCTTTATGGGACAGGAAGGACAAAACCAGCGCTCAGCACACTGGGAACGTTCAAGTCCTGTGGATGCTGTCCCTGGCCACCTCTCTTTCCCAGGCGGAGAAAGACTGGGGACAGAAGGCATGGAAGCAATGAGCTGTGTCAGGGAATGAACTTTTTGGGTGCATGAAGTGGGCAGTTGCTTGTCTGAGAGTGAGGGGGGCTCAGAACAGCAGAGGGACGCAGTCTCCTGGGCTGCCTGCCCTCATTCAGAGCTTGTGTCTCAGCGGTGCTGTGTCCAGAAGTTACTTTGTATTGCAGGCTTTTCCATCATTTTCTCCCTGTCTCTTTGGGGCATGAAGAGGGGACGTACCCATCAATGGTTCCCCAGAGGTACCTGCCACAACAATCATTAAGGCAAAGTCTGCCCTCTTAAACTATCCCTCTAGAAAAAAAGGTGGAGGAAGGAGAACAATAGAAAGGGAGCTGGGTTGTTTTGGCTTTTTTGGTACTAAAAAAAAATTCTCTCTCTTTTTTTTTTTTTTCTTTTCATTTTTATTCTTTTACTGAAGGGGAATTGCAAATCCTATTAGGATGTGCTCTGTTTTTTTCCAGTGTATATCTCCAGGACTGGTGGAAACAGGATTTGCTTTTAAACTTCATGATAATGATCCTGAGAGAGCTGCTGCAACCTATGAGAGCATTCGGGTAGGACATGGAGAAATGGAAGCAGAGGGAAGTGGCTCTGATTGTGGTTTAACAGTCTCTGTCCTGGCTAATAGCACAAGGAGCTAGTTCTGCGGAGTGCCCAGTGCTTTCCAGGATGTAAGCAGCATCCCCAAAGTCTCAGCACTCAAACCTCAGATTTTGCACTGATATTTACATGCTGTGCAGATTTTCATTCAGTTTTTTCCTATTTTTCCCCTAACTTTCATGTTCCTGTAAATAAGTATCAGTCAGCTTTGACACTTTGCAGGCTATGACTTCTTTATTGAAGAGGAGATATAATAAGCAGGCATGCCTGCACAAGAAAAAATGTGAGAGCGTGTTGTTTTGCAGGTGGCTAGCACAGGATTTCTTGTGCTTCCCTGGTAATTTTTGATAAGGGTGGCAGTGCCTGACCTGGCAGGATTCCTGTGCCAGTAGTAAGATTATTCACAGCAAATGGAGAATTATCAGCACCAGACACATCCTTCACTAAATTTTGAATGAATTATTTTTTTCTTGCTTGCTTGAATCTTTTTGACATGCCCCAGTGACACTGTCGAAACTCGTTATTGATGGTTAGGAAAGGAGTGATCTTGTGGTTAACTGTCTGAGGTGCCCTTTGACTGAGAAGCTCTTTCCTGTCTTTCCAGTGTCTCAAAGCTGAAGATATGGCTAACGCTGTCATATATGTCCTCAGTGCCCCACCTCACGTACAGGTAGGCTGTGGTGGGGTTGCGGGACTCTGCGGTGGGTGGCTGAAGGTGCAGAGGGTAACTGTTGCCCTGACATTTGCTAATCAGCGTTGCAGCCGCTGTATCAGCTGTGTGCTTAGCAAAGCCTGGGCTGGGGATTACAAGTGATCACGTTTGTTTACACTTCCCGCGTGGCAGCTATGGGATTGTGCTGCTCAGGCTGCTCACAGCCCTGCGGATCCAGCAAAGGCTGCTCTGACCCCAGAAAAGGACTGCGCAAGGCAGGGGGAATGGGACATGGGCACGTTCTGCCCTTTTGGATGGTGCCATCTGAGTCTTGCAGCTGGGTCAGGTTCTGCTGGTTGCCAAATAACGTGTTTGGCCTGATCCTGCCAAGTGCTGTGCACCTCCCCAAGGGTGGTGTGAGATGCTGGTGCTGCCAGAGGGACTTTCCTCCTGTGAAACAAGAAATAAGTGACCGGCTTTGAGCTGGAGGCAGGAGCAGTGTCAAAGTTTAGTGTATGCAGCATGAAAGTTCCTGTTGCAAAAGCAGACTTTGATCACGAGAGGTTTAGCAGCCCCTCGCGTGAACTCTGCTCCTTTGGAGCAAGACGCAGCTGTCTTGACACTGGATCAGCAGTGATAGGTGGCCTTCCTGTCTTAAGAGGATAAAAAGTCCTGCACATGGCTGATCAAGCAGTGCTTCTGCTTGACCCTCTGCAAGCAGGACCAAACTAAGGACTTGAACCATTCGAGTTTATAATCAGTGTCGTCTTGCACTTTTCTCTGCACGTTTGTGCTGTTAATCCTTCTGCTAAAGGCAGAGCAGTCACATTCGCCTTTATTTTTTTCTAAGAAAAGTTAAGCAGGCTCATTTCTAGTCACAGGAACATTCTTCATGTGCAGCTTGCCACTGTAATGGAGCAGCATGGAAGTGCCCAGTGCAGGATTTAAAATGGACTTCAGTGCTCCTGTAAAATCCTATGTTGGTCTCTTCTAGATCGGAGATATACAGATGAGGCCCACGGAGCAGATATCATAGCAAACGAAGAGGACCGTGAGCAGCACCGTGTATCCACTCCACTTCGGACCCTATGGCAGTTTAGGGTTTCGTCGGCTGGCTAGCAACATTTCAATCAAGTTCCAAGGATCATGTTCGAAGAATTATTTTTCTCTCCCTCTCTCTGAGCTGGTGCTGGTGCTGAGCCAGTTTAAAAAAATAGTAGTGGGCCTCTTTCTCCCCACTCCTTTCTGAAACTGCTGAAGAGTAAAATGTGTTTGAAAAATAATGCAGGGAAGTGGTTTGTGGAAGATTGTTGTCTCCAGGCTGGTTTATTCTTCCTTTTGCTTTCTTTTCAAGTTCTGATCTTATTTGCTGACGCTGTGTCTGGACTTAGGTGAAGTGGCACAAGATGTTTGCCAGCTTCAGTGTGCTTAGGGTTTGAGATTTTCAGTGGATGTCATACATGAATCCATTCAATTTTTGGGTTTGTTTTCATCAGATTAATTATTGATGGTAATGATGCATGTGATATCTTCTACTTCTTTCATACTCTGCTGCCCTAAACCCAGCGTACAATCTCACCCATCTCCCCCAGCCCTCCTTTCCCCTTCACATCGATCATGCCTGCCAAGTTTAAGGAAGTATAAATGTGTGTGCTTGCTATTTCTCTTTCTTTCTAGATAGGTAGGTAAATAGTTGGAGGAAAAGTACCTGTACTTCTGCAGGTTAGAATGATCATCTAAGTGGCATAGTTACAGTAAGAGTGAGTTGTTTGGTATTTTTAATAAAAACTAAATGTGTGCTGTCTTGTGATCACCTCTATCCTTGGTATCATCTTCCAGCACTCTTGATGTTTTTGTATGTGATATTTGCATGCATTGACACTTTTCTGGAAATATTGATTGGTCTTAGAAAGATGTATGGTGCTGTTTCAGTGCTGGTGCTGATGAGTTGGAAATGTTGAAAGTCTGTTTATATGCAGAGATACAAACTCGGAGAGAGAGAGAGTGAAATGAACCGTGCCGAAGCTGTCTAAGCTGAAAAGATATCGGTAGGGGCATTTGCCTGTGAAGCAGCAGGTAAAAGGTCTGGTTCAGGTCTCGTACTGGTTCTGCGCTGGTGCAGCCCCATTGTTTTGCTCTGGATTTATTCTAACGTGAGGGAGAAGAGAATCAGCCTCACAGCTGATACATGCAGAGCTGGAGACCACTTGAGTTGTCCTCAGACTCTTGCAGCGTGGCAGAAACACGTCTGTGCGTAGCCCAGCTTGCTGCAGAGCTGCGGAGCTGTTAACGTACATGTTGCCTTAAGATTGCAGACTCGCTCCTGCTGTGCTCTGGACTTTGCGTAGTGTTTCGGAAGGTGAACCACTGGTTTAGGTGGAGCAGATACAGTCAGTTATCAGAGTGGAGGACTGGGAGCCAAAGAAACTTGGGTCGGATTGCTTTGCTTACACCAGTATAGCTGTGTGGGAGTTCGTCTGTGTTACACCACCATAAGGGAGACCAGTATTGGGCCACTACATCATGAGTTTCAACTCCCTGTATAGCCTTGGGCAAGTCACTTTACCTCTCTGCCTCAGTTTCCCCATCTGTAAAATGGGGATAATAATACTTACCTACCTCACAGGGGTGTTGTGAGGACTCACAAACTTTTGTAAAGCACTTTGAGTATGAGAAGCGCTATGTTAAGTGCTGAGTGTTGATATGAAGTATTATTATTAATTAAATCTTGTGATGCATAGAATTCCTTGTGCCAAAGGTGAGCAACTGTAGAAGGATACAAGGAGAAAACTGGTAAAGCATTCTTTTGTAATGGCAAAACAAAGGCAGTTTGCCCTTTTTTTTTTTTTTTTTTTCCTCTTTATAAATACGTGCTCATGGTGTGTTCTGTCTATTCCTCATCTGTCACCAGTTTCTACTGACAAGTACACATAGCCTCGTCTCCGGATTCGGCCTTTTATTTTACTATGAGTGAAATTCATGCCCCGTGGTGGAGTCTTGCATGAGTTAGATGATGTCCCACAAGGAGCAGCCTGTCCAGGTCTGCACGCAGCCAGCGATCCTCACCGCAGAGAGAGCCTGCGCCAGCTGGAAAAGCTCTTCAGTCTCCGTGCCACTGTGATCCTCAGTTCAGGGGCACGCGGCTAGGGAAGGTTCAAGCACTGCTGTGCTTTTTTAGCTAGACTTGATATGAAAAGTCCTGCTGTATTCCATAGAGTTTCTTTTGTAGGAGCTTGTTGAAATTCAGCTGATGCGCTGTGCAGTGTGTGCCATCTTTTTAAGAGAAGATGGTTGAACTAGGAGTTGGAGGCCAAAAAAAAAAAAAAGTTGAGAAATTAGAAACTTCTGAGCAGGAAAAAAAAAAACAAGCCAGGATGTGGGTAACACTGGTGAAAATCTGAATTGATGGCTGTAGCTGTGTACAAAGTTAAGCAGATGTTGAAATCTGCGGCTGAGGAGGAACTTAACTATCTTTGCTCTGTAAAAGGAGGCTTTGGAGAGAATTGCTTAAGAGGTCGGGCCCTGAAAAAGGGACAGTCTGAGTAGGTGCTCCCTGCAAATACAACCTGGCTGACGTGCAGCCCTGGAAGTTTGGGTTTTTTTTCCCAACAACATTTGTAACATTTGCAAGTCTATTAAATAACCTTGAAAATGATATCCAGTATATTTTTTTCCATTAAAAATGTGTTTTTAGGGGATAATTCCTGCTGCCCGTTAACTTCCTGCGTGAAGCGCGGCCTGTGGAGGGGTTTGGCACAGGTTGTTTGGCCGCTCTGCCTCGTGGAACCTGGTGGCACCTTGAGCCACCTTCCTGGGATGAGATGGGATTGGCAGCACAACTCTGAGGCATTTAAAAACCCCTGACAGCAGGGTGAACTGTGTAACTTATCAGTAGGTCTCTCATTGTGAACTGTAAAATAAAGAATAAAAAGAGAGGCACACTGTGGTTCTTTTGTTGTGTAGATTGTAGTTTTTGGGTTAAAACATAACATCCTTTTTGCTGTTCACAGCTAAACCTTTCTTTTGTGAAGAGTTCCAGCAGAAACGTGTGGGTTCGGTTCTTCATGAGAAAAACCGTAATTGCTTTCTAGAGCAGAACGGCGTCCAGTTGTCTCACGGATAAGGTGGACTCGCCCGTCTGTGTTCGCTGAAATCCCCAGGTAGGCTGCTGGGCATGGCTGGGTTTGACTAAACCACGCAAGGGATGAGCTGCTGTTGCTACTTGGACTTGAATATTGAACTCTTTCAGTCTCTCGTGCTTGCCTCGAAGCAAGAGAGATTATTTTTGTCATGAACTGAAGGCGTTTTTGTTCCCCAGTCCCCTTTCAGCTCGTTCAAGCACAGAGGTGTGTTCCTGAGCTCAGGATTGCTGTCGTTGAAATGCAAGGTTTTTGCAAACACGTGCTGAATTGGCTGCCACTGCTGGATTTGGGGCAGGCATTTTGGATATCTTGTAAATAGGCAGAGTGCATTTGTAGAATTAAAACCATGGTTTTTTCCTATTCTTGTACTTTTTTTTTTTTTGGTATTAGTATATATCATCAATTATGTTAATGTGTTTTCTGGAGGTACAGCAGTTTTATCTGGCAGGTTATGTGATCTTGGGGGACTAGTCTCAGCTCTGATTTTTTGGGGGGAAGAGGGAAGAACCACAAGCACAGTTGGCTCTGGTAAGCGGCAGGAAAACCATGATTTTACTTGAGACCTCTGAACGCGCAAAACCAATCTCATTATATTTTTGAGGCCTGATGTAACTTGTCAGTGCTTCAGACTAACAGAATAGGAAAGGACTGAAACACTTTTTGTTCTCTCTGCAAAATTCTTTTTAAAAAGAATGCTGTCGTACTTTGTCCCCCGTGGCCCATGCAGGCCTCTCTGCCTGAGGGATAAACCCCTGGAAGCCCTAAACATATCGCTGTGAATGACCTGGTTCCCTGCTTGCCTGCCCCTTGTCTAGCCGTTTATGAAATTAAAAGATGGATATAGACTATAACTTGATTAGATGAGCAGCATTGTGGTGTAAAGTTACAGGTTTGGAGCGAGTCGGGCCCCAGGCAGCTCTCCGAGCCCTCTCTGCCCGTGTTTGGAGAAGGACGTTGCAATTACCGCACCTGGCTGGTAACTGGGCCAGGACGTCGCCTCGGAACGCGCGTTTCCAGCCCACTGCCGTTGGGACGGTTTCCGTTGTCCGCGGGGTTTCACAGCCTGCCTGAGCGCACTCGGCCTTTGGGAACGGGGTCAGAGAGAAATCCCCACTCCCGGCGGGGGGTAACTGCAGTTCAAAGACCTGCTTTTTAACATTAAAAATACCTGCGCTCGGCCAGGGCCTGGACTTCCCAAAGCACCAGCGCTTCTGTGGCTGGAGCGGGGTGCTGCCGGTTGTTTGGGCTGGGGCCCGAGGGATGCAGCCCCCCGCCCCGGCCTTTGCGAGGTGCCCTAAGGGAGCGGTTCAGAGCTGTTTTCTGGTCAATTAAGTCCCTGTCAGGGGAGGCCGGTAGGGTAGGCTCCCCTCCCGGTAGGAGCAGAGGCCCCGTCCCCCATCCCCGGTGCCCCGGGGGGGCGGTGAGGGCCGCCCGCTTCCCCTCAGGGCCGGGAGCGAGGAGGGGACCTGCCCGCCTGCGCCCCCGCCCGCCGCCAGGCGGCGCTATTGCGCGGGGCGGGACGCTCCGCCCCTCCCTCTCTCTGTGGTGCCCGCCCGGAAGCGGCGCGGCGCACGCGGGCGGTAGGAGCGGGGCGGCGGCCGGGTTCACGCGTGTTCGCGGGGTCCGCCGCCACCGGCAGTGCTTCCTGCGGGGCCGGGGAGCCCCTCCAGCCCGCGTCCCACACGTGTCCGTGCCCCTGACGCGGTCCCGCTTTGGCTGCCGGGCTGTTCTGGAACTGAGCTGGGTGTTTTCCTCCCACGCAGGGCCCGGCACTCGTGCCCCGTGGGGCGGTGCGGGGCCGCCTCCTGCCTGCACACCCGCGGCCTGAGGCCGCCGGTGCCTGCGCTTGGCTTGTCCCGCGTGGAAAGGCCTTTGTGGGGCAGCCATGGAGCAAGCGCTCAGGTCCGGCGTCTGGAGGGCCGCGGGGCTGTCGCCCGCCTACTGCTGCCGTGGGTGGTGGGGGCTGAGACACCGCTCCGCTCGGGAGCAGCGGCCCCCGCCAGCCGCGCGTGGGCATGGCGGCGGTCGGCCTCCCTCGCCAGCCCGCCCAGAAGCTTCTCGAGGGGTGGCTGACCCCCGGGCGTCCCGCGAGGGCCTGGCCCCGCAGAGCCGCCCGCCACCGGGGCAGAAGTCGTGCGAGAGAGGGGCCAGACAGGCGGTGCCCGCGAACAGGGAGCTGTGGAGCTTGCGAGAGAGGAGGAGGCTGGAACGAAAGCCCCTGTCCGTGGAGAGGACTAAGGGCTCAGAGATCTTATTTGGGATCGCACCGTGTTCCCTGGCCCTCTCGCAGTCGAGAAGGGACCTGTTCAGGCTGTTCCTCAAGCAGAGCAGCAGCTCGCGGCGGCTTGTGATGAGCGAGCTTGTCCTTCAGGCCGCAGCCCGGGGAGTCCCTGTGCACCGCGTCGGAAGGAGAGAGCTGGATGCTCTTTGCCGAGGGCAGGTCCACCAGGGAGTTTGTTTGGAGGCCACTCCTCTCCGTTTCAAGAGCTTGGAGGAAGCTGAAAAGCGTGATCTGGGGGATGAAGAGAGTCCGAACCAACAGCTGATTTGGTTGGTGTTGGAGCAGATCCAGGATCCCATGAACCTGGGGGCACTGCTGCGCTCTGCGTACTTCCTGGGGGTGGACAGAGTGGTGACAAGCCAGAGGAACAGGTAGGAGGCTAGTTATCTGCGCCTTCAGCTTTCTGCTGCTGGCTCCCAGAGAGGTTTCTAGCCTGCGTTGCTCCACAGCTTCTTTAGAGGGCTTTCTAGGTGTCCTGGTTTCAGCAGGGATGGAGGATTGAGCTGCAGAGCTGAATTTGGCTAGCTGCTGCTTTGCCTTGGGCTCTGCAGGGCGGCTGCAGGATGTGGTATTCCAGGCTGGTAAGGAACCTCCCTGGGTATTTTTTTGGTTTAACTTATTTTGGGTTTCAGCTGTCCATCTGTGCACAAAACTGCCACAGCCCATTTCCTGTGGTAATTTCTGAGCCCTCCTGTTCTCCATAGGAAAATATATCTGTACAGTGAGCAAGAGCTCTAGTGGACTGGTTGGAATTGGGTTGGACAGGCAAGAGGAGGGAATATCCATAGAAAAATTCTCCTGGATTTCCTTTTTTGGTCTCGTATGATGCTTTTCCTTTCTTTGTTTCTTTGCAGCTGCCCCTTGACTCCGACAGTGAGCAAAGCTAGCTCTGGAGCTATGGAAGTCTTTGATGTCTACAGCACAGATGATCTCCGGAGCTTTTTGAAGGTAGAACAATCCATGTTTTTTCCCCCTTTCCTTTCAAGAAAGCTCAAATATTGCATTTGTTGAACAGAGAGGAGGTAGAGGAAAAGGACGTGGTTATTTGCGGTGTCCTGTGCTCCTGCTCTGCATTCCTGTTTGCTGCCGGTGGTCTGTGCTGTCGGACCACCCCTGACAGGCGTGCACCCCCAGTCCCATTCCATCGGGTGGGGTAACAGGTCTGAGCTGTGGATTTTTTACTGGAAGGAGGCGATAGCAGGATAACGCAGTGTCCGTCTCCTGTACTCAGGCTGCGAGCTTGGTCAGACGGGGTCTGTCTCCCTTTCTCAGCTGCTGCCTGCAGCAGGTCTTGCCTGGCGGGCAGCGGAGACAGCAGCCCGGGGCCCAGGCACACGATGGCAGCATTGGGCAGCCTTTGGAGCAGGGGAGAGAGGAGAAACCAGGGCTGGTGCGAGCTGCTGGGAATCTTTTTACCCTGTACCTATGCGGTGAGGTGAGATAGGGCCCTTTGCAGAATGTAGTGCAAAAAGAAGGGGAATGCATGTGAAAAACCACAATTTAAAATGAAACAAAGCTAGGGAAGTTGCTTTGAATTGGCAGTGTGTCCATCCACTGTGATAGCACCCTGCAACTGCCCCGATTCCTCGTGGAGGTCCCCTGGCAGAGCTGGGGACCGGCTGAATATCGTGCGCACGCGCAGCAGAGAGCTGGAGGCTCTCATCTGCCCTCCTCTGCTCCGGACCTGGGGGAGCGGGGTGCAGTTGGAGGGTTCAGGAGAGGCTGCAGACCCTCAGGGGAGTGGAGGCAGGGGAGGAAGAGGAAGGTCCTCAAGAGCTCGTCATAGCCTGGTGTGACCGGGAGGAGGCTGAGCAGAGGTAAGCCTGGGCTCTTCCCGCTTGGTGCTAGAAAACACTTGTCCAGCTGTACAGTAGGTCTGTGGCAGCTGGAGCTCTAGGTGATGGTGAAACGAGAGATACGTAAAATACATTGGTATTTAATTGAAGCAGCTGGAGGAATCACTTTGTTACTGCAAAGCCTGAATTGTTAACGTTTTGAGCCATTGCGGCGGTTTGTTTAATTGGACCCAGATTCACTGGCCTCACCCGTGGCATTGCCTGGCTGGTGTGAATTCGATATAATGTAATGTGAAAAGTGCCGGTTCCGCAGGAAGTGAAGCCGGCAAGAAGCAGTAGCTCTTCTGTTGTTAAAATGGATTTCCCAGACAAATAATTGAGGGTGTGGGAGGGAAGGCTGATTCTCTGGTTATGTGCGGCACTGAGTGTGGAGGGCCCTGCCTTTTGTATGAGCTGATTTTTGGCATCCGAGTTTGAAAATGTGTACTTGTGTTTGAAAACGGTACTGTGGGCTTCTGGTGGCTGAGCCTGCACTTGAGAACTTCCACTGCACCGCTTTGTGGATTATGCAGATTTCTTTAACGCTACTCTGTTTGTATGCTTTCCTTTCAAAAACCTTCCTAGAACTGTTGTATGGGCAAAAAAAAAGAGCTTTTCAGTTGGTGTTTGTTTGCTTGCTGAACTGGAATGAACACCAGAAGGAAAATTACTTTTTCTTTTTTTAATTTTTTTTTTTGTTCTTCTTAAACTAAAGGTTTGTGTACTGGTACCGGGAGGACTTTGGTGGTAAAAACTCAAGGGATGCAAAAAAAAAAAAAACCCAGAAAAGACAGTCGAGTTAACTGAAAACATTTATTTTTTGAAAAGTGTGTTTGCATACGTGACTTATTTTCTTTTCAAGCTTGAAAATTAGCCAATTTTTTTACCATTTGTTTCCTTTCCCTTTCTAGGCTAAAGCTGCAGAAGGCTGGGAAGTTGTGGGAACGGTCAGCCAGCCTGAGGATGTGGAAAATGTTCCTGTCATCAGTTGTTCGGAATTTCGGTGGAATAAGCCTGTTATTATCGTAATAGGTATTTCAGTTTACAGAGCTTTGGGCTTGGTGGAAGTGCGTGGTGAGGGAGTGATTTTTTTCACTCCAAAGCTACTTGCAGGCCCGTTACATTCCATCACGCTTTGGTCTGGAGACGAAAAGCTGTGCAAGAAGTACTGGAATGATGTGTCTGCAGGTGAAATAGGGACCCGGAAAGAGAGGAGGCGCTGAGAGGCCTCCCAGTAGGAACTGCAAGAGCAAACCAGTTTGTGTAGATGAACAGGGAGTTCAGTAGCTGCAAGGGGTGTAGATGGCAGTTTTTGGTGGCAGGAGAGGTGTGGGTCAGGGCAGCCACAGCGTGTTGTTTTGCATTGTGTTCTGTGTCGCTTTTGTTCCAATCCTAGAGCCCTGAACCTGGATTTTCTGTGTTGGCAAACCGCAAAGCTGAGTGAGAGCCCCAGGAGATACTCTTGCTGCGCTGAGGCTGTAATGGCGTGCTGTGCCTTGTCTTTGCTCTGTCATGTTTCCTCTTGAAAAAAAAACAGGAATATATCTCTGTGTCCAGGCCTGGAAAGAAGCACGAGGAGCTCTTGCTGGGGATGGTCTGAACACAGAGTTGAGCTTTGTGGCACAGAGACCACCATGGAGACCAGTCAGTGGCTGCTTCTGTACGCTCAGGAGAAGGCAGGAGCTGTTGGCTGCTGCGGGAGGAGCAGGTGTAACCTCCTCCCCGCTGGATCCGTGCGCTACTCGAGCAATGGGTGCCGCTTTCCTAAGCACCTAAACTGGGCAATTCCTCCAGGGCCCTCTGCTCCTCCCCACTCTTTGTGTAGGGGATACTCACAAAGGATGCTGTCTTTGGCAGGCGGAGTTTGGGGTTGTGCAGCCTCCCAGCAGGTGGAGAGAAGGGGAGTAAAGGCCTCGCGGCACCTAGAGAAGGAAATTCACCCGAGGGTGCTGCTCTAGGCACCCTTGTGTGGCTGTGCTGCGGCCCCCACTTTGTGTTGGCTGGCACGAGAGCTGGTTTGAGCTTTTGCGCTTGGAAGTAGTGTCACGCTGGCGATGAGCCATCAAGGGGCTGTAATCCTGCCCCATGCTGTGGTTTTCTTGGCTCAGAAGACATTCCTTTAATTAAAATGTTTATTGAACTCCTAGAAATACTGACAAGACAACGCCGCAAATCTGGCATCTCTACAAGATGTGTGGAGCTATATTATAAAGGGACGAGGGAGGCTGGCAGCACTGTTGATGGACCACAAAGAAATGCAACCCAGAAACGATGACAACACCAGGAGAAAAGAAGGGGGTGAAAGTGGCAGTGGTGTCGTTACCTTGAATTATGAGAGATTTCTCCAGGAAAAAGTCCAAATATCCTTTTGTCAAGGGAGATTGGAGGCTGATTGGTAGATGCATGAGGAGAGCTCCCGGACCTTGCAGCAGTAATGATTTCAACTCTCTGCTGAGCACTAACTCTTCGCTGAAAAGAAAATTGAACATTACAGTCATCTGATGCTGGGGTTGTTTGAAGAAATGTCCTAGATCTGAATATGTAGCCTACCTGCCGCTGCAGAGAGCAGCAGAGATAATTTAGCATGGTAGTGAGCTTCCTAGCATTGCACAGATTGTCTTGTAAGTTAAGTGTTTGCAGACTTGAATTGACCCTCCTGGCATCCTCGCTGGCTCGGCAGAGTGATTTGGACAGGCCAGCTTAATGTTGTCTGCACTGGAGTCATTGCCCAAGGTGACGGGCAGGCTGGCTGCCCTGAAGGCTGGGAGCAGTGTGCGAACAGGAACAGATTGGGAGCAGTTAGATGTCTGAGCAGGAAGAGTTTCTGGGTAATTTATTCTTCTTGCACCTTTGGTCTTTAGCTTGGGGTTTAAGGCTCTTCATGGAATTGGTTTTATCGAGATGCTCGTTTTGCATATTTCTCCGAACGGCCAGCATGGCTGCTTCTGCCCGGATTTCAGCTTCCTGCACTGGAAACTGCACTTGTGACAGTGGTGTTCATTGTAAATGGGGCAGGAAACCTGTTTTAGCATTTCAGCCAAGCTGTAACCGTGGTCTTTGAGGCCTGTCGGCGAGGGACAGTGCTAAGAGATGGAAGCCAAAGATCTGAAGTGGGAAGTATTTTGTTCACCAGTATTTTGTTCACTAGGATTTAATCTGATTCAGTCAATACTCCCTCCCTCATGTCACGCTATGCAAGTCTTTTTGCCCTGAATTTATGGTTCCTAATTATTTTAAGCAGCCCGAGCCATAAAAAGCTTTGTAAAAGCTGGAAGCAAAATTGCTGCCTTTATTAGGAATCGTAAGACCCCTTGACAGGAGAGGAGAGGATCGCTCCAGGAGCGATCGCACCTCTGGCAACAGCTGCTATCCCAGTTGGGCAGTCCCAGGAGACTGGTTTGAGAGGCTCAGGAGGCAAACAAGACTGTAAGTTGTAAAACTTTCCTGTGTTGAATCAGGAAAAGGTAGGATAATTTTTTTTTATTTCTTGAAGCATTGCTAGAGAGCCCAGCCTAGCGCTGAAGAGGCCGCTGGGCTGTGGGAGGCCTGCCTCCGATTCCTGGTGTTGCGCAGGCTTCCCCTGTGACCTTGGGTAACTCACCCAGGCCTTGCCTGCGCTGCTGGCTTACAGCAGGAGGGAAATACTGGCTAGGATGGGATTTTGGTTTGCTGAAGGTTCATTTACCCGAGCCAAAGGATGGTTTTGCCTGCGTTGCTTATTTCACGTGGGAACGTGACGCAAGATGCATTACCCACAGCATTCTTTTCCTTACACAAAATGCATCTTGCCAGTTAGATCAGGCCAGCAAAATGTGAGACTGGGCCTCAGCTTCCAGTTTAGAAATGGGAATAACAACACTTTTCCCACCCTGTGCGGTCAGAGAGGTGTCACGCAGAGCAATACACAGGGACCTGCTGGGGAGGCGCTGTAAGTTGACACCGGGGAAGAATTCTGTGGCAACTAAGCAGCTCGTTTGCCTTGGGGAGGAGTGAGTCTCCAGTGGCATAGAAAATGCCCAGTCTCCAGTGGCATAGAAAATGCCCAAAACATCCCTCTATGCTCTTAAAACTTCCAGTGAGTGTCTTAATTTAGGTGAGCTGAGTGTGGCTCATGCAGGCAGAGGCACAGAAGCCCCTGGAAGGCAGCGTGTGCCCCGGCAGCGCTGTCCCGGGAGGAGTTTGGGGTCCAGCCGAGGTCGGGGTACGGCTGTCAAAGGGAGCGTTTGGCTTCCAGCGTGCTGAGCCTGTTTTGTCAGAGGGTGAACGCGTCTTTGAAATGAGCTGGGGATCCTTGCAGCCGTGTAGCTGTCTGTGCAGCTCTAAGTAATGAATGTGGAAGAATTCTTCGGGGAGCCTAGCGGGCTGGGAGGTCTGTGGGTCTTCTGCATTTTCACTTGTCTGCACACAGGATTGTTTAAAGCCTCTCCCTTTCCATTTCCCTTTGTGACAGTGTGAGTCAAACAACTACTAATGACCTGGGATAGATTTCAACTCTGTTTCACCAGTGTATCAGCCCAAACATATCAGGGCTGTTGGATGGTTTAACAACTAATCAATTGAAGCCTCTGGTTAAACTGTCTGCATTCACAAGCTGCACCCAGCCGGTGGTACTGCGTGCTGAAAAGGCGCAACCCGTCACTATCGATAGGGATGTGGGATTTGCTGGGCCGGACCAGGCCTGTGGCCCCTTGTCTGCCTTGTCCCTCTGCCAGCAGCCCGCGTAGGTGGGCAGCTGTCTGCTGGCACGGTGGCTGCTTGTGCAGGGGATCTTTGCGCTCGGGCTGCAGGGCTCTGTGCTTTACGCTGCGCGTGCAGGCATATTGCACAGGTGTTCCTCAAAAATGCTTCAGGTACTGGAGAACGGATCCGGGGAGGCAGGAGGAGAAGGCAGGTAAGGTGCTCGTCTCACCTCTGGTAGTGCTTGGCTGCTGCTGCATGGGCACTGGTGAGGTTGCTGGTGAGCAGGGTGTAGCTGTGGCAGAGCAGTAGCAAGAACCGTACTCAGGAGGGGGCAAAGGGATGTGGCAGCAGCTGCGAGCTGACCTGAGCAGAGTCTGTGTTCTGCAGGTAGTGAAGGTGATGGACTGTCCCTAGCGACACAGCTCTTGTGCCATCGGATGCTGGCCATACCCCCTGGCAGAGCGCTTCACCCCGGGATCGAGTCGCTGAACGTCTCTGTTGCTGCTGGTAAAAACGATGCAAAAGTCATCATAGTCCAGATTTCTGTATTTAAAAGTCAAACAAACATCCAGGGCTGCAGAATTATTTTCTTGTGGTTTAAAAAAAAGACCTTTATTTATTTATTTTTACTTTCCTACAGGTATTCTCCTGCACTCCATCTGCAGCCAAAAGCTGAAGCACGGTGATTGAATTTTTGTATTTGGCAGAGGAAGCTGCTCGGCGTGTCATGACTCTGCTCTGTTGGTGTGGATATGGGAGTGCTCTTTCCAGGATCTTCACTGTCGCTGCACGTTGCAGGGAGAGCCCCGCTGACCTGAGCTGCACAGTGCCACCAGAACCCTGGCTTAACACCTGCGTTTGCTGGGTAACACCTCCCACCAGCTCCTCGGGGGAGCGGCTGTAAGGAGCCAAAGCTGGGTTTTAAAAGCAGGCAGCCAAATCCTTCAGTTCTTCTAGTAAAGTACCCGGTGATGGCTGCAAGCTTTGTGCCTGTTGCACAGGGGACTTTGTACATCGCTCGAGCTCTGGAAAGAATTTGGGCTGTAGGTGAGAGATGGTGCTTGGCTGGTGCTGCTGCTGAGAGCAGCCGAGCCCCGTGCCCACCCTGTGCCCGAGCCCGGCACCCGCTCAGCAGCTGAGAAGCGCTGGTGAGATCCAGGTATGATTTGGGCCCTATTTGGTAGCAGTTTCTTCATGAGGAGCTGGTTTCTTTGTTACGTGTTGCTGCTTGTACAACCGTGTTGTACTTGGTTGTCAACCAGGTCTGCAGCCCTGCCAAAGGATGGACGTGGGCTGTTAGAAAACAGAAAAACGCAGCCCATTGAAATAAAACCTCCGTAAAGATTGGTTGTAGGCTGGAATCAATCCTTTTTGTGTCGTGTATAAATCCAGAGTGTGACTAGTGGGACAGAGCAATTCCTTCAGGTGGGAAAGGGAGTCAGGACCTTGTTCTCCTCTTCTGGGGAAGTTTCCTTTCCATGGTGGGTCTGATCCTACTGGATGCTGAGCTGCCCCAGCACTGCTTCCCCCCCCAGCCCCACCCCGATGGCATGGAGGAGCGGTTGAGGGTGGCTTCATTTGCAAATATCCTGGTTGAAAACCAGGCTGGCTAAATTATTGAGAACCAAATGAATGTTATCACTTAGCACCTTAATTATTTTATTTAGCTACTGTGGCCCTTTGCATAGGATTCCTCATTAACACTTAATTTACAGTGCCCTTTAGGGATAATTTCAAACAATTCAGCTTAGTCTCCCCCCTCTCCCCCTTCCAAATGAACAAGTAAATCACTCAGAGTGACTAATTAGGACTTTCCTTTGAGCTAAATGAAGTCTGTAAACCAGGTCTGTGGATGTGGAGGTTTTTCCGATGTGTCCCTGGGAGAGCCTGGCTGATGGGTGCTGCGGCGGTGGGTGGGTGGCTGTGGGGCTGGGGACGCGCCGGGCGCCTGGGATGGGGAGCAGGACATGGTTCCTCGAGGAACCCCACGAGAAGGTTTGTGCCCTCCTGGCTTGCAGGTGGGACCCTGCACAGCTTTGCAGTGAAAGCTTTTGCTTTTCAAAGGTGTGGAGAGCTCGCCTCTGAGCCTGCAGCCGTGATGGAGAGGGTGCCTGGTGCAGTGGCGCACGGATCCTGAGCTGTGTCTGCCCTTTTGCCCTCTCCTGTGGAAAAGGACAAAATCCAAAATCCCCCCCCACAAACGACAGCTGTGGCGCGAGCAGGGCTTTGCTGCCAGGGTCTGAAGGCGAGCTGGTCAGTGAGTAACAGTGAACTGGTGCGTTGCTGGAGTGACAGCTCTCGGCAGGGTGTGCAGCACTTGCATTTTGTGAGCTGAATGTCTTTTCTTTTAATGCTGAGGTAAAAAGGCTGGGGGCCGGGGAGGCTGCAGGCCAGCGCTGCTCACGCAGCCGTGGGTGCCCCAGCAGAGGGTGCCCGTGGCTCAGATTTGCTCATTTTTTGGAGGAAAGGTTCAGCGCTTGGGGCTAACGGAATCCTTCCTTTCCAGCAGCAGGGATGAGGATAAAGCCGTTTCTTTATTCTTGACCTATAGGTTAGTATATATTTTTTTTTTCCAATTTCATGGGAACTGCAGTTTCTCTTTTATTTCTTTCTTTATTAAAGCAATATTTTAATAAGCTGAGGCGCTTCTCTGGGATTCTGCGTATTTAGGAAAGCCGGGTGCTGTCAGGCTGTGTTTAGCCGTGCTGGCTCACCCCCTCTAAGGAGGAGGCAGGTAAGTAACGGTGCAGCAGCTATGCTGCTTCCCGGAGGCTCCCAAAAAGCTTTGAAACCTCGATGCCCGCGGTGGCTCCGCAGACGGAGTGAGAGAGGGAGACAGAAGTTCCCGCAGTCGCTTGTCCGTCAGTCCAGCAGCCATCGCGACTCCCCTGCGAATTCCCCGTACAGCTGCTGCATCCACGGAGCACCTGGATTTGGCACTGGAGTATCAGCCAGCCTTACTGGGAGTTGCACGAGGCTTGAATTTTAAGAGACAGGAATTTGTGTGCGAAACTAGGGCTGCAGCTCAGACTTTTTTGCTTGAGAGCGGCAATACAGGCTCCTGCGCGCACAGTAAATCCCACTCCAGGCTCCTCTGCTGTTTGTGCTTAGCCCGTTTCCCTTGCTGGTAACTTTTGGGCCTGCTTTGTTTCGCTGGGATGCCCCTCTGCTGTCAGCCAGGCAGCTTTTGGATTTATCTGCTGATGCTTTCTCCTTCTGTCCCAGCTCCGCCCTGCTCCGGGCTGAGACCTGCGCGGAGCGCGGGGACCTCTGCACGCTCGCACCTTTGGAGATGGAGCTTTGTGCTGTGCGATTCGCCCCCGATCTCATAAATGCGATCCATTAATTGGATCATTGCCTGCCTCTCCAGTTAATTTCCTGGATATTTTTAAATGTTAAAATGTAGTTTTTATAGTCTTTCATTATTTTTAGCCTTAAGCTTGACTGTAATCGTCCCTGTAATGTAACTGTAAAAAACTCCTGGCTTTATATCATAAAGGAGGACATTAATTGTCAGGTTTTGTGTACATCAGCAAGATCAAAACATGCTTCCTGATTACTTGTTTGTACACACAGTCTCTTTGATATCTAGATAGGAATAAAGTGTGTGTGTGTAATTTGAAAGTCAATGCTTCCCTCCCTGCTGCTTGTCGTGGATTCCTTTGTGAGGCTTATTTACCAAATTGATTTTAAAATTTAGTAATTGCCCTTCCAAAATGATTTCTCCATAATCAAAGTGTCTCCAAGCACAGTGGTAAAATATTTGTCCTCCTCGGTTCAGAAGATGCACTCTGCTCTTTGGCCTTTTTATCGTCAGGCGGGGGCGAACACAAATCTTTTCATCCCCCAAAACCAACTCGAGGGAGAATGGGCTGTGAGAAAAGCTCAGCTCGTGCCCCAAATTCCGGCTTTGTGCACAGATTAGCAACACAACTGAAAAAATCCCGTTCCATCGAATCCATCACTGGATCCCAGTGAGGTTTGCCAAGGCTGGAAGAGCTTTGGGGTGGAGAACACCTTTGTCTTGGCAGAGCTCGAGGTGGTACCGGGGCTGAAGGGAGCAACGCGGTCCTCGGGCTGATCCTGGCACCCGCTGCGCTGGGACCGGAGCAGCCGGCACTGGAAACGCCACCCAAGCGGCGCCTTCCTCACCGGCGCTGGGGAATCCTCCGCCACGCTGCAGCCCGTAGCCGAGTTTGTAAATGTAATCAACCTTGAGGTCTTGTTACTTCCACAGGTGCAATTAACATTACCATCTGCTAATCTGTGATTAACGATGTTTACAAATATGCTACAACATGTTAAAATGTGCCGGCACTTTTTTTTTTTTTCCCTTTCCTCCCTCCTCCCCGTTCTGGCGCAGGAGCTGTGCCGCCGGCAGCAGCGCGGGAGGGCTTTCCCGGCGGAGGGCTCCCCGTACCCCACCGTTAATTCGCAGACATTTTGTTTTCATTATTTAAAAGCGCTGTTGAACGCCAAACCAGCTGTAGGAATGACAAGTTCACATCAGAAGGTCAGTGCTGCTAAACGGGATTTAATTGCACGGGGGTTGAGGTACAAACTGATGAATCTGAATAATAAAATTTGGTGGGGAGCGACATATGGCGCAGTTTAACGTAAATTTTTATTGATCATCCCACAACTGATGTGTTAATGGGTGGCAGTCTTTGCTTTGGGTTTGATATTGATGTGGAGTTTTAATAATGTCATGCAGGAATATTGTGGAGGGGTTTATAATATATATTAAAAAAAAAAGTGTTTTCTATTAACTGCCTTTTTCTTCTTAACGCAGAGAGGAATACGTTATATCGCTGCTCTGTGTCCTCCAGATCTAGGTTACGTGTAATTGCTCGGTAATTGGTAGAACCATGTAAAAGCCATGGTATTTGCCAGTAAACCCTCCTAAGTTACCATGAAATTGAAGTGTGATATTTATTCTCTACAAAACTTGCTACCCAAATGTTGTGTACAATCAGGCTTGGTCGCCGCAGAGGCGTTTCTGCCGTGGCTGTGCCGCGCGTGACGCCTGCACGGCTCCGATTTTGCACCGGTGCCGTCCTAACGACTGGAGAGGGGCTCTGACAGGAGCTCTGGGGGTTGTTCTGCTCCAAGGGAAGATGCTTTCACCTCCCTCGGGCCTCAGGCTCAGGATTATTGCAGTTAGTTCAAGGCCCAACTCAAAATGATGGAGGTTTGGAGGGGGCTGACGAAGCTCTCCCGTTTCCAGTGGGACTGGGAACGGTAATTACACTGGGGATGGGTTTTGAAGCCTCTGGAGATGACGTGTTTGTTGCTACACTGGGGGTACACCCTCAGGCCACCTGTATTTTAGCCTCTTCTTAAGTATGACGTCCAAACCTTTTCCTCTCTTGGCGATTTCCATCATTTAACCGCTGCTGTGGTTCAGATGCTTCCGGCGTGCCTGGGCTCACGTGCGAGGACCCACCACCCGTGGCTGTTTCCCTCTGATGGAGGCTTTTCCCGTCCTCCGTGTGAAGCGGCTGGGTGGGTTCAGCGGTCCCTCCTCACCGCCTGCTGCACGGCTTTAAATATGAGCAGAAGTAATTGCCTTGCTGATGATCAATAGTTTTATATACTTTTAAAATGTAACAATATGCTGTGAATTGA
Source organism: Chlamydotis macqueenii (assembly GCF_036417535.1). Classification (NCBI taxonomy): domain Eukaryota; kingdom Metazoa; phylum Chordata; class Aves; order Otidiformes; family Otididae; genus Chlamydotis; species Chlamydotis macqueenii. The sequence continues at coordinate 2,764,353 of NC_141574.1, read as the reverse complement.
TGCAAAGTTAAACCTGCCAATTATTTATTTATTTATTTATTTATTTATTTCCGCTGGCCTGTTTTAGAAGCTGCGGACTCAGCAGTGTTTCGCCCGCGCTTGGGAAGCGGCAGCTCAGCTCTTTTCTCTGAAGATCCGAACGTCGCATCCTGCGCGTCCCACGGACCCGGCCCCGCTCTGCCGGCTTCTCTTCCACGGCCGCTTGCGCAGGATGGAAGCTGAAGTGCCCGCAGTTGGGTGTAAATTCCTTTCCTAATGTTTTCAGAGCTACCTTCGAAAGGTTTGTACGGCAGACACAAAGACTGGTCCTGGTAGGTTGTTCCCGATGTGTCCAAGCACCAGGGAAAGCGGGCAGCGGGGACAGGCTCAGCCCCGAGGGGCAGCTCGAGGCCACCAGTGCTTAGAGGCTCGGGTCGAAACCTCCGTGCTCGTATAACTCATTAGTGCTACTCCGATCTTTAATTAATTATGGGAGCAGGCACTGCCTGCTTCTCCTGCCACGGCTAGTAAAATGATGCTTCCCCTCCTTTCCATCGCCCGAAACCACAATCCCTTTTCCCATTTTGAAAGCTGTGGCTGCAGCAGAGCAATGCTGCAGGCGGCGCAGGATGGAGGTCGTCCCACCAGCGCTGCAGCCAAGGGTCCTTGGGCACGGTTATCTCAAGGAATGGGATGACCTCACAGCTTAAATATACGTGACGTAGAGTTACAGCCGGCAGAGTTGCCCCTTTTCCATTTGGGATTGTTCTCGGCGTGTCAACCACATCCCAGGAGTGGCAGCCAAGGGCAACTGGGTGGTTTTGCAGCCCCGGGCCAAGCTGCTGGCACGGCCCCGGCCCCGTCCGCCAAGGACGGAGTGAGCCGGTGCCGTAGAACAGCCTGGAGCCGAGCCCGGGTGAACCCCCCGCTCCCCAGCAGTGCGGCGGGGAAATCGGCGAGCGGGAGAACACCTAAAAGCAATGGGGGTGCGCGAGCGAGGTGCGAGGGCTCCCCTCGCCTGGCAGAATAAAGGAGGCGGTGGAGTCTGGCGGCACCTTCGCAGCTTGGCCAGCCCTCATTAGCGCCCTTCAGCAACGCCACGCTCGCTCAAACCGCGGCACCGGCCCTTTGCTGGAGATTGCACCCGTGCCTCATACGCGATTTTACACAAACAAGGGCACTAAACGGCCCCCCGGTTCCACGTAATGTCTTCTTTAATGGAAGGGCCTGGATTAAGAGCAGATATATACGCCTCTAAGAATTTTCTAAGTGATATTGAAAACCTATTGTAAAGTAGGATTTCTTCTTGCAAGATTATTTTAATGAGGTTCCAGTTTATTTTCTGGCTATATTTTACTTATTTTATCCTCCAGAGGGGCTTTTCAGAGGCAGCATCTCATTTTCAATGCAACTATTCTTAACGTTAGGGAAAACTACCTTTCTGAAATGCATGAAGGGAAAAAAAAAAAAAAAAAAAGGAAGCAGAGGAAGATGTACGAGATAAGAATAAACCTGAAAAGCTTTGAGGTGCTTTATGGCTTTTCTTGAAAGAATAACAGTTCATGTATTTTTGTTATGGTGTGGTTTAATGATGCTTGCAGAAAAAAGATAAGGTGGAAATGGAAATATAAAATTAAACCAGCAAAGTGAATGTGATTATTTTAGTTACTAGTATTACCTGGGGAAACCGCTCTCGGCTTTTTTTATCTAGACTAAATATTTGCTTTTCTGAAAGGGAAGGCCCACTGCATCTCCCGGTGCAGGGTAGGAAGTGAAATTTTCCTGTGGTCCGGCCACTGCAGGAGGATGGAGGCGTCTCTGCGGGAGCCCCATCGCCAGCTGCGCCCACGGCGGCTGCGTCACCGCGCCGGGCGGGTTGTCCTGGGCTGCCTGGCATGGGACTGGTTTTGCCAGGGTTGTACTGGGAAATGACCCCGAGAGGGGGGACTCCAAAACCACAATACTGATCAAGAGCTCATGCCTTTCCCGGGCAGCTCTGCAGATTCCGAATCCGAGCCGTTGCGGGACGGTGCCGGCCCTGCAGTTGGATGGCGACTCGACGGGATCAGCCGAATCTCCCGCCAGCCCGGGCGCGGCAGGCGAGACCCCGGCCGAGCGCGGCGCCGAGCATCCCGCTGCGGCCAGCGTCGGGGGAGCCCAGCCGCGGGGCTGCGCGAGGTAAACTCGCCGGTGAATTAAGCCTGACATGTGGCCTTGAGCTTCGCTGGGTAGTTAATTTTTCAATTTCTTCCATGGATCTGGAATAGCAAAGAGTTTGCTTATAATTCAAGTACTTGAAGATTTATACTTTAATTCAAATAGCTGAAAAAAAGCAGTTTCTGTGTAGGTTTCTTCACTATCAGAATCTAAAACAGATTATTATGTAAATTTTTTCGATCCTAAATTCATTATAATGTTCAATTTCAGGAAATGCTCTTGACCATCTGCTGCTGCTCCAAGAAATGAGTCTTGGAGGTTGTTTACTACCAGAAATATTGTAGGTATTTGGGGTAGATCGCAGCGAGTGGAGCGGCAGTGCACTGATTTCAGAGTCTGGTTATATAAACCCCTCACGCTGATGCCACGAGCTGAGCCGGGAGGTGCATCTGCAACAGCGGCGGCTTCTGCCCTGCCAACTTCCCTGCCAGCTTCCCAGCTCATCCCGGCACCAGTGCCACCCCCCGTTCCCCATCCACGAACAGAGGGTACTGGTCCCTCTGTCTCACAGGGAGGCAGTATGGATTAATTCCCGGTCTTAATAAAAGTGGTTCGCGATCCCTGGGATGGAAAGTCCTGTGAAATTATTACTGTCACCTCCAAACCTGCCCAGAGAAGCCAGGTGCCGATCCGTAGGAGCTTTCCCTCTTGACGATTAGAGCAAGAGGGGACGAAGCCCTTGTCACCCGCACGCGTGCAGGACTGGGAGCCCAGCGGTACCACCGAGCCGTGGGGATGTACAATCTACATTTTCCAGTGTATTTTACTACCAAAGCTTGTAGTCATTTGTGGGGTCAGGTGCGACGGAGGCAGCCCGAGAGCAGCGATACGGATGTGCCGCATCTCGAGGCACCGCTCCACCCCGGCTCCCGTCACTCGCTTGCCCTGCCTTTGCAAGAAGCTAAAAGATGCTGCTGCCCCTCCTCTTGCACCTACAAGTCTGGGTGTGGTAGGTATTAAATATGGTGATTTTCTGGGTTTTTTTTTTTTCCTTCCACTGCAGCCTTGCTCAACAAGTGCAGCACCCGCGGGGCCGGGGGCTGTGCCTATCGATCGGGGCCGGGGCCGTGCCCGCCCTTCCCGGCGACTGCGCCGAGTATTGACGGATGGAGGCCACGAGCGGGGATGAGGCTGGGAAGCAACGGCTGCTGGCGGGGAGCAGTTGGGGGCCGCGGCAGGGGCGTCCCCAGGGCTCGCGCTGGGCCGGCAACCAAGCATCACCCGAGCGCCCTCCCGGCACGGAGCCCACGGTCGGGCTGGGGACGGTGCTGCATGGAGAGTATTTGTTAGTAGTGAATTCCGCCCAGTAGTTGGAAAGGTGAACTGGCAATGTGGTGGAACAGACCTCAGAAAGGCGCTCGTGTCCGTCTGGATGCACGGCGTGGGAGCGCCGGCGGGCAGGGGACGCCAGCGAGTGACCGTAGGACGCGTGGGGTGTAGGCCCCGCGGTCTCCGTAGGGGCGTAGGCGAAGGGCTTGCGGTAACGTCAGAGCGTTCCCCGAGGCCGGTTTTTTGGCAAACCCTGTTTCCCTACAAGACTCCTCTGTGCGTGGAAGATGGGTTATACTGGTGCGGGTCTGCAGGACAGCAGCTCTGGGATAACTGTCAGAGTGTAGAGCGCGATGGAGAGGTTTTTTTTTAGTTCCTGTTGTTCTTCACTCGTGTACAAACTGTGAAAGCAGCGTGTTCCTATCTGGAGCCCTTCCCAGGCTTCAGTACTCAAACCCCGGCCGTCGTTAATCGCCTTACTTCCCTCCTTCAGGGAAATTTTACCTCTTGTCCTCTGCCACCGCGTGGATCTTTAAGCCAGTAATAACGTGAGGCAGAGGGAAATAAACAACGGCCTTGTCCTGCCCCTTCCGCTGCCAAAAGCTGCGAAACAATTAAAGAATTACAGAGGTAGAAATTTGCGGTCAGGTCATTTTGAGGGGTGCGTTTCTCGCAGGGAGCAAGGGGAGGTGTAGGCACCGTGTGCGCTCGCCCTTCTCCCCCTGCCCCCTCCCAGCCCCCGGCAGCTCCCAGCTTTGCGGGGTCGGCTGTCGGGACGGGGACCCCGCGGCGTTGGGACGCCTCCATCCGCCCCGTAACTGCCCGGGGGGCCGACGGTCGTTCCACAGGCTCGCACCCCTCCGACACCCTAATCCTGTGGGTGGCACCCGCGGAGGGGATGTGAGGTGTAAGGTGGCTTACTGGGGTGCGAGTTTGGGGAGGGGCGGGGGAGCGGGACGGCGGTGGCCTTTGTCCGCCTGTGCCACGCAGATGTGAGCAAACCCGAGTTCGATTCCCCAGACCGCCTGGGGAACATTGCTAACTAATTATAGAAAACAGAAGATGCGCTCCCCTCCTCTTGCATTTTTTGATAAACATTGTCTCCTCTCAACAGCTGAGTATTTAATTAGTGTTGATTGCCGTTCGCGTGTTCAATAACCGCTCATCAGGAGGGGGGGTGTCCGCCGGGGCGGCGTGGCCTGGAGCACGGAGGCGCGGAGGGTGCTCGTAATTAAGGATGCAATTTATTTGAGCAAGTCATGTGCACAGCGCCCTGTCTTTTAGGTTAATTTTCAAGGTTAAAGGGTAAAAAATAAAAAAAAAAGCTCACAGCTTTGGAGAATGAGGAAAACGCCGTCTGGAGTTGGGCTCTCCAGCTGCGGAAAGGTTCCTTAGGAAGCAGGTTTCATAAAGAAGAAAAAGCAGCAGCTTTTTGTCGCTGCTGCGAGGCGTGGGGAGGGCTGAGGTTCGGCGTCAGCCCGGGTGTGCGGGACGCGCGTTTTCCGCCCCGTGTTTCGCTAAGGAATGGCGCTGTGCGCTAAAACCAGCCGTGGTTTTTTGGGGACGTACAGGGCGAGTTGGCGCAAGCCGTCTCGCTTCTCTTTTCCCGGTGACTGCGCACCCACGTCGGGCTTCCACCGCAGTCCGGAGCAGGACGGCAAAGGTTTGGGGGATGTAGGAGCATACCTGCCAGCGGGGACACGGGGGTCCCCCACGCAGTTTTTGGGACATCGCTGTCGGTGTGTGCCCCTCCGGAAAGGGCAGGACCTGCCTGGGTCCCCACGCTGCCGGGTGGGCTTTACCCCGGGGCAGTGGGCAGGCGCCCGGCGCAGCCCCGCTCCCTTCACGTCCCTTTTCCCACTGACGGGACAGGTTTGTGCGCTGGCGGAGGGAGCAGCAGCTAAAAGAGTAAATAAGCAAATGCCCATCTCCTCCCCGCGTGGTTTCCCCTTTATTTATTTGTGTGTTTATTTTGCCGTGCCTCCTGACAGCGGTGATGGAGCTGTCATGCTTTGGTGGCCACCGGCTCGTGATCCGGCACCTGTTCTCCGCGCTTTAATCTCTCCGCTCGGCTCGTACGGAGTCTGTACATAACCCCCAGCCAAACACAACGTGGAGAAAAATCAAATCTCATTACATGCCATTGATTTCCTTCCAAATTTGCTTCTAATACACTTTTTGACTACTCCTCGATTTTTTTTTTTTTTTTTTTTTTTCCCACTTTTCCTTTCTCCTCGCCTTTCCCCGTCCGCTCGCGCAGCAGCAGCCTCCTCCCAGGGAAGCGAGCGGCTGCCGTCCCCGCGCTGGATGCGGAGCGGTTAGGAAATGCCTGTCCGGGAGTGGGTTTTTTTGCTCTTAACGTGCGGTAGGGACGATCCGTGCGATGAGCCTCTTCCCGAGGGACAGGTAGGACCATACGGCTTCCTTCATTGCTTTTCCCCTTCCCCTCCTCTTCCTCCTTTGCCCGCCTGACCTTCGTTTCGATGCCAGCGTGGCTGTGGAGAGCGTGGCCGGCCACCAGCATCTCCTCCAGCTCGCCCGGTGCTCAGGGGATGGCAGCGGGCGCCCCGTGGGCCGTCAATGGGGTGGGTGGTGGGGGGCGTGTGCTGGTCCCAGCCTCCGCCACCGATCAGCGTGAGCAGGGGGTTGGCTGCGGAGCGGCTCCCGCGTGGCTGTTGGGTATGGCAGCGTCACCCGTGGAGACCCCAGCGAGCGCCAGGCCCTGTGGGACGTGGGGGCTGGCACCTCGGTGGTGCGGGGCAGCCCCCCCATCCTGGCTCGTCCCATGGCGCCCTTGCCCCCGGAGCTCCCTTGGCAGCGCCGGCGCCTTGGGCCATCGTTGGTCATGGCTGGAGAGAGGCGCCACGCTTGCACGCAGCTTTGAATCCTGCAGGGATGGCTCAGGGGGCCTTCCCAGGTCTCGCGCCCTCCGAGCCGCCGCGGGCGGAGGCACCGGGTTAGCGAACCGGGTTAGCGGCCAGACGTGACAACCTCGCGGGGTGGCTGGAGGCGCGGAGTCCCGCGGTGAGCTCTGGGCAGCAGCTGAAGGGTTAAAGGCAGCAGCGCTGGCCGGAGCTCTCTCCGTCCATCGATATAGCGAATATCCGCTCATCGGGATCCGAGCGGACAGGGTGCGGCCCGTGTAGAGCAGCAGCGCCTTGTCCGAAGGAAAAAAAAAAACATCCAAAAGAGAGAAAAACCCCAACGGCTGCCCCATCCCTTCCTTCTGTGGGGGACCCCGAGGCCACGTCCTGACCGCGGCACCGGTCCCACCTACGCACGGCCCCTGTCACCAGCGCCGGGGGACGCACACCCGAGTCGGCAGCACCCCGGGAAACACCCGCTTCCAAGAGAGCGGCCGGATTTATGGCATGGGGAGATGTATTTAGGCCAGAGACAGTTCAGTTGTGTTAATTATGAAAATCTAAAGATAATCTATATTTAATGTCAAATTTTTCTCAAATTTACTGAACAACGAGGAGAATATATGCACGTGATGACATCTAAATGAAGAACAAGGTGCAATTAAATTCCAAAATGTACAGTAGACTAATTGGGAGAGGATGACAAATATAGTTATCATCAGCAACTAATTAGGGACCTGCTTTAGCTTCCCCCGCCTGATTAATCCTGGCTCGGTGTTAATAAGTTACGCGGGCCCGGCCGTACCTCGTGAGCAGGCCGTTTGTTGCTCCGTCCGGCGCAGCAGGGAGGTTCGCAGCCTCGCGGAGGGGGGATGCCTGCGGCTAAAGCGGGATGTTCGTGTTCGGGAGGTTTGTTTTATCAGGGGGGGATCACGAGGCCGCGTTGCGGTGACGGCGACATCCCCGCCGCGGTGGCTGGGTGCGCGGAGGGACGAGGACCAGCGGCCGGGAGCGCTGGCTCGGCTCCGTTGACACATCCCTTGTCTCCCAGATTTACACTCTTATCTTTTTGCATTGAAAGGTAAGAATAATAGTAAAATGTTAATGCCGTGCTCGACGTATAATACTGTACATAAACGGATGACATGACATGGGAGACAGATAAATCACCGCCACGTTCCGACAATAATCTGCGGGAGACAGAATAACACATGAGTTCTCTGAGCGCAGGAATGCGCTCGGGAAAACAGGGTTTTACAGCCCGAACTCTCTCTGATTTTTATAGGACGTTTATTAGAGTTCAATTTTATGAAATTAGACGTATTTTAAAATATGCTGTTCCCTGCTCACAACGGGCACTCGGTGCTGAGGCCTGGAACGCTGGCGGGTAGACGACTCGCTGCCCGTTCCGATGCCAAACTTGTGAGCTAGAGCTACGCCAAAATGGGGAGGGAAATGCGGTTTTGCCTGGAAACGTCTAGGGGCACAGCCCCGGCACAGCTTTCCCTGGGGAAGCCGCAGCCCCCGAAAAGCCCTGGGTCCCCGCTGGGAAGGCGATGGGGAAACTTCCCCGGGCCGGGCTGCGCGGAGCTGGGACGGACGCGGTGCTACAACCGCCCCACGACCGTCCCGGGCTGTCGCTGTGCTGGAAAATACAAAAAGCAGTGGTGTGTGCTGGTCCTGCTTGTGAACACTGTTCCCAGGTGGAGAACGTTTGGTGGGCGCCGTGCGGCCAAGCGGCTGCGGGGACGGTGCTGCCTCCCTTCCAACAGGGCCCTTCGGCAAAATCTGCCTCCAAAGGCCGGGGGTCTCCTGCACGGTCCCCGGCGGGGCGACGCCGCTGACGGATGGAAGGCTGGGTTTTTTTTTTTCCCCAAGAAACAATCCCGAGCGGTGGCGGGAGAGCAAAGCCATTACTGTGGAGGATGAACTTGGCTCAGTCGCCATGGAAACGCTGGCCGGGACCCGGCGCCGCTCGTGTGTGCGCGAGTCCCGTTGACCTCACTTAGAATTATTACCTTTAGCCAAATAAAATAATTTGTGTTAATAAAGAGACCATTTTCTCTCGGCTTCCAAGCGAGCCTTCCCCAGAAGGCAGAGTGACTCCTTAATTACACTTCTACTGCAAGGTGATTAATGTTCAATATGTGATACTCCGTTTAAATAAGTCGCTTATTAACACCTTTAATATGTTTTAATTTTTTTTTTTCCCCTTTTTTCCAACCCCCCCCCTTCCCCCTCGCCTTGGCGGCGGGGGGGCTGCGCAGCGCTAGGTGGAGCTCCGATATTAGGCGTGGGCGCGCGCGGGAGCCTGGCACCCATGGGCGAGCCCTGGGGCCCTGCGGTCTCCCAGAAGGACAAAAGGATGGGAAATGGGAGGGGAAACCCAAGCGTCGAGGTCCAGCGGCAGCAGAAGTTGACCAAGGAGCAGGTGGGGAAACCCTCTTTGCTTTCTCCTGCTGTGGGGCGACGCGTCGTGAGCGTGCCAGGGCTCAGCGCACCGCTGGCAAAGGGCTGCAGCAGCTCTGCGGTGCTGGGTGAGGGCTGTGGGGCCAGGCTGGTCCCACCGGCACGCGGGATGCAGCCACGCCGGGTTTGGAAATTCCCATCGCGGTCCACTCGTGGTGGAACGGTCTCTCACAGCGCGGCCTTCCCATGAGAGGTGCAGAGGGAGCAGGGCTGTCCTGAGAAATGTGCTGGGGCAAAGTGCTGAGCAAATGGGGGGAAAAAACCAACAAACCCCCTTTTTTGGTCATTCTTTCATTAGTTACAGAGGGTCTGCTTTGGGGATGGGTGACAGACGCTGCTGCGGTCCCTCCGCCTGCCCAGAGCAGCGCCCGGGCTGAGGGGTGAGGAAAATGAAACCTGTGCTCACCAAGTTCTTGCCTGCGGATACTCGGAGGTGGCAAGAGTCCCAGCGGCGGCACGGTTTGCGCAGGGCCGCTCTCCCTCGGGACGGTGGCACCGTCCATGGGCACGCGGCACGGGGAACGGGCTGGGTGTCCCCGTCAGCTGGGGACAGACAGGGCCGTCCCCGCACCCCACACCCCGCCAAGCACCGCGCCAGGGCTGGGAACCTCGATGCGCGTGGTGCGAATCGCGGCCGAGCCCGGAGGAAACGCCGCAGCCGCGTTGGGCGTCACAGCGTTACAGAGCTGGCCTGGAGAGGCAGAACAGGAACACTAATTGCAGTGATTCGTCAGGCCTCTTGAAGAAATATATATATATATGTACACGAAAAATACATGCAGGTATATACAGTAGCCAGGCTTTCAGAAATGCAGGTGAATCTTTCCTTCCTTTCTTAAACCGGCTGGTTTGCGAATGCGCGGCTCCTGGTTTCCCAAGGGAAATACCTGAGCCCTGGGAAGGGGAGATGGGGATCCCGGTATCTCCAGCTCAGGCCGTTTGCTCCTCTCTGTTCAGCTCCCAAGAGAGAAGAGAGAAATTTCGAGGCACCTCCTCCCTTTTGCACGTCGTCTCAAGGATCTTTGGTTTTGCTGCTCATCGTAAGGCTGGGTGCTTGGCTGGTTCTTAAAAAAAGAAAGAAATTTCTGTTACTGTCTGCAATGGATTCTTTCTCATGATTGCAGCTGAATTTCTAAAGTTAAAAAGTCATTTTATTTTATATCAGATTGCCTTTTTTTAGAACTATTTTTATTTGTGCAGCAACAGATGTTTATAAACATATAAAAAAATAAATCCCTGCTCTCCTGTGGCCAAGTCTCACACGCAGTAACTTCCTCACACTGCAGCTGGACCGGAGCACGTCCCAGGCCAGGCACTGCACGGCGCCCACAGCCACCCCGCAGCCTCGGCGCCGCCGACGCCCAAAACACCCATTTCAGTTCCCAAAATGGACCACATCTGGCATCGTTGTAAAGTTTGGAAATAACGGTGGTGGTTTCTTCCTTTGCAGCCTCGCGTGCAGACAGAGAAGGACCCAGGGAACATCGGCAAGTGGGAATGGAAGGGAGGAGCGGGGCTGTTCAGCCAAAACATCCCCTGCGCTGGAGGGAGAGGGCGAGGCGGTGTGGCTGTGCCAGGGATGCTGCGAGGGATGCTGCGATGGATATGGTGAGGGATGCCGCGAGGGATGTCATGAAGGATGCTGCGAGGGATGCTGCGAGGGATATGGTGTCTGATGCCATGAGGGATGCCGTGAGGGATGCTGCGATGGATATGGTGAGGGATGCCATGAAGGATGCTGTGAGGGATGCTGCGAGGGATGCCATGAAGGATGCCGTGAGGGATGCTGCAATGGATACGGTGAGGGATGCCGCGAGGAATGCCATGAAGGATGCTGCGAGGGATGCCATGAAGGATGCCGTGAGGGATGCTGTGATGGATACGGTGAGGGATGCCGCGAGGAATGCCATGAAGGATGCTGCGAGGGATGCCATGAAGGATGCTGCGAGGGATGCAGCGAGGCCAGTGCTGCAGGTGCAGGTTTGCTGCTGCGGGGTTATTCCCTTGGTCCTGCACTTGTGCACGCCGGCACAGGGTGCCCCTTTCAGGCTGATGCAGATGTGCCCCCCGTCCCTGTCACTCCGGCCCCCATTTCGCCTTGCTTTTGCTTATCCGTTTATTTTGAGCAGCAGTCGCTGCTCGGCCTCGAGTCTTGTTTTGGGGGAACAGAAACCAGACAGCGGAGGGAAGCTGGAGGGAGGGCAGAGCTTTGCTGGGCAGCATCCCGCCTCCCTGGTATGTTTGTTTTATTTCATGAACGTTTCTGGGCTGTGAATCGAGGCAGGGGCATGTGAAGCAGAGGCAAACGAACGGCGGGGGATGGAGCACCTTGTTGAAGCCCCCGAAAGCGGACTGCAGGACTGCGCCACAGGCCGATACCTGCAGTGGCTGGAGGATGCTGCTGCATGCTGGAAATTTGGGATCAGGTTGGTCGTTTGGAAAAGCTGGTCCCTAACTATCACGGAGCTCAAGGATGCTGCCAATGCAAGAGCTGAGTCCTGCTCCGGGCACCGCGGCTCCCCGGGTACCTTTGCCTCCCGCATTCCGGTTGTGTGTTCCCAGAGCTTCCCGCAGGATCAGGCCCCGCGTTGCACGGCGTTGTGTTACCCTGTGATCTATGGTGCCCGTCAGCATGGCAGCCGTGACGCCGGGAGCTCCCGCACACCTTTTTAAAGAACTCCATTTACTGCTACACTGAACACAGGCTGCTCGGCAGAAAAAAAAAATGGAGACGACGGGGAACCTTTTTATTTATAGAGACAGGTGAAAAAGACAACCTCACAAGATACAGCGTTCAACGGCGGCCGGGAGCTGCCTCCCTGGGCCGGGTTCTTCCTGCTTTACAGTCCGGAGCTCCGAATTTCTGCCTGGCCCCTCCGTTCAGAGCTGGGATGGTCCCCATGGTCCCAGTGACAAAAGTGCCAATTTTGGGTCAAAAAGCCCAAAAGTGCAGCTCACATGGCGAGGGGCTAACTCCCTCTCCCCCCATTTTACCAGCTTTCTGCTGGAAACAGGGTTAATTATTGCTCTTACACGGAGAAATAATCAAGGGAACACGTTAAGGAACTGCCCGGGCTGCTGCTGGGGGGAGCGTGCTGAGATCCACTGCAGAGTTAAATAAAATTGCAAGGAAACAAACGATTTCTAAATGAGCTTGTCCCTTAATTGGTGAGGGGGAGCCTGGGCGGCAGCGCTCAGGTGCTCCCGGTTACCGGTCCGGACGAGCTCCTCCTGGGAGCCTGGCCCGGCCAGGTTTGGGTAAGGATCCCCGGAGATGATAAATGCAGATTGTCTCCTCCTGTCCTTCCCTTCCCTGCCCTCAGCTCTGAGCCTTCCGAAGGGAACGAGAGGTTGGTTGTTGTCTTTGCAGAGGTAGGACCGGATCCCCTCGCTGCTGGTTTTGGCTTAAGATTTCTCCTTTTATTTTTCTTGGTGTTTTACCGGGGACGTGAGGGGTACCCCTGCGATCCCAGCTCTGGCTGCTCCCCTTTGTCTGCCCTGAATCCCTTCAGTTTACTAACGAGGTGCTGAGAATTGGGGGAAAATAAAAAAGTTGGTGTCATTTCTTAAAATTAGCAGCAGCCTCCTTTGGTTAAGGCTGGAGGGGAGCAGTGGCTCATTAAATGATGCCAAAAATTCTATTAACAGAACAATGCCTTTGTAACAGAAGTAACACTTTTGGTTTTCCTGGTTCTTTATTTTTGCTGGGGCGGGGGATGTTTGCTGGTCTGGTTTTAGTTTCTTGTCTCCTGCGAGGAGTTTGGAAAAGGAACTTTGCTTGGGCTCAGTCTGGGAAAACACTGAGGCTCTGGCAGAGGAGGAGCTGCTCAGGTGGTATAAACGCTGAGAGCTCCGCCGAGTTCAGTGCTAAATTAGAGATTTTGCTAATTGTGTGTCCTGTTAGCCAGCTCTCTGGCAGAAAGGCATCACCCACCCCACCCCTCCCCTGCCCCTCAGCGCCAGGTATTCAGGAGTTCGTTAGTGCGGAGGGCTGAGCTGTACATCACCCAGCTTTTCTCAATAGTCATCTATTTCAGGACTAATTCCCATGGAAAATGAGCTTTTATTGCGTTAAATAAAACTTCAGGTAATTCTGAGAATAATATTTCTCTAATGTCCAAGACCCAGGGAAGGTCTCCAGCTAAGCCGCTGCAGTTTAATCGCCGCGGGCCTACAGACGAGGCGGCAGTGGTGTGCGCGGGTTTTTCCCTTTCTCTCTCATTTTTATTTTCCAGCTTTGCACCTTCAGTATCATTTTTGCTTGCAGCTGGGTATTTGGCTCTGCAATTTCTTTCTGACCTAACGGCACCTGCTTTTACCGGGTGTTTAAGCCGAACAAGGCGAGCAGCAAATAAAGCGAAGTTCATCTTCGCCGCGTGACGGCAACGGAAGAGGAGATGGGCTGTGGCAGCCGGCGACTGCCCCCAGCTCCGGCCCTTCAGGGACGCGTTTCTGGTTAGAGATCCAGCATGAGGAGGGGAAAAGGAATGGGAAGCCCTGGCATTTGCGTTTTTATTGTGGGACCATCCCCTGTCAGTGGGGTTGGTGTGCTGCAGTGGCGTCCCTGGGCTGCTGGCGCTGGTGGAAGCCGTGTTGCGAGCAGAAAGGCAAGGGTTAATCAGGCCAGCGCACCCTTCCAAAAGTAGAGAACAAAGTTTAGGGGCGCTAAGCTGGGACATGCAGGAAACTGCATATTGTGAGCAAACGAATCTTGGCGGGGGGACCCCATCCTGTGCCACCACCACAAGATCATCAGGGACCCCAGTTTGGGGAGAAAGCTCTCGCTTGGGGACACTGCTGGCCCTCCTGTGCCCCAGGTGAGATGCCAGCCTGCGTCCCCAAAACCCCTGTGCCACCAGCAAACCCACCCCATCCCCAAAACCCCTGTGCCACCAGCAAACCCACCCCGTCCGCAAAACCCCTGTGCCACCAGCAAACCCACCCCATCCCCAAAACCCCTGTGCCACCAGCAAACCCACCCCGTCCGCAAAACCCCTGTGCCACCAGCAAACCCACCCCATCCCCAAAACCCCTGTGCCACCAGCAAACCCACCCCATCCCCAAAACCCACCTCTCCTCCATGGTGATGGGTGGCACCTCCCCGACGCCTTAAAAGACTCCTTCAAACCTTCACAGCGGCCAGTAATGAACCAGCAAAGGTTTATTGCCTATAAAGGATAAAATTAATGTAAGTGAGCCTCATAAATGCTCCTGATCTGTGCTGGGCCTCTGTTCCCGGCGCGTCTGGCAGCCTCGGGCGGCTCTTGGGTCTCGGTGCGGCGAGTCGATGGGCGCGTGCCAGCGCTGGTTTGGGTGGCATCTTCCGAGGGAGCAGGGATGCACCCGTGGTCTCCTCCCAGGAGAGGAGGAGTGCATCCCAGGGCAAGGCAGAGGCAGGAATTGCGTTTTGCTGCGAAAGGCCTCCTTGCTAGGATACGGCCTTCGGTAAATACGTTTTTCTAATAGTTGCAGGATCACAACGAGGGGTTTTGCCACCGTCACTCCGCATTGCGCTCCTGTTCCACCCAGCTCGCTCGTGGCCTGCGCTAAACTCCCCATCAGGTGAATAACTCTTAGAGAGGTGGAAATAATTTTTTTTTCCTCTCTCTAGTGCTGTAGCCAAATCCGAAATGAGAAATTCAGCAAAAAAACCCACAGAAGACAAATACACAGAGGCACGTACCTCTGACTTCCAGTCTGCAGCGTGTTTTTATGGCGGCTACTTATTTTCAGTAGATTGATGAGGCTTAAAGGGGGAGTTAAACTTTTAGCCAATATATAGGTGGAATAATATTAAATTCCCCCATTAAAGATCATCATTAACCTGTTGGGTTTTTATTGGGCTAACTGTAAACACTGCAAGCTGGGGATGGGGTGTTTAATTATTTCAGTGAATATTCATAACGTACAGCGCCGTTAGGGTAAATAAAGAGAAGAAATTGTTTCACAGCGATCGGGAGCTCGATGAGCAAAGCCTCGTCTTTAAATTGCGTGAGGAAAATGAAACACGCCTGCGCTGCAGGCCCTCGGCCCGGCAGGATCCGTATGTAGTTAAGAACGGATACATACGGCGTGCGTGTGCTGTCTGTGTGTATGGAAGGTGTAATTCACCTCTGGCTGAGCAACTTATTACAGACTCGTGCGTTGTAAATGTTCGGTACCTTCGGGATAACTTTGGTCTTAAATAGCAGGAGTATTTGGAGTCTGATGTTGCGGCACCGCGACTCGCGACGCAGGCAGCGTCACCAAATTCCGTAAAACCACCCAATTTGGGGGTTTGGCTGAAGGAGCGCCCGGAGACCCTCCTTTCCCCCTGTTCCCCAAACTCCCTTTCCGCAGCATCCTCACTTGGCGTAGTAACTCCAAAGGTCTTTCGTGCACTCGCTGGATATTTAGGGAGTTGGTTAAATGAGACATCGCACAGGGGCGGAGCGGAGATCTGCGCGGCTGCTCGCTGTACCGGTACTGAATTCCTTTGTCCCACGTTACACACGGGCGTGCGGACGTTGAACCGGTCCGGGAAGGGAGATGTTACAAAGCCCGCGACACAGGCAACAGGATCGGGTGCCGTAAAGGGATGTGTGACTCGGGAATTAAGAGACTTGGTAACTTGGAGAATGATGGCTTAAAATGACTTTATTTTACGGCTAGTTTCTGCCATCTGAGTGATGTTGCATGTATCGGTTGTATTTATAACTTAATAGCTTTTCTCAATTTTATTATACTTTTTATGATACTTGTGGCTTTATAGTACTTCATAATTTTTCCCAGATTCATTAAATCCAGCTGAGGGTGGAGCTAATGGCAGAGCAGGTAGCGCGTTCCCAGTGCCACAGAGCGATCTGTAACCCTGCCGCGAGGCGCGGGAGGAGGCTTCAGGCCTTGACCAAGCTGATGTCGCGTGGGGTGAACCTGGGGACGAGGGGAAGGAGGGAGCGGGCGGTGATGGCCGGCACCCAACTGCTGCTGGCTGGAGATCACCCGCGGCAGGGCTGGGAGCCGCTGCTGGCTCGCGGTTATTCCGTGGCGGAGTTGTGCCAGGCAGGCAAGGAGGCAGTGGGACCGTGTTTCTTGTGCTCCTCAGCGGCGTCGTTTCACAGGTACCTCCTGTCCACGGTGGGGGTTAGGGCGATTTTTCTCTTCTGAACCAGTTAAACCAGTTGTTCCCTCCTGTAACCATGGGACAGGGAAATCTTACGTTTAAAACAAAAGCATCTTTTGGCAGTGCGGGCTTTGGTATTGACCAAATTCTGTAGAATTTCTCTGATTTCTGCGTTAACTTTCAACTCTGCCATGCTCCGCTTATTGTAGCCTCTCTGGTTGGGGAGGTGCCACGTACCAAAGGCAAAGGTTTCTGTGTTTTGAGGACGTTAAACGGTTTGGGTGTTGAATCCTCGGCTGGCTGACGCCAGCCCTTCCCGGCACACGATGGCATCTCGCTGTGGTCACGGGGACAGAGGAAACGCCTCCGCAGCTTGTTGGCTTTGGCGCTTCCTTCCGTGCTGGAAACTTGCCCAAAATGATGCTAAATTTAGGAAAAGTTGGGTGTGACTGAAAGCGGGTGAAGTGGCACAGAGAGCTGTGTCAGAGCAGCCCGGGCCGGCCACGTTTTCACACAGATGTGATGAGAGTAAGGAGAAAGCTCTGGCCGCCTGTCGCCAGCCAGACCCTGGGTGCAGGGGACCCGTGATAACGGCTCGACGGCTGCTCTGGATGTTTGCAGCTCTCCTGCAACGGGTTTTTCAGCCCTAAAATTGCAATTTCTGGGACAGAAATAGCAACATTTTCTCATTCTGGGTTTTTTTTCTACTTCTTTTTTAAAAACCAAGGACAACCAACCTCAGGAGCCCTTTAACATCACAATTTTTAAACAAAAAAATGGTATTTTTGTTAGGACTGAAATAGAGGGCAAGTTGCAGAAAAGCCACGGGCCCCCGAGGGCAAGTGCCCCGAATTCCTGGTGCCTGTGGAGCCTGGGCCGTAGTTGTTTCTGAAATAGCCCTCACCCAGGGGAGAGGCTTCTTCAGAGGCAAATCGGGTCGCTTTGACGCATTCCCTGAGGAGTGGGAGATGTTGGGATTATTGCTTTTGTATAGTTGAAAACAATTTAATTCCGAATCCCACTTTCTGGAAAAATGGGCAAAGACAGAGCTGACCTCCCCAAGGAGGTGTGCGTCCCCGCCGGCGGCTGCTGGCGCTTTGGGAGGGGGACGCCGGACCCCTCACCTTGCCTCCCTCTCCCAGTTTCCGATCCCAAGAGATAACGCGCTACCCAACTCGGCGGCAGCCTTCATTACAAGCTGTTGGTCCGTGGGACTGCAATGCATTTATAATTTTTATTGTTATATCTTTTAATTTTATTTTGCTTTCCTTGCTGTCTTGGAGAAGAGAAGATAGGAGCCCATATTTATTACAGAGCAAACGATCTACCTCTGCGAATGTATGTATCAGTTAATTTAATCTCGCCAGTTTTATTTAAACTGTTTTTCCTTCCTTTCTTTACTTCCCTCCTCCCATCTCCCCCCTCTTCCTCCTCCTCTTGGTGCAAGGTGATCAGTTTGTTTAAAAAAAAAAAAAAAAGCTAGGAAGTAAAACTATCCCGTGCCTTTTATAATCTGTGGTGAAAAGGCTTTTTTTTGGTTGCTACGGAATTGCGCTGCCTTTCACCGCTTACGCCTGTGTGCCTCCCGCGGCCCCCGTCTGATTGACATTTACAAATTACCAAGCTGAGAGTGTTCAATCTTTGACCCGTGTGTTTCTATTCAGCAATGAGTGAGATTTGCAAGCATTTTGTCATATAATTACTGCAAATCCCTTGAAAATTTCCACAACAACGCCTAGATGAATGGTAATTTGTGCAGACAGCCGCTGATGCCTTTACAATACACTAAGATGCAAAACAGTCTAATTTTTTTTTTTTTTTTAACCTTAGATTTCTGGGGGGAGAAAATATTCTGCGTGTGAGTGTGCTGTAAAATATTTGGATTGTTAGATTTATTTGCTTACACAGCCTATATTTGTGCTGATTTTATTGTATTGACTGTATGCATTTTTTTCCCTCCCATTCTACAGTTTTATTGTGCGTTGGTCATACGCATACATCACCCGCATTGTTCTGCGGGAAATTTATTCCACCTTTCAGCGTGCTCTTGATAGGACTTATTGCATTACTAGTTAAGTGCTGAGATTTGCTACTACAAAGATTTGAAACAGTCCCTTGTAATGTTTATTTGCCAGCCATGGCTGAGATCATACGTTTTCATAACACTTGGAGCACATCTGCGTTTCAGCAGCTGGTGGGATTGGTCTGCTCGGGGTTGGGTCTTGCGGGGTGGACTGGGTACCTCTCCAAACTGGGGAGCGAAGGGGAGAGCACTGATGACCCAGGAGGAGGTGGATGTCCAACACCTGTTGAAATAATCATTTATATTTATTCATCGCTTAATTTTTATGGATCAGTACGATTGCACACGCCTCCACGTACACCTACACATGTTGTGCACACCCACCCAGCCAGCGACGTGTCACAAATCGTGGGAAAACTGCGCGAAGTGTCACGCTCCCCGGAGCCGTGACATCCCCGCCCGCGGGATGCAGCGCTTCCCCGGGGAAGAGCCGGCGGGCGACGCCGGGGCCGCCGCTGGGCGCAGGGCTGGCACCCGCGAGCTGCTGCCCCGCAAACGCCGCGCCGCAGGGTGCCGGTGAGGGGTGCTGAGGAGCCCGCGCTGGTGAGAAGGCGCCAGAGTTGTGTCTGACCCGGTGAGAAGGGTTTAGACCTTGGCCGTGCCGATTCTGGGTTTGTCATCTCTATTTTAAAATAAGCTATTTTTGCCAATGATGTTTTGACGGAGTTTAGTAAGTATTTGCCTTTAAGCAACACTTTCAATTAATGCAGATCACCTTTTCAGAATTTCCCTACACTGATGCAGTATATATTTATATTTTAAAATACACATATACGCACACGCGTGCTCCTGGTGCCACGGCACTGGGAGCCTTTGCAGGCTTCAGCTCTTACAGGGAGTTTTCTGTCTTCTAACGCTGCCTGGGTTTCTGGCCCAGCTGGCACTGGGCAAGGGCAGACACCTCTGCTTTTTGTGATTTATTTAACGCTGGGGTCGTTGCGCCTGTTGCTGGTGGCAGTTTTTTTGGAGGGTACAAAACCAGAGGTCTTTGCTGGGAAGGTGAGCGGGGCTGATGGGGCTGCACCTGGCCAGGTCCTCGGGTGGGTCTGGAGAACCATCGCTGGAGGAGGAGGTTTCCAAAACACGCGGCTGCATGCAGGACCCTCCCTGGGGAGGAGGACACGGGGCGAGGCTGGTTCGGGCGCTGGTGGTGGCAGCGCTGGGGAGCTCGTCCTCCCCCAGCCAGCGCTCATGGTGAGCGTGTTGATACCTGTGATGAAAAACCCCTTCCCAGTCCCACGCGTTATTATTTATTATCACTGTAGTGTTCTCGCCGAGTCAGCCTTGACTGCACTGCAGTATTTTCCCTTCGCTGAGGAATTTCCTCTCTTGTCTTTGCCGGTGATTAGCCCGAACCACAGCAGTAAACCACAGATTTCAAGCTCTGGGATCCGTGAGCGCGCGGCTGCTTGTGCAAAGCCAGTTTGCACGTGCAGCTGCCGGGTCTGGAGGTATCTTCTTCACCTACTTTTAAATATTGTGTCCCAGTGAACCGTGAGCAGGCTGACCCTCAGCTTCCGGGAAGCCAGCAACTGGGGAAAAAGGGTGAGCTGGGAAGAGACCGGTGTGCTATAGCTCACAAAGTATTGTCTGTCTCGAGCCGCTTTGTGAGAGCGTGGTGAGCGACGTGCGCCGGGTCACCGTGACAGATCGGAGGAAGAGTTCAGTGGCTGCGGCGTCTGAACAAACCGCTCTTGTCATTAGGTTGGAAATGTAATCTCTGCAGAAGAAGAGGCTATGGTAGACTTAGCAAGATCTGTTCGTGTTATGGGAATTTAATGCACCTGGTAGAAACTAACTGCAGGTCATCAGTTTTTATTGGCATAGTGCAGACATGCAGCGTGATGAACCGATCTGGCAAAACATTAACAAAGATAAAAAAAAAAAAATCCTAGATCGGGTTTTGTAGTGGGTATCATTGAAATCAGAGCAAATACGACTCTTCAGCCACCTGTCTGTTCATCCTCTGTAATTTCTGCCGCTGTGCTGCTGGTGTAGATGGTCTTTTATACAGAGTTTGCAGATAAATTTTTGTCTGACACATATCTAGAACTTATACAGTCACCTGCTAATTTAAACCAATTTGCCCTAGGTGATGGGTGAATACACTTGAAAATTAAATGGGTCTGATTTAAGCATCCCTTCTCTGAAGCCAAAGATTATATAATTAAATTAAAAGAAAATGTGTTTTATAATAAACTGTATTTCCTCTTGGCAAAATCCAATTTTGAAACAAGATGGTAATATCATATCTAAAAATGTTTTCCCATGGGTATTACCAGTCTATTTCATTTAATTGTTTTCACCCATCATATTACGAGCTTTCAAAGTAGCGAAATGAGTGCGGTTCTTACAAAGAACAAGGGAGGAAACGGCAGGGAGCGGGGAGGCTGGCTCCTTTCCCGGGAGGACCTCCTGGAAGACCAAGGGTGGACACCTCCCCGCCTGCCCCAGGCTTTCGGCTCCGCACCCGGGGTGGTGGCAGGTGCAGACGGGCCGTTGGCTCAGGTGGGAGCCCTGAGGCTCTTTGGACAAACCTGGGTTTCGGGGACTTGCTGGCTCTCGGTGTCTCAGGTTTTCCTTCTCCAGTGAATGTCTGGTGGAGGAAGAAACTCAATGAGCCGTACCGTAAAGATTTTGCACGTAAGCAGAAAACATTTAATGCTTTGGGTCCGAGCTGCTGGAAGCACTCCTTCCTCAGCGTGGCCGTTCGCGTGGATGTGTAGGGGTTTGGTCATGCCAGGGGTTTCCCTGGGTGTTCCCCAGCGCACGGATGAGCAGGATCGGGCCCTCAGGGTGAGAGGGACCTGTTGTAGGACTGGCAGCTCTTTGGGGTGGGACCCCCGTGGGAACCACGGCCATCCTGCCCTCCCACCAACGCCTCAAACCCTGGTGAGGGGGAACACCACATGAACGTTGGGTGCGCTTCAAGCGAAATACGAGCCAATTCCACCCTTAATTAATATGCTCATTTTCTTCCACATACATTTATCTGCTTATCTATTGTTCCAGCGCGCTGACGGCCCTGCAAAGGGGGATCAGTATCACTTTCAGTCTTGCGCATCTAACTGACGTGGCTGAGGATAATTTGAAGCCAAGGTGACAGCAGCGTCAGTGCTTCTGATTTTGCGCTTCCAATTTCGCAAACTTTTTGGCAAAATGCTCCAACAAAACAGTAAGAAAACCTCGAGGTGCCCAAGCAATCTTTGCTGCCCTGCTGCCCACGAACCCTGTCGTCGCTGCCGACTTTGTTCTGTGGAGGGGTTGGGAGATGCCGAGAGATGGGGCCAGAGAGCAGCGTCTCAGTGTCTCCGCTCCTCGCGGGTCCCCGCTGGACCCATTTGTTTCCTAGATGGGAATGGGCCTATTTATTACAACCAGCGATACGTTAATCACAGGCAGAAGAGTCAGAAACGGGCCCGGTGATGATAAGCAAAAGTGACTCTGTGTGAGAGCTTGGCACGAATCCTGCCTGCCTCTCGTCATGAACACAAACCCCCTTTCGCTGCGAGAACGCTCACAGGTGTCCTCACCTCCCTCATCCCACGTCTCTTCCTTTTTTTTTTTCCTTTAGAAAACCCTGATTCTGCTTTTTAGTCTTTTTTTAGAGGGGTGTATGGCAGCATGGGGTGTTTCTTGTGGAGGTGCAAACTGAGGTGCCCCGTGGTGGGCAGGTTTGGTAGCTGTTGAGGGGTTTCCTTGGTGGCTTTGAACATCACCCGCTGTTGGCAGGACTGCAGCATACCACCACCCTTTCCTTCTGCAGCTTCCCCCATTGAACAAATTGGCTTTTTGATGCCAGGGGTTACGTGGGGCCCCCCCCGAAGCTCGGGGACACTCGGCAATGATGTCCTGGGTGCCCACCGGCATCTGGAGCCCCTGGAATGAAAGCCCAGTTCAGGAGCAGGGAGGGAGCTGTGCAGAGCAGCGTGGGGCTTCTCGGGGTCTGCGGCACTGGGCGGCCTCATTAAATCCTTCAGAGCCTTTATCAGGGACAAACCCGTCGACTTTCTGGGAAAACGTTGATTAAAGCAACAGCGAGCAGGAGTGGAAAGGCTAATATTATCAGTTTTAGCTCGCTGGGGTGGTGTTTGCCTGAGGTAAAACAATCTTGCGGCGGAGAGCAGTGATAAGTGATGCTGCGCCCCAGCCAGCCGGGCTGTACGAGGACGTGGCGCGGGGACCTGGGGGCGTCGGGCTGCCGAGGGAGACGGACGGGGTACTTAGACGGGAAGGGTTTTCTGCAGGCGTTCGACTGCTGTCAGCCATTTTAGGTTTCTGAATCCTATTTCCCTGGTGCTTCCGAGAGAAGCTTTTGGGGGAGTCCCCAGCTAAAACTCAAATTTGCATTTAAATGGAGATTTTTTTTTTTTTTTTAATGAGCAGGATGCATGGGAGACTAAGACTATTAGGTTTCCTTGTGGGAGAGTGCAGAATTCTCTCACCTTTTACATCCCACCCCCTCCCCAGCCCCTTTAATGCACACTTTAAATCAGACATTAAAAAAAGGAATAGTGCGTCTTTAAGGAGAATATAATCATAAACAAATAAGTCTCGTTGCCCTTGCAGCAGAACTAATCTTCCCTCAGCTGAGCCGCGATATAGATCAGTAACAAGAGCCACGCGCAGGGGGTTCCTTTGAAATGCATAATACCTCCTCGTATAAATTGGAGTTGGTGTGATGGAGCTGTGAGATGACATATTGTGGCATGACCCCTCTCCACTGATTGTGGGTGAACCCTGCAAAGGTAAATCTAACACGGCGCACACATCAGACAATTTCATTTTCATCACCCAGGGACAAAAACATAGCAACAGAATCTTTTCAAATGATAATCTGCATGCTGGGCGGAATATTTTCCCTCCCTGCCTGCCTTTTTTTTTTTTTTTTTTTTATGTTCAATTCATGATGTAGGTGAAAGGAATTATAAATTGCTTCCAAAGTTCATTCATTCCCTTCTTCTCATTCTTCCTTTTCTTTTCCTCCTTCTCCTTTTGTTCTCTCTCCCTCTCGCTCTTCCTCCCTTTCTGCTGCCTTTGTCTCCTTCTCTTTTGCTTTTTTATCTTTTCTCTCTTATTTTTATTTTTCTCTTCTTCCTCTTTTCTCTTTTTTTATCTTCTTTCTATCTTTTTTCCTCTTTTTAGTATTTTCTTTTTTTTTTCTCTCCCCCTCATCTTTTTTATCTTTTTTCCCCCCCCCTCTTCTCGCTCTTTTTTTTCTTTCTCCATCTAAAAGTTTGGCGCTGTGTGTGTGTGTGTGTGTGTGTGTGTAACTGATTCATTCTTCTCATCCCCTCAGGGACATTCCAGTAATAATGATTTATAGGAGTGCAAAAATCTATGCTCTTGCTGTTCCCAACTAATATCCCTCCTACCCTCCAAAAAGGGAGTTTTCTCGTAGAAGATCTCTCCGTGCGAAGCCTTCTCCACTCCCCCCTTCACCTTCCTGCGCTTTTCCGTCCAAGCATCAGGAGCAATCAGCCGGTTTGCATCACGCCGACCGGGACCGCGATACCTGTAACGCTGTAGCTCATCTAGAACTAGTTACGATTGACTGAAACGATGCTGTAGCTGTTCTTTGTTCTTCTCTCCAGCGGTTTCATGTTAGGCTCTGTTCTTTTGAGGCTAAGAGCGGTTTAGAAAAACCCCCTTTAATGTGATATCTCTAATTTACCATAAACCATTCCCCTCACAAATCAAATGGCGCACAGCTACCAGGTGGAATGCGAGTTGTCCGTCCCCGCGTACAGCTGATGGGTCGCGTAAACTCGGTGACCTGCAAAGCCCTGGTGAGGAGATGCCAGTCCTGGCACAGAGTCCTCTTGTCCGGCCATTTTTGCTGCTATTACCTTTATTAACGAATTCCTCTGTTTATTGACACGCTGGCAGCACCTTGGGCTGGCTCTCTGGGACCTCCTCTCCTCTGCGCAGTACCCGTACGGTGTTGGGGACGATGCTGTGGGAACTGTTGAGGTCTCTCACGACCCTGGGCGATAACTGCTGGCACAGGCAGAGCAGATTTGGGGGTGGCACAGGGTGGGCATTGTAGAGCAGAGGTTGCCCCTGGGTTTTATCTGCCCTTCAGCACTGTCCATCCCCCTCCGCCCTGGAGAGTGCAGGGCAGGGACCTGGGTGCTCAGTCCCCTCACAGCTACGGCACGGCTTTGGGACAGCCCTGTCAGTTGTCTGTGCCTCAGTTTCCCCGTCACTATAGTAGACCCCTGAGATATCTTCAATTTAATTTACGAAGAGCTTAGCGATCTCAGAAGCCACACGCTCTTACCCCCTCACGGAGGAGTTGTGCAGATGCGTAGAGACACCAACCCCGCTTGGAAAGGAAAAATGGATGGAGCACATAGAATTTTTTTTGGTGCACTTCACATAACTGAGTTCACAATTAAATAGCCCCACCCCAGCCGGCACCGACAGAGCACGGGGGCGCGGCGGGAAGGTTTAAATCTGCTCGCAGATTAGGGCCATCATGGGCCCGTAATCCCGTCACGGCCTCCTCGTCCCTGATGCCGAGTGACACGGCTATTGTATACGTTCGGGAGTGACACAGAGATGAGTTTGTCGGTTCCACCTAGCGTGATTGCCATTTTGTCCTCGCAGAGGAGAGGAATGAAATTGAAGGAGAAAAGGTCAGAAAGCCCTGGTCATCCTCTCCCCTTCTTCCAAATCACTTGTTCCTCTGGATGGAAACGAGAAATGACAGGTGCCCCTGCCACTTGGGATGCAGGCGGCCCGGAGCAAAACAAAAAGGAAAGCTGCTTGGAGCAGGGGTGGAGAGCGGTGGATGTGGCCTGTTAATAATGCATTTCAGAGGCGCGGGGTCCCGGTTATTGTTCGTGGCATCTGCTAACAGCAAAGTGACAGTGACAAGTTCTTTGATTAGAAAGAGGTGCCCGCCACCTCCTCCCTCCCGCCCCTGCGGAAGGGTTTGTGGAAAGCACCACCTTCTGCCTAAAATCCCCACCGAACGCTGCTGCGGGGCGGGGGGTCAGTTGGGGAAATGGCTTTCTTTTTTTTTTTTTTTTTTGGCTTCTGTTTCCACTTTAGTGCAGAAATGTCTCGGCTCAGGTCCAAGAGAATCTCAGCCTGAGAGCACTTTTTGCTGTTTTTTTTTTTTTTTCTCTTTCTTTTCCTCATTCCTCACAAATTTTTCAAAGGAGGAACCATAATGATACCATCCATCCTCCTCATGGTTTCAGTGCAAATCAGCACAGGCCTCTGCAATCCCAGGGCACGGGTTAACAACGCAAAGCAAACGCAATCAGCAGCAGCATCCCGGAGTAGCCCTTGACCCTACTTTGGGCAACCTCCGCTGCCCAGGTGGCTGGCGCTGGGATGGGGCTGGCAGCCCTGCCAGGGAGGCGGCCAGCCTCGCCGGGTCGTGTTTTCTCAGGTGTTGGTGTCACTGCTGGTTATCTGCGTTGATTGTTGGATAATTGTTTGCTCTGTCTACACATAATTTGAGAAGATTGTGCAAGATGAGTGCTGGTGTGGGCGATGGAAAATTCTGGGAAGCAAGTGGCTGCACTGCAGCTGAGGACGCTTGGGAGGTGTGGATCAAGGCAGCGTTCGTGTCCTCCTGCCTAAAAACCATCCTGCCAGCTCTTCGTGTTGCCTCCCCTGAAGTCATCCCTTGTGTAAAGAGCACCGCACTGAAGTGCTTTTCATGAGAAGTGTAACCAGTTTGGTCTGTTTCGCACTGTGAAGTGTTGTTTCTATTTTTATGCAAACATGAAAATCATCATTTGATCCTTCTAAAAAAAAAAATCTTATTGTACAACCAAGCGCTTTTATTTGGGTTTCAGGGAGAAAGCAGTGCTCCTAGCAGGCCAAGAGGGCTTCACCATCGGCAGGAACCTGCACCGGCAGCCTGAGTCCCACAGTGATGCCAATGTCAGCAGATGTCCATAGGGATGCTGTGGAGCATTACGTGCGCGTGGAAGGATGCGGCGTGTGGAGCCCCATCGTGGGTGCTGGTGGGAGAGGAAGACGTTTCATGGGCAGATGTTTCACCTGCGCCAGGGCTGCTTTGCAGGTGCCGAGCCAGTTTGCTACTGGACTTCCAGGAACAAAACGGAAACGGGAATGCTCACAGCATTGGTACACGCAGGCTTGTTCCTAAGATCCTGCCTGTACCATGGGTAGAGGGGCTGGCTGGAAACCTCAGCTCATGGCAGGCTGCCACTCCTTTGAGGTGGGAGAATAAAAGCAGAGCTCTTCATCTGGGGAAAGGCAACCTGAAATGGAAGAGGTGAGACCCGCCGTTGTCACAGGTCTGCAGGACCCCACAGCAAAACAGGATGGGGAAGGAGATCGTGACAGGTAAGGAAGTTGAGAAGAAGTGGCTGTGTGATTGTCTCTGAGGCAGATGAGATGACCCAGCTCTGTAATACCTCGCCTAACTGCAAACCTACCCGGAAAATCATAATCTTTTCATATAATGTTTTTACTTAAAACTCTTCCCCAGGTCCCCCTGGGATGTCTTTAATGGGCTGCATGGGATTTTTTTTGCTTTCTTCTGCTTGTTAAGAAACAAACTTTTTCACAGGAAACATAGGGGAAAGAATCTTACCTTTTTCTGGTAGAAAAATAAATGCCAGTTTTGTTCATCTCTATTTCTCTGCAAATGGGGTTGTTAAAAAGAGAGACTGTGCCTGGGGTGTGTAGAATCTTCCCTGTCTCATAGACAAAAAGCATCATGACTGACGAATTCAACGATTTTACTGCATTCTGTGTTGGGGAGGAAAATGCAGAAATAAGGGAAAGAGAAATGCATGCTGTCCAGGTGGAAACGGTTTTCCCAGCACTGTGATTTTTTTCCTGACAACTGAAATTGGCAGACATCTGGGCTGGAAGGACGTGGGTTTGCAGGCAGCAAGCTGGGCTAAAATACTCACAGATATAAGTAATAAAACCTGTGTTATGCTGAGAAGAACAGCATAAAAAGCTACCGGCAACAAACCAAGGGACAGGGTCCCTCTCCTCAGCGGTGTTGTCCGGAGCCCCTCGGCTGGGTGCCCGAGCCCGGGCAGGTTTGGGGTTTGCTTCCTCAGCTCAGCCACGGGCGGGCAGAGGCTGTCGGCTTGAGCGGGTTTGCAGAGGAGATTGATGCCAGGCTCTGGGAGAGGCCATGGGACTGTTCTGCTTTAGGTTCATTTGCTCCTGAGGAATACTTGATTCCCCCCTTTTCTTCCAAGATCAGTAGGTGCAGCTGCTGGAGGGGTGTTCTGTAGGTGTTTCTACTTGGTCTTAAACAAAATGAAAGAGGCGACAGCAAATACAATTCACACTGGATGTAAGAAAAACGTTTTTTTTTTTTTAGTTATGATGACCAAGCACTGAAAGAGATGCCCAGAGGTGTGAGGGAATCTCCATCCTTGGAGAGTCTTAAAATTATCAGAAGATGCCTTTGAGGAGCCAGATCATCCTTGAAGTCAGTGACCTTCTGCAGGAACACAGCGAAGCTTTTCCTCACTTTCCTTGTCTGCCGCCCCCTCACCTGTGCGCGCAGGAGATCAGGGTTTGGGAGGTGATTTAGAGCTGCATAATTTGGCAGAGCACAGTGCTACGGCGTAACTGTGCTAAAGCCGCCGGTGGGAAGCCGGCTGGGCTGCAATGCAGATTTTGGGCTGTTGTGCTTGCAGCCTCGCTGGCGTGGGCAGGGTCTGGAATGGCAGGTTCTTGCTGGCAAGGAGGAATGAAGCCCATGGCCAAAGCTGTGCGCTTAGAGCTAAGCGTTTGCTCAGGTGTGTTCCTCTCTTTGGGAACGAGATGCCTTCCAGATGCCTTTAATCAGTGCCTGGACTTGTTGGTGCTGGTTTCTTGACCAAAGCCAGACTAAACCAGAGAAGAGGAGCTGATGACCTGCGTCTGCCCGCGGTACAAACCCAGCAGCGAACGTGCCTAGGCTATCAAAGAGGTCTCTGTGGCAAGTCCACAGGCAGGAGCTTTTCCAGCGCTGAGCCCTCCTCTCCCTGGGTGCTGCTATTTCCCTGCTAAGCTGTACAGTTATAGATTTTAAGATAAGGTGCTTTTGTTTCCCAGTCCTGTCTGAGTTACCATTTGAAACTGATATGACAGGCCTAAGGCTAGTATAGAAATTTGTTACAAGTTCCCATTTCACAAACGTGTCGCCAGTCAAATAGCCTCCCTCGACCCCAGCCTATTTACTCTCTCAGGGATCTATTTTTAAAAGTTATTAGCAGATTACTGGTTTTCTATCAACCTCAGGCACCAATCTCCCAAAGATACCGCTGTACTTTAAGAAGGTGCATTTGATAATCCTCAGATAAAGGCACTGGAAGGGGGGTGGGGGAGAGGGAGAAACTCTCTCACCGATTCATCTAAGGGACGCGGGCTAGAAAAGGGTTAAATACACTCACGTTTCTAAATGGCTGAACTACTGTATGTTGTAGTTTTCAACTGCAAATCATCTTTAATAGCAGACATCACGGGATGGCTCATTACATTAAGCTATTTTTCATGCTATCTCCTGTAATATCCTTTAATCCAATGCGTTTCAAATCACCTCAGGCTAAAATAAGAGACATAGCGATGTAATAGCCTAGTGTATTAGTGGGTTAATTGCCCTGTTGTACTCTCTAGTAGATATCTCTGGAATGAGTTCTATATTAATTGTAAATTGCTTAATACATTTAACTCCTTGAGCAGCTTGGCCTTCTGCTATGTCTTTAATGAACGAGAAAAGTTTTGAGTTGTAAATAGTTGTTTTCTGGTGGCTGGCACCACAGGGTGCACGTCACCCTCTTGGCACTTAGAGTCAGCCCGGAGCACTAAAGGGGAATTATTGTTTTTTCCTGGAAGCTGCAAAGTTCTGCTCCAGCCCTGCGGACGCAAAGCCAGGGAGCAGAGCCTTGCTTGGAGGGTGGCGAGCGGCCAGCTTCCAGATCAGGATCCGCGGAGGCAGTGGAGCTGGGACTGCGGAGACGCAGCACGTTACACTGTGGCTGTCCCCAAACTGGACAATCGGAGATGCTTCGGAGGAGAAAAAAAAAAAGGAAAGGTTTAAATATACATAAGATTTCAGGCTCTTGTCTTGCCAGTGCCGTGGCCAGAAAGGGAAGATGAATGAAATGCTCCGCAGCTCTGTCAGACACACGCGGCTCTCGAAGCACTGCCCATAATGTGCAGGAGCTGGGTTTCTAGAATTGCTTTTGCAGCACTAGGCAGGCATGTCCCCAGATTTGCAGTCACTTTGCTGAAGATTGGAACATAAGTGTCACTGGGCTACTGGAGGGTAATGTCTCTAATTTCTCTGGATTGCTCCCAGTTTGTGTCAGGGGGCGGAAGAAGGAGCAGGCGCAGCGGAGGTTGGAGGGGGCTGTATAAAGTGCAGGCGAGACGTTCTTCATTCAATTCTTCTGGGACACTCTAGTTTCTAAAAATCCTGGCAAAAATGCTACTGGCAATTTAAAGGAAAGACACAGCAGAGGAATGCTGAAAAATTCCTTGCTTTGCAAATTTAGAAGAAACCCTTTCCTGAAGTGCCACCTATTGCTTGAAGCCAGCAGCATCGCGGCAGCGGTGGTGAGGAGACTGCAGGTTGGCGGTTTGAATTTAACCGGTGCCACTGGAAGCCACGTTCACCTGATCCACCTGAGCTGTGGAGCTCGGTCTGTTCTCCGGCATGATATGGCCATGCCGCAGCACACTGGCTGCGTTACTGATCTCTTTTCTGAGTCTTACATCTAAGATAAATATAATACTCACAAAGATGCAATTCAGGAAGCCTCTTATAACACACTTAACTTTAAGCGTATGCTCCAGTTTCAGTACTTTTAGCGGCGCAGCGTTTTAATGCTCCTTTCAGCTGAAGTGTCTAACAGAAGAGATGCTTTGCTTTGGGGTTTGTAAAGGAAGGCTCCGGCAGGTCTTTCCCAGGCCTGGCCTCCACGTGTACACGGGTATCTGACAAAGCCCGAGCAGGAAGACAAAGGCGTGCACGTACAATTCCTGCCTTGGGGTGGGAAACACAGAGCGCATGCAGGCTTGCACCCCTGCAAGCCTTCTGGACGTTTTCCTGACTGTGCTTCCATGCAGAACTCGGAGGTGGGGACACAGCATGGCTCCATCTTCTGCAAGGAGAGGCCTGACGTTGCTCGCCACCATCGCATATGGCAGCTCAAAGATTTAAATTTGGATTTTCTGAGCTGCCCTGCACTGTCTCTGACTCCCGCATGCATGCACACATGCAGAGTTATGATTGTTATAAATACTCCTGTAATTCATAAAACTTCACATATGACTACTGCATCTTAAAACACCCAGGTAGAAATTTCCATTGCTAATTTGAGAATGTTAATACTAAACTCTTAGAGGAGGAGATCTGTTTGGAAATTAAGCCGCAGTAATGCTATTTGTCCTTCGCAGTGAAGCCGTGGGAGGATGAAGCGGGCTCCGTGTGCTCACCTGCGGGAAAGCCGGCAGCGGGCAAGGAGAACGGACTCTTGCTCAGATGAAGTCAACTGGAAATTACCCTGGAAATCAGCATCTCCCTCAGTCGCCTTTGTTACAAATGCAGCAAAACCAAAGGGCTGTCTCATTCCAGTGCCACTGAGGCAATTTTTTTTTTTTCTTTGCTGTAAGGTAACTGTACTGACTTCAGTGGAATTACTCCTGATTTATACCTTGGGAAGTGAGAGAGGAGCCAGACGCCCGGGGTAATTCTGCTCTAGCGTTGCCTGTACCCATTAACAATTCCTCGCATTTACATGAATAGTTAGTTTGGGCTAAAAGAAATATCATCCCTCTGTTTTAAAACATAATGCAAAGATATTTGTGAGGCAATCTGAATGGAAAATTTTGTAACTTGCAGAGGAAAATTTCTGTGAAACTGGGGAGCCAGTTGTTCTCTGAAGGAAAGACACAAAGTGCTTAGACTGCTGGAAAAAAAAAATCCATCAAGTAATTCTCTATCTATAAAATAGGTGGTAATGCAATCTGAGCTTAATTTTGATGGCACACTGTACTTCATAACAGTGACAACACCTTAAAAAATGTAATGAAAGGCCCTGATTTATTACCGAAATAATCCATTTAGCACTCCAATAAATAAAGGGAGAAAATACAACCAGTGTTTCAGCAGAAGGGAAAAAAAAAAGAGAGAGAAAAATTGCAATGCATAGCAGTTTTCTGTAAATGCATCCAGAGACTGTGGCCACATGTTTTGGGGTTGATTATTTTTCTGAAGACAAATATAAATTCCAAGTTAGATTTGAGATCTAGGCCTGACGTCCGCTCCGCGTTTTGATGTACTTTTAAAACAGCGGCCCTGTGAGTCGGTAACATAAGGCCTGGTTCTGACGGAGAAGGGGAGGAGAAAATGCTAACTTACTGCCTTGCAAATATTTGATTTCGAATATGCTCTCGTAGCCGTTATTAAGTGCAAAGCAAACATATTTTTCCCTCATGCCAGATTTGTTTTAATAACATGATGTTACTTCTGCAAATGTCAGCTCCAGCCTCCCTCTCTCCGTTTCAGTGGCACTTGGCCCACAGTGAAGACTGGCAGGTTTTATACTCCCTCTCCATCACTTCTATTAATCTGTTTAATATGCTACAGGTCCTGGCAGTGGCAATGACATAAAAGTAATAAAATCCTCACGTGGCAGATGTTTCTATTTGGGTACAGTGCCATATTGGAGAGAGGAGGTGAAGAAAAACTTTGGAACACAGAAGCAGTCGTTGAGCAGAATGAGCTGACTGAGGAGGGTGCTGGACTCTGATGCCAAAAGTTTTAAGGCCATGCTGGACCAAGCTGTGAGGAAGGGTGTAGAAAGGATGTAAGCGTGGCTCTGCAGGGTCTGCTTTCAACAAGGAATGGTCTTAGTGGTGACAGCTGTGGGAAAGGGGTTCTCCTGCATGTCCTCAGCATCCTGGGCAACATAAAGCCATGGCTGAATAACACCGTCCTCCCCCTCGCTATGCTAGGGCTCAGACCGAGCGGCGTTGGCTGATCCTCAGCATGTGTGAGAACATGCCATGGCCCCACCTGCCGGCCCACGTCTCTTGGTGTTGGCATCAGCCAGCACTGCACGCCATATCTGCAACCATTAAAATGAACAGAAAGTACTGTGGGTGAAAAAGTCGGGGGAGAAAAGGCAGTGAACTGCTGCCACGTGCCCCTTTTATCGGGAGGATATTTTGCTGTGTGGCCTCGGAGCATCCTCCGTTGGTGGCTTCGTCCCTTGCGCCTGTGTCTCGGGCAGCCGAGGCTGGAGGAATGGCTCCGGTGCCCGCGGCCCGCTGTGCCCTGCCGGGCCCTAATTGGCCTGTTTGTTTTGCAATAAGTGATTCCTGCCTGTCTTTGGGTGGATTGTTTTTCACACCATTAAATGAAGTTCTGCTGTATTGATCCCTGTTTTTCCAATTTGAAGCCTGAAAAGTGATGAAGACATTTTCTTGTTTTCTCATGTACTTTTCCCTCAGTTCATTTAGGTGACCTGTCTTTAGTTCCTTGCTTTGCTCGCTGTAATTGCTTCTTCAGAGTAATGTTACACCGTAAGCGCGGTACTGCAGCCGGGGTACGTTTTTATGGAAGGATGAAGGAAGGCGAGGTTGAAGTCATCAAGCAATATTAACTGTGGAAGGTTTGTCACAAATGACATCTCAATAGCAGTTTCTCCTGCTGTAAAATAGTGCAGAGGATGAGGGCAGGACCATGGGACAGCTTTGTCTCTTCAGGCTGCTTAATATTTTCCTTAAGAGAGCAAAATATTGTGGAACACTGTTTTTCTTTGGGCACCAATATTGTCATTTTTGTCCTCTTTACCTTTGTGAAAAATCTAAATACTTGAATGCTTGCAGTAGATTTTGCCAGGGATCTATTTTTGTTTAGCACTAACGTAAGGGGTGGATTATTTCCAGAAGAGATCAATAGAGCGAGTGCTGAACTTAGGTTTAAGTGGCAAGTTTAATTAAGGAGGGAGCAATGGTTGCTCCAATGCAGCCTCACTTGCAATTAATTAAAGTGTGAGGTCTAACCCGAGTCCAGACACATAGAGAAGTCTTCCAGTGGCTTCAGTAGGCTCCAGACTTGCAGACTTTGCTGATGGAAACCAGCAGAAGTGAAGACTGGAGAAAACACGGGAGGTTGAGATTGTTGCCTGTATTCCCGAGCTGTCCCAGTGAGCCCAGTGCCGTCCGGGACGCCCTGACTGCGTGGAGTGAGAACACAGTAGTGCTCTGCTGCTTGGCATCAACACTTAGGTAGGGACTGAATTTAAAGTCTGACTTACAGAGTGTTTCATAGCAACGTCCTGGGTCCCTCTGCACCCACCCAGACTCCCTCCCGGCGTGCTCGTGGCTCTCTGAAGCAAGGCAGGTATCCCCGAGACTCTACTATGCTCCAGAAAATCTTTACTTCCAGGCTTTTCTGATATTTTTGCTCCCCAGTTCACAGGGAGACATATAAAACACCCTTGTTTCAAGGAACTTGTTGCTTTGATTTCTTATGGAAGTGGATTTTGGTGGTTTTGCAATAAATGGCGGAGTGTAGCACTTTATTTTGTTTTTCATTACAGGAAGGGAGCAAAGCAAGTGCTAATAAAGAGGCAGAATTGGCAACTCCTGTGCAAGGCCGGCGGGATGCACCCCACCTCTGCGACGCTTCCTGAGGGAGCCCAGCCCTCCTCCCTCCTTCCCTGCTGTGGTGTAGCTTATTAAAGCAGTGGCGGGGGGGGTCTGCGATCCACCCCAGTCAAGCATAGCTCAGGTAAGTGCAGGTATTGGCGGGAAGAATTTATTCCTTGATCCTGGAAATAATCCTGTCAAGAGCCAGTGGTCTGGAGGAGGTGTAGAGTCTGTGGGCGTCGGGGCGCGGGGACCCTGCCGTGCATGGGGCCTTTGCGGATCAGCGAACTGAAGGCAGATCTCAGTGAACACTCGTTAGGAAGATGATTAATCTATTTATTTTACATTACTGCTATTATTATTATGCGCATAAGCCTGAATTATGCAAGAACTTTACTGCAAAAATTGCGTTTGCTTGCTGTGAGCGCAAAATAAAGAGGCAAAGTCTTTAATTTTAATATCTTCTGATCTAAACGGGTGGGAAGTGCTGAGTGAGGGGGCTTTGGGGGTCAAGATCTTTCTTTTGTGCTCTTGGCATCTACTGTCATGAGCTCCCTGCTCCTAACTGGCCTTCCAAAGTGCTATCAAAATAGCAAGTGATATATAACGCAGACAAGAGACAGGGAAAGGGATGCAGTAGAAAAATAAACTTGTGCCAATGCGTTTTTCCAAGAATAGCAAAAAAAAAAAATCCAATGTGTAGTTTGAGAACCTGGTGCCATACAGACCTCTGGGGGAAAATCCTGGAAATAGTGTCCACTGGAGCTGAATGGCATGATACATTTCAAAAGGGCAACTGCACTAGGCAAACAGCAGAAAATACATGAACAAGGAGGGTTTAACATCTTCCTTTCCTCTCCAAAGGTAAAATCCTTGGACAAAGGCTAAAAATTAGGAAAGGGGGTAATTTGCAGAAATAAGTGATCTGTTCACCACCTAAGGGATAGGAGAGGATTTCTTTTTAGAATTTTTTTTTTTTTGTAAACTACCTTACGACAATTGGTGATAAGAGAGCTGAGCCTTTCAAAAATCCATTTTAATAAAACACTGCATGACCTCATAGATATGCATAGGATTTAGAAATAACATGGATTTTAATGAAGGTACTTGAAAGGTATGGTGCCATATTGCAATTTTATGGAAGATCTTAGATTAATGAAATTAAACGTGAACTGCATTGTTTAGATGATGAACTTAAGGTCATATCTGCAGCATTTGAAAGAGAAACCTTGAGTGGAGGGTGTAGAATCATTGATTTAGACCCTGGTAGACAGCTGAATAGCAAGCACTGAAGCATGAAGGTAAATTCCCATATTTCATTGTTAGAAGGTTAGCTGGTGGCTGCCAGCTTTTCAGTGATAATCACCAACCAATTCCACCCTGTTTCAAAAAAGATTTTGCCTTTGTGTGCTAAGACACTTTTAAAAACCATTACTGTTCAAAGCAGGGGCGCACTGTTTAAAGAGAAGCTATTTCTGCAAAATGCAGGATGGCGATGAGTTGATGCTGTCCTTGGATAGTGATGCTATTAAGTTCATTAGGATCATCATCCATTTAAAATGCTTATAAGGAGAATAGAGACTGTTTGCTGGACACGCCAGAGGCACCTCCTACTGCAAGTCACAACTACATGTCATCAGTAATTAGCTCTTTTGCTTCCTTAAGATTTTTTTTATAAGACAACGGTCCTTTCAGGTTTAAGCGCTGCTTTCCTCCCCAGACACGCATGCATATGCGCGCACTCACAGGGAATAAATGCATGCACATGTGTTAAACTAATAGACACGAATCTGTACAACAGGAAAATTGCAAGGAATGAAATCCTCAGGCCTTAAGAATAAGTGATAATAGAATGATCCTGCCAATTACTGCTGGAGAACAGTGTTGTCACAGGGAAGAGCTCATGGAGATGGAAGGATGAGGGGCGGACAAAGGATTCCCTTTTGACAGTTTGCCGTTAAAGAGAATTTGTCAAGGATGTTAAAATTAGATCTAACTGGGCGAGATCCTCAGATGACATAAATCAGCCCGTAGACTTCAAACCATGATCTGGCCATGTACTCCTCTTTGTTCTTTCTTCATCTTTATTATCTGCCTGAAAGCTGCAATGATGCTTTAAGCTCCATTGTCTTAGTGCCGTACAAATGCAGTGAGAGAAGGTATTTCCGTGCTTTCATCTGCTCTGCGCAGTCTTTTATTGCTGAAAACACCCACGTGTTTTACAAAACCTGCTCAGCAAGTGAGGGAGATGGAGACCTTCTCTAGACTAGGGTTTAGGCTGCGATGCTAATATCGGTTAGATAATCTGCACAGACCGACCTGTTTTCTGTGTGGGTAAGGTGAGCTGCTTTCTGCAACGGCAACGTGATCTAGTTGCCTTTAACGAGCGCTGTTGCACACTGGAGTGAGAACGCTGAAATGGGAATCCATCATCCTGCATCCAGCCCTGCTGATTAGAAATATAGTAACACTTAAAGGGAGCATCTAGCTTCTGGAGTGTCCTGCTAGGGCGCAGGGGTCTAGCTGGGTAAACCAGAAAAAGACACTCTCAGATAGGAAAAGATCCTGTACTTCCATGTGTGTTCTCTTCCAGCCCACATTTCAGCAGGCAAAGCTGAACTCTGCTGCATCATGAAAATTGTCTGAAAGCTGTCAGTAAGGAAATTAGAGAAGAAATAGTGCTAGATAATGGTTGTAAATGTGTTATGATCACTCCTTTCATTAGAAACTTCCTTGTTTTCTCCCTGGTGTACACCAAAATCAGCTTGCACATGATTTATTTGTGTGTGTTTGGGGAGAAGAGGCAAAGGGAATAAAGTCTTAGCCATCAGACACTTAAAAATGCAGCTGGGAGATTTAGAGACAAGATGCTTATTAAAATAAATAGAAGTTGTGTGTCTATATCCCCTGGTCATCCTTGAAAATCTTGTCCGTAATATTTATCTTGCTGTCATTTCGGAATGGGGCATTGCATATCCCGTCTCTAGTGTGGATCTAAGTGCAAGTGGACAGTAAAACCAGGATCACACAAGGGCCAAGCCCAGCTCTATGCCATATACTGCTTAATGTTCTGAGGAAGGAGAGAGCATGATGGCACAAAGCTTTGAAATGGTACAGAGCATCTTCTGAGAAGCTCTCTATTGACAAAAGTCCAGGTCCCACAAAAGTTAAAGGAACGTGGCTCCCTCTCCCATCTCCAGAGGTTTTTGGGATGTGCAGCTCTTGGCGTCAGATGGATGAGCCCTGCTGCGTCCAGTTCTGTGGAGTTGATTTGCTGAGCTTTTAATAGATTCATAACTTTCCATCTTCCAATAAATATTTTTTAATTTTAAAAAGAAACTATTGGCATTGGCCACTTCAGAAATGCTGACCCATTAAGTCTAAACAGGGAAGTTAGGGCGTGTTAAATATCAATTGATTATAAAACCCATATTAATTGACGTTTAGCAGCTCCACTAATGGAGAGGAGCTCATTACATAGCAGTTAACCCTCAACGCATATATATTAAATAATCAATTAGTATTTATTTAACATACAATAACCTCCCTATTAGAGCTAAATTAAAAGCCTCTTTATGGAGGCCTTGCAGAAAGCACTGCACTGCGCTAATCTGAAGCCAGGAATTTGCATTAACGGTCTGAATCTTTGTAACCTCTGGAGCCCCCGAGATGATTTTAATGTGTTGAGTGAAAGATTAAGGGGTTGTGTTTGTTACAGTCACTTGGCCTTGCTGAGAGGGACTCAGCCCCTGATGGAGTACAAAAAAAGTGCAGTTCAGGTAAGCATTTGTTAAACAGAGCTGTAGCAGAACCAAAGTTCTCCTGCAGCACTTGTTCTGTAGGCAGATCCTGCTCCTGAGAAAAGCCAAGCTGAGAGGAAAGACAGGAAGAAGAGAAAAATCTGAATTTCTCCTTTGAAAACAGATGGAAAGGTTGCACTGCCTTTTGCAGACCACACAGCAGGCACAGAGACCTTCGTTGTGGGGCAGGATAACCTTTCAGTGCGCACGTCCCACCATGCCATGCCACCAGGGACACCCGGAGACCAAGAAAGTGTCCAGGGTCACTCACTCCATCGCAGACAAACCATGAAATGTAAGTTTACCATGTTGGACTGTTCTGGGTTTGTTCTTTCTCCTGTCCCCAGCCCTTCAGTCTGGTTAGACTGTGCTGATGCCAAATTCAGCTGGGGTGTAGGCTGTGCACTGCAGCAACTGTCAGGCATGAGCAAAGGCTGGCGAGATGCTGGCTGGATTAAAGCTGAACCAAAGATAAGCCTCACTTATCCTCCTGCGCCTGTCCAGTGCAGGTTTCTCCGGGATAAACATGGTGCCAAAAGAGCATGCAGGTGTGAACCGAATACTGTAGGGCTGTGTGGGGGAAAAGAAATGAGAAAAGCTTTAGCAGCGTGTCTGTTGAGCTGTGCAGCTCTCGTGTGTGCCCGATTCAGCTCACGCTCCCTCCCCGTGGGGAGAAAGGTCCTGGGAGCTCCTCGGCCGGGGAGGGAGCACGGGGAGGATGCTCAGTGCGGAGAAGTTGGTGAGTTGCTGCTCACGCGGTCCCAGCGAGATGCAGAGAGCCGGCAGGTGAAGGGTGAGAGGGAAACACACACAAGTGAAAGGCCTTTGAAGTAGAAAAGTATTTTCAAATGTAAAAAGAAAGGAGAACAAGGAGAGAGACTGGCAGACAGCAAGACAATATAAAAGCAAAAAAGTGGCTCGGCTGGGTAATGAAATAGGGCAAACTGGGGAGCTCAGAAAAGGAATAGCTGAACTAAATTGCTCAAAATGAATCTCTCCTGTGTTATGTCCTGAGCTGCCATTTATATCTGTGTGGCGTACTGAATATTAGCAGATGGATTTACTCCCACCTCTCTCTGGTGTAAAGGGGTGACAAGGCAGAGAACAGCAGCAAGTTATTCTGTTTTCCTCAGAGCCTAAGTGAGTTTTATATTGGGGTCTAATAGGCCCAGAACCTATTTGGAGCTGAATTATATCACCCCAGCCCTATGCAATAATCTATTTTCTGG
This sequence comes from Chlamydotis macqueenii, assembly GCF_036417535.1. Classification (NCBI taxonomy): domain Eukaryota; kingdom Metazoa; phylum Chordata; class Aves; order Otidiformes; family Otididae; genus Chlamydotis; species Chlamydotis macqueenii. The sequence continues at coordinate 2,725,738 of NC_141574.1, read as the reverse complement.
TGGGGGAAAGCTGGGCAATCAAGCATCTTCTCCAGAAGTCAATTTTGGTTCTCAAAATGGAGCCAGCTCAAGAAATTGTCATTGATCCACTTCTGAACTTGGAGCAAATTTCCATTAAAATAATCAGATCCTCCTGGCTGCAGAAGTTTGTAACTCTGCGCATATCACGGGATGGGACGGGGGGCTGAGAGAACCGGGGCTGAGCAGTGCTTTGGTTTCAGGTTCCTCCTCTTCACCGTACCAATTCTGAACTGGGAGTCAGGTGAGGGAGGGGATGGGAGATGATGCCTTGGCCACCCTCTTCGTAACATCTTGGTGAAAATGTGCAAATGAAAGCAGGTTGTTAGGTCTGATCCTCAGCTGATGGAAACTGGGGCAGCCCCATTAAATTAAAAAAGCTTAATTAATTTAGGTTCCTACAAAAATGTCTGTGAATAATGAAGGGAATGGGGCTGGACTGAAACCCCCAGGAAGCTCGAGGGAGCTCTGACGCTGGGGGTGCTAGGTTTAGAACGGAGCAGGTAATGACAGCTCCATCCCAGAGGTGTGAAGAAGGAAACATGGGGAAGAGCAAGGCCTCTCTGGGGCAGCCCTGATGGCATGGGGCGGTTTATACTTGTGGGAAAGGGGGTGCATGTCCCCCCAACCCCTGACTGCCCCCCTCCAGAGAGAGGGAGGGAGAGCCGCAGCTTCTCCTGGCTGCAGAGTGGCAAAGGGAGCCAAGGAGATCTGGGGGTAACAGAAACCGGGCAGAAACAGGCAAATAACTGTGGATTTGAAATATTAGCAGGTGCGGTTTAGTGAAGGGATGAGCAAAATAAAACTGGAGGAGAATGGCGATGCTGTTTGAAGGGTAATAATGAACCTGATAGAAAAATTGCTTTAGCCATTTTGGATCTCATGGAAGACTGGAATGTAATTTTATTTTATTGAGAAAATTTAATTGTGTTTCAGGCCAGCTCTGCTCTTCAGCTCTGCCGTGGAGCAGAATGGAAGCACACGTCAATGCCTGCCCCTCCTGAAACTCAGGGAGGACTTTGCTGCTTGCTGTTCACTACAATAGAGAGAGACCTTCGTGGTCTTTTCCCTCCAAGGACAGCACCAGTCGTTTGAGCAAGTGATGGTCACCTGTATTCACAGGTATATGATGTATTTTTAGCACCTGCAATAAATTACTTCTTTTTCCCTTACAGCTTCTGGAAGCATTCCCAGTCCCCGGCCTATTCATCAGGATTGTTATATTTCCGCAGCTGCAAAGAGGGAAGTACCTTTTTCTCTCACTGTTTATTAGCATGTACCATAGTGTGAGGGACTGCGCCGGGGACGGGAACCCCGTTGTGAGCGGCACTGGGTAAACACAGCAGAAATGACAGTGACAGTCCTCATCACAGAGTGTTAGCAATTCAAACAGCCATGTCAGTCAAAGAATTTGAGAGAAGAGACATAAGACAAGCAAAAGGAAGAATGTGACAGTTTGCAAACACTGAGCGAGTTGCATGATTTTTCATAGGTGTGTTTGTTCTTTAAGTATCTTGAAGGCAATGCCAATTAATTTTATCCTGGACAAGTCTACGTGCAAGCTAGGGCTGTTGGAGGTTTATGTTAGACTTGTAGAAATTTCTTTCTCTTGTAGAAAGAGGTAACCAAAGGGCTTTTTGAAAATTCGAGGAAATTATCCAAAGCCTGTTTTTGCCTAAGAGCACGGGGGATATATCGTTGAGCCCTAGGGAAGGGCAGGCTTGTGCTAACCTATAGATAATAAGCAGAAGAAAGTAGTAAAATGGAAGCAGTGGAGCAAAACCAAAACCCTCACCAGACAAAACCTGATGATTTTCCAAGGTAAAATTTTGGGGTGGTTGGAAGGTAGTGATGTTTCCCTAAAACAATCCATTTAATCCCTCCACACTGCAAAGGTAACATCAAACTTAAATTTAGGAAATTAGGCTAGACATTTTCTATTACTCTGAGATTTTGCCTTAGAGAAATGATAACACAGAAGGAATTTCCCTGGGAAAGAAAAAAGTAAAAGATGCTGCAGAATTATTTTAGTTAAACTGACTGCAATGCTAAAAATGAATTCTAGGGCAGGACAATAAACTCAGGCAAGAATATTAATTCTGCTTCCAATCGTCTAAGGAGTTCAGTCACTGAAGTCAGGAGTGAACTTGTAGTCTGTCTGGTTTCCAGGGGCTTCGGGGAGGCCTTGCCAATGCTATTCTTTCCTGCTAGATTTGCCTGTGACTCTGATGTTATTAGTGGAAATAATTTCCTCTATGGAGAAGCAGCTGCCTCTCCCCTGCTGCTCTGGCTCCGCTGTGGATCGCTCCATCGTTTCTTCCCTCAGTCCTCCTAGGCAGCACCAAGGGCTGTGCCTGCAGGGTGTTGTTTGGTCTTTTGCTCAATTATCCAGGCACAAAACGCGCATCCTAAGCTAATCATGAAGGACAGTCTTCTGGTGAAAACACTCTCTGAGGACTCACCTCTGCCATGGTTCCTTCAAGGAACTAACCCACTAATTATAGAAGAGGAGTGCTTGGATTTATATCATACACGACGTTAAAAGCAGAAGGGGAGGTCCCAAGTGAGACCCCCTGTGTCCCACGTCTTGTCGCTTTGCTGTGCTGCTTGACCCCTTCCCCATCTCTCTGGCTCCCCAGGGAGACCTGCTCTCCCCCATGGACAGCCCGTATTCCCTCGGTGAGGGACTCTCCAAGGCCTCTTTGAAAATCCCAATCTAAACGCAAACATGTCAAACTTTATAAAGTCTGGCTGCAGAGAAGAAGTAATTCCTCTCTGTAACACGTTATGAAGTCCTCAGCTGGCAGGCACCAGGGCAGAGTAAAACGGTTATTTTAGCCATCTCATCTCTTACGACTGCTTGTCCTCCATCTCCGTGGAGGGCTGGCTGGCAGCGTGCAGTCCCGCTGATTTAAGCTCGCCAGGCTCCCGTGTCGGCTCTCATGCTGCCTCGCAGGGCTTGGCCATAAACTGCGCAGCCCAAGGAAGATGTTCCCTGTTTTCTGAAGGACGTGACGAAATCATCCTGTGTATGTCCTCTGTCTATTGCCTCTCTGGGCAGGGAAAACATCAAAGCCTTTCTCACCATGTTATTTATTGGTTTTCCTCTGTTCCATGGGAAAAGCCTTTTTTATTTTTATTTTTTTTAGTACTTCTGTGTGTGTATGTGAGTCTGTGTGGGGTAGGCGCGCCTGTGTGTGTTTAGGAGGTTAAAAAAAATTTCTTGCTGTCAGCAAGTGATGTTACAAACCTGCTCTGACAAGGCTGGTTGTATATTTACAGTTGGTGAGAGCGAAGGCTTCATCAATCTTCACGCTTTGAAAGGGACAGGCCCGCTCCCATGAGCACCTGCTCCGGGAGAACAGCTGAACTGTGACTTTCCAGGGAGCTAGCTGTAAATTTTAGCCATTCCCCCCGCAGCCCACGCATGCTTGAGCTCTTTAACCTTCCCAGCCTGGCAGGAGTCCCAGCAATCAGTTTAGTGCAAAGACTGGGGTTCTTTTTAATTAACCTTTTGTTTCCCACTGCAGGTGTTTCAAAGTTTCTTAATGTTAAGAAGGAAGATGGAAAAAAAAAATTGTTTGCAGAGGTGCGTCCACTCTCTTCCATTCTTTCTATGCTGGGTGATCAAAAGGGATCAGCCTTTCTTGTGTTTCCCCTCCTCGTTTGCCTCTTGGATGTATGCCTGTGACAACATCTGCTGGGATCTGCAGCACGGGTTCCCCTCAGGCGTCTGCAGAAAGTATTCCTACGAGCGCACTTTAGTTTCGTCCCGCAAGGTCACATTCCCTTCCTTCCTGAGGCACCTGCTTTTCCAACCCGCTCCTCTTTCTCCAGGCAACTTTCTTCAGACGCTCGACTCCCTCGGTGTGTTGATGCTCCGTTTAATGAGTTTGGCCTCTCGCACCCAGTCTGCCCAGCCAGGGGAAGTTTGATTATAGACTTGCTGAATGCTTCTGCAGCCTCCGGTCTTCCCAGCGTGCTTGCCCAGTGAAAGGGGGGGAAAAAAAAAAAAAATCCCTTCCTACAACTCCAAACAGGCCAACTTGCGTTAACCATCTTTTAATGGTACACCGGACGAGGCCAGCAAGGAGACAGAGTTTAGATAATGTGGTAGGAAAGCACAGGGAGAGGATTTAGATCACGCTTGGGAGGCGTAGCAGTATTTTTGTATGTAAAAGCAATTGGTTTACTTCAGGTAGGCTGTCCTGTTAATGAAATAAAGCTGTATCACTTTGGGAGGGAAATATTCTTGCGCCATAGGAAAAGGGAAGCATTGTCCTGTTTGATCAATAGAATTATTAGTAGAACAAGAACCTGTTGTATCTCTAAGAAAATTCATATGTGGAAATCTATCACAATGAAAAAATACATTTAAGCCTCACTTAAAACAATAAAATACATCTTTGAGGGAAAGTTTCAGACTTTTCTGTATAAGAGGAATAATGGTTTCTATAATTTAGTAGGTGTTAAATTTGGTGAGTAGTGCCAGCAAATCCATTTCATATAATGATATTTTATCTCCCTTGAAATGGTCATTTTCATGAATGTCTTTTTATTGGTTCCCTGGTCCCACAAAGTGTCCAAGGTGGTGCTGCTCATCCTCAAGAGCTGAGCACATACAGAGGCAGGGATGACTAGAGAAACCTATTAATAACGGTGACACAAAAAAATGGGCAGGAACTGCATGACAGTTAAATGTGCTCCCTATAAATAAAGAGCATTTCCACTTTGACCCTCAGGGCTGTGGCTTTTTAGCGCTTACTTTTGTAGGAGTTAAGGTGGTCACAGCTATTAAAAACCAGAGATGAGCTGAGAACAGCTTCAGGTGAGGATAACAAAAAAAAAAAAAGAGGGTTTACAAAGAAGATCTTACTGGAAGCTGCAGCTAGAGAAAATCTGAAATTGTCCTTGAGTGAGGGATTATTTTTTTTTACATAGATAAGGGCAATCTTTGCTTCTTGGTAAAAGGACTGATTTATTTTCTTCAGTATCTAATTTCAAATTCACAGAGCCAAATCATTTCCTTATGTAGGTCTACTGAGATGGACAGGAGCGTTAGTTATGAAGGTTCACAGATTTTTAGAGCCCTCACAGTGTACATCGTACACAAACTGAAACTCATGGTTATGGTTTCATTCTGTTTGGCACTTTATGCTGACTAGAGGTAGCAACCAGAGTCTGTGCCTGCTGTCACAAAAATAAAATGAGTTTCAGGAAAGGGAACAGAAATTTTTCTTGGGGAAAAACAAGCAGAAAGTTGGGAAAAAAATTAGAATAAAATGGCAGGAAGTGGAAAATATACAAGGGTAGGTACCAAAAAGGCAATATATGATATTATAGTGTGATAAATACACTTGGTATAAGATGGCCTGTGACATTCATAGTCAAGACAAGGTATTTGCTGCCTTACCTCTTACGTGCCCTATACCTGTAGAATCAAAACTGCCTGAGTTTTGCCACCCTTTGAATTCTCCCCCCTTAAATGGCTGGTTGCCTACCTAGGAGCTCCTGCAGCCCGGCCTGCCTGGAGGAACAAGGATGTGCCAACATTTGGACCTGAAACTGCAAATTCAGAATGAAGCAAAACGCAAACGAAGTGACAAGACAAGCCATTGTGGGAAATGAAGACTGTGAAAATGAAATGGTTATAATAAATAATAAGAAATGTTGCATGGGCCAAAGAAATAATAGATCGGTGATGGAAAGACTCTAAAAGCTGCTGAGGGTTATTGATAGACATTGTGTAAGAAAAAAAAAATTAAAAAAAAAAATCCCTGATGGTTTTGCCTTCATGTTCGCAAAGGTGGGTGGCAGGGCAGATGCCAGAATAAAAGATAAATTTCCTTTTGCATAAGGAAGAAATATTGAAGGAAACCGAGCAGAGGTGATGGAGAAATTAAGAGTGTTAAAAGACCCTGAAAGCATGTGGTCCGTGTCAAACCCCTTTCAGCATTTTGAGCTGAGTCAGCAAAAAGCAGGACCTATCTGTTGAGGGAAATGAGAACCTCTTTGAAGACCAGTAATGGACAGGTTCTAGCAAGTGTCAAGTCTGGAGGTCTGAGGAAGCTTTCCAGAAATGAAAGCCAGTGGTACAGAGGAAGATACCTTGCATTGCTAGGAGGCCAATGTGTATTTTAATCTGGGGTTGCAGTAGGGAAATAGTTAGGAGAAGCTATGACTTTAATTAAGGAAAATCATCAAGGACTAAAAAATTGGGAGCTGTGCCAGTAAAGGGAGAAGAAAACCGATAGCAGCTTTCTGAGGAATTAATGCAAATCAGAGGCCAGAGAAAGCCAAACTATATAACTTCTGCAGTGGCAGGAAAGGTTGTACAAAACACAATCGAGAAGCGTAATCTGGAGCAAAAATGATGAATGTGGGACATGCAAGTGCCTGGTCGAGCACTGGGCTGGTGGGTCCTTGCAACTGAGCTGCTTGTGAGGATGCCCTGGCTTGTACTGTCCCGGTCGCGAGCTGGGACGAGGTTTGGTGGTGAAGGAACTTCAGGACATGAGATAAAGTGATTATGGAGATTAACTTAACTGAAGGAAGCACAAGTCAGAGACAAGAGGAAGGGAACAAATGCTACAAGGGTTTGAGGGCACCTGGCCTGGCTGGGGAACCAGCTAGCATGAGTTCAAACCAAGCACTGATCGAGCAATTTTCTGTGTTTCTGCAACAAGCATCAATGAAAGACTTCTAATTCACGCATTGTTAATTAAATAAAACTCCAAGCATCCCTCAAGTAGGTAAGCACAAGCTAAACAGCTACCGTCAAACACGATGCATCAGACTTTCCAGCGGTTAACCAGGAGGAAACTGCTCTTCAAAAACCTGAGTAAGTATTTTGGGAGAAAATAGCATAATTTTGGTTTTCTCTAGCTATCTGATGCCCATTTATTTGGTATCCAAACAGCTTTAAAGCACTCGTTGTCTTGCCTAGAGCAAGCAGATAATGGGGACTACAGGAATGACGTTGCCTACTAAATTTTATGTCTTTGTTTCAGGAAAACTGCCTCTTCTTTTACAGAAGAACTACTTTGTAGATTCATTAAGATGCTTCTGCGTGCAGGTAAAGTCCTGGGCGCAGGGGAGCTTTGGGGCCCAGCTGCGAATGGGGCCGTGGGGCCGGCACGGCGCGGACATGGCGACCGCGTCGACCCGCCCCGCCGAGGCGGCGTTTGGGCGGGAAAGCGGCGGGACGAAAGGCGCCAGAACCGCCTCAGCCGGGCTTGTGGTTGAGCCGCCGCCCGCCGCTAGAGGCTGCTCGGCACCTCATTAACTAAACGCAACTAATTAATGAAGGATCCGGTGCCAACGGGGCGGTGCGGCCCCCGGAGCTGGCGGGATCGGGGTGAAGGAGCCGCGGGGATGAAGGTCGGGGTGCCCCCCGCCATGGCTCCTTCGCGGAGGGATCCCGGACGGGGAGATTTTTGACCTCCTGTTTCCCATATACCAGAAAGGTGCAGGGGTGCTTGTAAGAACTTATCCCCCCAAGTAAGTGTGTTTATATATAGTAGGAGTTCTGCTCTGTGATTTCAGCAATGCCTGCTGGCTTTGCCAGATAGAGTCTTGCAAAAAATGCATCTAAGCAGATGCCCTGGCTTCCTTGCAAACGTCTCCTCGTGAGAGAAATTTGCAAGAGATTTTATTTGTGAGTTGAATTCCTTTGTCTCAGCGGAACAGGTGCATGTGTTGTTGACCAGGCAGCACCACAGAAATTCATTCCCTTTTCGGTTTGGGAAAAAAAAACTCCAGCAATGCACCAACCCAGAGATGATGCGCTCGTTAAAGAGCAGCCCTCGTGCCGTAGCGATGGCTCTGCCAGGCCGAATGCTGTCAGCAAGCGTTGGCTTGCTCCTGGAACTTAAACCAAGGAAGCAGAGGTTGTTATTAATCTCAGTTCTGCGGTGAGCTGCCGCTTCCACAAAACAATATACAACTTCATTCAAGCATGCTATTGTTGTCTGCCTGGCACTTTAGGCTGCGATGGGAAGGTTTTATAGGCTCAACATTTACAGTAAGTAAATATCAGCATTTTCACCGGCCTCCTTCCTGCTCTCCCCAAAGCTCAGACTTTATTTCCGCTCCCCCCGCCCTCTTTTGCCACCAACTCGATCTTATTAGTCTGCAAAATTATAGCCTTGTCGTAAACCTGGCATTCTGAACGAAGGAGAGCCCCTAGCCACAATGCTCATAATTTCATTTTGTATTTTTCGTCAGTGACGTTGGTCCAGGGTTATTTTTATTATTACTTTTTTTTTTAACACTCTTCTGAAAAGATATAGCTGGAAAGCCCTATCCATTTCCTGGAAAAGCCAGTTTCTTTCTGTCAGCACCTGTCACGCCGTGTACACTGTTATTTGAAAACAGCTACCACGATGGACAGACGGGACTGTAGAAGGGGTTTTTCTCACTCTAATTCCCATATTCAGTGGCCCACAGTATCTCTTGCTTAGCCTCCCTGTGCTGCTGAGAGTTGCATTGGAAGGCTAACCAAGAAATTAACATTAGGAAAGTGCTGGTATCCTTTTTTTTTTTTTTTTTTCTTTTTTTTTTTTTTTTTTTTTGGCAGGCTCCAAGCACACTGCTTCCATGGAGGAGAGATGGTGACTCCAGTTTCCAGCTGGCTTTTGTCCCAAGGAAGCTCATGCACAAGGTGGGCTTCACTTGCCCCTCGCCTCTGTGAGCATTTGACACCTTAAACACTGCTCCGCAAATTCAAAGCCACAAATGAGTGAAGATGATACAGATGTAGCTTGGAGGCCCCAGACTTACTTGCAAATTAACATAATTTCCCGGAGGCAGGTGAGATTGTATCTTTGTGGGTAGCTGGGAGGGGAATGGAGTTGCAGATATATTATGTAGTCTTCTCCTTACACTTTAAGGGAGAGGAAAAAGAAACTGACATCAAATGGGAGAGATCAAAACTTAGCCAGTGTCTGTTGAGGGAAGAGGATTTTCTGGGAAACAAAGGCACTGTCAGCTTTCGTGTCTGTTCTAGGCAGTCCTGGTGTTAGGCAGCATTGTTGCTCTGCCTTTTAGTAATTTTATGGACCTGATATTTTTAAGGCACCAAAGGGAATGATGATGTTCATTCAACATGTGAGATTATAAAACGGTGAAGTGTTTGTTTGCATGGCCTGGACTGGTAATATCTACTTTAGAAAGCTTGCCGTTTTATTACCCACTTTCTGGTGGAGAATACCGGAAACAGAGAAACAGCAGAATTATTATTATTTATTTTGTTGCAGTTAGGTTTTTATGAAGATAGGTGTACAGATGGTTATATAGATATGCACAAGCAACTGCAACTATAAGACAAAAATATGGGATTTGCTTGCCAAAGCAGAATTCCTGCCAGTCTTTGAGTCCTTTCCTGGGACACTTGTTTGCTGAAGAACACTGGTGTTTCGCTTTAATGGAGTGTAAAAAGCACGCACTGATATGAGGAAGACTTGTGGGCAGAGATTAGTAGCTGGACCATGTAGACAATGTGAGTTCTCTTTAAACAGTTCATCATGGCTGTCATTGTGCAAGCTGGATTTTTTGCACCTGCAAAGTGGTGGGTAGATATTCACTGGGGCATTTGGGAGTGAAGGTCTCCCACTCTGGGTTATGTGGTAGTGGCAGCACATGCACGTGTATGCGTGTTTTTGCACTTGATTGTGCACATGGTTGTGAGTAGAAGTACCCAGGCACTTTAATGAAAAAAAAAAGCCTGCTGATTTACATATCTGCTGTATGTTTCCTATAAAGCTTGGTGTCTGGGCAATTTGCTGTTTTGCTACAACGGGTGCCCATTTCCATTAGCTGTGTATTGTTTGAGGGAGTAAGTTAAATTCTGCCTCTAGGTACACGCATGCATTTGATATGGAAATTGAGAAATCTTAGCTGATGAGGTGTTGCAGGTGTGCAGCTGGGGGCAGAACTGAGCCCATGGTCAGTACAGCTGTACAGGCATCACTTCCTTCCTTCCCTGGATGCTGTTTCTCTGCTGTGAAATATTCCCCTTGTCTTCCTTTTCTCTTTTCTGGAAAGACCTCCTGTAGCATTTGCTGTGCTTGTAGCTTTTTATGGGACTTGCAACTCTGGAGTTTCATTGCTGATCCGTAATCAATGTTAATCCTCCTCCTTTTATGGTTTTAAAAATGTGCATGCTCTACTCTTACAGACTCTGTAAAATGCCATTAGTGTGTCTTGGGATGATCATGTTTTGTTTACAGATGCCTTGCTATTGTAAGCCTCTGTCTTTCTATGGCATAGTTACCAGAAAATGGATTAAAAATTAAATGAGCATATTGCTTTGTTTGTTTTTAGTGAAAGCTGTTTTCCAATTAGCTCCTTATTTGATCAAAGATTGCATCTGAGTTAATTATGTGGTTTTGCCCAGTTTATGATTCTTTCTCTGAGATAGCATCAAAGATACTGGGTCAAATATTGTTTACATTGTGACCCACATAAACGCCATGTTAAACCACTCTCACACCTCTTTCCCAGGACCAGAGCAGAGCATGGAGGTATGCCTGGAAGCTAAACTAAATGCATAGCTCTAGGCATGTGGTTATTTGATGTCTGCATGTCTCTTTTTCAAGCGAATTTTCATCCCTAGCTCCAAATGCCATTCAGAGTTGTTGATGGAAAGACTGATTCTCAAATAAATCCATATAGCGAGACAGTATAAAAAGAAAAAAGTCTTGAATGACTTCTGTTCAAGACAGCCATCACACGGATACAAAATGATGGACTCTAAGAGACACAGCAGCGGGACAGTGACCCCGGTAAGAACAGCCCCGCTAGCACCAAGGGGGAGGATATCAAATGCAGGGTTCGTAACTACTCTGTAGATATTATTCACAGCCTGGTGATCTTTGCTAGAAGAGTTTGGTATCTGTTGGGATAGACATAGCCACAGAGAAATTGGTCCAGAGGTTTGATGACCAGAGCTAAGCAGGAAGAAGAGATCAGCACAGCAATTGTATTTGTGGCACATTGCCAGGAACCAGCTTCCTGATCACTTGTGTGAAAATATCACAGTTAAGTTCCAGAAAACAGTCCTTTTCGGCTGCTTATCAGAGGGTGATGCTCTGTTCTCCCCATGAAATGTGTAGATGGGAACTCCAATGTCTGTAAATGACCTGAAATATATAAGCTTTTTATTACACATATTGCATTTAATGGTTCTTTCTTCCTTTTAGGTAAAATTCCCAAGCAACTGGCGGATTTTTCAGTGTTGTAAGTGGCTCTTTTGGCTCCCTGGTGGAAAAATGTACAAATGTTATGATAATGATGTTCCTAGTGACTGTGACAGTGTTGAGTGACCCATCACAGTCAGATACTGTGCCGGTTTTGTTTAGCTGTTGTGAAAATGACATTTGATTAATTTGGTTAGCAATATTAAAATTGATTATTGTCCATGAAAATGATAATTGGGAAATCAGTTACTGATTGACATGAGACAAAGATTCTAACTGTCTCAGCATAGTTGCAAGTTGTATAAAAAACCCTGCTTTCATGACTCCTGCCGTTTTAGCTGAGAGTTATGTTCCCTTCATTTAGTGTGCTGTTCCAGAGTGGATCCTCACCCATCTTCTCTCATGGACTAGAGAAACTGGTCTGGATGGTAAATATGAAATCTGTGCTCATGTCTTTACTGCCAACACTTATTTATTAGTTTTTTCTTTGTGGTGTTGCTTCCTAGACATCATATCTGACACCCTAGGGCTTCCTTCCTGGCTTAATGATAGGTAACAACAGAACAATTAATCCAAGAACACTTTGTTCTCGACCTGCTTGATGGGAAGGTAAGAAACTGTTTGTAATTCTGGGTCTCTTGAATGGAAAGAAGCACTGCTTTCCTGCTACTGTCTCAGCAGTCAAATGAACATCAAAATACTGCTATTTTCTCATGTTTACTATTAAAAGCAAATGTAATACATATTTTTATAATTAGTATCAGCATTATTATTGTGCTTACACTAAGAAGCCCAGCTGTTGACTTAGCCCTACCTATGTAGGGAGTCTTGGCTGTGATGAGCAGAATCCATTACTTGAATATGAGCGGAGATTCTGTAATTCTGATTGCAGATGATCCCAAGAAATTCATCAGCCGTAGAGATGTTACTCCAAATTGACACCGCAATAGCAGAGATGAATCTGGCCTAAAATGTCTCTCTAGCATGTTCCTTTAGCAAATTCATATTATGTTTTGTCCTCATTCCTTCCATGGAGCGTCTTTGCTGCTGTATCTCGCAGCACTCTGCAGCGACACAGAGAGGGTATTTTACAGAGACAATGTCTAGCTTTGCGTTCTTGTCTCTTAGGAGAAAGTACCTATGATGCCTTTTTGGCCTATATTTCGTATTGTTGTGTGTGAATAACAGGGTCTGATGATTGAAATCTACTACCTGGAATCTGAAATGGATTGTTTGCTTTCTTATGAAACGTTACGCTTCTCCAATTCCTTCGCCTTTGCACACATATACATATGCGTGCATTCACACAGACACGCCGGGGCTTCATCATACAGCAAATTGCTTATACACATGTAAGCAAATATCTTCTCAAATCATCTCTTATCACCAAGTGGGGTGTGGTGCTTGTTGTTCAAGGGGTTGAGGTTGCCTTTCAATCTGCCAGGGCCAGCCTGACACCAAAAATAAACAGCATAAGCCTGGAACCGTTGTCACAAGGGGCAGAGAGAACTTGTCAGGCAGGAGTGTGTGAGCCGGCAAGATGATAATGTGGCATGACACTTCTGAAATGAGACACCGGTTGCCATGGTGAGGAGTCAGGAGGGACTATCTCTCCAGAGGCTGAAATAAAACATGCTTTAAATGATGTTTGATTAGAATTTAGATCATGTAACTGAGTGGCTGGACCTTTTTTTTTTTTTTCCTCCTTTTTTTTCCCCTCCCTTTACTTGTTGTCGTTGTCGTCTTTGGCTGCTGGCAGAGTTCACTTTGGGAAGAAAGGGCTCTGGGTCTGGAGCAGCCCCAGCTGTAATCCCCCTCGCTCCACCACTTCCAGCGTGCTGAGAGGTTACTTAGTTCCATGCCCAGTCAATTATGCTCCTTGCTAACTCTGCTTGCGTTTTCCACTTGAGTCCATCATAGTTTAAACCAGTTAAAAATGATTCCCTCTGTTCTGAAAAACAGTTAATCAATAACACCCTGAGAATATTTCTTGTCTTCGTTTGCTTTCCCTGACCAGTCTACTCAGGGTATCCGTCATCTTGTTAACATATATTAAAAATACAGCCCATGAAGGCTTGTGCACAATATCCTTCTCGGACTCTTCATGTTAAAGCAGGATGTGAATGTGTGTGTGTGTGTTTGTGACAGTACAAGTGGTAAAAGGAACCTGAAACAGAAAGAATTTGAGAGAATAAAGGAAAACAATTGTCCTTGTGGCCTTGCAAATGAAACGGGATGTTTAAAAGTAATTTTAGCTTTCTTTGCATTTTTAATGCAGCACACAACCAAATGTATTTTTCTTGTCTTTCCCAGCAGAAATGGACAATAAAAGAGCAGATTCTGCGGCACAGAACTTTCTAACTCTGTTGTGCTTTTTGGTATATCCAGACATTTAAAAAATCTTGAAGCAGGTACCCAATGTCTGGAGAAATCTGCCGGAAAACAATAATCAGCCAATTCCTACATGCAGACAAAAGCGCTCAGCAAAGAAGGGCAAATGCACCAAATTCTGCTAATTTCAAGATCGCCTGAGGGCCAGCTTGTTAATGTAAGTCAGCTAGCTTAGCTGGTGCTGATGCACACAAAAGTGCCAGGGCCTAAGACTTGCTAGGTGTAATCTCTAATCAGTTGTGAGCAGAAAGCAGAAAGTGTTAAAATAGAATTATTTTTTTTTTTAGATTTTTTTTTTTTTTGGTTGCTGGACTGAAGTGAGTTTGATGACTCACTATTGGGAGTCATTGTCAAGTCCACATTGGACAAGTCAATGCAGAAGCAGGTGTTATTGGCAATTTTTTGACTGAAAGGCAGGAAGTCAAACAATCATGGAGCCTCTACTGTAGCCTACGCTGGGTGAGATACTTTGTAAAATAGTAAAATTCCTGTGGAACGGTGAACAGGGGTGTGTGTAGCTAATAATGATATTCTCACATACACACTGCAAATGAGCTTTCCCTTTATCAGCACATTTAAATTGTGGTAATTTACTTTGGTAATTGAAATAGTTACACCAGGCCAGTGAACGTGTGACTACAAGTACGTTTTTCTCGGCTATTAAAATCTCTATGCAAGACCATGCTGATTAGAGTTTCTAGTGTGTACATTTAGAGGGAAAAAAGACTATATAGTGGCTATGCATGAGACAGGGTGTATTCTAGGAGTCAGAGGACGCCCTGTAATTTATGAGAGACAAAGAGGTACATTAGATATTGTTAGAATACATAATAATCCGCTGGCAATAATTTATTTGGCTTGCAAGGTTAGGATCTCCATAATTCTTGGTTGCACTCTAATGAGGACTGCTGGTGCTTATTATATATTTTTTGTGTATATTAGAGGTACCTGTGAATATATGGATACTGTACTTGCCTCCTGCTACCCCACTACTCATGGAGCTGCCAGTGGGACTATATTGCATGGACCATTTGTCTAGATAGCCCAGGAAAGTGCATCAGCTGTATTGGCTTCTTGTCAGCAGCTCTCTGTAACTTTGTGCCCATAAAATCATCATCTGCAGATTTACCCTGCTTTTCTCACGCTATTAGGTCACCCCGGCATCGGGGTGACACAAGCATCATCAGGAAGTCATGGTCTTCAGCAGTACATGCTGTCCATCTGCAAATACAGACAAACTGGATAGATGTTCCCCCAGAAATTTTAAACAGGGCACTCAAACCTGATTAATTTGTTGGTTGGATGGGGTGGGGTGTTCTGGACTGGGAAGAAAAAAAAAGGAGAAAGGGGAGCATCAAAATTTTCCATCCCTTCAGAACTCAGTGACTTTCCATAAATTCTTTTCTCCAAAATCAGTTTATGATTCCACCCATAAGGTCATTTCCAAATGATTAATTACCATCTGACAGTCCACTCCAGGATTTTTGGTGACACTACAAGGGTCTTCTGAGCTTTATGTTCAACTTTAGTGGTGATCACTGCAGCCAAATGGATGAAAAATATCAATTTCTTCACCACTGTTTCTTGTGTTGGCCTCAGGGATTAGAAAAGTAGGTCTTTTATTTAGTTACGCCGTCAGCATCAATTTTGATGTGAATTCAGTTGCTCAGTTTGGAGTTCAAATGTTCCAGTCTGAATACAGCCGTGTGGGGTCGTAAAGCATCCTGAAAACTGCTCTGCTGCCTGCCCCACGTCTGCACGGAAAACTGCCCAGGAACTGTGCTGGTCATTGCTGGGTCTAAATACCAAATATGAGATGGAAGTGAAGAGAGGGAGAATCCTTTTTGAAAGAACAACAGAGAGAAATGAGAGTGCATGGGTGAGAACCTTGATGAAGGCAGCATGGACCTTCAATGGGTGGGTGGGCCATCACGCATGTGCCTTTATGTTATGAAACAACGTGGGGGCAGAATACGGTAGGGTGGTGGGAAGGAGAAGGGAGCACGTACCAGGTGGCGCAATGGGCCAGCCGTATCGTGTTCAGAGTCTTGTGCTATAGTAAAAATTATTGATTCCTATAGTCCACAGGGGACAAAAATGTTCATATTCACAGGGCAATGGAAATAAACAGGGAGAGAGAACTCGAGGTAAGGAGCCTGATGCTAAGAGAGCCAGATGAATTGGTAGAGTAATGCCACCATCGCAGTAATGAGAGGAAAAACCATTGTTTTGAATGGGGAAGCCTCAGTTTCCCACTGTTTATGGGTGTTTTTCTTCTGCAGGGGACTTGTACTCCTGGCAGCCTCACCTTATAACAGAGATGTGTTTGTGCGTAGCTGATTGCAGAATGTGTTGGTTCACACCATCCCTAAGGAGCAATGATAAGGAAGGAGTTAAAATTATTTAACTGTAGGGCTTTTTTGTGCATATTAATAAGGTATTGCTCTGTTTTATCGCTATAGTGCACTTTGTACAGCGGTTTTAAAACCGCTTTAAGTAATGTTTGCTATGCTTCCTGCAGTCTAATCTGCCAAATAATTTAGGTTATCCGTGCCATGGAATTTACTTAACACTGATGTAGAAATTAGCCCCGAAGTGCTGGAAGATCGCGGGGCTGCTGATTTTAGTTGTCTGATAAGAGCATAGGCCTATGATGATTTTATACAATGTTTTCACGTAATTGTTCACCTGGTTTTGAAGGCAGTCAGCATTTTGATCATGACACATTATGATCTTCACCACCAGTAAAGAGTGGTGAGAAAAGCCACTCTTGCAGGCTGCTTGGTTGGCAAGGAGGAGGCAGATGCTTAGTGTGGAGGTGTCTGCAGATGCAGGGATCATGGAGGCTTCTCTGTGGATTTCATCCTTGGTCCGAAGTGATCTGATCAGCCTTTTCTGCCCTGCTCTTCAGGTGACTACAAGAGCCTGGTCTCAGGTGGTGTAGGTCACTGTGGCTTCTCTGAAGTTGAGTGAGTTACGTCAGTTCAGTCCAACTGTAGATCTTACTCTCTGTTTCAGGGCAATATTTCTTTCTATTAATTCTAGTTGTATCTGTTTTTTATTGAATCCACAGTGAGGTCACTACAGAATTATCAACCTTGATAACATATCTCTTTGAGAGTGCTTGATTTCTGCATATGGCTGTGTAGAATTTACTGTACCTATTGAACCTGAATGCATCTAATCAACTTCTGGGTACAGGGTTCTACAGGATAATTAACAAAAAGCAAAAAAGAAATTATCTGGAAATTACTATGAAGCTTCTTGAAGTACCTTCTGTGGAAAGAGATTTTTCTTTCTTGACCATTAAAACCTATGAGATTCCTCGACGGGGATTTTTCCAAGTTTTTTTTTTTTTTTTTTTCCCATCGTATTTCCACACTCTCTTCTCTCCCTTTCCGTTGGCCAGAGCACATACCACTTCCCCACAACATTTGCATGTGCTGTTGTAGCACACAGCTCTTCTGATCCCAGATCAGGTGTCAAATCTTTAATATGATTTCCTACATGTT
This sequence comes from Chlamydotis macqueenii, assembly GCF_036417535.1. NCBI lineage: Eukaryota > Metazoa > Chordata > Aves > Otidiformes > Otididae > Chlamydotis > Chlamydotis macqueenii. Next base: position 2,708,619 of record NC_141574.1, on the reverse strand, counting down.
TGACTAATCAATGCAGAACATCATCACGAAAGATAATTTTACCCTCTGGCACTTCAGGGACGGGATAATGAGGCCTGGTGTTTTCCATTTTTTATTCTTCCACGAGAATCTACATTTTTTAGTCCCAGCTAATTGATTTAAGTTCATGGAGGAAGGTTTTTTCCCTTTCTCTTCCAGTATCTTGGATATTAATGGATTCTAGTGAGCTAGCAGAGCTGTGTGATCAGTGTGTTTGGAGATTCAATACACTGCTGTTCTGACCTTTCAGAGGCCAGGGGAAAAACATTAGGTTCAGCATGTTGATCCCACATGAACACTGAAATCTCAGGCAGGCTGGAGCTGCTTGAGCTGCCTGGAGAGAAGGACTTTCTGCAAGAAGGGAGATTTGTTCTCAAATAATTTTCCAAACAGGAGAGAACTTAGTCTCGTAACCCAGCGAGTGAGCAGTGAGCAGATTTATGGCCTCACTTAGGCAGTGGTGGAAGGGAGAGGGATGGAAACTGAGGCTTTCAGAAGAGATCGGGCACCCATGCATTGCTCTGAAAACCCTGCTCAGAGAGCGGGGCGTGAGTGCTAAACCATGGACACAGGTCAGATCTCTCAGCTCCTGCTCCCCTGATTTCATCAGAGGATGAATATCATCATCATCCCCTTCCTTTTCAGTAGGCTGTGAGGAAAGCTGGACAGGCTTCTCGCTGGTCATCTGTGGGGCTGAAGGAATGGGACAAAGCACTTTCCAGCAGTAGCTGAACTCTACGCAGCTCAGAAAAAATATGTATTAGACTAAATACCTTTCCCTGAGACGGTGTGAAATAGCAAGTAAAAAACTTGTTTTACTTACTGAGGCACCTCTGATAGCACTGACAGAATGTTTCCCAGTCACTGATTGTCCCTGCTGGCCACTGATCCACTGGGTCCACTGGATGAGACGTGGAAGAGAGTATATTCCTGCTGCAGCATGTACCTGAGGCTCTAAAAAGTGTGAGCTAGACATGTTTTTATGAATAATTCGTATATTTCTTCTGTATTTTACCACCATTAACTAGAGTTATTCTAGTATTATTATTTTTTTAGGGATGGCAGCAGCTTATGACAGATTTGTTTAGGGTTAGCCCTATTCATAAATTAAGTGGCAGATAAAATTTAATTTTTCTTATAAGAAAAGCCTATAGCTCCTTAAATTGCTCATTTAACATCACTGAAAAGTAATACTCCACTTTAGAATGGACATCATATTAACTTTAAAAGGCCTATTTAAAGTGACGGTTGTCAGTGAGTGAAAGCCAGATATGGTAATTTCCAGTTACAAATCAGAGTGAGGAAACTGGAGAATGGACAACCTTGTTAACACAAGCGCGACGGAGGAAGCACCGGGGTCAGAGTGCCAGCACGGAAAGGAATAAAGACACAGCACCAAAAATATGTCCTATAATTAGGGCAGCTGTAAGAGTCAAGGTTGAAGATTCTTCACCATGACATGTCTGATATAGAAAAAGTGATAGCCAAGAGTAATCACTTACAGGCACCCAGCCTTAAAGGAGCAGCACTGCTCTTACCCTGGCTGGGCAGGGAAGCCTGGAAGACAAAGACTGGGGGGCGTGGGGTGACTCTGAAGCCACATGTTTGGGGAAGGGGGTAGGGAGGAGTTGGAAATTTCAAGGGTCAACACTCAAAGGGACCGAAAACCAGAAAAAAATTGCTCGCTCAGCAGAGAGGTTTTCTGATCATGGTGTGGAACACTGGTGTCTCACAGAGCGGGATGGGTTACCCTGTGTGCTGGTGGGGGCATCCGGGTTTAAATCAGCGTGAATGGGCACAGACTCACCCCTGGGGGCCACTGAGGGAGGGAGGTGACAGGAGGAGGCTGAAACAGTGTGTGTTTGTGTCTAGATGGACAGACATAGATGTGCGTAGGTACACTGGGCGGCAGCAGAACAGAAGCTGGGGAAGAGAGAATGTGGGGGACACACAACCGCACAGTCATTCAAATGGCACAGAGAGGATCCAGCCTCTGAGCAATGAGCACCAGGAGGGCACACATCCAGTGGGGTGAGCAGCACAATGTGTGATGCACAATTGCCTCCTTGGCCTTACCCACGGACAGAAAATGCCTCGGGTCTGGCTCAGGCTCTCGAGGTCAGCCTGCAGAGATCTGCCCCTTGGTTTGGGATTGGTAAGAAGTAAACCGGGAGCTGGAGCCAGTGTGCAGTGCACTCCACGCTTCCTGCAGGAATTTTCATGGACCCAGGGTGCACACACAGGAAAGGAGCGGGGAGCCTTCCTCGGCATCCTGGCACTGCGGACCTGACCTGTGGCGGTTGTTTGGCAAACGCTCTCTTCTCCTGTCTGCAGTGCTCGGAGGTCAGAGTGGAGCAAGGGGGCAATGAGATATTTCTATTAGTGAAGAATGTCTCCATATAATGATTCCAGCTGCCTGGAATCCCTTGGGATCTGTAGAAACCTTCTAGGCTTTCTGCCTCCTCTGTGACCCTGATCAGCAATAGCTGCATAGAAGCCCTGGGAGGCTGTCACAGGAGTAGCCTTCTCCTCTTCTGCTGCCTTCTCCTGTATTTCCCTGCGGAACGATCCAGTCCAGGCAGTTAATGTGGAGTGACACGGGCACACGCTTTTCTCCCTCAGTCCCCATCTCCTCTGTGGGATCCACTTGAAAGGATAAAGGAAATTCAGGCTGAGCAAGCTCCTTACCCTCCAAACGCTCTTCTTTCTCTACATTAAAGTGTATTCCACAGGACCTGGTGTGATCTAATGTCACCCACCGCCAGCTGAGTTTTCTTGCCGTGCATTTAAGAGCCGTCTGGCTGGACCAGGTACCCGTGGTCTCTGGGAGCTGGGCAGTGCATCCACATTTCTGAATAACCCACAACACCTCTCTGGACAAGCCCATTCTTCACCTAGGCTGAATAATTTCTTAAAATATTAAAAGGTTTCTAAGTAACAACAGTGAGCCCTTCAGCGAAGGACTGTTTGACCTTGCTTTGGGCTACTGCGTCCCTCCCCTTGCTATCACAGATTTGATGACCTGATATCAATTTTTGCCTACCTGCTTGTAGAGCCAAACTTTTCTTCAAGGGCAGGAGGATCAGCCTGCCTTGTTGGACATCTCCAGCATCTGTTGTTTGGTTTGCAGCACGCTCCTGCGGGTTTCAGAGGCTGAAGCGAAGCACCACTGCTCCTTTGCACAAAAACCCTGAGAAGAGAGTCGCTGCGGCACCAGACAAGGAGTTTTCTGGCAGATCAAAGGCTATGAGTTGTTCAGCTTCCCGTGCAGCCCCTTTGTCAGCCAGTTTATTTTGCCTTTGTCTTTGTCGACCTGTACTTGGGGACACTAATTCGATTTTCCATTGAGAGGTGCGGATATCTATATTATTTTCCTAAAACTCCAGAGAATATTATAAATTTCTTTTTATTGCTTCCAGCCATGTTATTTAAAGTAATTAACCTTAATTTATAAATTTTTATATCAAACTGCCTTTTAACTTTTAGAACTGGCAGGAGAAGTCCATTTCCCAGGGCTCCTAATAGTTCTCCATTTAATCAAAATTCATCCATCAGATTCCAGTGTTAAATCATCTTTTAATTGGGAGTTACATTCTGGTTAATAGTTTTATAATTCGCCGCCTCTAATAGTTTTTACCACAGGGATCTACTCCATTTTTTCTCACTCTATTATTCCTGGTGTTCAGCAGGGACATTTTAAAAACGTTCACTTCCCCTGCCTGTTCTTTGTGATCTCATTAATTCTTGATAGCAAGTTCTCTTTCTCCTCATTACTGGAGCATAACTACCTTTATCACTAGGTGAAACCTCACTCATTTCTACAAGTGCTCTCCGATTTTTAAATTTTTTTCTTTCCTCCTAAAAAAAATAACAATCTGCAACTTATTTCAGCAAATAAGATTATAGGTAGCGTGTATGGTCTTGGTACTTGACATTCTTGAGATTTCAGACTGGAGATTTTTGGGGCAAGAACTTTCTCTAACTTTGTGTTCGTGCAGCGTTTCTTACAGCAGTGCCCTGACATCAGTCTGGTTTTCTAGGAGATATACCCAATCAAAAATAGAAATTACTGATACTGGTGAGATAAAAGAACAATCCAGGAGTTATAAAAAGGAATTGATCGACAAGAATGGCAGGTATTTTTGGAGGAGGTCACTTGATGTGAACCTGCGTGCCTTTTGCTGTTAACCCCTCCTGACGTTCACCAGCAAGAGGAGCAGGATCAGACCCCAGCAATTCTTAATACCCAGCGCCAGCGTTCTTGCAGATGAACTCTGCAGTGTAGCACTTAATTGTCAGACATGCTGCATGCAAATGGCCTCGCTCGATGCAGCTAAGCAGCTAGGGCAGTGTTACATTACCTTGGTATCCTCCCAAAACAATAAAAAGAGCCCAAGGAGAAGTAAATAACGTTGTATATGAGGTAGTAAAGCCAAGCTTGTAGTTTTTCAAAAAATGCCTAGAATTAGCGTAAAATTAAATTTGAAACCTTAATCCTCCAAGGGCTGATTCTCAATTTGCAGATCCACAAAACCTCTGCAAATTACCCTACCAATCGTACTGACAGTCTAATAGGAATATGTTATATTGACTACCCAAAGTCAGCCTCTGCGAGGAAGAGTGCGTTGTAAAGGGCCAGCGGTAGGAGTAAGGAAAACCAATCTCCCAGAGTTTATATCTTAGTCCCTTGGACAGTCCTGTGGAATCATTTCATATATAACTTCTTATAAGAAAAATAGGACGGACAAGTGTAAACAGAATTATTATACAATTACAGTAGTCCTCAGAATAACTATAATGCTGTCCAGGGTAATTTTTATGTCTTCATAAACTACCAGCACTGCAGTGTTCTTTTAGCCCTCCTTTTGCCCCACGTGGTAATGTAATAACTTTTCCTACCTAACGTATGCATCGCTGCGGTAATTTGATATGACAATGATTACGAAATACTCCAGCAGTTTTAATTGACTAGTGTTGAGATCGTATCACCAGGAACAGACAAGATCTTATCTCCTGTATGACTTCCATCCCGCCCGACTGCTACGATATTTATGTTAATAAGGATCGCGGGCATTAGCCGAGTATTAAGTCCTCAGCTGTGGTAACTACGTTTAGAAGCAAACAATAATTTCACAGACTGCTGGCCACCCTTTCCTTTGAGTGCAGTAGTGATAAATAAATAAATATTTAGCTTTTCGCTAGGTACAAAATATATCTAAGGGGTTTTTATGCCTGGAACCTAGATTTCAGGATTTCTCACGAGAGGTGGTACAGTAATTCAGCAGTTAAAAAGTCGCCAAAGCTTGATACTGTATCTGAAGAAATTACCATAGAAATCTAACCCAGTATTATGCCTCTTGTATGCATAGCAGGCATACTATTACCTCCTCTTTTGTTGCTGCTGCAAACATTTACTTGGAGAGACCTTATTGTCAATGAATTTTTGACAGAGGTCAAAGTATTTCTGAGTGAAACTGAAAGAGGTCTGGGACTCGTATCAAACAGCTGACAGCGTCAACAATAGTGTGTTCGCTCGTCCTGCATGCTGGAAAAATTAATTAAAAGTGTTTGTGAGATGTTTTGAGCCTGCAGAAGCCTTGTCTGCTTTTGGTAATGAGCATGCTGGTCTTGTCTGCGGGTGGAGGAAGCACTGCAGTTGGCGATAGACCTGATGACCGGAGATTGTTGGGGTTTCTTTGGTGGGGGTATTTAGCAAAAACGTGATTGAGCGTTGTGATGAGTCAATGTGCAGCTTGGGAAGGAGATCCCCCATGGACTTTGTTTCACGCCGCCAGCAGTGACATCAGTGCCAGGTGCAGACGGGTCCCCGTGGCTGCTCTGAAGCGTTGTGCAGCCACATGGTGGTTGTGCTGTGAGGAAGGAACTTCTCAGAGGTGCGTGGTCAATGACGACAAGTTTTTCCCTTTCCTGTAACAAAACATGTGTGAATCAACATGTATTTTTTTTTATGTCTAAGATTTTTAAAAAGGTTTAAGACTGCAAGTTCTCTGAAACATTTCTTAACTTTATAATATGACAACTTATTCCCAGTTTTAAAATACTCGTTCTGACAGGAAGCTGGTCATCAAGAAAAACGTGCAGAAACGTGGTCACCCTGTCGCATCGGTCTGTGATCTGCGCATTCTGTTAGGACTTCGTGGGATCTCAGTGTGTGCTTAAATGCCATTCTGCAGAGAAATGAAGACACAGGACACAGAAATCAAAGCATGCATAATTGTTCATTTTTTTAATTTGACTGACGTGCACTCAGGGCTGGGCCCTTGCAGTACTTAACGTGCTCCTACTTTTGGGTCATTTTAGTGACAGGGGAGAGTACTCTGTCCTTTTAGGTAGTAACGCTGAAACCTCTCAAAGGCTTTACAAACTCTTCTGAAAAAATGCTGCAAGATTTAATGAGATGTAGGAACTTTTTAATAGATTTTTTGAACTTTCCTGTAAAATTGTTGTCATCTTAGAAAAAGAGCTTTATCCACCTCCATATATGCACATGTATGTGGGAATATAAAATAACCTTGTTCTTAATTTGAGTGTTTCAGGATTATTTCGGTGGGATATGATTGGTTCTTTAAGGGATTCTGTTGGCTTCTGGCTTTTCTATGCAGTTTTTCATTAGAGTACTTTTTGTTTGCATGCAATATTGTCTCTTACAGAGATGGGAACTTAGGAGGATTTGTCTAACCATGAGTTATTGAGGACCTTGGACTCATACTGCAAAGTGCTGATTGTTGGTCATAAGCCTCCCAGGAGTCTCTGAAAGTGTTGCTTTCTCTTTTACGTCTACAGATGGGGAGACTGTGGGTAAAGTTTCAAAGTTCTGTCTTTTTTTCCATGTAAACCAGTGACTGACTGCTCCAGTATTACAGTCTTTGTCTTCACCGGAAGTGTTCAGTGCTGGGAGACGTGGGTTGTTGCAGGCTGTCCCCACAAAAAAAGGTCAGTGTATCCTGGACTTTATCCTGTACTTCCCTCATGTGAAAGCTCTTCCAGACCTGGGCCAGCAGCCTAAGCACCTTGCAGACTCATGCCCCAGATGCACACAAACCTCATCAGTGATGCAAATTGAAGATTGGTTGGACATTAAAACCAGTGCCTTTCGTTTTGTGAATATATATATACACACACTTTTAATATTTTGCCACTTAAAATATTCATCAAGTATTTTCATTCTGTTACTCTTCACTAATGCATTTTTAAACGCATTTCTCCCAGATCAGCCCGGTCTCCTCTTTCATGAATCCTTATCTTTGTCCTATGGGCATCTATATCCCTGCCCTAATGTTCCACTGTACAAGTACTGAGCTGTTCATACCCCTAATCATGTAAAAACAGATGATTCATTACTGAAGTGGATGAAAGAAGGCATTAAATATTGGCATAAAGGAGAAAAGATAAACTGGTACTGGAAGGTTCATCTCTATTAGCTGAAGTGTTTGGGGACACACAGAAATAAAGCTAAGGTTATAAATATTGCCCTTGATTAGGAACCTGCCATGAAATCCAGAAGAAGGAACTTCTCTGCCCTATTTAAGACAGCCCTCTGTCTGTGTGGCTCTCACTGTGGGACCAGGGCTGGTTTGTGGTGCAACATGTGGTGGCTGTCCTGGGTGCAAGAGTTAAGGATTTGGGCTCAATGTTACACTATTGTTAACTGTGGGCATTCACAGTCATGAAATAACTCAGGAAATACTGGAAGTTAAAAAATCTTATGGACTCTTTGGAACTGCAATGTGGACCTTAGAGATCTTCATCTGTTGGCTTTTCCTGTCAGGTTTTATTAAGGACTTTTTATTTTTTTAAGGCAAAAGGCAGCTGAATTCACTGGAATTCAGGAGCTGAGGGCATAAGGAGAGGATCAAGTCTTGTAGAACTTCTACTTAAACAAGAAAAAAGAGGGAAGCAACCCCGCACTGAAGATTTGCACCCCTGTAGAAGGACATCTGTGATTTGGAAGGTAATAAATACCAGCACTGTTTACCATGCTGGTCTTGAATATGAACTAGGAGACAACATCTGGGTGGCCAGCAGCAAGTTATCCTTTGCTGCATCAGCCCAAACCCTGAGGATGAGCCTTAAACGAGAGGCCGGTGGCTGAGCAGGGCAGCAGGTGGTGGGTGGGTGGGCAGGGAGGCCAGGCTGTACCCCTCAGCACACCTGCCTGCACTTGCCATCCCGGGGCCGGCAGCTGCGGGTGGTTAGCAGGATCCTGGGGCAATAAGTGAGGAGCTGGGGGAGGTCAGTCCCTCCCCTCTAGCAGGGTGAGTAGTGTGTGTGTGTTGAGCTGCTGGGACATTACCTGCTTGGTGCCTGCTTTGGAAAGCCCATGTGGAGCTGCTGTTTTGTCTCCGAGGCCTGTGCACGTGGTTCGTCTGGTGGGGAAGGTAAGGTGTTACTGCTCTCTTCTCTGGGGCTGGGATGCGGAGGTGTTGGGGGATGATGTTGCTGTAGCAGTGTGGTGTCCCCAACATGTGTAGCAGGCTTGCTGTATGGCTGTGTTTGGCTTCTTGTACTTCTGCTTAGTAGAAAGCAGCTGCTGAGGGGCTTGTAGGGCTCTGATGTTTTGTTTCTCCTTCTCTGGCCTCTGGGGATGTGCCTGGAGGTGTAGGGGCTGGCAGAGTGATCTCTGTCCCTGGGCCACCTCTGCGGTAGGGGCCAGACAGAGTCTCCTCTGGAGAAGAGGAATGAGGTGGACTTCTCAGGTGGGAAATCCCTGAGAGTTCAAAGTTAATATGCAGGGGACAATTTCATTCCCCTTTATCACTCAGGTTTCTGAGCAGTGCTTCTGTGGAGTCCATGTGCTGGAGCCTATGAAATAGCTGTCCCTCAGGCACAAATGAGGTGTCCCTGGAGAGCCAGGGATTCAGGCAGTAGCACAAACAGTCCTGAGCATCAGCTCTCCCTGTCGATGCTGTGCTCAGCTATTTGCTGTGATGTAAGCCAGCCCTAAATTACAAGCAAACAAACACCAAACCCTGTGGTTCCTCATCTCTCTTCTGTGTGGGCAGAAACTCATCTGGTAGCCTGTAACAAAACGCCTGGGTGGATAGCAACCAGGGAGGCGGTTCAAACCACTCCTCCCGTGGAGATGCTGCAATTTAGTGAGTTGTTAAGAAATAATACCGGATGCATCGCTCTCTCTTGTTCTCTCCACATATAGTCAAACAGAAAACATGAAACATAATCTTGTGCATTTATTTGGGGTGAGGGATAATGGCCTTTGGAATAAACGCTAGCTGTCTTTAAAGGAAGCAAAATGCTCTGTCTGCATTCCTCTGTCCCCCAGCTTGACTGCTTTTTCCAAAAAGTGGCAGTGCAGGGCGAACCGTTACAGAACTAATTTAGTTAAAATTTACACTCCCTGATTTTGCGCTGCCTCCTTTTCCCCCTTCTGGTTTTGTAGCTATGATGCAGTATTGATCCAAAGATCTATAGGATCATACCATGGCTCCAGGTGGGTGGCAGAATTGAGGCTAGGCTTCATTTCCATCTGAATGGTGCAGAAAATAATTCCACTTTCCAGCTTTTATTGCTTAGAACATTGCATTTCTCTCATTGTACTGTATGGGAATTAGCTCTGGAGGAAAGAAATGATTTTTTTTTTTTTTCTTCCCCTTGATGTAGAGTGGAGCAGAAGGATTCAGGAAGAAGCAATGTAAGAAAGCAGACAGCAAGCTCATTGCTGTTTGAATTAGGTGCAGCTGGATTGCCCTAATGAAATGGGACTTCTCATCTGGGGTTCAAGTGGTGTTTCTGTGGATGGATAGTCCCCAGACTGCAAATTCCTTGTCTGGCTGGGACAGCTTCCTGCAGTCGTGCCGTGTGTTAAATACAGTAATAGCAGAGGAGCATGCAGTGGTTCAGCTCTGTTCTAGGTGTTGTTGTGAGGGGATGCATGATGGAAATCAGCAGGATTGCAGAAGGTAGAAATGCCTGCAGCTGAAAAAATACCTCTAATCATCACTGCTACTGGAGCTGGCTCAGGTGGTCTGTGTGGGCTGCAGTCATTTGGCTGCATCGCAGACCTGCTCACACATCTTGAGCTGTCTGGGACAGACTCTCCTGCTATGTAGAGCACGTAGCACAGCTGGAGCTTGGTCCCCACTGGGGCTCCAGTACCAGCTAGCCTGAGGCTCTGTGTCTTCTACAATGGCTCCAGGCTATATTAAATGCTGGCTTTAGGGAATGAAGGAATCTGATGGCTCTCTGCAGCTAGACAGGTTACCTGTAAAGTAATGAAGTTATGCAGATGTGAACTTGTAGATGCGAGAGAAACCAGGTGACAGTGGAGCCAAAAAGTTTGTATGTGAAGATGCAGACCCCAGCACAGCATTCTCCAAATACTCTTTGTGGTACTTCACTGATACGCACAGAAAGGCCACCACCACGGGCTGGAGAGTAACAGATGATTAAGCTGCTGCTTGTTAAGTCTTGTGCTTGTTCTCCTTTCAAATCATCATCCTGGTGGCAGGGTGGTGGGTTGTCTGGTTCTTTTTCCCCCACCCTAAAGCAAAGACGTGTGTGTGGCGCGGTGACTGAGGAGAGCAATTGAAATGGTGACCCAGACTGGACTTCTGACACGGACGTGGTTCATTCAATTTGCTGTGTGAATTTAGTAAATCAGAGAAGTAATTTCCCTGCAAGAGAAGTAGACTGCCGCCTGTTCGTGAACTTGGCAACCTTCAGTCACAGGTATTATATCCTGCTAGAAAAGTTTTCAGAGGAGTTATTTCTGCTGAAGGGGGACGAGGGGAGAAATTCAGTAGCATGCTGAGGAATTAGTGCTATCTGTGCCCAATGTCCAGCCAGGAAAGAAAGAAACTGGGAAAAGACTTTCAAAATCCAATGGCATACTTTGATAAACATAGCTCACAGATAATATGTTTAGTGTGCTAAGACTGGTTTTAGAAGCACGGATCCTGGGAACTCCTTGTCAGTGCCAATGTCTCAAGCAGGAGTTGTGAGGGGTAGTTAAAAATAATCTACAAAAGGGTTTAGGTTATTTATGAAGGCTCCTGGAACACTGTAACTGGCAAGATGCTAAATGTTTCTCATATTGGAGAGATGCTTTCAGGAGAATACCTGTCCTTATGAAGCATTTCCTTCTAACATAGAATGGATGCTTCTACTACCTGGTGTCGCTTTAGTCGTGACCCTTTACATGATAGCAGTGGGATTTACTTCCCCTCCCCTCCCTTCTCTGCTGCCCACCCATCAGGGTACTGCCTGGGCAGGTCTCTCCTGGGTGCTAATTGCGTTAGCACCCTGCGCAGAGCCCGCTGCACCGCTTCGAGGTGAGCGTGTTTGAAATGCGCTGAAACTCAGGCTCTGTGAATTGGGCTTTCTGTCAACGACAAGTGGAGCAAATATTGACAGTGCCTCTCAAAGACTCTAGTTACTGTTGCTCTTGTTAATTCAGGGCAGAATTTATCCTCCTGCTATTGAAACAGCTGGACTTCCCTGTCCCGTTTGTTGCTGGGTGGGTAATTTGGAGAATAAGGGGACAGACCCAAGGAAACTAGGATGTGTTGTGGTCATGTGTGGGGCTTTTTTGCTTGTTTTTGGTTTTTCATCCGCAAGCTCTGCTTTCCTGTTTCTGACTTTGTGTTGGACCACTCACGTGTGTAAAGGTATAATATGTTTTGTTAACGGGGCTCTGCTCTCAGATACATTACTTATTAAACCATTCTATGGCCCCATGGAAAAGATCTCATTGCAGTGAGAGGCGGAGTGGGGGCAGTGCATGGGGCTTTTGCTGGGTTATTGATGCTTTCTGAGCTCTCCCTTCTAGTTTTTGCACTGTTGACTACTCCAGACAATTTAAAGTGAATTAGGGGCAAGAGAGAGAGAGACTCTCAGGAAGACTTTCACAAAATGCTCAACTAAAGGGGCAAAGACAGAGGAGAAGCCACTCCAGTTCTTGTGACTGTCAAATACTGAAATGAGCTATAAATCTTTGTCCCAGGGGCTGGAACATGGGCTTTGCTCCTGCTGGGGCTCCTATGGGGGGTTTTGGCCGTGTATGCTGAAAACAGGTGAAGCTGTTGGGTTAGGCTGAGGTGGTTTGCACTACTCAAGATGAGCCATGCTTGAAACCAGCTGGTTGGTGACTGGCTTATTTGCTTTGCCCATTTACTTTGATGTTTTTGCTCATAACTTGTGCCACTGTAAAAGACCGAGTGCCTTGCTCAGGCCCTAAAGCCTTGCTGTACCTTGGCAATCTGGGATTCTGAGAGCTTGGAATCATGCTAGATGTCTACAGCACCACAGACAATGGATGGCAGACTCATTTCCAGCTTTGCTGCAGTTAGCAGATTTTTGAAGGCTTTGAGGGCTTCAAGAAGTGCAAAAGAAGTGCAAGGGGAGGAGTGTGTGGAGCCTTTTTTTCCCCTCAGATTTCTAGTTTGGATTATGTGCGAAGTAACTTAAGGTTCTCTGCATCGGTTTTTCTTGGATGCAAGATCCTGTGAAACTGTCAAAGATTTTTTTTTTTTTTTTAAAAAAAACTTGTTATTCCACATTGGGAATGGGGGAAGATGGAGATGAAACTACAAAGAACCAAATAGTAATTTTCCTCCTGAAGCTAGTAAACCTTTGGGTAATGCTCTGAACATCTGTCTTTTTAAGAGACTCCTAGATTTAAAGAGGAAAAAAACCTCTAAAAAACAAACATGGAAAAAACCTGGATTAAACTGTCACTCATTCACAATCTATCCAGGAAACTCATCCATGCCCCTACAGGTAGCTAGTTATCCCATCAGGAATTTCGTATTCTTGTCTGAATCCTGGAACACAAATTGGTCCAGCGCTATGGGTCTGCCTTGATTAGGGTCTGCTGACACAGATGTCCACAGCATGTGTTCCAAAAAAGCCTGCTCAAATAACTGCTTCTTTCCCCAAAGGGATCAAAGGTTGAGATGGTCTTTCCAGAGCTTTAGCCAGGCTGTGCCGAGCATCTGTGAAGTTTAATCCCCTAACCTTTCCTTTCCTTCCCTCCCTTTTCTTTTTTTTTAAGGATGGTATAAATGGAATTTAAGGGTTTATCTTTTTTCTTTATAGCAAACAGCTATTACTTGTAAAGAACCCCTGGTAAAGAAAGTACAGCCTTGCCTTTATCTGAGAGACAGTTGGGTTTTGGCTACTGTGTGAAGGATAAAGCCCAGAATACCTCTATACGCTTGTGCAAATATCTAATGTTGACATCTTTTGCCAGCTGCTGTTGTGGCTTCCTTTTCCTTGATGAACAAAATCCTCTTGTGATGTGGCCTCTGAGCACCATTATAATTAAAAGAATTAAAATTCAATTTGGGCTATTGTCGTTACACAATGCAAAGTTCAACAGCACTGACGGTTGATTTTATTGATTCTGTATTGGGGACTCCATGGAAATAAGTTGCCTTGACACAAACATGGTATCGGCAGTAGAAGGCACAAATGGTCCAGCTCCAGCCCTTGCTCGCTTTGATTTTATTGTTAGCAGCACCTTTCACAAAGAGAAGTTGTGCCAGCATTTCTATCTTAAAGCATGTGTTTTCCAAGATCACTTCAGTCCTGGAATTACCTCCAGCTTAAATAGCAATATATGATTTACAGCCTTGGGAGAAAAATATATGTATGAGAGTTAAATGCCACAAAGCTTGTTAAAAATGCAGCTGTCGGTGGCAGCAAGGAACCTTGCTCTTCCTTGAAGCTTCAGTGGTCATCCTTGGCTGCTTTTCCCTTGCACCCTTACTATTCAGGCTTGCTTGTATCTGTTTTGTTTCTTTATTTTAAAGAACAAGCTTAAGTAAAGCTTATCTGAATTTTCCAAATCTGTTTCATTAAGAAACAACCAACTGTCACCATCAAATGTCTCTCTTTTTCAACACAATTATTTCCAAGAGACTGAATATTGACTTGGAATCAGCTCCTCTGAGTGTGAGATGCTTTTAAGCACTGAGGAGAACTGTTCCTGTTCTCTGAAACCACTCCTCGAAGCAGAGCAGCTGTGGTTCGTGCTCGATGCATGAATGGTTCACTGGAACGCGACAGCAGGCCGGACAGTGGGAAGGTTAAAATTGTTGTGAAAGGGAGATGGGGTGTGAGAAGTGAAGAAACTTTTCTGGAAGGCAGAGAGGCACTTGGAGAAGAGCATGGAAAATCTTGATCTTTGGAACCTTCTTTTCTAGTCTTTATGTTGGTGTTCTCTGTTTAGGGAAGAGACATACACGTTTCTTTTCTCCCTTGGAGTGCCTCTTTGCATCGGAGCGTCTATGCTGTTGCAGTATAATTAACTATAACAATCACCAAGGGTTGAATGGAGGTGGGAGATGGTTTCTGGGCAGCTTGTTTGTCTCTGTGGGAGGCTCTGTGCCCCTGTCCATGCGCTAGGAGCAAGGAATCAGCTGCTAAGACTGAACTCCAATGTGGGCGCAACCAGAAGACGTGGTTTGTGTGTGCTTGAATTTTCTCTTCTCCAAACGTGTCACCTCTCCTATTATGCTGGTTTGCCAGTTCTGCTGTCGACTTGTGCGTTGTCCAGCACGTACATGATGACACTTAAACATACAGCTTAAGTCTTCCCCTCGGGAGAGGCTCTGGCTGGGAGATGCCCTTGTGGGAAGAGCAAAGGGCTGGATTACAAAGGTGCTTGTGTCTGAATCTTGTTTTAAAACTGGTTCTTATGTCTGCAGGCAGGCTTGTGTCAGTGAGGCTGGGGATGTGAGCGAGGTCTGTATCAGTCTACAAGGCTTATTTGGAGTTGGGAGCTACCCTGGGGCTGAGAAGTTGCGCTACGCGGCGTTCCTGGGACGCCACTAAGCAAAGACGTAGGGCAGGGAACACAACAGCCTTTCTCTGTTAATGTTGTGTTCAGCACTTCCCGAGCGGCGGCTTCTTCGGGGGAAAGAAGCTGCTTGGGAAGGAAAAGTGTTACTAGTTGTTTTGACAGAAGTAGCAAATTGCCTGGGAAGACCTTGTCTTCGTATTCTGTGACTGCTGCTCAGCTTATTGCTACCTCATTAGCAAGGAGTTACCTAATTAGCAGGGCAAGCTGTTAATTAAGTGTGTATTGCATTACTCAGCTTTAAAAAATTCTTTTAGATGTTAAATATTTTAGTGATAAGGAGTTGCCACTAAAGTATTTTCTTTCTGTGTAAATTTTTCTTCTGAAAAATCATGATAAATCATGAACTGCTGCAACCACCAGATTCAGGAAAACAGGCTGAATTTCTTGTGATGGAGTTAGCACTAATGAACAGTAATAATTAAAAAAAAATATAATGGAAAAGGCTTGGTAAGGTTAATAAGATAGTAGAACCCCTGTGTATTGAACCAGTCTTGATAAGAGAACAAAAACTACATGTTTGCTAAAATAACTTTAAAAACAAATAACATTGACTTTCCACACCTAGTGGAGACCAAATTTTCACTTGCTTGCATGCCTGCTCTCCCGGCATGCTAGGACCTGTCACCGTTCCGGCTCTCACCAGGACAGTGTGACTTTGATTTTTGACTGCTGGGCAATCTTTTTCATCAGATGGAGCTGGATCGCAAGGTGGAAATTAGGTGTCCCTGCATCTTCCCACTCCTTCAGCTCACATGAAAATTTTGTATTGAGGACATGTATCCACTTCCTACTGGCCCCACCGCATGAAGCTTTGATTAGCAATTATTTCTGAGATATTAAAAAAAACAATAGATGTTGCAGGGCTCTGGATTTTCTGTTATGATTATTAAGGGAGAAGAAAGACTGTGCTTACAACTCAATAGTTATTTCTCCGTGTCAGAATGTAAATTATTGGCATAGCCTTATGATCATAGGTGCACGTGTGCTCATGTACCAAATGCATCTGTTAAGTGTGTCTTCATTTGCATTGATTAGTTGGATTCAAATTTTTACTACTTTTATTGTGGGAGATAGAATAAACTGAAGCAGGCAGTACCAGTGCTTTGTTCTTGATCTCTTAGCAATATGTCTTCACCCTTACCCTGCTCCTCCTTTTTGTATGTGAACTGGGATAGTAAAACTCTAGACTTGGCTTTATGGAAGCATGGAACCATGTCAGTCATTTCTGAATAAAATACAGTATGGTGTATGTATCCTACCAGTTCTTTAGCTGCATTAAGCTGCGTGAGGACACAGCTCTGATCTCTGTTTTTTGTCTCCTCATCGCTGAAATAATGCTCTCTTCAGTAAGCACGAGTTTGGTTACTCACTGATACTCTTGTGAGCAGCTTGCTTGCTGTTGATTCTCAGGTGTGTGAGTCTATGTGCTTACTATCAGGTGAGCACATGTTTCAATCCATCTGTTTCTTTGGGACCCTGAACTGTAGGGCTAACATATTTCTGTTGGCCGCCTGCCTTGCAAATGCGTTGTAAAAATGCCACGCTGGTAGGATTCTGGTGGTAGGGCTTCAAAGAGTGCATTTTCCAAAAGACACTGGCATAGGGTTCTTACAGAATGACTTAGAAACACAGTTGTGCAGCCAGGCTAACCCAGAATACCGGAACACTGCACAGTCGAAAATGGGTGTTACCTTTAGCTGTGAAATGACTGAGAATTAAAAACAACCTTTTAAATAAAAATGAACACCTGAAAGTACAGCAGTCGGAAATACGAGACAGTAGTGCAGGGAAATCTCTGATTTCTCGCAGCTTCTGGGGGGACAGGGCAGGAACCCCACCTTGTGCAGCACCTGGCACTGGGAGGCATGGAGGTCCCGGAGCACTCCTGAAATGGAAACTTGTGTGTGACCTGTTCTTCCAAACGCGGATATAGCACATCAGGGTGGCATCTGTAATGCAGTAAGTGCCCACTATTTCATAAGGACTTTGGGTAAGGAAAAATAAACTTCTCAGTGCACAGTCTCTCTTGGGGTGAAATTAGAGGCGAAGAAATGCTTTGGGCTCAAATCACTGATCGTTGCACTTATTTGATAGTCAATAAAGATAAATTACACACAAAAAATAGCTACTATTGCCAGAGTGAGCTGGCAGTTTGCAGAAGGGGGTATGTGGTATCTTAACGTGCAGTCAGTTGTAAAGGCTTGGAAAAAAAATTTTCAACTGCACATTATCTGAGTGAGCGTCCATATTTTACCATGACACCAACTCCGAGACTCATTTCCCTGGGTTAAGTAGTGTGGGGTGAAGTATCTGCCGCTCTCCTTCTCCCTATCCATCTGCTGCGGTATGCTGGGCATTTAACCTGGAGCGCTTGCTGATGTATGACCAAATCAGAGAAAAGAGGCCGTGCTGTTTAACCCTCTCCCTTTGTAGCTGCACTTAATGAATGTCACACAGGCCCACTATAGAAATGATGGAACATCCATTCTGGCAGCGTGAACAGAGCCCACCGCGCAATGATATGGTGAAATATGCTGAAAATATTCACAGGAGCCTCTGAACATAAACCCATGATTATTTTTTTTTTCCCCTTAAATCTCAATATTTTAGCTGTGGTGTTGTCGTCGTCCCCCACATGTAATAAAAGTGCAGTTGCAAGCAGTGTCTACTTTTTTGAGGGGAAGAAAACCCTATTTTCTTTTTAATGTGACTATACTGAAATTGCTAACTTATGCTAACCAAAATGTAATTATGTTGTCCGTGTTGTCTTTCTAAAAAATGTCTGGTAAATAAGATTGCAGGTCTTAATGACTCTGTCCAGTAATTCCTGGGCTAAATTCAAAAGTGATAAAAGTCAGGCTGCACCTTCTTTTGCAGAAGGTATTTCCATGCAGGTGTGTGCTGTCTGCTGGCCAAGTTCTACCTTCATCGCAGGTGGTTGTTAAGAACTTGTGCCTGTTGTCAGGCTTCTTGCTGAGCAAGTTACTGCTGAACATCTTGGAGGCAGGCACAAGTGAACCATGAGTGGAACAGGAGGAGTATGTAGCTGTGAAGCAGCTCGTCATGAAACACAAGAGTCTAATCCTCACTCCTTGCACCATTTCATGCATCTTTCTCTGCTGAGCTACCTTTCCCCCCCGTCTAAATACAGGTTACGTCTTGGACTTCATTTGTGTAATCAGAATTCAGCTGGAGAGAAGACATAGTGAAACTCGCTCTGGGTTTGAACCGCTGTACAAAACCTCCAGTCATTCCAGTTTCCCTAAAGCACCATGATTCATCAGCCTAATTTAAAAATAAATAAATCAGTTGTCTCACTTCAAAAAGAGAATATAAATTGTAAAAGCTGGTGGCTAATTACTTCTGTTAGACTCGGCTTCATGCTGGTAGCAAATGTCTGCCAACCATTCTGTCAAAGATGAAGGAAAGTACTAAAAATGTGTAATGATTTCCTGCGTGTTCCTGTTAAAGAGGATGCTGTGTTCCAGCGATGCTTTTCATAGAATTCCTCCCTGAATGAGAACACCAGCACCCTTGGGTGTCTTGGAGTGCCTTCTTAGCTGACGTACTCTTAATTTGCAAAGACCATGTTTATGCTGGGGGAGGGAGACTAAGAGAAGCTTGGATCTCAACCTTTGCATCTCTGAGATAATCAGCAAACAGTGTGAGTGTCTGTGTGAACACGACATATGTAAATAAATGGCTGCAATGCTATCGGTGGGCCCTTCATTTCACCCGGGCTATGGAATCAGCTCATCATAACTGCTTGTTATTAACCAAGTGGCATAATTCCAACTTAAACTTCCCCTTTGTTTACTGGAGACTTGCTGAAGAGCTAGTGCTGAATACTTATTTTTCAACCTTATAACTACGTGTGTTTATAGAAGGACCGAGCACCGTTTAACTCAAAGATCTGGAGCCAGGCAATGAGCAAGTCAGGTGTGAATCTCAGCTTTATTTTATAAAGGAAATTTCAGGTCTGTATTTTAACAGAGAAAAATCTTACAAACGTGATCTGTTTAAGTATAGGATGATGAAAAACCAGAAGGTGCAATTTCTAATATTTACACGCTCACTTTAAAGCATCAGTTCATTGATTTTTTTCACTTTCACAGGTTTTTCTCAGGAAGCACAGGACTGAGTGTGTGGCTTGTCTCTTTCCCCAGTTCACACTAATGAACAGTAATAATTTCAAAAAATATTTAGATATTTTGTTTACTTTAAAAAAATCTGTCAAACTAATCCTGTAGCTCCAATTGAACCTTGACTTCTGATGCACCAGGCAGGAGTTTGGCATGTTACAACTGTACAAAATACCTTTTTTACCATTGATACAGGTAAATTCATGCTGGCATTAATACAGCGCTGTGAGGTCCTGATCCTTTTGCTGAGTTAAAAAGGGAGAAGATATCAATTGTGGAGCCTGCAGTAATGGTTTTAGTCCGGTGTTACTTGGATGAAATGACTTAGCATTCCTGTTAAATGTCGGGGAGATGAAACAGTATTTATATGGAGAAGTTAATGGTAAGCAGCTAAGTTTTAGGGACAGTTTGTGCCTGGATAACCTGCTTTCCCGCTGCAAGGAGCGTGGGATAAACAGCCCAGGAGTACGGGCAGGGAGCAAGCCTGGCACCCGGGAAGGACAGGCTGCTCTGAGCTCCTGCTGCTGCCTCCCAGCAGCTCTGTGTGCACAAAACCAGGTGGGGAGAAATAACCCACCCTTCTTCTCCAAGTATGACTGCCGTAAAACGCTTGAGCAGGAGCTACAGCTGCTTATGTCTGTGTGTGGCTGTCTTGCTCTGTCCAGATTTTTTTTTTTTTGCAGTAGTTTCCAGGCAATATTCCAGCTTGTCAGATGGAGGGAAGGAAGATGATGCCTTGCATGAACCATCCTTGTAGAAGGCTACATGCACCCCTTCTGCCAACCAGCCCCAACAGTTGAGAATTTCTTATGTGATGACTCGAGGCTTAAAAGTACAAGTGATCATGTTGTCTGCTGCGCAGGGCAAGAGCAGCTGTGCTCTGAGCATGAACCTCCTTATTTCTGGTCAGCAACTCAACTAAAAGGGGGGTTATTTTCTTAATATTTCTCTCCCTTTTCGTCCTTCCCTTGCCTCATGTACATAATGAAGGGGGTATTTCTGCTATAGGAAGAAAATCACTGATTTACTTTACCAACTGGTATAATTGAGCAGGCTATGCTATAAGCTTCTGCTGCTCGGTGTTGGCTCATGGTGACTCAAAACACATCTTCCTTCGTGCGGCTTCTGCTTGAGCTCAGAAAAAGTGAAAGTGAGTTGTTAACAGCACGTGTTGCTGTGCATCTTAATAAATGTGATAAAATTAGGATGGAAAGATGGATGTGGCTTTGAAACCTGTGCCTGAAAGAGCAGCAGCAGCTCCCTGGGCTTCTCGAGCAGCATGATGGGGATGAAGCTCCTGATGGAGCAGGGCAGCTGGCAATTCTCTATTGAAGAAAAGAGTAGTAAAGACCTCTCAATAAATTCATTTAGATGTTTAAGTGATGGTGTTAATCCTTTTTGTAAACAGGACTTTAAAAACAAGCTATACCTGGAGAACCACCAACCTGATTAACATATTAAATGAAGCAGAGCCCAGTGCAATCTCTGCACGCTACTGCTTCCTTATGGTACACGAGCAACTTCCAAATTACCGGTTATAACTGTCCTCCAGCCCTCTAACTCAGAGTATCTGTATTTTAAGGACACTGTGCTGCATGACAAGAGAGTAAGCCCCATCCCTCAGATTTCTGGATTTTTAGTCTTTGGAAAAGAGGTGGGTTTTTTTAAGTCTTTAACTTTTCTTTTAGAGTACCTCAGTGCCACCTGTCCTTATCTTCCTGCACAGTCTTCGTTTCGCCGCCTTCTGTGACAAGTCTGCATATGCTCAGCGGAGCACGGCCTCTCTCCCGGAGCCGCTCGCGCACCAGCCTCTCTACCCCAGGCAGGCTTGACAGAATGGGTGCCCCAAGATAAATAGGCACCTTCTGCACGTAGCTGAAAATCGAACCGTCCCCGTGCTCATCTGGAGCCAGAGCTGAATAGATTGTCACGAGAGCCTGGGGACACGGGGAGCGGGGGGGTTACTGGGGCAGCACTGTGGCGTTCTGTCCTTCTGTGGAAGAGGCTGCGGGGATGGCGTCAGCTACGGTGAGCCCTGGGCCCGAGGATTGCCTCACGCTCGGATTTGTGTCCGCGGCGCCCAGCTGCAGCCAGGCACACGAGAGCCAAAGCTGCTGCGACACGGCATATGGGGCCCTGTCGCGGTGCACGGGAGGGGGACAAGAAGAGCTGGGGGAAGGGAGAGGCATGCATATAAATCATTATTGGCGAACATCTCAGCTCTTGAGCCAGGCTGTCGCTTGCCGCTGCTCGTGGCGCAGCCCAGACATAAATCATAATTCCCCTACAATAGATCCTTTTGCAGCCGCCATCAGGAAAAGTGTGTTGGTTTTATCGATTTTTTGACACCGGGGCCCTGGCAACGGCCGCTCTGAATCATTATGAAATGAAACTGATTAGGAATTCATGGAATACTAAATAAACTTTACGAGCCCGTTGTAAGTTTTTTGATGCATGGGGAGCGGAAAATGAAAACTAATGATATAAAAATTACACAGCGTGCTGAGTATTATTATACTGCTATTGATTTGTTTCAAACTGTACATCAAAATCGAAGTGTGCTTGGCTGCAAGGCTGATGCTCAAAAGCTTTTTGAGGGTTTTTGTTTTTTTTTTTTTTTTAATGCTGGCTCCAGCATTTTTTGCCAGCCGGAGAAGGTTAGTGCCACCGCAGAATTGCTGAAGGGCTTGCTGCACCTGCCTGTTCTCCTGCAAACCACCCTTTGCGTGGTTATCACTGACTCTCTTCTGTTTGCATGCAGACTCTCACGAGACAAAAATATATCGACCAGGATTTTAGCCCAAGTGGATAACTCCCCACATGCACCTCTGCCCTAGGGAATTTTACTTCTGTTCCTTAGCAGCCAACGTTGTGAGGGAAGCCAGAGACACTTGACAAACATTTATGCAAAACTGCACAAAGGGATCATTTGTTCTGCCACTAACTGCAGCCGCCTCGGGAGTGAAGGGTAACAGCTGGTTGTAATGCTGCCCATCACTTTGGGGGCAAGAACAGAGAACGCAGCATTTTTATTTTTTTTTAAACTTTTCTTCCTACAAACAGACAATTTGTAACGTGATCATAATAGCCCTGTCCAGACTTAAAATCAATGGAAATAGTGAGTGGAATTGGTGTGATCTATTTGCTTCCTATTTACTATTTTTGACAGCAGAATTTAATAAAATTAAGTAAGGAAAAAAAAAGGTAAAAAGGCTGTGATTGTTTCAGTGTAGCCTTGAGACAAAGTGCAGAATAAGAGCAGGAGGGTGTGTAGGTTAGATATGCTGCTGGTATTGTCATTGCGTGTTTTGATTGAAATAAAAAGGGTCCTCGTGCTGCAGCTTGCCGTTCTGGACCGGGAGGGTTTCTGTCCTGGCTAGAGCCGTTCGGCTCTGCGCGTGACAGTGCTGCGGCAGCGTTCCCCGAAGCACCCAGCCTGGCCCGCTCCTGCTGAGGGGTGCTGCTGCAGCTCATTCTGTTATGGTTTTCTTTAGGGGAAAAAAAAAAAAGTGCCACTAAGTAACCAGCTTGCTGCTTCGTGGTGTCTATTCTGCTTGAGTTTCCTGTGTTACAAAACCACGATGGGATGCGTGCAGTTGTGTTTAAAGTGTTATTTGGCAAGAGTTGGTGGTGGTTTTTTTGGTTTGTTTTTTTTTTTTTTTTTTTCAATTGGGTGCAAAACCAAGCTCAGATTTAGAAGTCTCTCATGGTGTAAATGGATTTAGCAGGTGATGGGAGCCGTGGTCACAAATAGGCTGTGACAGGGCTAGCCAACCTTCCTGCTGCTGGCGTGGGCGCAAACCCTTTGGGTGCAAAGAGCTTCAGGTGTCCTCAACCGTGGGCCAAATACTTGAGCTCTTGCAGGATTTTGCGAAGTCAATGGTTTTGGGATTCTGGGAGTCTTGGTGAAAGCTGTGCTGAAGCTGCAACGGTAATCCTGCCTCTCGTGAGTGCAGCTGGAGCAGGGCTGTGGTGGAGCGATGTGGTTTCTCGGGGAGATGGCTGGTTGTAGGGCTTTGAGTATCTCTGAAAGTGAAGTCACGTGCGAGGGCAGGAACTGTGTTTTTAAGCAAGTGAATACACCATGGTGGCTGGTAGGGATGTCCAACGGCCTCAGCTCCCGGAGGGGAGGCAGATGGGGTCTTGTGGGGGTGTGACTGCTGCTGTAGGATCTGGCAGCTCAGCTGTGCTCAGCTCTGTTCCTAGCTACCAGTGCTGGTGATCATCTCTGCCCTAAGCATATTGCCTGTAAATGAAAATGTAATACTAGGGAGTAGGAAGAAAATCCAATGGAATCAAGAACAAGAGAGGAGGAGAAAATTTAAGTAACTGGAAATAAGCTGCTGATCCACAGAGGGCTAAGCTGCCGTGTCCCCCGGTAGTCTCCTGAGACTACGCTTTTCTGTGAGTAAACCGCACGCAGCTCCTCCTGTATCGCTGATGGATGTGGACGTCACTGCTCCTGGCTGCGTATCGACCATCACTTTGTAAACTATGATCTCCAGTTTTGGGGTGTTTGAATACGTGTGGGCTGAAGGCAGTAGGTCCTTCACCTTACAAACAGGTCCTCTGGGGTCCCTTCTGTTCCCAAGAGCTGAGTGTGCTGAGTATGTGAAGGTTGTTACGCTTTGGGCCAGGAGGTCTTTGATCGGGGAAGCTGTCTCTGGCCATTGTGGTATTGTCCAGCACGCTGCAGTCTTCTCAGCCTCTCAGATTAGATGTGGACTGGATAGAAAGAAGCTGTCACCTTCAAATTCCCCTAAAAGCTTTGCTTGATGAGTTTGAAAATAAATCTGAGGGGTAACACTGAGCACCTCCATTTATTTGGAAAATTAAAACCTTGTTTCTAACAAGTCAGCTTACCACTTTAGGTGTGAGGTCCTGCTTCTGGTCCATGTCTGAGCAGTCTGCCTAGGTATAGAAAATACATTGCATTCTTTTTAGCCGTCGTACATGAATACACCATGTAGTGAAGTGCAAACAGCTTTAGGATTTTCTGCTGGACTGGAAGATGTGCTTAACTGTGTCACAGACCTCGTGCAGCTCACAGCTAAGGACGATCACAGGTCAGCTCAAGGAACGGCAGCTCGTGTGTGGGGAGAAGAGGCTCAGCTCTCTTCCTCCCGAGCCCTGACTGGTCCCAGCTTGCCACAGACTCCCATAAATTCCTTGGCAACTATGGACTTGTTACAATAATCTATGTATATTTAGATATTTTGTCTGATGTAAATAGGGAATCATCTTAAATGAAGCCAGTTTTCTTTTTGCTTCCACACCACCTGCAATAGCAACGTCTGCTTTATAGGGCTTGTCAGCGTGCGAGCGTGTGCGCTGGGGATTTTTCTAAGATATGTATATTGAATTTAGATTTGTGCTCTTAGTACCTTCACTCATTCATTCAGAGCCATATTGACTACATAAATTGAGTGTTACAAGTAAGAGAGAGTTTAGCCATTATTTTCTCAGTGATTTGATTTAATGGCCTGGGTGTTTTGGCCGTTACTTCTGGCTTTTCATTTGCATGGATTCCTGGCTCTGCTGATTAGCATCTTTTTTTATATTTGCCGTTTAAATTTTTTTTTTCCCCTTTGGAAAGCTGAATTTTTTCACGATTAATTAATTTCCCGTGTCTGTTTTGTATCTTCCATGCACGTACACACATATAGGGCTATATATATGCTATATATAGTTTTTCTTTCTCCCATCTCTGCTGATTATACGGAGTTAAATGCAGCTGTCTGTTTGACAGGAATATTGTGTACTGTATCTGGAGTGATATACAGGTCAGTATATTACTGATGAATAAAAGTTTCCTCCTAAGGCAGCTGCTGCAGATTACTTAGTGCTTGACATGGCGTGTCTTTGTGTCACTGTTACCGGGTGAAATTAAATCAGAACAGGAAAATATTAATTTAAAGTAGGGGATAGAGGCCGCTCACTTCCAATTACTCTCTACCCTGTCAGCTTTATATGGGAGCAAACAAGGAAGGAGGCTGGATTAATTGCTTTGGACTCTGCCCCACTACAGGCCCAATTATAGAAACATATTGGCTCCCAGCACTATTATATACACTGCTGTGCAGGAAATTGTGTGAAATTTTAACGGATTTCAGATGTAATAATAGAGAACACGATGCAGGACAGCATTAGCAGGCTGGGTGGAATCTTTACGGATGGGTTAAGGTTAAGCTGTTTGGGGGTCCTTTGTGTATTAAAGGATCATCTGGTTAACCCATGTACTGGGAGCTTTTGATACTGGCCTGGGAGCAAACAGAATAAAAACATTCATCCTCTGACAACAAGGAGCTAAATCCCCAGTCGGGATGAGGGCAGAAACATGCAGCGTAAGGATGGAGAGCACCAGGCTTGCGTGCGGTGGGGTTCTGGTGCTGAAGAGGCGATGTGACAATGTCTTGCGTGGCATTAAACACGTTTCTAGGTACTATTTAGAAAGAGTTCCTGACTGATGTCTGCTGTGGTGCGAGACCCACCTGCAAAGCCTGGGTCAGAACGGAGAGCGGCTAACGCAATGTGAATAGCACTGATATTTAAAACGCGTGCTGGATGGTTATTTTGTGAGAGGTTGTAGGAATAGACTTTAATATTTTAGTTTGAATTTGTTTAGGGTGTTTTGTTCCTCTCAATAAGCCAAGAATTCTGTCTGCTGGGTTGTTTTCTGTGTTTAAACTTGTATGTTGAAGATGCTTGATAATTTGTGTGTGCACATACATGCTATTCTGTCTCTCCCTCTTATAAAATCATTATTTGACTTGCTGGAACCAGAACACAGGACAGTGACTTGAATGAACTGTCAAATTACTGTGCCTCTGTGTGTATTCACATGTATAGCATTGCACATGAGATGTAATTTCGGCATGCAAAATAAAATGTTTTATTTTCCCCAAGGTGAATTTTTTTTTTTTAAATAATTTTAGAATCTCGCTTCCTTTGGCTTAGGGTAATTTACCTGGTGTGTGTATGTATCTTTGAGGGCAGTTCTTTTCCAGGTATTTTCATTCTCTTAATTTTTTTTTTCAGTGAGCATTAGTTTAATAAGGGGTTGAGTGCAGTAAGTTAATTGATAAAGGCTTGTCAGTATTGGTTTTGTTTGTTCTTTCGCTTGGTTCTGTTCACTGTGCATTGACATTAGGCCAGTTTTCATGAGTAAGTTGGTGCTTTTTAGTTTCTTTCTAAAGCCAACTGGATGATTTGGCTATGGACCCGAAGCCTGATTTTTTGGATAATGTCATGACCTTTGCTCATCTGAGAGCCGACAATAAAGCAACGGGCGCTGGGGTGAGCTCATGTGCAAAGCCAAACTTTTTCCTGTCTGCTCCTTGTATATTCTGTTTTACGAAAGAAAGATGTTTCAATGAGTCTGGTCTCTGCTCCATGAAAGGACAGTAATGGAGCTTGTGAATGCTGGCAGGTGGAGCACCTCTGAAGGCAAACAGGAGATCTGATCCATAGCTGTGGAGAAGGAGCGGAGTAACTTTCCAATACACTGAAGGGGCTTTGGACTGGCCCCATGAAGAAGCGAGGAACTAAGAGAAGTCTGTTGACTCTGCTGCTTCCTGCCCGGACAGACATTGAAGTCGTTTAGTAGATGCACCTTTGATCTCCTGCCCACCAAGTGCTTTGCACTTAGGTTTCACAACAGCCCTGCTCTGTGGAGTGAGAGCAAACTGTGAGTTTAGCAAGTGTCTACTGCGCTTCCTTGTCAGTGCTGGAACAAGCTTTGAAATCTTTCAAACTCTGTGACCTCTGTCACTTCCACAGTCTTTCCCCTTCATTGCTTACGATGGTTCAGCGACAACTGCTGCAGATTTACGGGAAATGTTAGAGGTGGTTGGGACCATAACTGAGGTGAATCTGGGCATCAGGGTTGTAGCTGGACTTTTTTCAACAGGTTTAACTAGGTGAGACCTTACCTGCTCTAGAAAACCACGTGGATGAAAATGCAGAGCCCTGAAGAGCATGAAGTTTGACTTCAACCTTTTCTGCCCCACTGCCTCTTGAAGCATCCAGAGAGGGGTCTGAGCCGGTATGGGGAGTCCAAAAAGCATTAGCAGTGGCAGCGAGTCTAACGGCAAGTGAGATGGGACTGGGGAGCCCTGTGCCCTTGGTGGGAGCACCACGACCCAGCGGGAGCCGAGGCTGGAGGCAGCTCGTAACCCGGGTCAGGGGCAGTTCCCTTCCTTCCGTCCTCAGCGTGTCTTGCACGTGAGCGACGGTCTATGCCTGCTACCAGGGATACAGTGAAAGTGTTGCAGTAGAGGTGGTGATTTAGGGTGGCAGGGGAAATACATAAATAGCTGTCTAGAGAGTCCAGCAAAGTAAATTCTGACCAGGAGTGGTTACTGAATGCCAAGATCTTTGCTATTTTAGTCTACCCGTCTGTGTGAGGAGAGTCTATCTAGCTCCTGGATGATTATTTGGAGGGAAGCTGCATCTCCAGCCCCAGTCCCTCCCTACCTCCAGCTCTGCTCTCTGTCCAGGGAGCCAGTGGGACTGCAGAAACCCCAGTGTCACTTCCATATTTGCTGTTTGTGCTGGTTTTAAACAAGGTGGGGGTGAAGCACTGAATTTATGATGTTTGGTTTGGCAAATCTATTTTTGTGCTCTTTAACTGGTTGTCTTGTAACTGTGTCTGTTGTGACCTGAACTATTCCATGATTCTGTGTGAGTGGAGAGCAAGACATCTGGATCTTGGGAGAGATGTGTGCAGAATCTTATTCACGAGCAGATGATGGTGTGAAAATTCTTTTGGCATTGAAAGTGTGCTGATAGGGCAAACCGGGGAGGAGGGAGATGCAGGGAAGGCTGAAGTGGTCTGACTTGGCTGGGACAATTTCTATCTCTCTGGTAGAGCAGGGGCGAGTGCTGCAGGCGTTAGTGCCAATGGTCTGTGGAGTCTGCCAAGGGCAGATCTTGCTGCTGACGTTGTCTGTCCCAACTTGAGAAATGGTATTGACCTGAAAATCTTTGGTATTGACCTAATTTGATAGGGCTGTGCAGAGTTTTAGATGGTACTTCCAGCAGATCAGTAATTCCATAGCAGTCTGTCAAGACGCAGGTTTTAAATGGGCTGATGGAAGAGTTTCCTCCTCTGATGGAATGGGGAGGATGCCTTCTGGCAGGTCTGGAGGATCTGGGAGCTTTTTGTTTCTGTGGTAGACCACCTTTGCCCTTCTGACCCAGTGTGCTGATGTGGTCTGAATGCAGGTCCCAGTAGCTCTTGAAACCATGCCACTGGAAATGGAAAGCAACAGGAGAAGGTGCGAACCACTGGCTCGTGAGGGGATGCCGAATCACAAGAAAGTGACCGTTTGGCAGCAGCGGGTTGTCTTCATCCACCTCGCCTGTACTTGCTGGGAACCTGATACACAGCCGCCTCTCTTCAGTGGAAGGCACTTTACTGGTTCCAGTGAACAATGATCACGTCCTTGAAATCTTCTCTCTAGGAGCTTGCAGCGTTAGCTGTTGGGTTGGGGGTGGATGGGACCAAAAAACCTGCTGTCTTTAAAGCATACGAGATTAATTTGCCACTGATCTTTTGAACAGAAAGACTTAAAAGGTGCCTGTGGAACTGAAACAGCACAGAGGGAGTTAATACCCTGCTTTGTTGATTTTGACTAGGGCCCATGGTTTTACTACAGCAGTAAAGTCACTTTCCTTTTATGTTTTAAAAGCCAGCAAGGAAAAAGTGCAATTACAAAGACAACTAAAATCTTCACTGGTACTCAACAAGGTAATCAGTTCAATTGATTTTTTTTTTTCTCTTCCTTCTCCCTAGCCAGAAAAGTATTTAAAGTTAAATTCTATCTGTGATTTTTATATGGGAAAAAAAAAAATCTGTTCTCTGAAATGCTTCCTGGTTTTAAAAATACTCTATTTTATTTGCCCTATAAATGCAAACTTATAAAATGCGATAAGGGATCTTTCTCTTCTCCCTGCACAGACAAGACCTGAGAAAGCTCGCTGCTATTCCTGCATGGCTGCCAATTGCACAGACAGATATCACTCCATTAGTCATTAGCATCTAAATCATTCCACTTCTCATTCAGGTTTACTGGGCTGTGATGGCTACTAGATTCATAGGACACCTGAGCCAGGTCTTTTGTACAAGGTCTCATGGAGCAATTGATTGTGAAAAGACAGCAGGAGAGCAAACCACTGGTTTCTGCGCCTTTTGAACAGGGAGGATGGGCAGTGCTACCATGTGTTTTCTGTATGAATTATTGGAGTGTTTTTTTTTTCTTGAAATATTGTACGAGGATTGAGTCTGTGCTGTGCGGAGTGGCACAACACCCTGATGCAAAACCTGCAGGCATTTGCGGGGAAAAAAAAAACCAAACAAACCAAACCAAAATAAAACCAAACCCACTTAATTTTCAAGGGTGCTTGGGACCTCTTTTACTGGAGGGTGTGAGCGTCTCCTTGCCGCCTTTCCTAGAGCGGCAGGCGAAAGGAGGTAAAGCAGCTCCATGGCGGAGCAGCTCTGCGAGAGGTCTCTTCCTGGGGTATTACAGTTAAACTCGTTCTTTCTAGGAGCAAAGTCTTGTTTACATGGAACAGGCTTCAAAGTCACGTATGAATGATTCAGCAGCTGCTATAGCATAGGCTAATGTGTTCATATGGCTGTAAAAATATTGGGAGAGGTCAGTGGAGTTTAACACCCAAGTACGGAGAAAAGGGCCAGTTTTGCCGGTTGTATGATTTGTTTTCCCCACAAGAAGTGAAACCCTACAAAATGCTGGCTTTTTTTCCTATCTAGTAAAAATGTCCTTTGTTAGGGTGGAAGAAGAAAAGCAAAAGGAGGTATTTTAACCAGTAACTCAAAATGTAGCTAATTCAGATCTCATAAACGGAAAGCTGATTTTAGTGATTTATTATTATTTTTTTTTTTAATGGTTTTGCTTGAGAGATCTGTGACATTTAGGAGAACATGGTGCAGTGCTAGAGCTTGTCTCCTGTGTTGGAGTTTAACGCCGTCGTCTAAATGCAAATCTGACTCCTCTGGGAAGTGATGAGACCCTCAGGAGCATCTGGACTGGGCAGGGACTGAGATGCCCTGTCCCGATGGGTTTTATAACACACGTATCTTTTCCATGCAGCTCTTCCCGGAACTTTATAAGGCAGGGAGAAAAGAGAATGAAAGCAGAAAGCAGCCCAAGAGCTGGGATACAGCACTTGCTGTGAAAGGATTGCACACAATCCGTGAGGAGAGAAAGAAATGCCCACCACTTGTTTATTTTCACGTCATGGTTTTTAAGGGAAGTGGCTGACTTTCCATGAACACGCTGGTTTGGGGGTTAACCCTTCCAGCATCCCTGTGCCATTCCTTTGCCTACGAACTGGGTGTTACAGGCAAGCTCACATAGATTTCTGGCAGCAGTATCCTTCCCGAGCCCTCAGGCTACAGGGAGCTTTAGTCACTTTGGATTGGGCTGGATTTGAAAACAGGTCCCTAAGGTGAAGGGCCAATATATCAAACCAGTAAATCATGTTTTATACCAACTCCTAATAATGAATGAAGTGCCATTTCATACAATACCTAAGTTAGGATTTTATTGATTAACTCTCATCTTGGTGTTCCGCCCAAATCTAAGATATATTGCCAGCTGTAATTTTTACATTAGCTGTCAAATTCATCTTGTCTTCCCAGGGCTATGATGTGTACAGAGCAGACAATAAACACCACCACAGTTTCAGTGTTTATCTAATGAATATACACAGGCCGGAAAGATTAATAATGATTTGATAGGCAGAGCCAAGAGGCAAGGAAACATCCGTGTTTGGGGCTAGAGCCGGAGACCGCGGTTTGGAATTAACACACGGGCCGCGGGAGGAAGTGCGCTTATCTCATCCCGCGCCTGCGTCCCCCCCGCCAGACAGGAATATGACAGAAGTCTCGAGGAAGAAAATATAATGATTTTTTTTTTTTTGGTGCGTAATGCAAAGGAGCAATGACAATAGGAAAAGGCTGCAAGTAAACACTAAATGAGTCCTCTGCATGATTTGCCAAACCAGAGCTTTGTACTGGTGCTGATCCTGGGAATCCAAATGAGCCTGCACTTGCTGACACCTCACTCTGGCCTTCCCGCCCCAGGGAAATAATCATTCTGAGGATCTCCCTCCTTCCTTACGTATTTTCTGATTGATAACTGCTTGAGCATCCCCCAGTCTCAGGACAGACTTACTGGCAATGCTTTCCCAATCCGATGCCCGATCCTCCCCAGTGTCGTATGGCTCCCTTGGAATTTTTGCGTGGCCTTTGAGGCTTTTCCCCAAAGGCGGAGGTCGCAGCCTCTCGTGACGGGAGAGGGAGCCCTTCTCCCGGGCATGGCGATGTCCCCCTTCTCCTGGGGACGGCTGGAGCCTTTGCCTCTGGGGGCTGAGCGGCGGAAGATGAGCTCCCTGGCTTGAAGCTGGTGGGATTCAGCCTTAAATCCCTCCGTGCTTTGGTCCTCCAGTCTGTGAAACGGGCGAGATTTGTGGCTCTCCAGGAGAGGGGCGGAGGAGGTTTGATCTATGTTTGTTGAAGCGCGATGAAGTGCTGGGATAAACGGCGCTGCGCCAAGTGCAAAGGGCTTCCGCTCGTCCGCCGAGCGCAACTGCGGCCTGCACGCCTCGGTTCCTGCGCGAGGAGAGCGGAGGAGGTGGCTGAAGCTCCGGCTGAGGGATGCGGGAGAGGTTTATCTGCCTGTTGTTCGTAGCCAGTGCTTGCGCTGGGAAGGGGGTGATGCTGCAGGGTTTTGTTAGGTGGATCTGTGCTGTTCTGGCTGGGGTCTGCCAGGAATATAACGAGCACTGGAGAAAGGAGCGATGTGCTGCGAGAGAGATGTAGGGGAAGCAAAGCTGCTACTTCAGTGCGTGTGCTGAGTCAGGGCTTGGAGGCAAGTGGCTCAAAGCTGCTAGCCACTCGCTGTTCCTGCTAGCCATGGCAGGTACCGGCTGCTCCCAGTTTGGCAGCCGGTCCCTCCATCATCATCCTGACCTAGCAGTGCCTTTTCTGGGTGTACACTCTGCTGTAGTTTGAATTGTGAGCTCCTTAGGCACAGACTCTTCCTCTGTTGTTGTTTTCCGACGGCAGGAGGAACAGCAGAGTCCCGAAGAGCGCCTCAGTTTGCTACGATGTTATGCGGGTGACTTCTCCAAGCTTCCAGTGCCTTTCCATTCTCTAACTGGGTTTGGTGCATGTTGTGTATTTCACCTGTGCATCCTAACCCCTACACAAGTAGACAGATCATAACCTGTTGAAAAATTTTATTGGAAGAGAGTAACGAAGCCTCAAAACAAATTTCTTCTCTGCCTGCTTTCCTCCCTTTCCTTCCCTTCGGTCAGTGTTTGTTTGTATTTTTTGTTTTCTACATCCCAGCTTGAAACAGTAACACATGATGGCACAAAGCAATACACCACTTATCGAATCTCGAACAAAATACAGGACAGACCCTTTATACAGGGAGGGCTGGGACGGCATACGTGCAGCAGGAGCTGGCCGGTGAAGGACAATAGATTGCTGCAGATATGGATTGAGTTAGACAATCGAACCAATTATACTATTCCGGAGACTTCAATGAGATCGGAGAGCATTTCCTGAGCTTTGGTGGAAGTAATCAGCATTCCTATTCATCTCAGCCCCGTCCTGCCTGCAAGGCGGCAGCGCTGTGCGGAATGGGGCTCCGTGCCGCTTGTGGCCCTCAAACAATTCCCTGGCACGCTTTGCCAGAGCAGCCTCTCGCATTTTACGCTTTGTCCTGGTCAGAATTTAAAAATCACTAATTGCTTTTTTTCTCCCCCACCCTGTCTAAGTGCATGCAGTCATTTCACTTGGATGAGTAATATTTCTGAGCCCTCCATTTAAACGCTGTTTGATTCCATCTGAGAGTGGCTGGTTTTTCGCCTCCGAAATGGCTGCGTTTCGGCAGGTGATGAAGGAACCCTTGCAAGCCTAAGCTGAAGCTGGTGGATCCATTACAAAGTGCTTTGTAACACTTTGGGTGAGAGGAAGTCGAATGACCTGTGCTATTTCTTTTTAGCACCGTTTAAGCTGTAAAACCAGCCAACCAACTCTCTTCCAAACGCTGGCTGCTGAGATTGACTGCAGTCATGAAGATAACAGGTGGGAAGTATTTTTTTCCCAAGAAGTCCACAGCTGTCCTAAATCAGCCAGGTGATCCTGGAGGGCTGGTGTGTGAGGCGGAATGCTCAGCATCCCAGCCAGGGACATAAAGACACGAGGCAAAAATGTCACTTGAGAAGTGTTGCCTCTCCTTTAGCAGTAACTCTGCTCCATAAACACAATTGATCTCCTGAGAGAGGAGGGATTTCTTCAACAAATGCAAGCTTTGTGGGGAAAAATATACGAGCGGTTGGGCTTCTCTTTCTTCCCTATGTTGTCCATATCTAAGGCCTCCCACAAGTGTCCGAGCAACCCCAGGGGACCTGGGGACTGCTGTGTGTGGGGTTACTCACGTCACATTGGGTTGCATGGGTGAACTAAAGTTGGTCCAGTTTAAAAATCACTTCAAGCAGTGATCACGACGTAAAGTTAGCAGTGAGGTTTGAATTTTTCTTTCCCTCAGGTTTTTTTTTGGCAAGATGCTGTTGCTGTTGTCAAGTATCTGTGCTCGATCAGGCATTTAAATCCACGTGAGTAGGAAGCTGTGATTCAGCCAGGTTTAAGTCTTGCTCTGTCTAGGCTGGGAAATGGCTTGAGCGTTTTCAGCCAAAAGGACTGTTTTGCGGGAGGAGGTGGGGGGAAAGCGTGTAATGGTGGGAGTTTTACAAGTGTCTAAAAACAGAAGCTTATAATGAAAGTGCTTTCTCAGCCATAACTATAGCACGCTGGCGTAATTGGAATGCTGAGTGGTGTGCTGGGTTTAGGAAGGTAATAAGAACTGCAATCAGTATTAAATAAAATGTATCTTCCTTTAGGGGAAATAAATGTATATTAAATCAAATATTCATGAATCCAAGTTAGTCTTCATACATTACACAAACAGTTTTTCAAAAATGCAGCTGTCTGAAAGGCCTGGTGTGATGGTGGAAAGGAGAGGGATTAGCGTTCAGCCTGTCGCCTCCTGAAGGGGCAAAGCTCTCCGGGCTCCAGCGAGGTCTTGCCTGGACACAGCGTTTGAGAATAGTGGGCTAAACAGTGCAGAAGCATTAAAAGAAGTGAAACTGCCTCTCTCTGATATTTATCATCGCCAGCAAAACCCGGACATCCTAATGAGCCTCCCAAGAATGGAAGCCTGTGAGGGGAGTTAGGCCAGGGGTGGGTTTCAGTGATATTTCAGTAAATGCCCTGTGAACGAGGGGAGGATTTCTGCACTGGCAGCGATGGGGAGGATGCGCTTCTCTGTCGTCAGGGAGGCTTTTAACTGCTGCAAACTCCTGTTTTCCTGTCTGCCCTGATACACAGCAGAGGGATGGGAGAGCTTCCCGCAGAAGAGGCAGAACAGAGCCCCTGGCCTGCTGCGGACCGTCGTGCTGGCAACACGGTGTGATGTCGAAAAAATGTGAAAGATGTCGGCTCGGTACCACCTCTGAGTGCGGATGACACACACGTGTGAGAGCTTAAACTCCATAGGGGTGGGACAGCTTCCTGCTTCTCACCCGAAGGGAATCCTCTGTGCCGCCCTGCTGCGGTGCCGTGCTTGGCCATGAGAAACACGTTTGTGTTTGTGACAAGGGCTCTCTAAGCTTCACAGCCTCGGTGCCAGCTTCCATACAGCGTGATGCCAATTCAGATAAAAGTGGGGGGGTTTAAGGTGATTTGATTTAATCACTCTCAAGTCAGGCTATGTTTGTTAGCTAACAACTATATGCTTAGGAGACAAGGTAGTCAAGTTAGTGGCAAATCTGTAGATGTTTCCAGGGTGGTTTGTTAGTTTAATCAAACTGGACTTATTTGGAGTTGTGTCAGCAAAATTCTTCTGTGCAGTCTATGAAACGTCAGTGCTTTTATCCAACAGCCACCATCAATTTGCTGTTTGATAAAACAAGCAAACGCCTCCGAGTTGCATCCTTATCCCTGACTCTGTAAGCAGAGGGGCAGAGAGACACGAGGATGGATTCTGTTGCCTTCCTGGGGTGAGGAGGCTTTCATTCTTGAAGACTTCCAAAAGAGCTGCACACGGCTGTGGAGAGAGGGCTAATTTGTGTCATTTGCCGAAACCACCAGGCTCTTATTCCCTGCATGGGGAGTTATTGATTTTATCGCTCTGCGACCTTACGTGTGTCGCTGTCTCGGGCATGCTGGCCTGCAGGAAGTGCTATCCACTGATTCACAGCTGAAGAATAATCTTATTTTATTTGTGATTACGTTCCCATTTTTGGCTCATCAGCCATGTGCTCTTGTTCTTTCTGTCAGGCTTAAAATCTTCAGGAAAAAAGCACACAATGATATTAAAAAAACCCAAAACAAAACGTGCTCTCTTCCCTGCCACCCTGCATCCGTGCCACTGCAACCCAAATACTTTTATTCATCTCTGTGCAGGAGGAAAGTTACTCTGTAAAGACTCATCACCGTCCCATCGATCTCATTGTCTGGGTGTCTTCAACAGTGACACGTTTTCTTGGATCTCTGTAAGTTGGGGAGTGGAGAACGTGATTGCAGATATCAATATATGAATGTGTAACCCTGTTGGAACGCTGTGAGGCTGGAGAGAGCGGATGAGGGGTTGCTGCATGTTGTCGTGCCGCTTCCCTACCAAAAACTCAGTCCTTGCATTCCGAGGGGGAAGGGAGACGAGCAGAGATGCTGGTATGGAGGAGGGGTGGTTGTAGGGAGAAAATATATGGAGCATCTACTAGAGCTTGCATGGTACATTAATTGTCTGTAGCTTTTTCCTTTCCTTCTCAAAGCAAAATTAATTATGGGGAGGTGATGTTCCTTTAATGAACATCATTTAATTTAAAAAATGGACAAGTATACTAGCAGTAGGCCTCTTACTTAATGTAGTGTGTTTTCTTAAGCTAAATTCAGTTATTGTTGCATTGTGAAGGTGAAGAGAATCTGCTTCCCCTCAGATCTGAGAGAGGAGAGAGCATCTTGGCTGCCGAGCATCACTTACAAACAGAGAGTCCAATCTCTCTTTGCCTGTGGGGGACACTGCTTGACCGCTTATTGCATATTTGATCAGTTTATTTCTGGATCTGAGAGTCTCCGATGGGCGTCAAGGTGACGGCCGGGTTCGGATTAATTGGCATGGTAAAGAATGGCAAGGCGGGGGCTGTGCAGCGCCCGTCATACTGGGCTGCCAGTTTAGAATGATTTCCCCTCCCTTCTTCTTAAAGTCCACACAGGTGCAGCAGTGCTTGCTGGGAAGTGCTCGTAGGCTGACAAGAGCTTAATAACATCACTGGTGAAGGGTGGTTTTGTTTTTGCCCGGCACTAGTAGTGAAAATAAGCTCATACACGAGCCACCTCTGCTCCTCTTCCCGCTGCCACTCTTCATCAGTGCTGAAGAATACGAACGCTGTGCAGCGTCACGCTGGGGCCGGACTCGGCCAGGCGGTCCAGTGCGGAGGAATGCACAGGTCACCGTGGCGGGGCTGTCCCACAGTGTCCCTCACCACCCCCCTTAGCTCAGGGTACAGAACTTAAATGATTCAAAAATGGCATGAAATGGTGGTAACGAGAATGAGAAGTCTGAGTTTGAATTAAAAATACAACAGTGAATTTGTAAATCTGAGTGTCTGCTGGCAGATTGGTTTCAGGTGTTCTTTGCTGTCATATCAACTCAGGATTCCAGGAAGGTTAATCTCAACGTTAGGTAGCTGATTCCTAGTAAGAACTGTGCTCTTAGACTTGTAAAATCAAATGGTCCGCTAAAGATAGACAGCTTACCTGAAACGTGCTTTTAAAGGGGATGGTCAGAACTGGGATGTTTTTTCATACAAGGAAAAAGGCATGTGTGGGGGAAAAGTTCTTGATTTTTTTTTTTTTAATTGCTTCTGATTTTAAAGATCAAATACAGTGTTTCTGGTCTGATTTCTGGCTATTGACACTGTATGTGAAGTACGATTCTGGGTATGTGAGTCATCTTGCAAGATTTTAAGACGTAGACTTTGTAAAAAAACTGGAACTTGAATTTCAATGGATGAAATAAGAGCTATTCCATATAAATTGTCAGGAAGGAAAATCAAAATACCACTGTACTGAGGTGCTGCTGTAGGCTTACAGCAATATACTCGAAGGCCGAGGAGGAGGAGGAAGATCTCAAATATGCAATACCCCCTTCTGAGTGTTGCTGCCGGGGCTCTGGAGCCCACGACAAGCTCGTTCTCCTTTGCTTTGGTGGGTTCTGGGTCAGGCAGTTGCTTCTGTGCTGCCAGACCAAGCCTCCTGATTTCCAGCTTTTTGTTTTTCTCTGGTATCAAGTGGAATGTTTGTAAATGAGCTGCTGGGGACACCTGAGTGACTGTGTTGTACCTGATTTTTTTTTATTTTTGCCTTGTAGATTTTTTTTGGAGGGTTTAGCCTATATATGTGGGTACAGAAACACAAACTTGCACTCTTTTTATTTTTAAAATACAATGTGTACCACTTGCTGTGTGTTATTTTCCCCTGCTGTCAAGGGGTTATTGCATTTGTCATCCCCTTTTGCCATGTGGGGTGAGATGCAGTATTTGTTAATATACCGGAGAGCTGGCACGGCCGCATCTGTGGAATTGATGTACTTCGGAAAGTCATCTGAGGTGAAAAGCGCCGCGTAAGGCTGAAGTGTCATACGCCTCAAACAATGTCCGGGAGCAGCGATCATCCCAGACGCTCACCTCCGCAGGTCCTAGGTTTTGCCACCCAATTTCCCGCACTCAGATTAACTCGGTCGTGTTAAACAAGCGCCCTGCGCAGGCTGCTCTGCCGCGGTCCGTTCTGTGTGTTTTGAGCTGGGAAACGCTAGCTCCTACATACTGAAATGGGGTTTTTTAACCTAAAGAAAACTGCATTCTATTGTTATTACCTTCATTCGCAAGCTGTGTTTATTCTCCCAAAATTGCGAGCGTCGTTTCCAGCAATAGCTGCCGATAGAAAAGATTGCCTCTGTTCTTTGAGCATTTTCTTGGCCCGTTCAATAGCACTTTTCTGTTATTTGCTGTGACCGGAGGGTCCGACCGGGGGACGCTGCAGCCAGGAGGTACCAGCGTCCCCTTTGCCACCGCCCCATGCAGCGGTGCCATCTCTGGGGTGGGCAGTTTTCAGCTTTTTCACGTTTAGGTTACTGGTGAGCAACTGGTTTCTGTTGAGGCTTGGTGGCCTCTCTCTCCGTGGAGCTTGAGCTTGCTGCAGCACGCGTGTACGTGTGGAGGGGAATTAAGAAACGCGTGGCGTGGTCTGCATGACGTAGTGCTGCCTGCGTGCTTCAGGACCCCCTTACCTGTGTGGTTAGGACTTTTGGTTTGGTTTTTCCACTCTATATTTTGTTTTTAGTGCTGGCTCAGGAAATACTTTGGCCCTGCTGCAAGAGGCTCGGTTCTGCTCTTGGTGTGCACACAGGGTACAGAGGCAGAGCTGGTCCCAGTAGCGCATTAACTGTCCGGCAGCAGAGTCCTCAGTGGAACTTGTGACAAATGCTCCCAGTTCTCCCAGTCTGTGGGCAAAACAGTGTCCTTGGCTGTGCTGGGGAGAGGCACAGTGCCATGCGGTACGAAGAGGGATGCTGGCAGCCTGAGCCAGGCTCTGTCACCCACCACCTTCCCGAGAGCGCCCAGTCTGCAACTGGGACCACG
Source organism: Chlamydotis macqueenii (assembly GCF_036417535.1). Classification (NCBI taxonomy): domain Eukaryota; kingdom Metazoa; phylum Chordata; class Aves; order Otidiformes; family Otididae; genus Chlamydotis; species Chlamydotis macqueenii. The sequence continues at coordinate 2,669,877 of NC_141574.1, read as the reverse complement.
CTGGATGTGCAACGTGGCCCCTTCTCCGCCGCTCCTTCCCCACTCCCCTCTCTGACAACATAAGAGGGCGCTCTGTCATCTTTGCTTGTTTTTTAATCGGCATTTCGATGTGGTGGTGGGATCTGCAGGCGCAGAGTGGAAGTTCCTTACAAACAGGCAGGAGGATGAGCGGTAACAGAGCCTGGCGCTCCGCCATCGGCACTGTGGTGATCATCCACCGCCGCTCTCCCCAGCCGGGCTTGTGTGCCTTGTTCGTGGGTTTGTGTGTCTCTTTTTTTTTTTTTTCTTTTTTTTTTTCTTTGAGGTAGTAAATCTGTAGCACCGAAGTGAGGCTTCGGGCTGGGATTTTCCAAGCAGTTTGAAGGCGTGTGTGTGGCTAGCTTCAGCTGGAGCAGTGTGCCTAAATCCCCATGGAACTCTGGATTGGCAGGGAGAGGAACCCCAGCTCAGCCGTGCTGCGTCCCCGCGCGTCGGCTCCTGCCGAGAAGGCGCATCCTGAAAACAAGCGTACTTACCTTGTCAGTGCTGTGCGCGGGCGCTGCGGGATGAGCTCTGGGATCACCGCTCAGCCGAAAACCCCGCGGCTTCTCGTGAGCGAGCAGGTCCTGAGAGGCAGGAGCAGCGTGGCTGCCGCAGCTGGGTACCGCGGGGCGATGTGCCGTGCGGACGCTGAATTCGCCTCCAGCGATTCCTCCCAAGTGCGGCAGTCGAGTTTGGCTTTAACAGTAGACTTTTTAGTTACTGGCGGTTAAGTAACTCTGCTGATCCATCCTGTTGTTCAGTGAAGGTAGCAGGGTGCCAACAATTAAAGAAGTAATTGTTCAATTGGTTCTGCAATAATACTCATTGATTCTTTGTTTGGAGTGATTCGCTTTTCAATCCTCTTGCATTTAGAGATCTTGTTTCACCTGTGTCAAGGCAAGTTCAGGAAACCTAATTAATTGAGTTTTGTTTTTTATAATTAGGTTCCTAAAATAATTCATAGGTGGTGCTAATAACCCCATTTAAAAATCTATTAAGCTTTTGGAAAAGTTGGACAGAATCCTCTGTGCTCTTTTTTTTTTTTTCTCTTTCCCCCCCTCCCCTCCTCTCTTCCCTCCTCCTTTTCCCCTTGGAGATGTGGTGCTTCTTCCTTTTAGAGTGCACTAATTAAAAACAGTAGGATTATGGTGGGAAATAATACGCATGTGAGGTTATCATCCACAGGGCAAAAGGAGGCTGCTGCCTCTTTCCCCCCGCCTCGCTCCAAGGTACGCGCTACATCTTTGGCGGGAGCTGGCAGGGTTCATTAAAGGACAGATTGCCCGTGCACGCCACAAGGACCCTTGGCATTTGCCGAGGCTGCAAGCCGGGTCCAGAAGGGAAACGACAGGAAGAGATAATCTGCGGAAAACGTTGGGTTTGGATCATCCGCTGCGACTTCTAAAAGGCAGGTTTCCTTTTATGGGAGACCTTCCCCAAAAGGCTGTCTGCGGAGAGAGGATTTTTAGACATTTAAACATTTGTCCTGGCCCGCTCCAGCCCCTCTGCCCTCCCCACCTGGCCACCTCGGGCCTCGTGACGGCTCTCCTGGCACGGCGGCGGTGCCGGGGCTGTGCCGCGCTCGGCGGCAGCCAGCCCGAGCCGTGGGGGAGCGATTGTGCAGCCAGTCCCTGCTCACTCGTAGCGCTGCACCTGAACACACATTTAGACTCCTTTTAGCAGGAGCGAGGAACCAGCTGCCCCATTTTACACGAGCTGGTGACTGGGGAGAGGCTTCTGCTGTGTTATTTTCTTCCCTCTGCCGGAGCTCTCTCAAACCACGACACACAGAAGTTGTCTGTCTGTCCGTGCCGGTTGCGCGTGTTCCTCTGTGCCGCTGGCGTGTTTCAGGGCCTTGCTGCCATCTGTGAGTGGCCCCGCTCCCTTAGGCTGCTGTAGCGTAAGGCAGGGAATCGTGTGCCCTTTGGGATGCCAAGACTCTCGGACATGGATCCTGTGAGGAATTGAAAGGAAATGCTGCCTCGTGGCTAACGCAGACCTGCGCCGGCTTTGGGCCCTGATGCTGGAGCCGGTACGGGAATGCTTTGTCCTGCCTCCCTGTAAGGAGGTGTCGGTATGTGTGTGACAACAATCATCTTCATAAACTTGTGGCATCCCATGGGATGGAGCTCTTATGTGCTGGATGGTCCTCATGTGTGCACCAGCTTTGCCTTGGAGTGCAAGTTCTGCTGTTCTCTCTGCAGGGGATGTGTCCTTTCTGAAAGGATGTAGCAGGAAGACCTTCTAGGTAAATCCTGCATTGCCTGCAAGGTCTGCTCTTAGCATTCTCAGGGAAAGCTGCAAACCACTCTTTGCCTGCCAAAGCTGAGATGATGGCTTGGAAGTCCAGTGTGACCTTCTCTGTGAGCTCTGAGGCATGTTGCACATCCTGAGCAAGCTACAATAACAGTATTTTTCCACCACCACCACATTTTCTTCCTGAAAGTCAAAATGTAAAATTTTTTTCTTACCCCTTGTGAATGTGGCAACATCCTACTTAAAAATGTAAAGATTCCCATCTTCATGCGCACTGTAAAGGCCTTTGCGTTCCACGTTAAGCCTCCAGACTGTTGATTTATTAGTGAGCTACAATGGCTAGAGCAGGAGAGCAAAGTTAAATCTACAAAAGCGGCTGATGTGACAAAATTAACAGTTGTCAGTGGCGGAGAGGGGAAGCAACCGAGGGTGAACGTTAATATTCAGCAAACTGTGGCATGGGGGGAGCGAAGCTGGCTTTTCACTCCAGTTGCAAAAATCCTCCTGCAACCCCCGGGGCAGGGTGAGCGGAGATGCCCAGGAACTGGAGCAGCAGTGCTGGGGGGAGATGGCAGCGACAGCTCCTGGGGGGAGCGGTGGAATAAAAGGTGAAAACGCCCCGCAGAGTGCTGCCTGGTCAAAGCCCTTGCCCCGCTCGTGTGAGGTCATTTTCTTAGGGAGGAAAGATTGCTGTACGGGGGGCTCAGGCGGCATTCCCGCCGGTATTCCAGGTGTCTAGGGTTTGGACGTGCCTGGCTGGAGAATTTTAGGCTCAGACAAGTAGGAGACAGTTCAAGAAGAAGGAAAAAAAAATGCAGACTTAGGGTTTTTTTTGTTGTTGTTGTTGTTCTGTTTTGGTTTTCAGTTTGAGTCCAGTGCTGAAGCTCCTGGTGTTATTTTTCTAAAGTGACAGGAGGGGGCAAATGTCATATCTGGAAAGTGGAGCTGAGATTTGGGGGATGAGGTTAATTATGGGGTTATTTGTTATGAACTTAGGAATCGAGATCTTTTGCTGAGTGGGCTGAGTCGGCAACGTGCAGCATGGGCATCTGGAGCCCTCGTCTAACAACAGGGTGGATCGCGTGCTTGGTGAAATTGTTTATGGCGGGCCAGGGTTCAAGGGGTTTGCGAGATGCTTGCTGTCACTTTCCAGAATCCAGGTATCTCTTTTCCACCTTGACTTGCAATTCCTGTGCCTGCCTTGTGCACAAATGGCTGTGCCATTCTGGCGGGCCCCTCTTTGGTTATTTGTGGTGTAGCTGGCAGCAACCAACCCTCCTGTTCTCCCGGAATTTTCCACGCGTTTCGCTTGAACAGCTCTGATGAAACAAATGACTCTTGTTGTGGTGACCAGGGCTAAACCACAACAACTTCCTAGGTTAGGTATTTTAGAACCCAACCACCTCTTTTTCCAAACAGCACATCTTGAGTTGATGGAGCAAAACATGTGAGAGCTTGGCTGACCAACCTTTTATTAGAAAGACTTTGCAAGGCGCTTCCCTGCTAATCCTGTATGGAAAAAGGTGAGCACAAGATGAATTGAATTATATTAGTGAAAATTGCATCATTAGAAGAAGCCTCTTCCTGCAAAATACAGCTGATTTCACAGATGCATTAGGGTCTTCTGCACCAGGAATATTTGTCATCTCAGAAGAAAGTGGAAGAGGCTTGTTCTTCACTGCCTGACCTGTTACTACATGCTGTGAAGTGCAAATAGAGGAAGAAAAATTAACACATAAAAGAAATGTACTGTTTCTGCAGGAAAATTAGCTAGTTAATGCTGAGGGAACTGGCTTTTTAAATAAACAAACAAACAAAAAACCAAAATAGCAGCAGAAAATAGCAGCATTATTTTCTTCTTGCTTTGCTGGGGGAAAAAATGACCACATTTTATATTGCAACTTTCAGTAATGTGAGCTGGAGGAGATAAGGCTTTGCATGAGAGGGAGAAATACTTGCTAGAAATATGTAAAGCTGGAAGGCTCTTGCAAGCCCTTGTGTGTTTACAGAGCTGTAATTCTCAGCTGAGCACCAACTGCAAGGCGTGTGCTCGGGAAGAAGGGAAAAAAGAGGAGGAGCGAGTGCTGTTGCATTGCATGCACAGATTTCTGGAGAAGCTGGGTGCTCATCTCAGCACCCCTGCAGCCTCAGTCCTCCTCTCCTTGCCCACTTCCACTGGTAAAAACAGGGTCTCAAACTGTTACTCAATTGTGTAAACATATTGAGGGTAAAATAAAATAATCTAATAATTCTGGGGCACTATCAAGTACTTTAGATCAATTGTGTATCTATTTCTTGTCTTTTTGTTTTGTTTTGTTTTTAAAAAGGATCTTGGAGGCTAATTGAATTCTTGCCTGATCCCTTGATGCTATCAGCCCTCATGGATTTGGTTGACTTCAAGGGTGAATTTGTGTGGTTGAGCAGGATTGGGACTCTGAAGAGTAGAAGCTTGGGTCTGTGGTGGGGTTGGACATTGGTCGTCCGCTCAGAGCAAGGACACTGCCAGGCCTTTATTCAGACTGGTGGGGCTCTGGTTTAAAGGGTGCTTTGTTGAACCCTTTAACCTCCTGGTGATGCTGCTGGCACCTACAAGGGGTGCGGGCACCCAGCGCTTGGGCAGCAGTGTAAGGCAGCTCACGAGGGTCAGTTGTTGGGTTCAGGAGCCCAAGTGATTAAATGAGGCCTATTTTGGATCACTGCAGTATCCCTTTTTACTCCACAGTCTCTAAAGTAAAAGGCCACACAAATTTGTTCCCTTTAAACCTTCTCTCTAAGCTCCAAATGCAGACTTTAAGCCGTAGACTAGCAGGACGTCTCTGCTTCCCTGATCCAACAGGACCGTGGCCTCATCCTGCCCTGACGTGATATCGTGCCAGAATTCTGGTCTTTGCAAGGCAAAGGGCACCAAGGGGCAAGGGAAGACTGGCCTGAGACCTCCTCCTGGCAGTTGCTTTTAATTGCAAATGGTGTGATTTTAAAAAAGGGGGAGGGAGAGCTCTTGCTTCAGGCCAGGGAGCAAGAGATTGAAAGCTTGCTGCTGTGGTCATCAGAGGTGAAGAATAAGTCATAAATGATCCGATGGCAAAGGCCAAATATAGACAGAGAGCTGCATTGCTCCCCGAAGCCTTGGGAAGGACCTTGGTGCCGCACTGTGCCTGAGGCGCCTGTGGGCTTAACCCTTCCCTGCTCAACGCTGCCAACTGCGAATTCCAGCGGTGGATGCCCTGCATTGGTGGGCTGGGTGTCGGTGTGCAGCCAGGCTGTTGGGTTGTGAATCTCTTGCAGAAGAGATGTATTTGCCTCTGTTTATCCTCTTAGAAATGAGCACCGCGAAGTTAGGGAGCAAACCTCATGGTAAATTCCGCAGAAGCCCAAATTCCTGTGCTAAAGGCTTGGCTTTGGGTCTGTGCGGGATGGGCGCAGGTCCCCGGTGTGACGCTGTCTTGCCAAGGTGAGTCTCGAGGGCACGATCGCGATTTCCTTGTGAACTGATGGGTGCTGATACACATCTGCTCACTCGGAGGCCAGAGATGTTAGGCGCTGTTTAGCTTCTATTCTTTTCTCTTACCTAGATTTGTTAGCCTCTCCTTACACCAGTGCACAGCATAGATATTCCCTTACCCACAGTCTCAAAGTCTTACACACAACCTGTGGAAAACACAAGCTGGTTGAGTTGTGCTAAGAGACGCCCAGTGAGTTGTGAAAGCTGGGCAGGGCTGTTACACCAGTTCACCCCCTTCCGGAAGATCCAGACCTGACCCAGACTCAGTGCTCTGCTCCCCCATTCCTGCCTTTTTCCCCTCAGAGCATCAAGCCAGGGCTAGGGACCTGTCCCCAGTACACACCAGCACGGAGAACAGGCTTGGTGTGGTCAGGCTGATTGCCTCCCGCATCCTGACCCTGTTCCTCCCTGTGCAGCGCTCGTGCCGAGCGCAGAGGCTGTCTGCTGCCTTCCTGGACAGGTTTCTGCAGCTGGCACGGCCGGCATCCATCCGTCACTGTCCACGGTGAGGGCTCCAGCCAGCTGTGGCTGGCAGCCAGCAGCCACGATACGATCTTCCTGGAGGAGAGAGACGCTTGTTGGCTTTGTAACTCGGCGTGCCGCTCCTCCCCCTTCCCGCTCCAAATGAAATGTCTTTCATCTTTAAAAGAAGCGAAGGGAAGCGGTTCCCTTAAAACAGCCAACCTGGTGCAAACAGCGTTGCAGGCTGGCTGCAGAATTTGGCTGATCTTTTAAAAAGTGCAAGACCTCGCAATGGGACGGAGTTCTCCGACAGAGGTTTTCCCGTTTCTCCCAGTCCCCCTGGCTCCCTCCTGACCCTTCCCTCTGGGATACCGCGCAGTCCAGTGCCACCTGAGCTGGGACACCCCTGCATGGGGCTGTTGGCTTGGTGTCACCTGAGCCATGGGTGTAAAGTCCCCTATGCCTCAGTTTATCTTTTTCCTCCATTTTACAGATGCTAAAAGTTCTTCGGCACCTGGGTTTGTGCGTTACCGCAGTGGATGTGTGTAGGGCTGGGAAAGAGCAAACCTTACATCCCGAGGATGAAAGGGGGCTGAGATCCAGTACCTTCCCTGTGCTGGAATGCGTTTTACTGTACATGCAGTGACGTGGTGTTCTGCTAGGAACGAAGTTAGTTCTTATCTGCATGGGCTTTTTTTTTTTTTTTTTTTTGCTGCGGCAATTCCACTGTGGCTTTGTTTTCTTACAATTTGAACCCATTGATTTTTCTGGACCAAAATTATCTCAGCATCAACTTCACCAAAGTTTGATGGAGATGCACTAGGGAAAGGGAATGCTTTCACCCGTTACTTTCAGGAGAGGCAGCGGCAGGATTTTCTGTGTCTGTTGCCAGCAGACTAGAGGCTGGCTGCTTGTATGTTTTTTTTTAAAAAAAAAAAAAAAAAAAAAAAGCAAGCCCTTTACTTCTGATGGAGATCAGCAAGGGGTACAACGATGTGAGTGCACATTTCTTCTTTCCGTCCCGTGCCTCGTGCTGACGGGATACTCGGGGAGCAAGAAAGCTCGGTAGGGAAAAACCAACCCGCGCCGCAGCCTGTCGCCGAGCCCCGGTGTTGCCGTGGCAGTCCTGTGCCCTGCATGCATTATTCCTCAAATCAAAGGAGGAATCGGCAAGAAGAATGTTTAACTGGAGCCTGTGATCCTCAGGTGTGACACCGGGGGCCCCGCCGCAATGAGATGCGCAGTCATGCTCTCGCCGAGACGCGGGGTTAAAGATTTGCTTGGGGCCAGTCAATAGCACGCACTGAGTATCTTCCTCAAGAATGTGTCTGCTCTTTTCCTGCCTCCAAGTAGCAGCACTTGAGTCTCAGTCCCCTACTTGAATCACTGCACTATCTCCACTTCATCAGAAACCGGAGAGTTGAGTCTTTGATGATTGTTGTGACTCACGGTGTCACAGAACTACTTACCCTGTGATTTCAACTTTAATCACTGATCCACTATCTATAGAGCTGCCTGTGGAACGCTTCCAATTGTAATTATGGGAAGCTCATCTGCTGCAAACCACAAAGCAGGCTTTACCATATGCCTTTGGAGGTGAACTGATGTCATGATGAAATAACTGTGTTTTGCTGCAGATTGATACCGCTGGCGGGGAAGTTAACGTGCAGGATGAAAGCGCTGGCATTTTGCAAGCCGCACTATCGCTCTCTAAGTCGTGTTAACCTGACGTTCCCTGTTGTTTTACAAGGGATCTGCAGGTAACTGGGAGGTGGCCTCAGACACCGGGGATGGGGGGGGACGTGCCGAGGTGCGTTAGAGTGCTGTGCCTGCGCAATACAGCCTCAAGAACGTGGAGGTGTGTTCCTCCCTTGGCCCTCACCTGACCTTGATGTTTATTTTGGTCTCTTCTCCTGAGTGTGAAAAGCCCTGGCAAAGCTCTGCCCCATGCTAGGTTTTTTCCATGCCGCTAATGAGAAGAGTATTCCTGTTCCTGAAAGTTTGGTGGTCGTGCACAGGGGAGATGTAGGGCAGGACGCAGGTGCAGGGAAGTGACTTGCCCAAAATCTCAGTCAAAGTCCATGCAGGGGGTTCTGCAGCTATTCACCCACGTGTGGGTGCCTGCAGCACCTCAGTCCTCAGAAACCCAGGAGAGAACGTCAGAAGCATTAACAAAATTAACTTGCTCCTAACACGTGCTAGAGGAAAGCATTATTTGCTTTATTTGCATTATTCTCTCAACAGTGGAATGCTCCAAGACAAAATCCAGTGGAGAAACCTCTTTTCCAAGGCTCTGTGGTGGAGCTGGGAATGGTCTCCCAGTCTTTCAGTGTTCGGGCAGGGTGTCCAGATAGACACCTCTCCTGTTCCTTGTATCTGCAGCCCCCAGTTTGAAGGGGAGCAAAGCGGAGATGGCAAAGTGAGTTTGCTGTGTGAGGTCCTTCAAGAAGCCTTGAAGAGGAATGAGCAGTAACCCTGTCAGATGTGGTAGAGGTGGTCGTGCCCCTAATTCTTTGCTAACCTCCTCCTTTTCCCCAGATATGGATACATTCGGTAGTTACAGCTCCACGTTTGAAGGGATGTTTGGGAGCTGGAAGAACCTATGTAAGTTCAACTCAACATTTGCTTAGTAGATATCCTTTCTACTGCTGTTCTCTTAAGGAAGCTTTTGCCGTGAAGTAGGGAAATGGGATCTGCGAGTCCAAAGCTGGCAGCCCCTCATGACTCCTGGACCTCCAGCTCTCTGCCTGTGCTAAACCGCTTCTCTTTCCTCCTGCGACTGGCCACATAAAGATAAGTAACGAAGATGGTTTTATTGCCAGCAGCTGGGGAAAATCACGTTGCTTCAGTTTCCATAAAATAGCCGAGCCTCAGCTTTTTTATCCTGCCCATTCGCACATCCACTATAAAAGGGACATCAGTTATAAACATTTCCTGTTTGTGCATACAGTCTTCCCGTGCGTATGATGTATAGACTGACAAAAGGCTTAATGCTTTGAATATATAAAACACAAGGCCTGTGCAATGGAGGGTGACAGTTGCCCTTTAATGTTCTGCTTTTTAAAGATCAGGGTAGAGTTCAGAAAGCATAGTCATGAGGTTTAATGATTTAATGGGGACGACTGGGGAGCAAAAATAGTTACTACACCCTGGGGAAAAGTGGTTCCTCATACATATTACTTTAGCCTAATGGCCTATGAATGCTTCCTCTGTGGCATAGGAGGGTGTCACGGTACATAGACTCTATAATACTGAATGGGTTGATTAAATGCATATTAAACAATACTAAATTGGAAAAAAAAAGGCGCCACCAACTGTATTTATTCTGTTCTTAGAAAATGTTGTTACTCATTCAATTTCATTTGTGATATTATTATAATTTTCCCCCCATTTCGTGCTCGTCGCAGAGCGAGGGAGCCAAGTGTAAACACTGTTGATGGATCGGAGCGGCAGAGTTCTCGTCTCGCAGTGGATGGGGGAGGTGGGGGCGAGGGGGGTGGTGTCGTGGGCTAAGGAGGACCTGGCTGGGGGCTGGTGGAGATGGACCGAGCAGCCCCTGTGTCTTGGAGATGCCTGCAGGTGGGATCTTCTGAAACAGGCAAAGAAAGTGTTTGTCTGGAAAATGGCTTTTGTCTTCTCCACACCTGTGCTAGCGTGGGTCCCTGTCCTGTGCCTTGCGTGTTCCCCTCGCTGTCCACCCTTGGCAGCAGACTTGGACCAAGGGCTTTGTGTTTGTTCTTCAGTGACTGTGCCGTATGACGTAGCAGGGCCGCCTCCCTGGGATGCAATGAGTGCTGTTTGGTGTTACCAAACCCAAGTCACTGTTGACTTGGAGTTGGATTTCTCATCCTTCCTGTGCGTCCAGCGGAGCGGGCAGCCCCCGTGTGTTCAGCTGTGCTCTTGGCTGCAGGGCATTGTCTCCACTGCCTGACCTTAACTCCGCTCCTGACGTCCCAGTGTCTCCAGTCGATGACGGCGCAGAGCCTGCGCTGCCTTGCTCGCTGGGAGCCAGGCAGGGGTGGCGGGTGCGAGGGCAAGCCCAGCTGTCTGTGGGCAGTTTTTCAGTAAGTGTAAACAGCACACATGCACCAGTGCTTCCAAATGTGCTTTAGGACAAAAAAAAAAAAAAGAAAGACTGCCGTATGCTATTGCTAATGTCTTCTTGTTCTTTAATAGCTGTGCAAATTTATAATTTTCTAGACTGTTTTTCTAGTCATGACCTGTTAATATTATGTGAATTATTAGAGATTATAGGAAGTCTGATTATTTTGGAAATCACATGATGGTTCTGCCCAGGTATTTTTATGCCGCAGTATTACTTTGTGTGGGATACGTGTTAATCACCTCTGGTATTTCATCCCTGACGTGCATATTCCCTTCCAAGTCTTGTTACCTTGATGAGTGAAGTAGCTTTTTCCTACGGCCTTTCCACCAACATGGATTTGGTGTTTTCTGTTCTTTTTTACTGCTTCAATCAGTTGCTTTATTCTGCACTTTGTAGTTTCAAACACAATTTACAGTTCTCCATACTGCAGAAGTAGCTGGAGCACTGAATGCTGTAGAGCAACCTGAAATTAAAGGGAGAGGAGAAATTGCCTTTGTAATAAGAAGTGCAGCAGGGTTGCAACCAACAGAAATAATTGGTCTGGAGGAAAAACAGCAGTCGGAAGACGTGAGTGGAGGATTGCCTGTGTGCCATTTGGATCTGTAGGTTTTGTGGGACTTACTCAGGGGCATCTTCTCATTCTTCATCTTTGGAGTCCTGATCTGACGAGAACAGTGTTCAAATATTTGCTCCCATCTGCTGCGATGTGTTCTGGGAGTAGATGAGTATGAAAGGAAGGGTCTTTAAGGCCATCTAATGGCTTTGAAATGAGAATGTCATAGGCTGTGGCTCCACCAATGGCTCCTCACATGTTCACGCTTGTTTCAGGCCTTCTAAAAAGCTTCCTTTGTATTTCTGTATTTTTAGGTGGCCTTAAGCATTTGCTTTTGTCAATGAGCATGGCTAGAAGCTTGTATTCCCTAGACTTCAGACCTCTGTTCCTGACAATGCTTTTGTGGTTTGGGCACCTGGTGATGCTGAGGGATGATCCCGTGCCCCGTGCGATGAGCTGTGGGAAGAGCCTGCTTTGCTGCTGATGACATTACCTCAAACATAAACAGTCGACCCAGCAGCCAAGGAACGGACCTCCTCTCCCCCTCCCAATAATTTATTATTGATAGAAACATTTTATAAATAAACATCTCTAGGTAACACATTCCATAAAATATCTAATTATAGATTATTGGATTGAACATTTCTGGCTTCAATTAAGTGATAGTTTTTCCCCTCAGGAAGCCAGCTCGGTGCTCTTTCTGGGGAAGTTATGTGTATTTATTCTATCTTCTATAGGCGATGTCTTTTTATGTTGTTAATAAATAAACTACAGTGCAGTGCTTTACCCTAAATAAAACTAATGGAGGTCAGGCTTTGCATTTTTTCTTGTTTTCCTCATCAGATCTCTCCAGATCTCTCTGGTGGTCTGCAGCTTTGGTACAGTCATCTTTGTAAAGAAGAGAAGGAAAGAAAAAGGGAAGGAATAAAAATCCATAATGGTTTGGAGATCTACATTCCTGAACCTCCCTCAGACCAGATACATTTGGATATTAAAAAAAAAAAAAAAAAAAAAAAGAAAGCAGAGAACTCAGCACATTGAGTTTCAGTCCTATTCATCCTTTGGGCAGGTGTCTTTAGATTTGAGAGCTTGGTTTGAACTACTGGAAAATTGGTGACCACCTCTCACAAAATCTGCCTTTAGCTCTGGGTTTGAACTCCCCCAAAGCAGCTGTGGTTTGCTTGATTTAAATTAAGAGCTCAGGCTTTGCCCCATCTCTTCCAGATCCAGGAAGGTGCTACAGCTGGGAGCTGGCCTTTTGTCTGACGCGAAAGGTGGCAGCAGCATCTTTGGTGCTGGAGAAGCCCAGTTGAGCTGGGATGTGTGGTTTTGCTGTTTCCTGAAACAGAAGCTGTAGATCAGACATCTGGCAGTTCAGAGCGGTTCTCTGGTAGAGCATGGCCACACCAGGCCATGCCCGTGTGGGTTTGGTACCGATGAGCCGCTCTGTCCTGCGCGTTCCCTTCCAGCTCTCGTCTCCTCCTCTCTCCTGAGCTGTGTGTGACCCTGTGGAAACTGGAGTTAAAGCTGAGCTATCTGCAGGGACTTGAAACGTGCCAAGCCGAGCTTGTACACTGCTTCTGAATTCTCCTTGCATCTTTCCGATGGGCCTGTCTGCAATTTTCCCTTTGGCCACCTTCAGCCAGCGAGTGCCATGGAGGTGGCAGGCCAGTCTGCGCTGGCAGGAAGACGCGAGCTCGCTCCGAGGTCTGGGAGAAGAGCGTGGTTCTGAGCTCTTCTGCACCCTCGTCCTCAGCGGAAGAGGAGAAGGTCCCGATCGGGGAGCTGCCGCCTTCCTCCCGCTCCCTTACCCGACATTTTAAACAAATGCAAATTAAAACCCTCCATTGGGTTGGTTCATTCCCTTCCTTCATGTAACTGATGTTATTGGATTTTTATGCAGCACATTACACCCTGAGCCATGTCTTCTACTATTTTGCTTTCAAATTGTATCTCCTGCCATTTGTGTCACATTTAAAATGCTAACAGTATAGAATGTCATTTACAGAATCGGGGCGTTTGCTGCGGAAAATTAATTTGACTTATTCCTTCTGCCTGTTCCTATCTCCAGGCCAATATTATGCTACTCATTCTACAAGAGTAATACTTAATGAATAGGACTATTAATAATGTCAAGGTCCATGGGGGTCTTATGGGTAACGGATAGGCGTAGACTGTGAGGGGGCAGTCACCTGACTTCGGTTAATGTTCCATGAAAATATCAGGCAGTGCAATGTAATTATGGAGCAGAGGATAGTAAAAAAGGCAGGGAACTTGGAGTTTCTTAAATATTTTTTCAAATTAGTCGGTGCTTTTTCGGTAATTTACCTGAACCTTCGTCAGACCAGGTGTGAAAACTGTTGAAGATTCGAAAGGAAAAGCCAACAACTAGGTGCCTAGTTCATAAAAAGGGTCTGCAGTGAGATGAGTCGGCAGAGCTGGGTGGGAATTGTGTGTTTGGCATCAGATGAGAGGGTGCAGGATGTCTGTGCGTTTGGTCTGATTTGCAGGAAGTGGGAATGTGAGGAAAAAAGGGCTTTAGTTGTTTTTCTGAGCATGCTTTTTCAGCTTGTATGTGTCTCTGGCATTTAAAAAGATTTCAAACTATTGGGGAAAAGACAAAATTAGCACTTAGAATGGGAGCAAATTATAAACGGAAGAAACAAAATCTTGCTGCTGTTTATGATGCTACTTGCTGTGAAAATACAAGCCACGACTAAACGGCACGAGGCGCGGGCATGGCAGGGCAGCACGCGTTCTCCTCCCCACGCTCGGAGCTGCCCGCAATGCCAATGCGAGCGTCACAGGCACCTTAAGGGGAAGGAAGAAGCTGCTTTTAGGGCCCAATCCTGCACTTGGTAGAATCATTATTATTTTTTTTTTTTTTTTAAAGCGGGTTTCACAGCAGTATGATTTGATGCTCTGATTCTTCTCAGGTCCTTGTTTCTAAATCCTTTTGTGTAGAGTCGTGTCCAGGGTTATTGAGTGTGTGTGCAGGAGGAAAGGGATGAGGAAATTGGCTACTGAGATGCTGCTTCTCAGAACAGATTTTCAACCTTTGCCATTGTTTTTGGTAGTTATGTGAGAAAATGTGATATGGCAGCTAAATCTGAAAAGGGACCTTTGGAGACCTGTGTTTAGTTGTAAGTACTTTTGATTCCTATTCTCTGCATGAAAACTGGATGCTACCTACCTCTGTCTCTTGCATCTTTCTTCATCTGTCTTCATCTTGCTCTTGGGACCGTTGAGACTGAGGGAGCAGGCTGTAAAATTAGGCCCCTGATTTCCAAAGAGCAGGGGGAAGCAGGCTGTGAAAAGGGTTGGTGTTATGCAGCAAAACCACTTTGAGTCTACTCTCGTCTTTTCCTGAGGAGTCAACTGTTTCCAGAGGACAACTGTGTGCTGAAATTGTGTTAGAAAAATAGAGGTTGTGAGCTGGGTTGGGCCATATTGTAGTGAAAGCATCAGGAGATGACGTTGGCAGCGACTTGGGTTTCTGCCTTCCTATGCCTGGTGCCCCAGGAGCTGCTGGTGGCTTGGACATGGCCCAAGAAACCTCTCCCACCTCTCTGCAGCAGTCACACTTGGGAGCTGCTGTGATGGCTGCCTGGCTGTGGCACCGAGAGGACATCAGACCTCATCAGATGGAGAGGCGGTCTAGTGTGTCCCACCACACCGACAGCAGAGGCTGTGCTGGCACAGAGCTGGGCAGTAATGAGTTGCTCCATCTTGCTTGGCTTAGAGGTTGAGCGTCTGCCCAAAATGTCCAAGTTGTAGGCGAGGAGGGTGGTGATACTGAAAGCTCTGGCACAGGAAGGTCTTTCTCAGTCTCTGACCGTGCAAGTTTTCTGGGGTTATTTGAAAACAAAGTATTTCTCTTCCAGTTGTGGTTGATGGGGTCTGTGCACATGGGACTGAGGTCAGCACCCACGTGGAAGGGAGGGCACCTTTCCAATAACTGAGCATTGGCCAAGCTTAGCATAGCACGTTGGGCTCCCCCTTGGTTCCTCCTACTCCTCTTCATCCTCTTATTATTGTTATTTTTTCCCCTCGAAGAAGCTTTATTCATTTCTGAAGCACGCATTAATATTGGTGGCATTAGGCAGCCCCAGTATGGCTCGTTGCTGTGTGGCTCACTAATTCTCACGATTAGGCCACCTGCTGACAACCCCTGAACGGAGCCGTATCCCTCTGTCAGAGTTCGCCATGAATAAACATGAAAGAGACAAATGAGGCAGCGCTGGCGGTTGCTTTGCAGCCAGCCCTGTGTTATTCCTCGCCCGGCGCCGGCACGCAGATGGCTGGGCTTTGGTCGGTAGGTGCACACGTACCTCTTGGCGGCCCTTCCGCCCTGGCCGGGTGGCTTCTCCTTGGTACTGGTTTGGGGGGTGTTTGTTCAGATGCAGAAACTGGAGTCCTCTTCCCAGCACTTGGGAGCCCAAACTGTAAACGGTGTGGCACAGCCACTCTTGGATTAGCAAGCCAAGGATGCTTCCTGCAGCTTTTTGGAAGTCCTGTAAGTGTATGTGCCACTAAATTTCTTGACTTAGACTTGTGTGAACTTCAAGCAGTTTCAGCAAAATCAGTGAAGCCGAATTTGAACTCACTTTAATTCGCAGTCATGTGAGATTAGGAGACATGGGTTCATGGACAAACGTAGACTTGTGAGGAAGCTGGCGGTCACCAGCAAGTGATGCTGGTCAGGAGTTACATGTGCCCTGCAGACCCTCCCAGCTGCCTCTTAGAAGATGCTGTCATGGTTGAGGCAGGAAAATATCTCCTTAGGTTTTGAGACAGTGAAAGAAGCAACAGTTATTTTTGTGGAGACCTGCAGCAGCAGTGCTGTTGGTGCCCCTGTTGACTCTACAGCAAAGGAGACGCAGGAGCTGGCCTCAGGGCACCGCAAAGGCTGTTGAACATTTCCCAGTACCTGTCCAACAGCGTTGCTCTGAACTTGCTGGTTCATCATGGCATGAACCTCCTGGCACGTGTGGAAGGCCGGGTGTTGCTCTGGGCTGCTGGTCCTTCAACCAGGTCCATAACCAAAGGGACTCGAGTCTCTTGGCTTCTGTTTGTGGTCAACACTAAGTGGGGGGGGCCAAACTCTGGAGGGGGACTGGGGTGAAAAATAGTGGCTAGGCTTTCCTTTCCTTTTGGTTCTCTTGAACTTTCTTTAATCAGAAAGAAAACTTAGTGTGGAACGAAATACTAAAGTATTTTTAATGGTTACTTGCAGGAAATTAGGTTTTTATATTCTTGATTTATTGAAAAAAAAACAAACAAACAAAAAAAAACCAACCCCCCAAAAAAAACAAAACCACAAAATATTGACCTCTTACTGAAAATTGAAATGAACTTTTATTTGAATTTTTCCTGTGGTTGAAAAACATCTTTGGCTCTTGGAGGAGGAAATATCTACCCCTGACTGTCTGAGTGGAGAACGGGTATCCAGGGCTTTCTCTTAAACTTACCGGTTCTGCTTTACTGGACAGAGCAGCTGATCTCTGTCAGGTTTGCTCCCTTGAATCTAGGATGTCTGAGGGGTGTAACAAGGTTAGTGTGTAAATTTCTAAGGGACGTCCCTGCTATTGTACCTATCACGCATAAAGGTACACACACACCAGTATAAAATAAAGGTTTGAATGCCTGGAAGTGGCTGGAGCCGCGCGGAGGCAGCCAGCCCAGCGGCCTGGTACGTGTAGGTGAACGCTCTAAATCCCTGGATCACAAGAGCTCAGGGGCCATATCCACAAACCAGCGCGGCTTCTTTCCCTTCGACCCCCATCTTCTCCTGCCACTCTTTGATTTCTCCTCTCGCCTCAGATTTACAGCTACCTTGTCCAAATATATTACGGGAGATAAAGGATAAAATGCTTTAAAAACCTACCTTCCCCAGCAGGAGAACAGGCTCTGGTGAAAATAAACGAGCTGGTTTGTTATATTGCTCAGCCTTCGTCACGTGAAGGTGAGGCCTCCTTTTTTATTATTATTATTTTTTATTGCCACCTATTTGCCTTCATTATAATTTATTTGTTAATCCATGCTCCAGCTCATGAATTTTGCATTGGGAGAGGTGGAGGGGAAGGGGAGGGGGATTCAGAGCACCAAAAAAGCTGCTGGCCCACTGAAAGGTGAAGGACACAGTTGGAGGGCAGGGCTGCCTTCCTGGCCTTCCATCATCCTTGTAAAAGGCAAATATGCAGTCAGCAAAAAAAAAAAAGAAAAAGAAGAGGGGGGAAAAAAAAAAACTGCTAAAGACTTCCCAATTAATAATTATTCTGATGGCCTCATTGGGATTCAGAACCTCACAGGTCAGAGAGGACAAATTCAAGCCCCCTTTTCCTGAGCTCATCCTCAGGTGAGCCGATGGCTCCTGCGCTGTGCTTCCATGTCTCCTATGCCAACTTTCCTGCCTTCCTTTTCTCTCTCTCTCCTTTTTTTTTTTTTTTTTTTTTTTTTTATGAGGCATCCTGAGTGTAAAAAATATGGCCTGCCTTTATGGTGCTCCAGCACGAATGAAGCTATAAAATTATGAACAGTTTTTATGATGGCTATTCAGGGGATGCTTTTATATTGATGGTGCGCATGCTGTATCTATCTTTTTTCCCCTTTCTTCTTTGCATCCCTTCTTTCCCTGAAAAAGATGGCAGTATATGTGTGTGTGGGGGCAGGATCTGGTGGGGGGGCCTGTGTAACTATTTTTCATGCATTTAATATATTAATTATCTGGTAAATGCTCCCTAGGCTGTACTTGGGATGCCGAAGAATGACAGCTTTTCAACGAAGCTCCAAAGGCAGCCCATCAGCCCACAGTGTATTATGTCGGAGAGGTCAGGGTGGGGTTAATGTAACTTTTTATTTGCTGATTTTTCATAGACGGGAGCAAAGCTGGTAAGGGGAGAAAGAGAGAGAGACTGAAAAGAAGGTGCAAAAAGAGCAGAGATAATGGCAAGTCTGTTACGTCCCTCTCCTGCCTCCCAGCCCGCTCGGTGGCAGAGAGGTTGATTATGCAAACGAGAGAGATGCTCGCAGCCTTCTTGGGATGCTCCTTCTCCAGGGACTTCCCTGCAGAAAAGGGGACAGAAGTCTGCAAGGGAAAGTCTGTCGAAGAGACGACGGCGACGAGAATTCCCATATGCAATCACTAAGCTCGAAATAGATCATCCGTCCTCGCTGAAAATAGATCTATCTAGGCAAAAAAAAAAAAAAAAAAAAAAAAAAAAAGGAGGAAAGCTTAAAGCTTGGCTGCTTGGGGGTTTGCAAAGCCAAAGGCACCGGCGAAATCCATGCTGGATGTGCAGGAGTGAACTGGCAGTACTGGGATCCTGCTCCCGCTTCGCTTGTCTTTTGCCCCTGCCAAGGGGGTGGCCTTGGGCTCCAGCTGTGGGACTGTCCCCACGGGGACCTGAAGCACCATGAGGGGACAACTGTGCTTCCTCCTGCCCCTCCTCGCTCCTTCCTCCCCTGCGTTATGAAGGGTTCTGGTCTGGGGCAGCCCTGCCCTGACGGCTGGCTGTATCCAGTATTGATCCCAGAGGTAATAGGGCTTTAATTTTCCTTTAACAGGCCTGTAAATGATCTCAGGGAAGATATTTAGAAAAAAAAAAAATCCTATTTAAATCAAGGTGGAAAAGCTAAAGGAATTTGAAAGAATTTAAATCCTTTAGTTGGAAATTCCATTGCCAAGTCCGCTGTGGCTGTGCAGGAGGGCTTGTGTGGGTTGAGCATCTCCCCTGGCAGGCAGAGGTAGTTGCACACACAATATAGTGGCTTTTAATTTCAGCTAATAAAAATAATCTTAGTGTTGCATATATTTGGTTTAAAAGTATCTTTTGTGCATGCAATAGACATCTGAATGAAGAACTTGTAGAGGGAGTGTTCTCGTGTGCGTTTACCCAGGGGTTTGGTGATGCTCCGATGACATTTGAATTGAGTAAAAAATGTCCCACGGAGTGTAACTACCACAGCTTTGTTCTTTTTGTTTTCTTTATTTCAATGCTCCAAACAATCCTCAACAAGTGAGATTTGGTTATGCTCTATTCTTGGAGAAACCGAGCTTGTCCCGCATCACCCTCCACTCCTCGCAGCCCCAGGTGCAGGAGGCGTGTGAGGGGCGCGTGGGTCCCGCGCGGCGTCTGGGGCCGGCGCACCCCAGGGAGGCCGCCAGCTCTTGGGAGGCCATTTCGCTGGTCGCGCTGACACGACGATGAGGACAGCAGCTGGCAAAGCTGCTCCTGATGCTTTTTAGTACCACTCAGCACAACTGCAACTGGGGAACCAGCTCTACTGTGAGCTCAGCTGCTTGACTGGAGTAAGAGGCCTCCCCAAATGCTTGAAGTTCAGCCTGATTTTGTTGGACAGGAACATGAAGGATTAGTCTGTGCTTTTGGTTTTTTTTTAATGTGTTTTTTTTCTTTCCTTTTTTTTTTTTTTTTTTTTTTTTTTTTAAAAGAGGACATTTGGTTCTGAGGAGGTGGAAGCAGAAAAATGCAAGCTGGCGGGTTTTATGAAGTTGTGGGTCAAGGTGACTGGAGTGGTGAACTCCAGTTTAGATCTCAAAGGCACACTAACTATTTTCTGGACATCACCACACAAGATATTTATCCTGTTTCTATGGGAGACTGTGTGTTTCTTATCGTTCTTGTGGTTGGTTGGGTTTTTTTCTCTCTTTCCCAGTGCAGAAGCAGAAAAATAACTTATAGCAAAGTAGTAATAGAAGTGTGCTTTGGTTGGGCTGGGTTTTATTTTTGGGGGCATAGTGGTGGTTGGTTGGTTGGTTTATTTTTCCTAAAGAGCTTGTTGTGGTGTTTGTCATCCAGGATGGAAGTGAGCTTGTTCTGTGCTCTCAGAGCAATCTGGCAAACGAGGGGGGGTCACCTTCCCCTGCCCTGTTGGGGAACACCCCTGGGTGCTCTGGGGAGAAACACCTACGGCTGTGGGGAGGACGGGGGTGGAGACACCCAGACCACCCCCAGCAGGGACATCTGCATCGGACAAATAAAAAGGGGCTCTGGGAAGCGGTGGCAGTGCACTGCAAGTCAGAGCAGCTGGGATACCTGGGGGTGCTGTGGGTTTTCCTGCCTTGCTGGTGAAAGAGGGATGCACGAGAGGTGGATTTCTGGGAACAGCTTGGTCTGAATGCAGGGAAGCTGTTGCCTCCTGCAAGCCAGAACTTGGCCTTAGGTGCGCATCCAAGGGTGGAGAACGCGGCAAACGGACAAAAGACCTCAGTCTGGGGGTTTGATCCCGCTCACTTTAAAGCCTGTGGCTGGTCTCCTTGCTGAGCGGGCCATTTAAAGCAAAACGCTTTGCTTGTTTCTTCAGTTCAAATGAACTCTTTGCTTCCATAAATCATATCTGAGTTTGCTCTTCCCTGACCTACGGAGAGGATCCGCAGCAGATGCGCTTTGCTGCCCGTGGCGCATGCGATCAGAGGACAATCGCTCCATCTGAAGCGGGGTCACTTGCAGTTCCCCAGGCACAAAGCCAGGCAGAAGTGCAGAATAAAATGCTGCAAACCTCTTCCATGGGCTGCACTGAGGCCTGTTTTGTATCCCAGGACAAAAGCAAACTGGTTAATATTTAACAGCTGGTTACTGGGTCTGTGGCATCGCTTTTCCCCAACACATGCACTCACGTTAACGTTGTGTAGCCTCCATGTAGCTTTGCAACTGCAGCCCGGTGTCACAGCTTCACTATAATAAGTGCTTGGTCACTGAGTTATTAGAGCCCACAATGCAGGGCCAAATTCTAGAAGGTATGTTAAAAAAAAAAAGTCATTTCAGTAGAGATGTGTATATGTTTGTTTTTTAACTAGGTATCAGAGCTGCACCAGGCTCCAGGAGTAAAACCTGCTGTGGGGACCTGGAAAGCAGAGATGCTTGCCAGTTGCATCCACTGCATCAACTTTTCCCTCTGTCATCAAGATAGGGATTTATTTTGCATATATGGATTTATTTTGGACCCTTTCCTGGAGGTCTGCAGCCTCCACAACAAGATTTTTGGTTTGGGAGCAGGTTATAGGAGCAGCCTTCTCCAATGTGCTGCTGAAGTAAAACTGGACCTGAATGAAAAGTTGTGTATCTAAGTTTTTTTTTCCCCAAGATATGGAGGAGTTTGAGTGCTAAGGCAGAAGGTGTATGGATGGGTTTTGCTGTGCAGCAGCAAGCTACGTGCATTGGAGAATGGAGAGTAGAAGTGGCGTGAAATGAAGGATATGAAATAGCGGTGGCAGGAGCCCATGACCCAAAGGGCTCTGAAGCGGCAGGAAGGTCTCTCTTGGACTGGATACTGCTGTTGACACAGTCGGTACGTACCAGAGGGTCATGAGCAGCTGTCAGGGCTTCTTACATGGTATCTTACCTGCACGTACAGCCTGGCCATCCTGCACGGCGTCCTCGGGTCTCCAGCTGCGTCCCCCGGCCCCTCTTGGCTGGCACCTGGCTGAGTCCCTTCCCCTGAGAGGTACAGGGCTGCTGCTCCACTAACTGCGGCGCGCTTGTTCCCCGGCTCGCTTTCTCTTGCATTTTGCAGGAGAAATTACATTCTGTGTTATACTTTTTATGTTAATATTTTACATTTCTGAAATGTAAATAGAATAACAGTTGGCAGGTAATACCGGGCACACATAGAAACTTCAACAGAAATGCAGGAAAAAAAAAAATACGGTAACACCTTGAACTTCTCTAGCCTGGAAGAAATAGTTTCTGTCAGTATTTTTAATTTCAGCTTGTGGAAGTGTAGACTGAAGGGGATGGAGAAGTGAGACCTAAGCAGATGGTTGTTAGCGAGCTGATACACCCATTCTGCAGCCCGGGAACCCTGGCAACCAGCACCTTCAGCACCTTCAGCTGTCTGTGTACGCTGGAAGAACTTTGGAGCATTTTAGTCATCTTTGACCAGTTTATTTAACAACTAGGAAATGTGTTTAGATAACTCTGCTTTATTGCAAAATAACATCATCTAGAAAATAAAGGTAAAATAAATAAGAAGCTGCATCGTCAAATTACCAGGAGTCTCTCCCTTACTTTTCTGGAGGTGCCTGCCGCTTCCTAGCCCTCCAAAAGCTGACTGTGGGAAGATCTTACGTGTTTTACTAAGTCTAGTATAAGCAGAACAGTTTAAAAATTTATTTCACATAATGATGCCTTCACTGTTTATGGGCTAATGTCAGTGCTAAAACCCTGAAATGGACTGGAAGCGTAACTGTAGCAGTGACCTTTCCTTGTTCTACTTCAGTAACTGCATCCACAGGGAAGAGCAACTAAAGCATCAGAGTTGCTTTTCTTCCCCAAATCTTTGGAAATGTCATGCAAGTACAGAAATGGGAAGTGACAGGACGTG
This sequence comes from Chlamydotis macqueenii, assembly GCF_036417535.1. NCBI lineage: Eukaryota > Metazoa > Chordata > Aves > Otidiformes > Otididae > Chlamydotis > Chlamydotis macqueenii. Next base: position 2,647,635 of record NC_141574.1, on the reverse strand, counting down.
CCACTGTGATTTTTTTGGTCATTTTCTTTGCCACTGGCTATGGTTTCCTTACAGCAATTCCACATGGCATGAAATCTGTTTGTTCTTGCTCCGTCTGTGCCAAAACCATCCAGAGTTGGGATCCAAATTCTCTTTGCTTCTTCAAAGATTTATGCCACTGCCAATCCTTAGCAAGGTCGAGAGTGCAGCAACGCCAGGATCTGAGCAAGGGTTTATATTCTCGGTACAGAGAAGGAAAACTGAGGCAGGCTGACAGCGGCTTCCTCCGGAGTTTGTGCAGCAACTCAGCAGGAAAGCCCAGATGTCATGGTATCTACTCTGACTCTTGTGATGAGAGAGCTGTACATTAACCAGCCTTAACCAGGTTTAGATGTTGCATAGGGATCAGTAAAACTTCTGGCAATTGTTGGAGAAGGTCTTAAGAAAGTCTGGGTAGAAAATGTTCTTCTGTGGAGGAGTAGTGTTGATGTGCTACCTGATGTCTCTGGCCATGGCTTCCCCATGGCTTGTCTTGGGTGCCTGCCACCTTTCCCTGTCTCCACTAATCATTAAATCAGATCCAGGGCATCCTAATTGCTTTGAAACTTAAAAATAAGATGCTTTGGATGAGAACAAAATGAGGTTGTTCTAACAGCTGTAATGACTCACAACTTTATGTCTTTCTGTAGACTACACAATGGCACCAGTAAAAAATAGATCAGCTAAAACAGCAGATCCTTTCTGACTTGCATTGGCATTTGTGATGATGTAGGATGAGTCTGGGGGAAGACAGACCAAAGCCCCTGGAGAAGGGAAGGCCTTGTGGGGAGCTGGCTGGTGGGCGCTGGGTCGGAGGGCGCAGCTCTTGGGCGCAGGCAGCCTGACTGCCCAGGAGCAGTTGCCGGCAGGAGGAGTGCTGGAGCGGTGGCTCTGACCTCATAAAACCGGATTGGAAATGCAGGCATGATTAACTTGCCATAGATTTATGTGGAATTAGTATGTGTTTCACCACCGGAGGTATAAATACCGGTTGCCCTCATCTAACCAGCGGGGCTTTACGTAATTTCAGACGGGCCCTCGCAACGGCAGCTTTAAAATGACAAAGGAGGAAGGAAAAGCTGAGCGTGGCAGGGACCATGTTAACCGCGTCCCAAATCCTGCCATGCACTGCACTGGGAGGAAAATGTCTGTCTGAAGAGCGAGCCTGCGAAAGGGGAGAGGATGTCGGTACCGAGCACACGCCTTTCCACGCGGGACGGCTCAGCTATGGGGGCTGAGAACGCCCTGTGTGCTACAGCTGTGCCAGGGCCTTCACCCCATCCCGAGGGCACGGCAGAGACCCTGGAGAAGTGGCCGGGGAAGGGACCCCGTGTCCCACACTTGAGCCACAAACACCTTCTTCTCTCCGAACTTCTGGCTGTGCTTTTCAGCCACGCCGTCTTGCAGTGCCAACTTGACATTTGCTCAGAAGTTCATTCCTCACCAATTTTTTTTTTTTGTTTGTTTTAGTAACTCCACTCTCTTTAAGACACCTCTGCAGGTTTTTGGTTAATAACTTTCTACCTGTGACAGCAAAAATAAGTCGGCGGTGCTGGTGTGAGTCTACTCGCTGTGCCGTTAAACGCTCGCTGCTCCGTGCGGGAGTTTCTGATGTCCTCGGCGTGGCTGGTGGGGATGGCTGGCTGTGTCCCGGGCCAGCAGCTGGCCGGCTGCAGCGGGACTGACCTTGGGTACCTTGGAGGGGTTCACTTGGCTTTGTACGCCATGACATGTGGGTTTTAACCCGGAGGAGCACGGGCGGGCTGTGCCCAGCCTCTGGGACGGGCGGCAGCGCTCGCGGTGGGGCAGGGGCTCAGCTTGTGTGAGGGGGAGGAAGGTTCTGTTCTGGGATCCAAGCGATCCCCCCGCTCTGTCCACGTGAAGGGGTCTGAGCTAGAGAAGAACATGTTTTAGAGAGGAGACTCTGATCTCTCACGGTCTGGCTGACAGGCTAGCACTGCTTTCCTTCTCTAAATAAGCTTCAGGGCTAGAGGAATCCTTCTTTGGCATCTCCGCACGACAGGTTGCCTCTCCGCGGAAGCGCTCCGTTGTGCTGCGTTCAGGGGATGGTCCAAAAGATGCCTTAGCTCTGGCTTGCAGTGCCATTGCAGCAGCGCACCAGAAATGATCCGCTAAGGCTGAGAGGAGAGGGTCTGCTGGAGGGGAAACAGTGCTGGCGGTCAAATGAACGTGTGCAGCGCAGGAGATGCTCCCCGTTTTTGTCTTTCCTTTGGATACTGATTTTTAGAGCTTCTGAATCTCCCAGTAGCTCGTGTTTTAGGGTGAGTGCCAACCATCCAGACGAACTGCGGATGAAGGATCTATTTTTGCTTTAGTGTATTTTTAACCTCCTTTTCTTTTTTTTTTTTTTTTTTTTTGTCGTTCCAATTGTATCCATGCCAGATTTAAAAACAAACAAAGCCCACAAGGCGCTCAGTGAGAGTTTTTCATTTGTTAATACCTGAAAGAAGCCTGCTATGATACAGGGACCCTCTTGTTCTCTGGGAATACGTTACACAGGGCGTAGGTCAGGGCAAGCCAGGCCGTTGAGCTGGGCAGGGACGTGGCTGTGACCTGCCACCGCGGGTGCTGCCCCCCAAGAAGGACCCCGGCGTCCCACCTGAGGAGAGTTGCTCCCTGCCCTTCCTGGGGAGGGAGGGTGGGATACGCACCCCTAACGAAGGGTACCTGTACATAAACCTGGAAGAGCATCATTTGCAATTCTAATGAACACAACGCAGAGCTTTTCAAACCCATCAGCGCTTGCGTTTTGTCGCGGAGCAGACTCAACTGCGGTGGTGGTTACGCTCTTGTGCAGCACCCGAAGATGCTGTAGATATCTGAATGTCAGTGTGTGGGGGTCTATAAACTGTGCTGCTTTGAGTGCTCAAGAGAAATATTTTTCTGACATAATTATGCGTATGTATTGTACAATACCTGTGGAGGTTCCTTTAACGGGTCTGTGTGTCAGGGTATGAACAGCCGCGTGATCGTACATACGTGCAATATACTGGGCCTTGATTCTTTCATATGTTTAATTTTCAGCATGCGTAGTGCAATTTGACTCTGTAGGGATATCTGTTGGTAAAATGAACATTAGAGATGGAGGCTGAGTGTGGTTTTAATTTTTTTTCTTTATTGTGGCATTCTCTATATTCTTACTCGGTTATGTAACCACAGATGTTGCAGGGATTTGTGCATATGTTTGTAGTTAAAATACAAGCAAACAGCATCGCTGCCTCCACCAGTGCCCTGAATCCGCAACTTCTGAGAGATGCGGGGGGCAGGTAGGCGAGGGGAGGAGAGGAGTGGTCACTAAAATCCACACTATTACTGAAAATAATCAGGAGCAGTTGGCAACCCTGCTCCTGCATATTCGCCAAGTGCTTGGTGATTCAGCCCTTCTCCATTTTCAGGCCAACGCGGCCGTCACTCTGAATTATTTTCAGTGAGCACTTCTATATCTCATGTCAGTTCCCAGTTCGAACCCATCACCGAGTGTCGAGGCTGCGACGTGCTGTACATGCCGATGAGCGTCCCCCCCTTCCCCGGCTTTGCTATTAACCTTTCCTTTTACCAGAGTTACCCCTTTGTCCTGCTGCAGTTTGCGGTGGCTGATAGAAGCAGCTGCCTGTGGCCAAACGAACATCACATTTACATTTTCTTTCTTGAACCGAAGAGTGAGACGCAGAATTGCAGTCAATGATCTCCCCTTTCTCTTTTTACCTCCCCCCGATCATCTTTAATGCATTGCCTAGAAATCTATTTCTTATCTAATTTTACTAGATGGATCAACAGGGCTGAGAATGTAACCCTTTGTCATCTGTGGAAATCTTTTTATCCCATAAAAATGATTAGATTTGATGCAATTAGGATTATGAGGAGGCGGGGGGGAGCTGAAGACAGTGTGCCTTGTCTGCTGCTGTCTGCTGACACATTAACAGCCTGTTTATTAACTGCTTCGCATTTGGGCTACGAGCAGTGCATTCTTATGCCCGATGAGCCTGGAGAAACCAGCACGTGTGCTGATATGAAATGTGAGCCTTGCTTTTTTTGGCTGTCCCCCTCCCACTTTTCTGCATATGAATCTAGGAGGAGGGCTTTAACGTGGAACAAAACCCCAGCTGCTAGAAATATTTTTTTTTTTTCCATTTGCCACTTCTCTTAAGTGGTGGCTGGTGTTTGTATCTCATCTAGCAGGAACAGTGAACGCGGATCTGCTCGCCCTTTGTGTCCCTTGGGATGGGTTTGAGAGGGTTCGCACTAGAGGCAAGCGTGTGCGTGTTGGCTTCCTCCCTACCAGACCTGGGGTTGAGTTGCTCATCCTCTTCTCCCGAAGCCGCCCCGCGATCCAGCTTGGATGTCGTCTTGGGGGAATTATGACTTTAGTTTTTTTTGAGATGAGCGGCAATGTTTTTCCTTCTGTCAGAAAGAGAATACCTGTGGGTTATGTCCCAAGATACACACACGCCTTCCAGGTCCTCTTCGGTTCACCTGCCATTTTCCCTGGGGTCGCGCTGCCCAGACTGCGCTCGCGTAACTTGGCTGAGGGTCTCACCAGGCGTGAACACCAGTGGGTGCCTCCCAGTGCACAGAGCACGGTGGCACCAAACCAGAACAAATCCCTCCCGAATCAATGGGAAAATATTGGGAGGTGTTGGTGCTGAGCTTGGGGAAGTGGTTTTGTAGTGCGGTGTCTGTGTGCGGAACAGTCTCTGCTGCAGCTCCTGCTGCCCACCCTGCCCAGCCCACGCTCTTGGAGGACGCGGGGCCCAGAGCCGCGTGGACAGGCTGTGAGGGGGCACCCTGGTGTGCTCTCCGTTAGGCTGTTACAGACCTTCACAGGCATCTTTGCCAAAAATTGCTCCTCTGTGCTCACCCAAGAACGTTTGAGGAAAACTGCGCCTCAGCCTCCCTTTGCCTCTGTTTCCGTTTGGTGTGAATAATAGCTCCTGGGTGGGAGAGGACAGGATCCCAGTCAAAACTTTGATATCAAAACAAAGGAATAGATTTATTGCAGAAATCAGTTAATAAGACAAATCTTATATTGCGCAAACTTTGTGTACAGGGTTCCCACCTGAGCAGCGTCTCCAGGTGAGGGGCAGTAAGGGATGTGCTGATGCTGAAGCTCTTCTCTGACACACATCAAAGGACAAAATCCAGCCTTTGTTTCTCACGATTGCCCGCACGGTGAGAATATTTCATTTCCAAACATCTCTGTGTTACTTCATAGCAATGCAATTATTTTTCCTGGTTTTGTTTGCAGATCACAAATACTCTCATGTCAGCATTGCTCACCAACCCCCTCCGCTTCTGCTGGCCATCCGCCTGTAATTGCAGCCGGTTTCATGACTTTGTTTCTGGTTGCTAAAAATAACTTCAGAAATAAGTGGAATAATGGCAGCTGCACACACCCCTGTCTGTCATGCCGCGCCTGCCTTGGAAATCAGATCCCGGCGGTTCGCAGAGCCCTGCTGCCTGGATGCTGGCGAGGGGACAGCTGCCGCCTCTGCGAGCGCGTGAGCCGAGGCTGGCGGCGCTCGTGCCGAGATCCGCCGGGTTCGGAGGTTAGGGCATTGCTCCAGGGAAACGCAATGTTATAGCCCAGTCCCTGCAAGGATTTATTTAAAAACTGTTCTTATTTAACAACTTCCCTTTAAAAACCAGCTGCTTGGACCTTTGGAGAGGTTTGCCTGCCCAGAGCTCGCTCTGTCCCATGACCCAGACATGTGGGTGATGCTGATGAAGTTTCACACCTTCCAGTGGCAGAAGAAGCCGCAGATGAGTTATTCTGGCAAGGGAGGCTGAACGTAGGCTGTGCTCTCCCACAGGTCTGGGGCTGCAGGTATTCCAAGTACAGCCGTCCCGAGGATTTTATGGTAAATGGAGCCAGGCTCGTGCTGCGTTGGGGTAAGCCTGTATCAGGATCCATTTGCCTTTCTCTTGTCTCTCATTTTTCCTTTTTAAATTGTGAACTGAAGAGACACTTCTGTTGGACAACGGTAAATCTCGTGCGTTGTCTTGGACTGGATGGGTGCGAGCCCCGAAGAGTCGGGGCAGCAACCTCGCCGTTTGGCACCGGCTTGCCACTGTATCCCAGCAAAGCCACGGGATGGGGGATGAGTGGGTGTAGCGGCTCATGTTTATCAGCCTTTCTTCTTACAAGAGGGACGAATAGCCCCGTGTTCTTTGGAGCAAAGCAGCGGTCCCGTGCCCGGGCACCGTGATCCCAATGAGACCTTAGTAACGTTCGCATGCGGGGCGCGTTTTGCGATTTACGCCTAACAGGCAGCCTTGCCAGCACTTGCACGGCCCCTCCTTGTGCTCCGGGTAGATAAGCCCAAATCCTTCATTTGAAACGCCGGCAGCAAGACCCTTGAAGAGTTCATGTGACGTCTCCCCGGCTCCCTTCCCTCCAGGGAAGGTGAAGGCCCAGCCTAAAGACATCTCGGATTCTAAATGCGCGAATGTTGTGCCTCCTCCCTTGACTTCCAATTGAAAAAGATTACAAATAATGTTAAATAATATAGTTTATAACCTCAGGGCTGTTTTCAAAGGTGTATAGACCAGTTGTCAACAAGCGGAGAGGTAGGGAAGGGAAATTATAGGCTGCACAAAAGAGGAAAGTAAAAGTGAAAGCTCCATAAAAGAAAGTGGAACTATTATGGAGCAAAATGCCAACTCATTACAAAACAGCCAAATAAGAGAGAAATACAGCTTTACCCGTAATAGCAGTTTACAAGGGAACATTGTATTGCAACATAACGGTGGTGCTATAATTTGCTCTAACAACTCCAATTATGCCTTTTATTGATTTGGCAACACATTTAATAGGAGTAGCCACACCTCTTGTGTTACAAATCATTAAAGGTGTTGAACAGTGTAATTTTAAAATTGTCCTTCTCCTACAGATGTCAGTGTGACAGCATAATTTCCCTTGATTTCTGCTATGTAAACAGTGTGTTACAGTAATTTCCCCCTTACAAAGCAGAAATGTTGTCAGCCTGGGTTTTTTTTTGTGCAGAAACATCCATTTAATATTTTCCCCCCAGTCTATTCTCCTAATTGCTGGGTTTTTTCCTTTTTTTCCTTTTTCTTTCTTTTTTTCCTTATCTTTGGAAAATAAACATGCTGTTTTGCCATCTTCTACAGCAACCTTAATTGCTACTTAAATCTTCAATATGCACTTAACATTGGGGAGGTAAAACCCTTTTGGTTCAATTCTGTTCCACTTCACTCGAGTAGCGTTTCAGAGCTGGTTAAAAGCCACATTATCTCCTGGTAGCAATTTTGACAGGTGATCGCAATTCCAGTACCAGTTTCCTTGCAAAACTCGGAAAGCATCTTGCGAAAGAATCCAAACTTTTAAAATTTTTGGTTTCTTCCCACCACAGAGGATCTAAATTTTGTGTAGGAATCAAGGAGAAACCTCTCTGGTGCTCAGAACAGGGGTTTAGGCAGAGGCAAGGCGTTGAGCAGCCTTTCTGCGGTGGGCTGGGCTGAGGAGCCAGGTCTGCCTTCCCCAGAACAAAAGCTCAGCTTTCGGAAAAGCGGGACAAGACGTATGTCAGGGCAGGACTTGACATTCTACGCTCCTGAAAAGCTGAGGTGGCATTTCTCAGGCTGGCAGAGGATGGCGGGTTGAGGATCTCACCGAGCCATGCAGAGACCTTTGCTGGTGCCCTCTGCTCCAGAGCCGGAGCGCGGGCTGAGCCAGGGGGACGCGTTTTCCTGCTTTCCAGCTCCTCCATCCCAAGGCGATGCGGCTGCGGGGCTCACAGGAGACCCGGCAGACAAAGAATGTGTTTCCCCTCTCTCTTCAAGCGCGCACAGGCGGTGACGTGTGTAAATGAACCTGACAAGCTCTTTGAAAAACAAATAGAGGCCACCAACCAAGCTTTTGGCACGCCAACACGCCACATGTTTACACCCGAAGTGCCACGTTGCCCTGTTTGCCCGCTCCCAGCGCCTGGCCCCCAGGCAGCAGCCGTGCGGTGCCTGTCTGCGTTTGTCTGGCTCTGGCAAACTGTCTCATTAACAGCTGTGTGGGGAAGGGGAAGAAGAAGGGGGGGGGGGGGGGGGGGGAACCCACAACCCTGAGGAGGGTGACATTTTTCACGCTGGAGTGAGTAAAGCAGCTCTGTGTCCCGCTGCCAGGGCTGACCCCGTCCCACCCCATCTGGCAGCCCCAGAACAAAGCCAGCCCGGCTGGGCTGACACCACCCGTGCACCCGCCTGCGATGGGGCTGCCGAGAGACGCGGCGGGACGTTTCACGTGTGCGTGTGTGTCCTGAGGCGCCAGACAGAGCTGCTGGGCTGTCCCCTTCTTCCACCGCCTCACGTTGATTTGGGTTAAGGCGAGGTGCGTGTGAACATCCCGGCCAAGGGTGGTGGTGGCTGCTGCTGCAGGAGAGAAGGTCCCACCAGTTGGAGAAGGAAGGGTGCAGTCACCATCACCATAAGCAAAAGTCTGACCTCCGTGGTGCTGGAGGTGGTGAGGCAGTGCAGGGCTGTATGGGTGTGAGAAACACGGGTTTTATTGAATCATGGAACAGTTGGGGTTGGAAGGGACGTTTAAAGGCCACCCAGTCCAACCCCCCTGCCAGGAGCAGGGACATCTCCCACCAGATCAGGTTGCTCAGAGCCCCGGCCAACCTGGCCTTGACCGTTCCCAGGGATGGGGCATCCACCACCTCTCTGGACAACCTGGGCCAATGCTTCTCCATGTTCACGGTAAATTTATTTTGGAAGGCTTTGTTTTTTGGCCATCCTTGCCACGCATGATGTAGTGCATGGAAATCCTTCAACATCTGGAAGGCTTTTGAGCCAAGAGGGCTGGATCGCAGCAGTCATTGCCAAGCAATCTGCAGGTGCATGAAGCAAAACAATGTCTGGCGTTTCCCAAACAAACCTCTCTGTAATTATCACCCGTGCTTGGTGATCATGAATTAAACCGGAAGCCGTGGCTTTGGCTCCAGTGGAATCTGGGCAAATAATTAACTAAGAGTGACTTGATGGGATTAATTTAGACTTGTTTGTGGAAATTTGGTGAGCAAAGCCACTCTTGGTTTTCTCAGATGCGTAAAAGCATTTCTGAGTACTTCCAGGTGTCGGCTGGTGCGGCCGTGGAGCGTCGCACGTGGGTTACGCTGACCCTTCCGCGGGAGAGGAGCAGGGTCAGATTGCTGGCACCAGCACTGCATTTCTGTGAATCAGAAGTTGCTTTCTCAGAAGTCCTTCATAGGTCCTTGTACAAGGATGGAGACAGACTAGGGGAAAAGGTGTTACAAAAAAAAGTTAGAAAAACAAGATCTGACGGCAGAAGCAGGGGAGGACGGGCGCTGGCTGCCTGTCCCGGGTCAGCCGGAGGGACGCGGTGTGTGCCGCTGGCACTGCCGTCTCGTGCTTCTGCTTCTGCTTTGGTTCCTCGCGGGATTGCTGATGAGTGAAAAAACAGTGGAGCCTCCGGCTGCTGCGCACGTTGTGGGTGACGACAGGCCAGAGTAGGGAGGAGCGGCAGGCGCTGAGGGGACTGTGAGCATCTCTGAGCAGAGGGATGTGGGTGCCAAGTGAGATGGGTTTGCAACGGGCCGATAAACTGGGAGAGCATGACCTGCTGGGTACAGATACCGAATTCTTACCGCCCACAGCGGGGACCCGGCACCGCCTGCCTCGCGCAGTGGCTTCTGCCAGTGCCGGGGAACCCAAGCAGCGATGGGCTGAGGGGTCCCCAGAAAGGGAGAGCAGGAGATGGATGCAGAGCGCGGTTTCTCTTTCAATGTATAGCACAGCATAGCTAATTTAAAAATAAGAAAAAACTCTCTTGGTTTAGTGAGGAGTCTTTACCTCAGCGTGGATATAAAACAAATCAGCTGTGATGCAAACGCAGGGCTTGGAGGGGCTGCGGCTGTGATTGCTGGTGGATATGGAAAGCAGGGCGATTCCTCTTTTCGTAATGGTTTTGGTTCCATTTAAGCTGGAGATCAGATGCTCCACAGTACCGATATAAATTATAAGGGCAATCAACTTCGGTACCAATAAGGCCCCCAAATTTATTTGCGTTCGTCACCTGGCAGTTTCGTTTACAGCGAAGAAACTTTCACTGTGGATCAAATCTTTTTAATATCTCCTCATAACTTCCCGGTGACAATCAGTTTTTCCATTAGGAGAGATCAGACACATAAGTAATACTGAGGGAGCTGCATGAATACCAAGTCATTCATTAGGAGCAACGCTACTGCCGTGAATGCCGAGTGAGCAGGCAGCGAGGGGACGCTGAAAATTAAAGGTTATTCCAGGTTCATTAACTTCTGCACTCCTTTCTAAAACGAAACCTTGGGTGAGAGCAGCCTTTGACTCCTAAACGGGATCTCCTTGTCCCCTAATTTAAAAAGTATTAACATCATTTAACTATTTCCCCTTTCTGCTTAATATGTGCGAGGCAAAAAGTGTTTGAATTAGCATTTGTGGAAGCGATGGGCGCAGAGCTGTGCATGGGAACATCTGCTTTGCTTTCCTTTCACCGTGAAGCCTTTCAATGCATCTCTGGCTCGATACATGGCACCTTTTTCTTGTATTAATTGGCCACGAGGACTTTTTGACTCCTTGCGTCTCTCTCCACCCGGAGCCTGCGATGCTCACAGGTGGGTTACGCTTTCCCTGACCGCCCGCTGCCCTGGGACAGCTGGGTGCCAGGTCCCCCAGTGCCGAAGCAGCACCCGCGTGACTTATCTTAGCACCCAGCGAGGAGCCAACCTCCTTGTCGCCCGCTCGCCCCAGCGTCCCTGCCTGGTACCGGGTCTGGGGTGCCCGAGAGTGAGCAGCTGGAGCTTGTGGGTATCTGCCCTAAATGCCGGTCTCGCCTCCCAAACGAGGATCCTGAGCGCCGCATCCTCATCCCCGCCATGATCCCCTTGGAAGCGGTTAAAAATCAACCTACAGCAGCGTATGGGGAACAACAGTCGGTGTGTCGCAGCTGTTAATATCGTGTAATGGTTGGATAACAGGTCCTCAGCGTTGAAATTGAGCGTTTTTAGCTGAAATGCGCTTTCCCCTGCTCTCTGCTCGCACACGTAACCAAATGGGCAGTTGCCTCCTCGGAGCGGCGGATGAGGCTGTATCAGACAGGATTTCCAAAGCCCTTCGTAATTCCTGGGTGGAGATATGAGAAAGTAGCTCTCAGCAGCTCGCTCTTAAAGCCGGGAATCGTATTTCTTCCTTACAAATCTTGCATTTCTACTATTTTATTCTGATTTCCTGTTTGTGCGTGTAATCTGTCTTTAGCCAAACAAAAAAAAAATTAAGCTGAAAGTAGTTTGTTACCAACAGTAGTTTGTCTCTGCGGCGATCTCCAAGGCAGCAGCTGCAATATCGGACAGGGAGGGATCTGCGGCGGTGGTGGATGTCTGAGCCTGCAGAGAAAATGTCATGTGGGTGGGCAGCAAGAGCGAGCTGGCCCCGTGCTTTTTTCCATTCCTTGCACCGTAACATAGTTATGCTTTCCTGGGCTGTTGTGGTGTTGGTTGGTTTGTTCTTTGGTTTTTTTAAGCCTTTGGGTTATTATCTTGTAAACGTCACTCATGTATGAGTGATACTGATGGGTGGTGTGCAGATTGGTTAAGGACCAATGGACAAAGATGGAGTCTTTATGGATTGGCACGTGGTGGGAACGGCTGCACGGTCCAACCCATGATTGCTTTGTTAATTAGTTAATGCCAGACAATTATTAGTTTTCACCTCTCTTGGATTTACCCCAAAGCCATGACCGCTTTGGTGATGGAGAAGAGTGACTGTTGAGTCCACAGAGAGGAGCTTTTGTTTGGAGGGGAGGAGCAGAGGTGCTGTGTGAATGCTTTTACGGGATACCTGATCTGGAAGGTGCCTTGCTGCTGTTTGCCTCTTCCTCTGGGCCTTTGTTTTTCTGGATTTGCTGGTTTAGTTGTGCTTGTTGTAGCTGCAGAGCAGGAGTGATCAAGGGCTCTATGGGCTGGTTTGTTCATCTTGATTTGGTCTCCAGAGCTTGAGCCTTGATTTAGGAAAGCTCCAAAGCTCCTCCAAAGGCGTTTCCCTCTGTCTCCCTCTGGCAGGGTGTTAAGCACATCCTTAAATTTGTTTCCTTCACCTGGGGCACATGCAGTGCCTTCTCCTCCGGCTGGGAAACCCCCAAATGTGGGATGCTGCGGGAAATACTCACTGAGGGGTGTGACTCAAAGGCACCGTGGTGGCCCAGATGAGGTCCAAGCTCCTTCCCCACTGTACCTGAGACTCTCCACCACCTTTGTCTCATGGAAGTGGAGGAAATATCTCGCCAGCCCCATCGTATCCAGCACGGGCAAATGGCTGGGCTCAGGCACTGCGTCCCCTCCCGCCCATTCACGAATTTCCCTGGCTTCCCAGGCTGTGGTCCTCCTGACCAGCCTGGAGCGAGGCGCGAGATGCAACCATGTTGTGCTTTTGTTGCAGAGCCCGAATCCGTGTTCCTGCAGGGAGGAGGGAAGAAGCCTCACATCTTATTTTTTCCCCTCTCTCTGTACATGGATTAATCTGTTTAGCTTTTTAACCTGTGAGCCAGAGGAATTCTCAGCCACCAGCAACGGGACGCTTTTGAGCTGGGGATGGAGGAGGCGGAGAGGAGAGAGGATGGGGAAAACGTCTGGAGGTGGGGCTGGCTGGCGAGATAAAATATCCTCCTGAATTCCTGGCTGGAAAATTATGCTGATGGTGGAAGGCGAGAGGTTAAACTGAGGCAGAAAAGTTTGTGTCAGCCCTTTTTTGATTTCTCCCTTCTACAATTGCCACCTCCTTTTCTCTGCCTTCTCCCCCCGCCCCGCGGTACCGTACCCCCTCCCTGGTTGGAAAGAAGGAGGTTTGCTGTCTTTGTATTTTAACTGTAGCGAAAAGATTAAATTGTTTACGAGCTGCGAGCCCCGGCTGCCTGGATGAGCTGGGAGAGACAAAGATAGACAGTCTAATTCTCCGGTGTACTTTGTGCTTCCGTCCCCCTGCGCTGCCACTAATTCTTTTATCTGGCCCCAACACTCCAGGCATTATGTGCATTCATAAAAAAAAAAAAAAAACCTAAAAAAAAAAAAAAACCCCTAACTGAAGCAGGCAAAATTACTGTTCTCTGCGCTTTACCTCTGATAACAATCTCTTGAATACTGATTACTTTTTTTTTCCCCAACACAAAGCGACCAACACAAGTTGGTCTTTAACCCTTTATCTTTAGCAAGCAGAAAGACACGAGGAACATCTTACTCAGTTGGAAAAAAAAAAATAGCATACAGAAGAATTACTGTTATCTCCTAGCCAGAAGAGGAACAGCAGAGATAAGAAAAGCCTGAAGAATTAAAAGGAACGTTGCATTTGGGCTGTAAATTCGTGCTGAAGCTGGTTCTATTTGTCTGTCACTAGGGTTCATAATTTTTCGAGGTTGTTTTGATAGACTTATTGTGAAGACTGCATAGAAAACTCATCAGCATTTGTTGCCTCTGAGCATTATTGTCAGTGGTAACCGCATGGTTATAGACTGGAGGAAGATAATGGTTGAAGTATAAAGGAGATAAAGGCAAAACCTCTTCTCATTAAGGGCTATCTCCACCTCTGCAGACTCCATGGTATTGAGTGACTGGCGCTAGCGCGGGGGGCATAAATTATAGCAAAAAAAACTAAAGCCAGCATCATTATTTTGAAAAAGTTATAATGACATGCCACAAGCTTAAGACCTATTTACTCTCCAGGCTGACAATAAATACGGAGAGAGCTTACTGCAGAGTGCCCAGCGCTGCCTTCTATCGATTGTGCCCCCGTGCACACCCGGCTCCGAAACGCAGCGCGGCCCTCGCCACGGAGCTGAGCACCTCCAACCTCCGTTGTACGTACAAACCCCAAAGCCCGACTGCTTCCTGCTGAGTAATGCCTCGGATGGAGGCCGGGGAAGTCATCCTCGCCTCAAATCTCTGGAGCAAAAATGCCATTTTTATTTGAGTTTTGACTTCTGTTTTGGAAAATCCACCCTGGATGGAGCTTTCCCTGGGGAGTTGTGCCGATGATGCAGTTGGAGTAACCTAGAAGGGGCTGTCCTGTGTGGGTGGTGGTGTCTCCACCAGTGCCGTTGCATTGCTCCCCTGCCCTTTCTATTTATTTTTTTCCAGATTTCTGTTCTGCAAAGCAATAAAAGTCTCCTTGCCATTGCTCTAGGTGCTGCTCTTTCTCCTTTTCATTCTCAGTTGCCTACACTTTGATCTTTTTATCTTCAATGTGGTGGGGGAAGAGTTATGTTCAAATTAAGCCGGGCCCACAGCAGATAAAGCACGCTCTGTACATTGGTTTTACTAGGCAAGTTTGTAAAAAATACTCCATACCTCTGTAACACTGATTATCTAGAGCTTTCACAGGTATTTTCTAAATAACAATAACTTTCCAGTGCCCCTCTGAGGAGGAGACAGCTTTTTTCTTTGCGGTTGGAGAAACTGAGGCCCAGAAGCTGGGCGAAGCTGTGAAGATTTGCTGGCAGCGCCTCGCTCTGCCAGAGCCCGGTCCCAAAGCCCAGCTTTGATAACCAAACCAAGTGCCTTTTCAGCGATTGGGCTGGATTAGCGGCCCCAGAGGCTCCCTAATCTGCTATCCATATGGCACACGCAGGGTGAGGATCTCCCCGCTGATCTTCCATTGTGTTTCAAGGCTGATTAGATGGGCCGGTCCCCCGAGATCAAAACCCTGTTTAGTTTTCCCCAGCCCATTCACTTTAGATTTGCTACCGCAGTGCCCAAAAGGATGCAGCTGCCCTTGCCGCTTCTCTCTCCCTCTGCGCTGTGGACCACAAAGTGCTGTCCTCTGCGGGTCAGAGTCCACTCAACGCTTTTATGAGATTGTAAAATTCATACGAATTTTCTGTCGTCGTAGAAGGACGGTTTCGTGGGCAGGAGGAGCAGTTGCTGTGGTGGCTGCTCAGCAGAATACAGCCTTGGAAATGGGGTGGTTGTGGCATGTCAGGACAGGGCGGCCGCTCTCTGCGGTCTCTTGGAACGCTCTGCCATTGCAGACTTCCCAACAGCTCTGCTGGCCTCACGGCATCCCCGCTGAAGCACCAACCGCGCATCTTGGTGCTCTCACGTGAGGGTGGAGAGCTGGTCTGTACGGTCCTAACAAAGTGCATCTCATGCTGTGGGGAAAGGAAGGATGCTACTGCCACCTCTCCAGCTGCGCCTGGAAGGCAAGGCACGTGACAGCCTGGTATTTGCTGTTTAATCAGGTACGATCAAGCAGACGCCGAGCGGTGTATTGACTCCATCCATAATTCTGGAAGAACATTGTGAGGAAATGTGAATTCTGGTTTCATTTCTGTAGCTTCCCAGTGAAATAGTGCCTAGTCTGCAGGGAGATAAGAGGAGCAATAAGGCTGTTGCACTTGATTTGGAGGTTGTTCTGCTGTTGGCACCAACTTGCCGATAATTTTGTGTCTCGCTACAAATCAAGACGGGCTGAAGAGCTGGTTGTTGATATCTGGACTGCCTTCCCAGCTTCAACTTTGTCATCAGCACTGAAATTAGACCACGGGGTTGGTCTCCAGTTGAAAAGCAAAGTTGTGTGAGCTCTTTCTGACAAACCTGGGGTTGAAATGAAGGCGAGGTTGAACGTTGGTGGTTTTGGACTAAGTAATGGTGTGGGACATTGCAGCTACTGAGCGTGAAGTTGTTGGGATCAGGGCTTTGACCAGTGAGCAGCATTCCCCTCCGCTGTGCAAACACCGCTGGTGGAGGCAGGCGTGCAATTAGGTGAAGATTTGGGCGTTTGGGTGGGAACTAAGAGAAGCTCAGGAGTTGCCTTGCAATGCCTTTCCTTGGGATGACTGGCAGCCAGAGGGGAGGAGGTTGCTCTGTAGATACGGTGTTTGTGTCTCTGTCCTAAAGTGGGCTTTCCAGTTTGGTGATAACCCCAGGGCTGGCTGAAGAAATGTCACTCTAAATACAGATATCGACCGCAATGGAAATATTTTCATTTTGTAGCGTGAAATGCCAACGACGATATCTACCTGACGGCTCACAGATTATAATATCTGTTCCTTACCAACGCGGGTACAACCTTCCATTCAGGCTTACAATAAATACAAACATGGGTTGTGGTAATATTTCATTTTTGATGGCGTAGCCATGGGTTTTGATTATATAAATCAGGCTTTAAAAAAGGAATACAGCTTTGTGACTGACTGAATAAATAAGTGAATGCAAATGTAAAAGTCCTTACAAATAATAATAAAACCTCCAGCTTTCGAATGGACATTCAGGATCAACTAGAAAACATTGCACTCTTGGTGTGAATAGGAGAAATCAGTTGGGTGCAGCGTGCAGGCGGGTTCCTGATAAACTAATGCTCCTTCACACAATTTACAATCCAACTGAATTCATTTGCATGACAAAATTGGCTCGGGTATTCATGTGTTGCAGCAAGACAAGTGTAACATTACAAAGAACAAGTAACCATGGGGAAGGTTAATGCAGACAATAAGGAAATACAATGACATGAATCGGGTTCTTCTTTTGCCAACCTTTTATCTGAAATAGAAAAATAACAAGCTCCCGCCCCCCATTCCTTCTTGGGAATAAGAGTTTTATGGAAAGGGGGGAGGGAGAAAATGTGCAAAGTTGGCAAATAAAGATCTGTAATTTCCCTTTTACTACCTCGTGGGTTTGAAACATCTGCATGTGCGTGTGCAAGGAAGATGGGAGTGATGAAGGACAGGGTGTCATTATTTTGGAGGAGGAGAGCAGGCTGATGTGACACAGCCAAATGGAGTCGATCCATGGATGAAGGACATGTGGCTGGTAGCTGTAGTTACATGGTCCAGGTAGTTCACTGCCTTTTGTGTTGAATCCCCTTCTCCTGTAGCAGAAAATTTGAGCTGTGTGAGCTCAGATGTAGACTGGACTGAGCTTTGCAGGACTTGGGGCGCTAACGCCTCTGGAAGACCTGGTGGGTGTCGTGACGGCGCTCTGAGGATGCTGGGTATGTTTTGCAAATCAAGGAGTTATTTGGATACCTATGTGGGAGTGGATGTCTTCTGAAGACCAAATTCACCTCTCGGTACTTAAAAATCCAGATTACTGTACAAGCTTCTTTGAAGGCATGGGATTTTTTTTCCCCATTTGAGTGTGTGTCCACAAGACTATGTGATGATTGGTAATAATATATCATGGGGTGTTGGGGCTGCAGGATTGCAAAGCTACTCCAGTTCCAGTGGAAACTTGCCTCTGCCTCTCCTTCATAGGAGCATGGTTTGGTGCACACCTAACCAGGTCTGGTAGCTCGCAGGTTGAACAGCTGCCTGGAGAGCCAGGGTGGAAAAGCACGGAGGGTCAGCCTGGGAGGCCTCCTCCTGGGAGTCTCTGCTCCTGGATGCTTTGGTCTGGTGATGCCTTTCGCTCACGATTTCAGTTATGGTTGTAGCACTGTGCAAACCTCTTGCAACAGGAGAGGCTCTGTTAAGGGCAAACTCTAATTATTCCCGCTTAGAATTGCTAGAGGAGAAGCACTGTGCTAGCTAATTATCCAAATGCTGAGTGCAGAAGGACCACCGCACGCTCTGCAAACAGAGTTCCTCACTGTCCTCGAGCTGGAGCGCTGAGCTCCCTTTCCAGGTGGGATTAGAGCTCCAACACAGTGCCGTGCGAGGGCCCCTCTTTCAATCGGCTTTGCCGAGTGCTGCAGCAGGCTTGGCCGTCAATTGCCGTCTGCAACAACTCTGTAACAAGTTGACAAACGACTAATTTTAATTTAATCTTTTGGTTTCCAACCTAATGATGAAAAAAAAAAAAAATCCAGGGGAAGTGCGTGCTCACCCGCGTCTTCCCTTCACACCGTTCACTCGATGGGGGAGTTTCAGTGCAAAAAATGGTTAGGAGCGCAATAAGAGCCTTACATTTTTGAATTAAATTTAACCCCGGGGTGCCACTGCTTCAGAGCCTTTGGAGGCAGAGTTGTAAATCATGGCAGCAGATTCTGCTTCTGATGAGCACTTCCCATCATGATGACATTTAAACTATTAATTAATTAGGAGAGAGCAAGATGAGAAGATTTGGAATTCTCCCCTTTGGATAATTACTGTCGAACACATTTGTTACTGTAATGAACGAACAGGATGTGACTTCAACCAGCGCGTTCTCCCTGCCTGTGTGTCTTTTCACATTATTATTATTTTAGCCTGCCTTAAAAGGAGAAAGAGAATTACTCTTTTTTTCTTTGCCACCACAGAGGTCATTTGTGGTGGTAGCATTTGGCAAAGCTGTAGTTGGGAAGGAGGAAGTGGATGAGAGTGAGCGTGACCGTCAGATACACCAAGACCCTGAGCCCGATGGGTGTGCTGGGTCCTCACGGTGCAAATCCAACTTCTGACTTCCAGTTGGGCACCTTTAGGCCATTCAACCTCTTACCAAGCCTATCAAAGCTGGTGGCAACCTTCCTCTTGAAGCTGACTTTGAAGAGAGATCCCGAGTCAGGTGCACGCAGTGGGCTCGGGCTGTGTGGTGGGAGCCGGAGGGTCTTGGTGGTCCCTGGACAGGCTGCTGGTCTGAGCGAGATCCTTTCCATGAACCCTGGAAGAAGCTGTGAAGTGGACACTGTTGGAGACTGAACCACAACCACTGAGGTCTCACTGGGTTTTGCTGGGAGCTGTACTGAAGCTCCTCCAGCACTGCTGTCTGTCGCAAACCATCCTTCTTGCCTTCTGTTCAGAAAGATTTAAAAAAAAAAAAACAACAAAACTTTCCTGACTTTCCCCACTTCCACAGGATTTTATCCTTTCTGAAAGCAGTGTCGCTGCTCTCTTACGGCATCTCTGCTTCCTTCTAGCAGAGACCCTTGTTTACTTCTCTCGTGTTAATATGCCCTTTCGCAGATAATCAATCTTGCTTGGCAGGATCAATTAAAATGAAGTGGGGATGCTCTGCGTACCTTGGGCTGGAAATCTAACTCCAGTTGTACTCCCACATCTAAACCTGCATTTGCAGAACTCCTGGGCTAGATTATCGCCGTCTCTAGTGACTGCAACAGCACTAATGATTTAACAAAAGGAATACGTTCAGATTGACTCTTAGAGGGTCGTTATTAATTACGATCATCAGTAACGGGAAAGGTTTGGGCAGAACCGCCTTACTGAGGGCTTTGGCTAGGACAGCATCAGCAAGAGGCTTTGTGTCACGTAGGCTGTTCCCGCCCACAGCACTGGGACGCTATGGGATGTCCCCGAGGGCTCCCAGCCACCCCAGGAGCCAGAGCGTCCTCTCGCTGTCTTTAGCTGCAGCACTTGGCCCTAGAGAATTATCCTGAGGCAAACCAATGATTTTTTGGCAGAGAAACGTTTACATTTCTTATTTTAAGTGGAGCTGTCTCTAGGTGGTACTTTTTCTTCTTGCTCATTTTAAGCTTCCAGAGAGAGTTTGTTTTCTCCTGGATGTTTCCATGACCTATGGATATTTTTCTATTTAAACATCTCCGTTCAAAGTTGTGGTGGTGATTCTTTGCTGTCCTACATGAAGTTTGGGCTCCCTCTCAATTCCTGGTGTATAAATACCCACCCTGGAAGAGCTGCCGTGCTTTAACCTGAGTATGTGCCGCCTGCGACCTCCGAGGGCTCCGACCTTCAGGGCTGCTCTCACCAGTGCAGGCTCTGCCCGGTGATCAGGGAAATGGGGATGTGGATGCCTTGAATTTTTTTAATTTGCCAGATTTCCCTTAATTGCTGCTGCTGTTCTGGAGCAGCGTTGAGCCTGGCCATTAGGCCCAGCCCAGCCACGCGCAGTGCTGGGCGAGATTTTGCTGGAGGAGGGTGATTTTCCAGCGCACTTGACTGGACAAAGGCAAACTCTTGGCAGGGAGATAGGAGGATACAGGACTGTCAGCCAGGCTCGCATCGCCGCGTGTCTCGCGGTAAAATCAGCCATTTAGCCTCTTGTGAACGTCTCGTGTAAAACAGAAGCCCTCATGCACGCGAGCACACACGGCGTTGCAGGCTACGGCGGTGCTTTGGTTGCGGTTGGTGAACAGCAACCCTGGGTAAAGACACGTTGAAATATCAGGCGAGCAGGGTGCGTGTTTTGGGCTTTGGGAGGGGGGTTTGCACAGGAATCGGGCCAGTGTAAGGTCCGTGGTCACCTTCAGTAGACAGAAAATGTCGTAGATGTTGCTATAATGGAAAAGACAGTCTGCAGATATTTTGTGGTAACTAAACGTGTGGATTTTAAGATGAAATATCGTTGTTTTTGCAAGAGCGTTTTCCTTTTTCCTCAGAACTTTTGTCACTTGGGACGCTGATCTTTTCATAGACAAGCTGCAGACTTTTTGCTGTAAAAAATAGAAATACTAATTTCTTTTCTGGAAAATCAGATACTTTTCCCAGTGGAAAAATAGAAATATTCTTAATGTACTCTTGAAGGAGAATGACAGCAAAATTTGCAGGGTGTTTTTGTCTTTGCTTCTTTTTTTTGATAGGGATTCAGAGCGAAGGGTTCTGGCTTTGCTCTTATTTCTGGAAAACCCAAACAAAAACATTGCCAAGCCCTTAAATGACATTGCCAGTCATGCCCAGTGCCAGAGGCTGGGGCAACTGGGGTGAGCAGGGCTCGGTGCTGGGGACGACTGGTTTTGGGAGCTGAGTGCCCCAGTTCTGCTCCCAGTTGTACGGTATAATGAACGAGTTTAATTGCGTGCCTCCGCCCATGCCCACGTGAGACCGGGACCCAAAATGAGACAGACAGGCTCAGACACACACCCCCGCTGGGAAATTAATGCTAGAGGCAAGGCCATCACAAGGTGGGGTTTATTTTATTTAACGATAAACATTTTTTCCTTTTGATTTTAAGTTCCAGTCATTTTTAAAAATTGGCAATGAATTTGACAGAAAATATTGGGCTGTAGGTGGAAAGGGCTAAAATCTGAAAGGAAATTGCAGAATATTTGAGGGGTATGGTAGAATGAATTTGTTTGTGCTCTGATATCAGCAAAGATGATACCAGAAACCTTTGGAGACAAATAAACACTTCGTACGTGAGTCGGAAAACATACAATCAGTCGGCAACAATCATCTTTCTGGAGATTCTAGATAATCCATGCTTCAAAGCAAAACCTGTGTTTTGGAATATTCATTCTCCGATATTCAAACACCCAACTTTGTTCTTCTAATTATTGTTATTCTTTTGATGTTATATCAGACAAGTGCCATAAGGGTCTTAAAAAGGGCAAAATAATTATTTCCTTTCTATCTGAATACCCATGCGATGCAGAGGCTTTGGTGGAGAAACGAGTATTTTTTTTGACAAATCCAAGGGGAGAAGCTTGGCAACATGGTCTAGTTGAGTGTAACCATAAATAAAACCCTGTGTGAATTCCCCCTTGGAGACACTACAGATCTATTGAACAGGGCACCCTCTCTATAAAAATTGTTCTTGAGAGGTAATAGCAAGCTATACATTATGAAAAAATATAGCAGAGGGATTTGCTGTACTTGGAGCAAAACTATGAGAAAAATGGTGGGAGGTAATAAGGGATTGTCGTTCCATCCCATTAGAAACGTGTTTTATTCCAGACACCCAGATTTTATCTTCCCCCTGCACCTGAATTAGAAATGAAACTGCCAACTTCCCAGGATGTGCGAGAATCCACACAGTAATGTGTTTTCTTTTTTCTCTTTTCTTTTTTCTTTTTTTTTTTTTCTTCTTTCCTTTTCTTTTTGGGAAGCTAATTAGGGCAAACGTAGATAAAACATGCTGTGTTATGAGCTTGTAAATAACGGAAAAGGGTTTCCTTAGGAAATTAGCACCAGGACATACAGGAAGCTATGAAATAAAATGCTACAAATATATACTGTCTTTTCTACATAGATTAAAATAATAATAAAACGCCTCTAAAAGCAGTCATATACAGAAGGGAATCCTCCAGGATTTGACTGGCACAATCCTGTAAAAGAAGAAGTTCAGTAAAAAAAAATCCACTCATTTCTAAAGAAATTTCCCAGATTAGATTTGTAAATCAAAAACCAATATATAACATGCAAGAATTGATCTGTTTTATATTCCTCAGTTACATTTTTGTGAAGCACATTTAGAAGATTTAGAACGTATTTGCGCCTGCTGGTTGAGCCATTATATGCTTGAGTTCATACATCTATTTGTGAGGCTATAAAACAGGCATCGACTACCCATGTAAATTGTGTTCTCCACAATAAATTATATGCATACTTGCAAAAATACATAACTGCTGTTGGTTGGCTTACGTAGGCTGAATACTAATGATGTTTAAAGTTGTATTGTCCCTCTTCTTGGGCCTAATTTAGCCTCTACATCAAAAATTATGTAGGAAAAAACACTTTATCCTCTCACTGAGAAATAAAATGGCACTTACGGGCATCCACATATCTTTCTTTTATGCAACACCACCATTTTCATACTAATTTTAGCTGCATAGGGTTCATGGAAAAGTCTGTCTCAGGCGAACCTCTTAGGAGACTTCAGCGTGTGTGCACACACAGCTACAGAAAATGTATTTTTGAGGGGTTTATATAAATGAATTGGGTGATATGCATTAGCAGAGAGCACAATGCTTTATGATACTCAGAGCATTTTTAATTCCTGAAGTTCAGAGAGTTTTTTAATCATACCCTGGGGTTTAGGTCAGTACTACGAAATCCTTGACCAGACTGGAAGCGGCGTGAAGCGATACCCAAACGCGGCGCGTCTTCCTCTCCTCCCTACCTCCTGCCCGTCACGGTGTGGCTGGGGTGATTAATTGGTTTTGCTCACATTTCAATTGTCTTAAGAGCTGTGAAATGTGCCTCCTCTCACAAAGGGCTCGGGGCTGACCCCGGCTTCCCCATTTTGGGCCATTTCTTCTCGCGCGTGAGGTCCTGCAGCCTGTGTGCCTCTCTGGCACTTTACACACTTTACACGTTTTAGCGGCAGCCCGCGTCCTCGGTACGGGAACAAACGAAGGTGCTGTGTAACCCTCATGCACGTTCTCCCTCCCGCCTCACCCTTTGCTCCGCTCTCCCCTCCTCTCGTACTGCGATACGTGGATATGGTTTCCCCATGGCTTTTTCTCTCTGTTTCATTAATCTGCTTTATTTATTACTTTCACCATTTCATCTTTCCTCGCCTTTTTTATGCAGATCCTTTCCTTTCCAGGATTTGCCTTCCTCAGTGTATTTTCCTCATTTTGCCATTTATTCCCGTCTTTCTCCATTCCCTTCCCTCTGTTACAAGCAGTCCTTCCTCCAGCTACAAATTACGCATCTGCTTCTGCAGGGAGCATTTCTCGGCGTGCGATGGATCGCCGCAAGGCGAGCGGGTACCCCCGTCTCTGCCGCTGCAAGTGGGAGAGAAGAATTTTCCCGTCCTTCTCCTTCCCTGCCTGGGCCGTGCGGGGAATATGGGAGCTGTCGCACACTTCCTCTCCTGCCCAATGGTGTGTAGGAGAACAATATATCCCGTTTATTGGGCTACAACTGGGCAGAGGAATGAGAGAAGCAAGCTGCCTCCTTTTCCCTCGCCCAGAATATCCTGATTTCCTTTTGACCCTGACGGATGTTATCGCTGCCATCCCAGCCATCGTTTTGTGGCGCTGTCCCGAAAGGCTCAGGCTGCGTCCCTGGGGACAAAGCCCGTGCGGACGCGGGACAACGCTCTCTGGGGATGCGCTGCACGGCTGCTGGCAAAGGCAAGGCCGCGGGAAGCCGTGCTGCTTGGCACACAAACAGACCGGATAACTCGGCGCTGCTTTTCCAGCCCGACCTCCGCCTCTCTTGTGCGGAAATTCAGGTTACGTGCCGTGCCCTGTACTGTTGCTGCAAAACCGGTGCCAAAAAGCAGGTAGCAGAGTTTGCTTTTCCAGGGCTCTGAGCTGGAAAGGGATAAAGGGACAGGTACAAAGATGTGTGCGTCACATGGCACTGGAGAGGACACCAGTTTGTGCAGGGAAGACGGAGTATGGCTGCCTGAGACCTGCTCACTGGTCCCATTGCTGGGTTTCCATGCACCAGTCGCATCCACCCCCAAAACCCGCAGAGCCCAGCTCGCAAATGAAAGCCGGGAGGGCCCTCTGATGAAGAGTCGTGATGTGCACGAGGGTTTGTACATGGTTAATACACGTCCATAATATTTTCTATGTTGTTTTTCTCAGTGTGTGATGAAATTTTTAACTTCCGGAGAAAAAAAAAACCCTGTTCCTGGAAGGTCTCTGTGGTACGGCAAACAGCTCGTGGGCAGGGGCGGCTTGCAGGAGCCAGGTTGTCTGAAGAGCAGGCTATGTGTTTGATTTCTACAACCAGTTTGTTCACAAGTTAGCGGAAGGGTAGACAAAGAAAATCACCCCATGTTCACCCCCGCGCTGCTGATTGATTTGTGTCACCATCCTGGGAATCCTCGTGGCAAAGCCTCAGCGTTGGGATGTTGCTTGGGAAAGGGTGGCGCAGCTTCCCGAAGGAGCGCCCGCTTTCGGGGGGAAGAGCTGGGTCTTTGTGTGCTAACAGTTCCAGAAATTCCTGTGGTGCTGGGAAGGGTGCTGGGCCGGTCCGGCCTCGCTGGGCAGCGCAGAACAACCCTGGGGCTATGTCCCATCATGGCCGTTCGCAGAGCGGGTCGCTGTAATCCCACCCGTCGGAGATGCCGTGGCTGACAAAGTAACCTAGATATAATTTTCCTTTGTCAGTCCTAGCCACTAAAATTAGTATTGAGAGACACAGAAAGCTCAGTGGAGTTTTCCCAGTTTATCCTGCGGCTAATCTTTTTATATCTTTTTTTTTTTTTCCCTTTAAAATCAGGGGGGGGGGAACCCCTTTCCTCTGCAGCTGGCATGTCTAAACTCCTAACATATGTGCTTCTTATCCAACGTACAGTAGCTTAGGACTTTTCAAAAACACAGAACCCCCGAATCCAATAAAATTGCAAATTTCACTGTATTTCACAATATCCTAAATAAACATGAACAGCGTGCATTTCTCTTTCTGGCATCAAATATTAATCTGTCCGTGGTCGGAAATGTGCTTTCCATCTTGTGTGCGCTCACATTGGGTAAACACTTGGGAGATTGCTATTCCAGACCTTTCATTCTCTCCTAGAGTCAAGAGCATGACAAATTTTTCTCCTAATTACACCTGCCACTGTTTGCCTTCTAATACTGTAAATCCTCCATCACATAGTTTTTCAGATTCAGGATTAGGTTCCTTTTCTGTCATACCAATGATTGGAGGTGCAATGTGCGGTTAGCAGCGCGCGTTATGAATGTTTAGGATGGGTTGTCTGTTTTGTGGGGGGGTTTGTTTGTTTGGTTTTGTTTGTTTTTTGTTTGTTTTTTTTTTTTTTTTAAGTGAGGTATCTGCATGAACAGACCTAGATCCACATTTAACT
The DNA here is from genome assembly GCF_036417535.1 of Chlamydotis macqueenii. Classification (NCBI taxonomy): domain Eukaryota; kingdom Metazoa; phylum Chordata; class Aves; order Otidiformes; family Otididae; genus Chlamydotis; species Chlamydotis macqueenii. The sequence continues at coordinate 2,622,226 of NC_141574.1, read as the reverse complement.
TGTGATGTTGAACCAGCAGCTCTGGGTTGGTTTTTCTGGCAGTTTTGAGCCACCGGAGCCCTCTCCCTCTGTCTGAGAGCACGGCCGTGTACTTGTCTCTACTTTCCAGTTTATTTGGAGTTGTCTCTGGTACTGGAAATTACATCTTCCCGAATCTCCTTGCGTGTCTCGGTGTTTGTGGGAGAGCGTGGAGCTGGGCAGGTGGCAGCTTCCCTCTCTAGGGAGCTTATGCCAGCGCCGTGCTCCTTAGCACCAGGACAAGGACGTGGTCCCGGAGCTCTGGTGAGGGGTTCCTTGCGCTTGGGCGTTGCTGGGCGGCTTCCCAGCTCCGCGTGCGGCTGTGTCCTCGTTGGCACTGTGGTCCTCCCCACCCAGTCCTTGTGTGTGGGATGTTCTCATGTAGGCAATCTCGCATCTTTCTGTTGGAGGGGGCAAAGCATCAGACTGGTGTATTGATCAGGACCTTCTCCCAGGTGACATTAAATCTCACCATGTTTGCCCTTCCCTGGTCTGCAAGAGGTCCCTGGTCTCTCTCAGGCAGAACAGAGCAGATTCAGCGTGAGGGTGTAGGCACGCTGGTACCTCATTTTGGAAAGGAAGATGTTCTGGAAGCGGCAGCTGGTCTGATATGCTCGCTGCCCCTGGGTCACAGCAGGGCCTTGGCAGGAGCCATCCCGAGGCGTGCGAAACCCAGTGGCGTGTTTCTGGAGGTTGTGCTGCGTTTGGTTCATTTCGCTCATGTTTTTGAAAGTCAAAATAGTAAAGAGCAGCCAAGGAGAATGTGTGAAAGTGAGTCAGAGACCAGCAGCGTACCAGGAACCGCAGGCTGCCCTTCCGCAGGCCGTCCCTCCGCCTTGCACGGGGGTGAGCGATGGGCGCAGCAGTCTCTGCCGGTTTTCTCCTGCTCTGGCTTTATGTTTAAGTGAAAGTCTCCTGGGCAAAGAGGCCGTTTCGCTTTGCTGGTACAAATCCTCCATTAACGTCTTACAGCAGGGGAGCAGAGAAATTGGGCCAGCTCTGAGCTAATGGAGAGTTAATACACAAATGATGAGCTGACAGAAAACGAGCGCGTGCGGTGTGGGTGAAGGACACGCAGTGAGGAAGAACAGCAGCAGAGGTGTCCACAGCGCTCATGTGCGTGAGTTTAAATTTGCCGTGAAAAGAGTTTACGTGTCACCTTGGGATGCGCAGGTGGCCCGAATCCAGTGTGCGCGCCGTGCGACGCAGCACGTGCGGCCAGATGCGGTCAACGCGCATCGTTCCTGCGCCTGAGTAAACGACGTGAGAGTTTTAGTGTATGGTGAAGGAGGTTGGGATGACACCGACCGCACTGGTGCGGCTGCGTGGAAGCAGAGGACGAGGTCGCGTCTGCGCTGTTTTTGCCGCAGCCTGTGCGAGGAGGCTTGCTGTGCCAGCGCTCGGTGCTGTGAGCGCTAGGAATAAATAGAGGACTTGAGCCCAGAGAGATGGAGTGAAACAATTTATTTGATTGCTGGGTATATAAATAAGCCAAGCTTCTTGTGGATAGATGCGTCTGTGGTCACTCCGTGAAGCGGTGCGTTTCTCTGCTTGCCTCTCGGCGCTTTTTTAGCCAACTGCCGAAGAGACAATAATTCCTTCCCTCCTAGCAGACTTCAAAAAGTCACTTATTTTTTATTGGAAACCTGGGCAGAAGGGAGGAATTTGGTTGATTAGAAATCAGTCTTGATTTTCAAAATGTAAATTAAAAAATTGCCCTCTGCCTGATCTGTTTCACTACAAGACTGAAAATTTTGGATTCTATTCTTCTTTGGAAAGCTGGAAGATTGACTAAATTAATTTTTTCTTGTGCAGTTTTTACTTTTTTTGAAAAGTTCTTGCTCACGGGATATTAATTTAAAAAAAATCCAATCTTTCTCACTGGCTGCACCCCTTCAGGATAACCCCTTGATGGGAACCTACAGAGCCCGTACCTCTGGCTGTGGGCGGGGCATGCTCCATACGTGGGATTTAGCGTACCGATATTGGATTCCTACCGCACCCCAGAACAACTGGGGAAATAGTACTTTTATAGCAGAAAGGTAAACCTGCATTTAAAAGCAAAAACCCACCACTCTTGGTTTTCTAACACCCCATGACCACAACGGGGACCTCTCGCCATTCTCAGCCCCCCAGTTTTTATTCGATTCTCCTTCTCCTCCACGTTGTGTTCAATTAATGGGCTCTTAACTGATACCATTTGCTAAAAAAGAGGTGGCTGTTGTCTGGTGGATGGGCAAAACATGGCAAAGTGGCAGAGAATTGAGAAAGGGGATGTGGCTGAGGGTTAGTAAGGGCTTTCTGCGTCGTATCCTGTGTTCGTTGGAGGCAACAAAGTCGTAACTGGCTGCGGGGAGCCCGTTGAGAGAGAAGGCTGGAAGAGGGGACACAGGGACTGGTGTGTGGCTTGGTGTGGCTCCATCGGCTTGTTCCACATGAGGACTCTGGTCTCTTACGCTCTGAGTAAATCGTTCCTGTGGGGATCGTTCGCGTTTCAGCGTGTGTCAACTTCAGAGCTGCGTGTCCCAACCGAACCCGTGCTTGATCTACGGACCTGCCTCTGGGCTGCAAATGGTTAAATAATCAAAATTGTCTCTTTGGTCGAGTTGTCCTTTGAAGTGAGAGGTTTGGAGATGTTTTAGCTGAGAATAAACAATTCCCTTTATGTTTGAATTCTATACACAAAGTTTTGATTTTAAAATAATCTTATGTTCAAATACAATCTTGAAATTCAAGCTCCTCCGAAAGGAGGACTCGAGCTTCTCATTTCTTTGCTGGATGAAGACTCCAAGTGCCAACTTTGCTCCCAGCGTGAGTCCTGGGGCAGATCAATCCTGTTGTACAGCCAACACGAGCTCAACCGCAGCGCCCCAGCCAGCCGCTGCAACGATGGAAAAGAGCCCGCCCTATGACAAAATCCATTCTGCTCAGCTCTGGATTCCTTCCAGTTCTTCAGAAAGGAGCAAACGGCATCCGCTGCCACCAAAATCCTGTTTTGTGCCTGATGGCCATCCCAGTACCATTTCCAGGGTGCAAGGGCTGGGCACAGGCTGTGTCCCAGCCGTGGTGATTTACGGCGACGGGCCGCGGTGGGGATGGTTTGTGGCTGTGACCTGGTTGTCACCCCGGCGGATAGCAAGGCGACGTTTCCGTGAAACACCAACAAAAGGTTAAATGCTCCGGTTCTCAGCGTAGATAGAGCCAATCATTCTGAGGAGACTGTCCCCCCGCTTTAATTGGTTCTTTGTTTCGCGTAATATTTCTTTCCCTTGCTTGCATGCGTGCTCTCTCCCTCTCTCGTGCTTGTACATGCAAACTCACCCGCCTTAAAACATCTTAATAGCAGCCACTTTAAACTATGCAGCAGCTATTTTCTCCACCTCTTTCCAACAGGCAGGATAACATCTCCATCACACGTGGCAAGTTTAATGAGTTAAATCTCAAGGGTTTCGGCATTTGCTTCCAGGGCTGCAAACGCGATTGCCCTGGTTTTCTGGGGGTGGAGAGCGTTGTGGCTGGCAAGGGCTCCAGTGTTGGCATCCCTGGCCCCGACGTGGGCACCGCGGAGGCATCCCTCCCTCCTTCGCAGCGTGTGAACTCCGCTCTGGAAACGCGAATGAGTCAGACAATATGTTGCAGGTCGGCAACGAAGGGAGCGTGTGCGCCAGGGAGCTGAGAGTCGCAGGAGCATCGCTTTTGTCTTCTGGTGTTAAACTGGCAGAGGGAAGGTTTGGATGAGATGTAAGGAAGAAGCCCTTCCCTGTGAGGATGGTGAGGCGCTGGCCCAGGGTGCCCAGAGGAGCTGTGGGTGCCCCATGACAGTGTCCCAAGCCAGGCTGGACAGGGCTGTGAGCGACCTGGGCTGGTGGAGGGCGTCCCTGCCCAGGGCAGGGGGTGGAACTGGGTGAGCTTTAAGGTTCCTTCCAACCCAAACCATTTTGTGATCCTATGATGATCCTGCCCTCAGCAAGGCAAAGAGAGGGAAAGCTGCAAGTACCTCCCGAAGTGCCTACTGCCCCGTCTCCTCCTGCGATCCCCAGCAGGAGAAATCAAACACCAAAGGAAGAGGCTGGAAAATACCAAATCTGTATGTTTAAAAGCTTCCAGAAAATGTTCTCTTCTGACAATGCCTACTCTAGTGTCATCAGCCGCACGCACGGTTTTTGAAAACATATACAGTAAAGGTAAAAGTGGAAATGTTTGAAGTTTGGTCTGATAAAGAAGGATGACAGAAAAACCAAGGGCTCAGCTTCCTGCCCTCTGGCTAACCCTCACAGGAAAGGGTTAACGCAGTCAGCATTTAACTCACACATACCTACTTCACAGCTGATGGACTGGCTCTAGGGCAGGTTGGTGACATGCCTGAGATCAGACGGGGAATTTGGGGGGGGTTATGCAAAACAGGACCAGCTGTGATGATCTAAACTGACTTTCTGTGACCAAACCTCCCTGATTCTGCAGGGCTGGGAAAGAAAACCGGAGGGAAAACCCAGGTGTCCTCCCTTGGAGCGGTGTTGCTGTTCCCACTGATGAATGAGCGTGGGACGTAAATGTTGAACTTTGATTAATTCCTGGTGTCCAAAACCTGCTAGAACTTGGCCATTTGGCCTCGCTGACAGCGGCACTCAGATGTCACCGTGATAGGAAAAGCAGAAACCACCGACAGCGGCAGCGACTGTAAACCATCGGGAGAAGAAAGTGTGACAGCTCGGAGCCATCTCACTCCCCATCCCTGAAGGGCTGTGCCGGCATAAAGCGCATGGCGTGAACGGGTTCGCTCGCGAGTTACATCAACAAAGCCACGATGAATTGAACTCAATGAACTGAGGCAGTCCATAAAACGTGTTTGCCTTCTTTTTAGTCCTGGAATTGGAGTTTATGAAGTGATTGTTCAAGATAAATAGGAGCTGCTGCAATAAGTTCAAACTAGTTTAGAAAACTATATATCCCTATCCCATAAACGGTATTTTTTTCCCCTGCGAGGGCTAATGTTTTCCTTCGGATTGTTTAGGGTTTCAGACTCGGGGTTGACCTGAAGCATCAGCAACATTAATGACATTTAGAAGTAATATTGTGGATTTATGATGCTGTCATTTAATTCAGAGGTTTCAAAATGCCAGATGAAGCATTAACGGCTGTTCCGTGCCGGGGCGGCAGGTCAGCGTTATCCCCAGCGCGCCCTGACCTGACCGCACTGTGAGCTGGCGAGGGGATGGCCTCCATTCGGCCGGGCTCCCGCTCGCGTCCTGCCTGTCCCTGTCCCGTCCGCGATGCTCAGCCATCGAATGTCTTGGAGAAGGGCCCTACCTATTTTCCCCCCGGTCCTGTACCAAGCTCCAGAAATCAGCATTGAAAATCAGACATAAGACAGGTAAATCTCAACCTCTCCCTGACTTGTCCCCTTGTAACTATTCAGGAATGCTCCCGTTAAAAGCGAGGGGTTCTATTTGCTGTACGGAGCTGAGGGTACCTTGCTGGCTAAATACGCCGTGCTGCGGAACAAAGGCATTGTAATTCCCCTGGTGAATATCAGAAGTAGATGCGCATATGTACAGAGCTTTTCAGAAGATTGTAATTATATTTATCTTCCTGCTCTTGCTTGTAAATTTTTTTTGTGGAGGATTGAAGCCGGTGTTTTATGAGCCAGCCCCATCCCCTTTCAGCAAACCGGTGAGACAGTGTCACGCGCTTCCCGTGTGTCGCTCGCGTTTGCCGGTTTAAAAGGTGTTGCCCTGTTTGCCATAAACCAGTACGTAGCGGCGGTCGCCTTTCTCTGCGGTAAACGAGCAGCTGACGCGTCAGCAGAGCGCTCGGCGCTGGCTCAGCATCGTCCCCGCTGACACCTGACCGCTGCTCGGACGCAAACCGCTGCTGCAAAACTTGGAACCGGAGCGTTAGCGTCCCGGGAAGCGCCGCGAGCGCCGTGCAAACGGTTACTTGGTGCTGCGGTCCTTCTGGAGGAGAGGATGGGAAATAATTGAGGTTCTAAAATAAGCAGTCGCTCTCCAGTTAGTGTTAATGAGCGAATGAGATTTAATTAATTTGGTCCAGCAAGTGGGTCACTGGTTTCCCCAGCCCCAGAAAGGTGTCACGGGTGGGGAGCACAGCAGAGGACGCTGCCCCTTAAATAAACACCCCAGGTTTTATACAGTGGCTTTTCTGGGCTTGTTGCTTAACTTTAGAACCTGCTTGAGGCACTTGGCTGTTGCAACTGGGACCTAGCAAGGCACCAGCTAAGAAACCCAACCGCGACTGGGTGGCTGACGCGGCGGTTGTCCGCCAGCCGATTTCTGCTTTGCACAACATGGATAATTTTACCTTGCGTGAAATTAAAATCCCCCCTCTCTGCAGCCCTGCTTCTTCTCACTTGTCAAAGTAATAAAATGCCACCTCCTCCCGGCTCTGCCCGCATGTAAACAGCGTTAACACAGCAACAAAACAGCGCGGGTTGAAACGCCGGCTGCTGCGTCCTCAAGAAGCCTGAGCCAGAACCCGGGGGATGGAGGGATGGAGTGCCGGCCTTGACTTGGGTTCCTCACTTCTGCCCGGTATTTCTCACTCGAGCTGGTTTGTATCCGCCACCTTTTATTTAAACACAGGAGGTTTTTTAAAATTTAAATTAGATCTCGGAAAATAGATACTGTGCACCTTTGTGTCGGTAAGAAAAAGAAGTGGTGTCATTCATGTCAGATAATTGGTGGTTTTAGCTCTCTGCAGAATAAATTACAGCAGTCATATAATGGCCTTTCATCCAATCACTTCTCTACTCCAGATCTAGACTTGAAATGAGGTTTGTTGAAAACATCATTTCAGGGATTATTGACCACAGCCAAACCTTGTTGTACATGTTCTTTGTATGTATTGAAAACACACGAGTTAAAAAGGTGATAGGGGGTGCTTCACCACTGAATTGGAAGCGGCTCCCCGGGATCGGTGGGAGGTACGAGGCTCTCGGAGGGGCACGTTTGGTCTCACTTTGCCTTCCAGAATGCAGATGGGAGGTGGGGCCTCAGCGCTTTGGGTGCAAGAGTCGCTGGGAGATAGGCTGTGCTGTCCTTTTGGTGGTTTCAGAGTTCGGATGGTGGGAGTGCTGTACTTAGCAAAAGAGGACTTCATTTAGCCAAATACGCAAACTGTTGGGGATGTTTGGATACCTTTGACTCCTAAACTGTTGTCTTCTGTGTGTTTAAATGACCATTGTTTAGGTAACACGCAAAAAGGCAGCGTGGGCACGATGAGTGAGTTGTATGTGTTGCTCTTCAGGGTTTGATTGCCTTTCTTCCTGTGTACGTACGGTCCCTCATGCCGCAGTCCGTGTCCGTCATCGGGGCCTCTCCATAGTGCGGAAGTGCGTTAGGATAATCTCATGTCGGGTGCCAGAGAGTTCAAACCAATCTTTGAGAAAAGGTTAAGAAACAATGCAGTCATAATCTACAAACACCGATACGGGGAAGAGTAGAAGACTCTAAAGCTGAGTAGAAAAAAAAATATATATATATAAAATTAGGTTCCATGGATGGAAACTGATGGCAGACAAATCCAAATGAGAATTGAAGTGTGTGTTTTGACGGTCACAGTAATTAACCATGGGAGAAAATTACCAGGGGATATGGTGGATGCTCCATCACTCACAAGTTTTATAAATAAAGGTTGAATGGCTTTATAAGACAAAATACCGTTTATTGGGGGGGTAAAAAAGTTGCAGGTGAGCTGCAGGAACTGTGTGTATTAAATTCCTGGGTTGGAGACCAGCTGGGAGGAGCTCGGTGGACCTTGCTGCATTTAAATCCAGGGACCTGCTGGTTTGGAGCCGTGGCTTTCGGGCAATGCAAACCCTGGTATTGCCTTGAACTCTTTTAGTCATTTTTCCCCCTTGCAAGAATTTAGGGACTCGTTGGCTCTGAGCAGAACAGAGCCCCCTGCTTGAGGAATGAAACACACCCCACCGAAGCTGAGCTGGTCCTGCAGCGCTTGTCACGGAGAGCGAAACAGCTCTGATGGAATAATTGATCGTTGGCTTGACTGAGGATCACAGCACCTGAAACTTGGTCACCTCTGTCTGCCACAGTGTGCCCTGAAAGAACAAATTCTTGAAAAATAGTCTTCCATTTCTATTATTTACTTCCTTTTCCCACTTCTTCTCATTTCAATCCAGTACAAAACCTGACAGCTCCCAGGCCTGTGTGGTGCCATGTTAGCTTCTGCCGCTGGAGTTTTCTAAAAGCTGGGGATTTCGACCCCCAGCCTTGCACATGGACGGATGCAAATGAGGTTCCCCAGACTCCGGGAAACCCCAGCTCCTCCAGTTTCCATTTCACTGTTTAACTTCTGCTACTGGGGAAAGTTCTCCAAGCTCCTGCCTGATGAGATGGAGAGGGAAGAGCCTGCCCGGATGCACGTGCTCGTTTGTTTTCATTTGATCCCCATGACAATTTCGTGGAGTGCTGTAGAAGGGCAGGAGGCGCGTCAGGTCCCTGTTTGTGCTAGGGAAGGGCTTTCCTTGCCTGCTTGTTTTCCTTTCAACCAGATTATACGACCCCTGCCAACAGGCTGGGTACCAGTAAAACCAGAGCCAGCCTAGCGCGCCATTTCTGTGCCGATGTAAAGTGAAGCCTGTATCTTTTTATTTCTCTGGAAAGTGCTTCTTGCGCCGTGCCCGTCTCGGAGCGCAATAGCCATCTTTTATGCGGCTGCCGCTCCTGTAGCGCACAGTTCCTCTGCTCCTCGCCTGTCAGCCGACTGGCGCTGCCTCGCCTTTCCCTCCTGCTGCATTGTTCAGCTGTTGGGAGTTTGCTTCCAGAACGCACCGAGTGTATTTGTTTTAAATCTCCAGATGGATGCTCGCTGTTCCCAGTTTCTTTTAAAGCTGTATTGTTTGGGGAGAGTGTTTTGTAGCCCCTAAGGAAATAATATAGGCAGGATGAAAAATAAAATTAAAAATCCACCTCTTTGCTTCTAGGTGGTGTTCACGTCTAGCAAATCAGAAATAAAATCTCCGCACTTTAAGAACTGCAAAAAATTATCCAGAAATAGAAAATATTTTGCTTTCTTTCCAGTTTGTAGTGTGGATGCATGGCAAAAGCATACTGAAACTGTGACTTTCCCCTCCTGATCGCAACCTGTCTCTGGAGGAATATGTGAGGCGGGAATAGGATCGGTGGAAACATCTGACCCCGAGCGAGAAGGCGGGGTGCTGGATGAAGAAATCCAATGCCCAACAGAGCTGCAGGCTCCTGGGGAGTTTTTTCCGGGGTTGCTGGGGCTGAGGCGGAGATCTGTGCGGATGTGCGTACACAGCTGCGTCTGTGGTTATGTCTGTACAGCTTCATTTGAGAGTTTGGACCCAGAGCGTGGGTAACAGGACGATGGCCGAGCCCAAAGTCCTGGCAGCTTGTGCTGAGCTGTGTCGGTTCAAGAAATGTAACTTTTCTTGCAGAGAGCATTTTACAGCTGCCTCCTTTACCTTCGTTTTCTAACCTTGGTGGTGAACCACACACAGCTTTGCTTTCAGATTTCTCCCAATTCGCTTCACTTCGTCTCATTTTGTATCGGCTGCTGACAGATTGCCGTAGGGACACCGATATTTGTGCTGGCACAACTACAAGTGACGGGGGGTATGCGTGTGCCCGAGCGCTATCCATCGACCAGAGGGACAACACGAGGGGTCCGACGTGCTCCCCGCTCTCCGGCGCAGCCCTCCGAGTGTTGCGTTAATTCCTACTAACACACTTGATAAAGCCCTGCAGCCCCTTGCTGTGCGTCCCGGGCCCGAGCCCTGCACCCTGGCTCAGCCGCCACTTTCCAAGGTTGGCTTCTCTGCTCCTCTTCCTTTTTTTCCCTTCTATTATTGACGGTCTGGACCAATTATTCCCCGTGTTCCCATTGTGAATCAAAGGTGCTTCTGAGCTCTTTAAAGGCAGAAAAGCATCAAAAACCAGTAAAAGTCCATCTATTTTGAGAATTTAAAAAAAAAAAAGCCAGCTATGCAGGTTAACCCTTGCGATTGTGGCATTATGGAAACCTGTGCCTGAATGGAAAGTGCCACTGTTTGTAGGGCAAGAGAAGGAGGCAAGCGCTCTGCTCACGGGAGGTGTGGGATGGAGCGTCTGGAGGGAGCTCCGGAGGGTGACGGGGCTCAGGTGCGGACTGCGTATAGACGTGGAGGAGAAAAACAGCCTTTCAGGAGGACTTCTTAAAGATCAGGTTTGGTTCAAAGGGTTTTAAAAAAAAAGGCATAAATGTAGTTTTGGAAGGTGTAAAGAATTGCAGCGTGGGGCTGGGACCCAGCAAGGAGCGTTTTGAGCCAACGTTTTCCAGCCACGCTACAAACCCTGCGAAACGGGGAAGGGGTTGGGTTGAAACCTTGACCCTTGGTAAGGCTCCCAGGTGCTGCTCTGACGATAGCGTGGTCTTGTTGCCGACTTCATTAGCCAAAGGGAAAACGTCTTCATCCTCCGCGGCGCCCTCGGGAGAGCCGGGTTAATAGGAACCAGATCACGGGCGGTGCCGAGACTTTGTCAACTCCGGAGAAACAAACCGCTATTTGATTGTTCCCTCCACGAGGAGATCAGGGAGGAGATAGGGTCCAGCTGTCCAGCCATCTAGGAGACTAATTAGTCCAATTAATTAAGAAGTTGCTCCGTGTTTCCCCAGTGTCACACAGGGCTCTGAGAGAATGACAAGGGTGTAGAGAGCGAGAGGTCATAGGGAAAAGCTTAATGTCTATTGGGGTAGATACACAGTAATTAAGTGACAATAGACAGGAACTTTGCTGCTAGAAGAGTGCTAATTAAAGCCTGTAGCGTACTGTTCTCCCTCTGGGTGTGCAGTATGTGCCCCAGTATCCCACTGGCGTGAAAGGGACCGATCCAGCAAGGGGTGATTTCTTCCGTTTGTACCGTGGCTCTCGCACAGATGCTATTTAATACGCAGCGGACGCACCCGGGGTCTCAGACAGCTGCTTACACCTCAGGAACATCTATGGAGAAATAAGACGGCTCCGTTTGATGGATGGGAAGACTGAGACCGGCGGCGGGTGCGGGAACTGGGCTCCTCCATGGCCAGGGCTCCTAGTAGGGAAGCTCGGAATGTACCGTCCTTCGCCGGGGAGCGTTTGGTTTATTGGGGACCTGCTTGCTGAGTCTTTCTGTGGCGAGATAACTTGTACTTCTCAATTTATGTGCATAACTGTATGTTCTATCTCATTCTTATGGCCCGGAAAGACGCTTTCTTCTCCTAAGTCTTTGCTCAGAGGCAACGTGGCACCCCAAGGCCATGGACAGCTGGGTCAGCGAAGGGGAGACCCAGTGAAACCCAGCAGGATCTTTGCTTTTCCGCTGTCCATGTGCTATTTGTGCTTTATACCCACCGCAGGGAGATCCACCCTCAGCTGGAACCTAAGCCACAAATGTTAACGTTTCATTTTAAAACCCGAGCCAATCCACTTTATAATCCAGACACGGCGTCCTGAGCGAGCGTGGCTGTTGGATAATCACACGGTGGTGTGGCCTTTTGCCCTCGTGCCTCGCACAACACACCCGAGGCGTGAGATTAGGCTCCAATAATAACACACCCCGTCGTGCCTTTCTGCTCGATTGATAAACCTGCGGTATTAGGAGATATCGTCATAAAACTGAATGGCACCCCGTAAACCTGAATCACTCTCTCTTCCTTGTAGCCAGGGAATTGGATCTCCTGGCTCCTCTCTTGGCTTTATTTCATGTCCGCAATATGCAAGAGACTGTATAAGCTGCTGCTTTATTGTTTTTAAAACACTATGAGCAGCACTGGTGTTGTATAAATATCTATTTTATATACTTCGTCTGATTCCCGTCTTGCTCACTGCTGCGTAACTCCACTGACTTCCATGCGGGTCGCTTTTGGTTTACTTCTTGCCTGGAAAAGAGAGTTTTATCCCTTGTTTTTCTGCGGGAAGGATGCGAGGGGAGCACTACGGCTGTATACCTAGCTCAGCATGGAGTTGTTTTGGTTTTTTTCTGTGGTGATCCCGGGTTATGAGCGTGCAAGAGGCACTTTGAGGCGCGCGTCTGTGTGAGGTGGACACCCCCGGTGCTCCCCTACGCTGCAGAGGGTTTTCAGCCCTTTCCCACTCTTGCTGCTTGAGCTGCATGTCCATAAACAGAGCAGAGAGAGCCCAGAGATGGAGAAAACGCTGGCTAGGGATGCTTTTGGAAGCTTTTTACTGATAGAGATGGCAAACTGGAAACAGGCTCTTTGTCCAGTACAATCCATCCATCCGTCCTCACCTAGCGAAATTTCCCACTTTGTCAGGTTGCGCTTCTAAAGTTGACGTCCGGCGCGGCGGGACGGCCGAAGTCCGGCGCATTTCCATCACAGAGCGGCACCCCAGGTGCCCTCGCCCCGTAGCAGATTGATTAACAAAGCGACGTGCCGGGGCGGCCGCCCGGGGCGGCTCGGTGGCCCGTGCGGTGCTCCCCGCCGGGCGGCACGCCGCTGGGCCAGCGTGGGCGAGGACCGACCACTTCTCCCAGTGTCTGTCCCCTCCCTGGGCTGGGGATTAACTGGGAAGTGATACAAAAGGCACATATGCTCCTGTGTCCAGTCCTGTCTATTCATATGTGTGTTACTTAGCCTAATAAGGATTAGACTTAATGAATTGGAAGGAGTTAACAATATAAAGAGGCAATAGAAAAAGGCCTAAGTAGTCGTAATTCCATTTCATGTAGCTTTGGTGTTGCTGTGCTTTCAGCGAATAGGTGTAATCCTCTTTGAAATCAAAGGTGGTACAAAGTATGAATTTAAATTTGACATTTACAGCTCCTGTAAGATTTAGTATTCCAGAAAGGTTTGCTCTTCAAAAAAAAAAAAAAATAGAAAGGCACACCATCTGCTCTCCAGGACCGTCCCTCCACGCAGCTCCAGCACAAAAGTTTGGTGACAGCGGGGCTTTTCCGGCGGGAGAAGCGCCGAGGCCCGGGGACGAGCAGCATCTGGGAGTCACACCTCTGCCCTTTGCCTCCGAGGACGCCTCATGCGCTGGGTTGATTGGTTTTAACTGGCTTAGTCTGCAAAAGGACCTGTGTTGTTACGGGGGAGCTGTGGTTTGAGCCTGCGGGCTCTCTCGCTGAGATAAACGTCGCCCGTGCTGCGCTTAGCAGAGGGCGCAGCCGCCCGTTGCTCCCAGCGCCGTGTCTGCTCGCCTCTCCGAAGAGGGAAGCAGCGAACGCGCCTTTCTGATGGCTTGTGAGCTAAACTCCAAAGCGCATCTGTAAAGACGTCTGTATTTTCCCAACGTACAGTCGATACGCGACTCCCTTCAGCCATTTTTGTTTTGGCTTGTGTGGGAGGTGGTGGCCAGCCCCGTCGGAGGGTCCCACTGGCATCCTGCCCCTGCACCCACGAGGTTGCTTGGCTGTGGCTCGGCTGGGGATGTGGCGCTGGAGGCACCTCAGCTGCCTTTGCCCCGTGAGCGACGCTTTGGCTGCTCGCGCCGTTGATTTTTCCCGTCAATCTAAAGAGAAACCACCGGCCCCGGGTTATCCTGCAGCGCTGTGTATCGCGAGTGGGTTTACTGGAGAGTGGGGATGCATGGGTGTGAAAACAGCCTAACCGGAAAAAAGCCCCGGGACCCCTGGGGGTGCCTTCTGCTGTTAACGTCGGCAATAGATGGAGCTGCCTGCCTTCCACCTGTGGCACGGGATGCCTGGAACAACCCCGGAGCTGTGGGCCAGGACCAGGTGAATACAGATCACCGGCCTTTTGTACCCCCAAAACGTACAGCAGAAAACATCTCTTACCACTTCTTAAAACACATCTCCCGTTTAGACCTTCCCCTGCTTTTGCTGTGTGCTCAGCGTTAAAACACATCAAGCTTCCTATGCCTTTGGGAGCAACGTCCCCGGGGAGACCCAAACTTGGCGTTCTGGTGGCTGGAAAATGAAAAAGTAAAGTGGGGGAATTCAGGGTGTTGGAAGTGGCAGGGATCGCTGGGCTGGGGGTGCTGGCCTCGCCACTGCTCCCGCTCCCCCCTCTACGGCGTGTGTCAAAGCTGTCCTCAAAGATATTTTTTTCTTGCTCCTGAGAGCAGACAGGCTCTGCGTGGAGGTGTCATTTGCTGCCTGTCCCTTATGTCATTGATTTTTAAGTCGTTAATTAACGCTAGGTGTCAGCGTGGAAGATGAATTCTGGCCCTACTCTCCCTTCTCTTTTGTTTTTTGGATTGAAAATGTTATAGATCTCCCGTGATGGAGGGACGAGGGGTCAAAGGACACGAGAGCGTCTCTGCATATGTGCACGCGGTCCTCCCGAGCTGCCCATCTGCATCACTCGCTCGATGGGGATGGGTGGCGGGGGGGACGTCCCTTTTGTTGCCTGTGTCACTTCAGATAGAGACATACCAGCCTCGGATGGACGGCGTGGCTGTGCGTGCATGTGCGCGTTGGGTCTAGGGGAATGCTCTCAGTGCGTGGCCGTGCCAAATTTTACCATCTCTGGTGTTTCACCGGTCCCTGAGAGCTTCGGAAGGGACCATCCGTACAAAAGGAGGAGGTTTGCTCCCGACTGTGCCGTTCACGCTCTGCCGCAGACTGGCTGTGGAACACCGGGAAGGGACGGAGGCGGAATGAGCAAATTTTCTTCTGCTTGGAGCCCTTCGCAGTTGTCAGTGGCCTTGCTCTGGCCCTGGTTAGTAACAACTTGAAGTCAAAGCTGCTGGTGGGGTTTTCCAGGCCATAGTGAGATGGGATCGGCTTGCCCTTCTTAGTACAACTGAGTGGAAAAACCCCACTGTGTCCCTCGGGGCGAGCTGCAGCTGGTCTGCCAGGCCTCGTCCTCCTCCAAGGGATGGTGACAGGCCCTTGGAAAGGCTCTGCCAATGGGGAGGATGCTGCCAGGGCTTCACGTGCCCAGGTCAAAGAGGAGCCTCTGGTCCGCTGTGCTGTCGGCCCCATGTTTCGTGAACTGGTGTGGTCTGGGCCACCTTGACTCGGTGTCGCATCCTTGTGCTCCACGAGGAGCAACAGAACTGTAGCAGTGCCCTTGGTTCTGTTGTCCGTAAGTGTTTAAATAACCTGAGTATGGAGAAAGGGCATCACGCAGGTCTGCGTCTGGAGGGTCCCTCGGCGAGGAGGCGCCATGTCTGCAGCTCGACTGCTGTGGCGCGTCCTTGCCCAGGTGCCCAGGTTTGCTCTGCACGCGTTGCGGCAGCATCACCATGCCAGCAGCGGCGCGTGGGGAGGGGATGCAGAGCCACACCAGCCCTGCAAACAGCGTTCAGGGAGCGGCTGTTCGGGTGAGGAGGTACTGGCTCGGAAAACAGCAAAAAGCAAACTGCAAAAAGCAACGGGAGAGGAGAGCAGAGCGCTTCGGAAGTCTGTTTTTAGCAGGACTGGATTGGCTAAGGCGGGTGAAGAAACAGGACCTCGCATGTCTGCGGGGCGATGGCGTAGCTGGTACCTGCCGTGCTCGCTGTGTTGCCTGTTGCGATGGCCAGCACCGGTGCCTCAGGGCGGGACAAGAATTCTGTCTGCTTCACAGCTGATCTCAGAGAGAAATTGGCTTAAGCTGAGAGTGAACTCGGTATCCATTTCAAACTGTACCTCGCTATGAGCTGCAGTAAGTGGAAACTCTCAGTATCGTGTCCATCATCCTCTTTTTTTTTCCCTAATCCTTGTTAATTTGCGGCGCATCCCTGTTCTCAGCAGATGCATACTGCACCGGGCAGCTCTGAGGAGGCGGGTGGGTTTGTGTTCTCTTTCTTCAACAGAAGGAATGGGAAACAGAGAGAAGGCAATGCCACCTGAAAGGCAAATTTTAAGCACGCTGAGCCCGTGTGCACCGTACGTAGCCCCTGTGAGGATAATAATAGCAAAGTGTCCCGTTTCTGCAGCAAGAACCGTGTGCCGGGCGGAAGGGTGTTCAAAAGGATTGAGGAAACAGGTGCTGCAGGACTTGGTGGTTTGTGAAATCTGATCCCTTCCCAAAGCCCCAAAAATGAAGTGGTTTTCGAAAGTCTCTTTAGAGACCCCCACGGGTAAATGTAATCTTGACTGGGGATTATCAGCGGTGTTCCCCTGCTCCCTGAAAAAAAAAAAGAAAGAGAAAAAGGTGTTTGTGAGAGCTGCTGGCAGATGCTTCAGCCCAGCACCGCTCCGATTTGGTGCCTTGATTTCGTCAGGGGTCGTGCCCACCTCCTGCGGTACCTGAGCTGCCCTTGCTGGGACTGCGGCGCTGGGACGTGTCCGTCTCTGGCTGCCACCGGTGTGGTGTAAACGTGCTAATGAAATGGTGCGGGCTGATTTCAGCGCATTTCTGGCTCTTGAGGAGAAGTAATTCTGTTACCAGATTGCCTCCCTGCTTTCCTGTTTTATTACGCTGTGAAGAGTATGAAGAGTCTCCAGAATCCCCCACTTCAGTTTCTGTTCCACCACAGTTTTTATTATTATTTAATATCTTGTATTTTGTTTTGCTTTGGAACTTCTCACCTCTGGACAAATTTTGCTCCATTACAATGTTGCCTTAGTGCCTTGCTTGGGTCACTGTTACTTTTGTGCAGCGATTTTTTCCTTTCTGCTGTATTTTTGCTCAGTGAACGTGGAGGAGAGGTGCATCTTAACACTCTTCCTCCTCCCCGTCTCCTCCAGCCAAGGAGCGGTTGCACGCTCGAGTTCACTGCCTGCTCCCTTCTTCCTCCGGTCTCCCAGGAAAATGTCTCCCCGTGGAAGTAACGCAAACAAGAGGGATGAGTGGGAGGAGAAAACGTCTGTGGAAGTTTAGGTTGTTTGACTTGCTAGAGCCTGTTGATCAACTGATTGCTGCTGCTCTAAAAAAAAAAAAACAAAACAAAACCACCAACCTCTGGGAGCATAAATTGCAAATGAGCTTTGGAGAGGGGATGCTAAACTTTCCCACGCACGGATCTGAAGCAGGCCAAGCTTGTTTCCTACCTTGGCGGCTGATCCAGCCGCACACGCCGTTAATCCACTGCCCCGTCGCCGTACTGTAAATCAATCGGCAGGTCGAGCGCAGAGCGGTGTGGTACGCCGGGGTTAAGAGCGGGCCTCGGACCCGGCTGCTTCGGGTCACGCCAGCGTTGGAGGCTGCAGGTTGACGCTATCAATGGTGGGATTTGGGGAGAAGCTTTTATTAAGTGGGAGAATCATACCCTTTTGTGGTCAAAAGGGTTTTTGTGGGAGAGCTTGGGTTGTGCAATTAACCGTTAACTGTCCTTTGCTCCTTTTTCCTCATTCCTGGAGGACGCAACAAGCCGAGAGCTAAGGTCATGGAAAGCCCAGTTTCAAATGGCCAGCTCTTCGCTGCCATTCATCTTCCACTCTTTGGAAACTCTTGAGTTTTTCCATAGTTATGATAATTTTTTCTCATGCTGTCTCAGTTTTCCTCCTGAGAATTTCCCATTTTCTGCGTATTCCCTGCTTCTCCATAGATGTGTGCGTGTATCCACATTAAACACCAGATGTACTGAAAAAATACAGAAAGTTCTTAAGTTGCTTTTGATATAAACTTGCAATACGGCCCACGATAGTTGAGAAAGCTTGCTGAGGTGTCTCGCAGCACACAAGTGCCTTTGGGGACACGCTGATCTGAGCCGCGGGGTGACCCCGGGTACCGTAACTCCGGTCCTACTGTGAGCATCCCTGGCACGAGGTGTGCTCCTCTGCTCGCTCCCGTGGCGAGGTGCCGTACCGAGAGAGGATCTCCTGCAAAGACAACAAAGAGAAAGCAGCAAAGTGTGCGTTACCTTAAATCAAATGCCAGCACACAGCACAGGCCCTGTTTTCAACAGGACACTGCCTCTTGAAAATTTACAGTACACTTGGTTAAGGCGAGTGATTTTATTCCGTAAGCAGCCCTGCGCTGTGGGGTTATTGCAGCGCTGCCAGCACAGGCTGTAAATATCTCTGGACAACAAAACGATTCATTAAAGAAATGCACCTTCAGACGTACGGCCTTAAGTTTGCTGACACTTGAACGCCCTTCTGTAACGCTGCTTATTATCGAGTCTGGCGGCAGCCGGACCCCTCTGGCTCCCTCTCCGTGTCTGGAGAGGATGGGTGCTCTTTTGTGGGGACGTGTTACTGCATCCTGAGCCGCTTCCTCCGTTCCCTCCTCTTTCAGGTGCCCTTAGCAGGACAACATCATGGTATCCTCCTGCCGCCTTCCAGCCTGTGACGTGGGGATACGTATTCGTTTCTCAGCCCAGGTTTTTCATCCGAGTCTTCCCTGTTTCCACCACTCAGAACAAGCTATTGTTCGAGTGACATCTTAACGCCAGTTATCTGATGGATCTATTGGCTGTCTCCCTACGTAGGGATGAGAAAAAGAAATGAGAGAATCCTTTAATCGTTGGAATGGGAGAAATACAGCTTAAGAAAACCTCTAACAACAAACAACTTATTTTAAAAGTTAGCAAGTTTCCCATGTTTCACGTTAATAGGTGGGTTTATTCCAGCAGAAAGAGTCCCTCGGGCCCACGGAGGATTAGCGGCATTGAACCGTGTTCCGTGGGTGCGAGCAGGGGGTCAGACCACCCCTCTTTTTAGTGAGCACAAAGATCTCATCTTGACAAGGTCTGCATGTCTGTCTCTTCAGGTCTAGAATGGGGCAGAAGATCTGGGGTGTCTTTTTTAAAGAAGTTCTTCCCACGCAGAGGCTAATTCAGCGCCTTTTACCAGTTCGAGAGTAAACAAAATAGTGTAAATAATAATTAACAATAACAAAATCTAAAGATTTAGGAGAGACATGCAGGAACAACACTTAATGGATAGACAGGGCATCTTTCATGGAACGTGTTAACGAGGCAAAAATTGATTGCAGAGCGTTGCTTGGGATAGAGGCGCTTTCCCTGCGCGAATGCCTTTTCCAATTTTTATCACGGCTTGGAAACAACTTCTTGCCCTTCCATATTGTGGCTTTTATAAACAAGCGTTCTGTTTAAAACTACGTGTTAAGCCAAGTTAAGTAATGTAAGCAAACAGCACATGTGCTGTACCCGAGACCCGTCGTGCGGGGCGATTGGCGCTGGTTTGCATGCTGATTTGTAGCTCTGCCTTTGCTGCTCCTGGCACCTGATCTTTCTTGCCAACGAGGCTATTTTGCCTCAAGGGTTCTCTACCGATTAAGTAATAAATAAATAAGGCTAAAACGAAGCTAGCCTTGCCTAAAATAATTTTGGATGTTAAAAGAGAGAAAGATGGAGGAGGGGTTTGCTATTGATCGGAGCTATTAAAACATCACGGCTACTTTTCTCCATTAAACAGCGATAGGTTTGGGAGGTGACCATGGAGAGAAAGAGTGAAAAATAGCAACCCTGTATGAGATTTGGGGGGTTATTTGCTGGTGGGGATTGTTTTCTTTGGAGTTTGTTTTTTTTTCTTGGCTGTTCCTTACCATCATCCGCAGCCCGCGTGCTTGCCGAGATGTAGCAGGTTTTTCCAAAGTTGATTCCCTCTAATGAATGTTACTTTTTAGATCAAGCTCGCAGAGGTTTGTTTTTGGAAGCCCAGAAAGGAATCCAACCCTAAATCCCTCTTTTCTTAAACTCTCAGATTGCAGAGTCTGGCTGGCCAAGCGCGCAGGTTTGTCTGATGCATTAAACCTGACACTCTCACCTAATCGCCTTCAGATGCTCCCGCGATAGCCCGTGCCGATAAGCTGCCAGGGCTGGTGCTGCTTTTCTCCCAGCCCCTGCACCCCGGCACGGCTTGTCCGCGGCTGAGAGGAACAGCTGCCTTCCCAACAAACTGGGGATGGGCTGTTGCCCGCCTTCACAGCTCGCCCAGAGAGGTGCCCGTGCCATGCTGGGGAGGAACTCTTCAACAGAGCCTGTGGTGATAGGGTGGGGGTAATGGTTTTAAACTGGAAGGAGGTAGATCTAGACTGGGTGTGAAGAAGAAATTTTTTACACTGAGGATGGCGAAGCACTGGCCCAGGTTGCCCAGAGAGGTGGTGGATGCCCCATCCCTGGAAACATTCAAGGCCAGGTTGGACAGGGCTCTGAGCATCCTGATCTGGTTGGAGATGTCCCTGCTCCGGGCAGGGGGGCTGGACTGGGTGGCCTTTGCAGGTCTCTTCCAACCCAAACCGTTCAATGAGATGGCATTTGGGGTGATGCTTTTGGATGTATCCCTCCTAAGACGTGGTAGGTGTTGATTTATTTGGCTGATGCGTGAGGGTGAGGTCCAGGGGTGGATTGTGACAGCAGCGAGGGTCAGCTCCTTCCCCATCCTCCCCATGCCCGCCTCCCTGCCCTCTGTGGCACCTGGCTCTGCGCGTGGCAGGTAAAACCTGTGCACCCAAAACAGCTGCAAAGCAGTGGCTGCGGTCTGTGTTCGGGAAAGAAAAGGAAACCAAACTCTGTAATATTTTATAGCTACTGCCATAGCAGTGTCAAACCTACTGTAGTATACCGCAGTACTTGGCTCGATGTGAAGGGTAAGCCAAGGGCAGGCAGAAAAAAATCCTTATTTTTTAATATTATTAAGCTCCAAGTATTCCAAGTTGCTACAAATAATAAAGAGTAAATTTAAAAGGGACTGTGAAAAATGAGGCAATGAACATCTGTGCTATGTTGATTTATCCAGGAAAACCAAGCAGAGGAGTGAAAGCAGGAGCAGGAGTAATTTCCCCGTGGCGTTGGGTCGTTGCAGGGAGCGGGGTTGCTGCATGGCGAGGAGCAGCGCGGGTGAGAGGCGAGAAACCCCGGCCGGCGCGGGCTCGGATGTTAATCTTTGTGATGGGGAGGGAAATATTGACAGCAGGATGATGCTCTCTGGCTTGAATGACGGGCCATATGTTTGTAAAATAGACTGAAGTGCCGAAGAGAAAAGGCACGGGCAAGCGGGGAGAGAGACGTATTTTCTCTTTACATGTAAAACTTCCAGCGCTTGGCAGGAGCCCAGCAACAATTAATCAGCAGGAGCCTTTTAGAAAGCCTCTTCCTGGGAAATAAGGGTACAGAAAAATCCTTTAAATTAAACATAATTTAAAACAAAGTAGTGTGTCAATAGGGGGAAAAAAAAAAAAGGGAGAATGGACTTACAATAAATACAGATTACTGGGTATAAATCCATCAGGCCTGATCCTGGGCTCGTACCCAGCTGTGCCGCCGCATCCCTTGGCCTTGGATGAGCAGGGGGTGCGGTGTGGGGGTGCCCCTGAAGGCAGCGAGGGCTGGGGCGTGGGGTGGGGTGTGCACCCCAGCACCCCCCGTCCCCTCGCAGAGGAGCAAGGGGCTCTCACCATGCAGCAGTGAGCAGGAGAAATGCTGCCGGGAGGAGGAGATCGGATTTCTAAGCACCCTTGAAACCCAAGCTGCGCTGTTTATAAACTGCCATAAATATTAATTGATATTTAATAAGGTAGGCAAACACAAGGGAAAGTATTGTTTTGGCCAACTCCTACACAGCGATCCCAGCGAAGCGTGAAAGAGTTTGTGTAACTTTCCTCGGGGGTTAAGAGCAGGTCACGGAAGGTCCTTTTTCCTGGCCGCAATCCCAGCTTTTTAAGCTAGGAGGGAACATAGGAGGCTCCTGGGAATTTAACCCAAATACCTGCTGTCTGCGGGGCGAAACCGCTTGGCCGCGCGCAGCTCGCTGCAGAGGCCGGGGGCGCGGGCATCGCCGCCGCCCTGCACCCCGCCCCGGCCGGGGCTTTCCAGGGGGATTAGGCTGGAAAGGGGGCGACTGTTTTGTCAGATGGGACGTCTGATGATCTAATCGCGGCCGTTAATTGATACGCTTTCCCACATAACTTGACAGTTCAAACAGGTGGTGGATAACCCCTACGCTAATTCACATCGGGCTGTTGTCCCGTGCCCGGGCTCCCACTCGTGTGGATAAGATGACAGAGAAATAGGTCGACGTGGAGAAAGGAAAAGCCTTGCGCTCACCCATGGCCCTCGATTCCCACCAACCCTACTCTGTAATACAAGTCCCTTGCAGGGCTTCTTTACATAATCTGTGCTACCAAAGGGTGGAGCAAAATTCAAGGGAATGCGTTTCCTCCATTGGTTTTTAGTGACTTGCTGAGATTTTGCTGCCAGCTCCAGAAAAAGAGTAATAAAAATATTTTTTAGTTTTATTTCTCATTATCCTATCGTGCTTGGGCTGATTCATGGGTTTGCACTGAGAGACTTGGAGGAAAAATCAATGTCAAATAGAATGGAGTCTGGTATTGTAAAATTAAGATCTGAGATGTTCTGGCCGTGGAGCCGCAGTCGGAGTCAGTCTGTTCGGGAAGCGCAGACCTTGGGCGAGTTAGTGTCGGGGGGTTCGGATGCGAGCCCTCTTCTTGCTGGCTCCTCTCCCTGCAACGTGTGAATGCTTCCTGCCCCGTTCCGTGCCCGGGCCAGCATCCAGCTCCTCGCTGCTGGCAAGGTCGAGCTTCTGAAACCACTGGTCCCCAGAACATGTCATTCCTCTTCTACGTGGGGAAACAGCCAGTTCTTCAGAGAAACGTCTCATCTGAACCCACGGCTGGAGCGCAAGGCTTCTATTTCACAAGAAATTTCATTTTTAAGTAAATGAATGCAACATCTTCTCTGATTGCTTGCAATTTTGGTCTGTTCCTGTGATTTTCTTCTCACTTGTTCAGGGGAGGGTGGCGTAGCGCGTTTGTTGGCTTCTGAGAGCCCTTCCCCACGCAGCAACAGCACCCTTCTCGCTGCAAGGTGCAGGGTAATGGGAGCCGAGGGGAAATTAGATCAGTTTGGAAAACATGGACGGTTCCTTAGCGTGGAAGGAAAGTTGGGGATTTTATAGATTGGGGTGGAGTGTTGTTTTGTTTTTTTTTTTTTTTTTGTCTTGGTTTGGCTTTCCTTTCTCATTTCACCAGATGCTCTTCTCAACTGATGAGCACTGCTCCAAGTTGCGCCTGGTTTGGAAAGCCCTTGGCATCCGAAAGCAAAGCCGGACCGCGGAGCTGAGCACCGCTGCGGTACTCCAGCGGCAGACCAAGGCGGCGTCGCGACAGTTGCCTGTCCATATCGAGTTCGCCAGTTTTAATTGCGACACCTCACAGTGGAAATTTCACAAAACGTTTTATAAATGTGTAAAATTTAATTAAACAAACAGAACCCTAAAGAAAGCATTACGTTTGTCACAGCAAAACCTGCGGCGAAGCAGGGTCTTTCCTGCTCTTACACGTGGGTTGTGTCCCAGGATTGACAGGGGTTACCTTTGATGCAATGCAGATGGAAAATCAAAACGTGGGGATTAATCCCTCTCGCGCCAGATTATGCAGAAGCGTGAGCAGGTGGCAGGGGAGGCCGAGCCCTTTCCATCTCTCATTATGTCGCGGCGCTGGTTTCCGCGGCACCGGCCAAGCCTCTGGCGAGTGTGTTATGTGATATAATTGTCAGATGGAAAACAGTCAGGGAACTTCTTCCTTTGTGTTTCAAAGGCCACGATGGCATCTTTATTTGATAAAGGAATTGGATTATGTCTAATCCCCATACTTGGAGATGTTTTATTACTTAGAAAACACTTCCTTAAAAGCATCTTTGCTGCTGCGAGCAGGGTGTAAAGTATCACTTGCCCGGTTTTCCAGGGATGAACAGAAATCCTTGGTTCATTTCTTTAGGAGCTGGGTTCAGATTTAAGGCATTTTTTAATTACGTCTCAATTCTAAAAGTAGAAGCCGGGCTGTGCCTTTTAACGAGCATCTGATTAAGAGCCCAAAGCTGGAGCCACCCAGCTTGTTAGCCAGGTGCTTAAATCAGTTTACGCTCTGGTTCAGGATATTGTGTAGGAATTCAGATTCTTTCAGAATGAATAATACACAGATGAAATATGGGCTCTGTAAATTTAGGGAAACGAGCTGTCAAGCTGCCCCAGGAGTACAAACGAGGAGGTGAGCGCCGCGAGCACAACAGCGCGCATTGTCTCGGGAACTTCCTTTGGCGCTGGTGATGGGACACACTTCGCCGATCAAAATAAAAGCTCAAAGGGGAGAAGAGGAATGATGTGGCCGGAGAGCGTTCAGTGGTTTGGATCATGTGGAATGCCGGAGTAGGGCCGGGAGCTTGAATGCTCCTGGACCTCAGGGGGCTCGTGTGGGCTTTTTGGAGGAACACGGCTCAAATGGAACCACGTTCCCCAAACCAGGCTCAGCAGATTTGCTCAGAGCTGTGGGCAGGGTCCCTTTTTAGTCCCCGCACTTTTATATTCTCCGTGTTCTCGCAGCAGAGGTGCTTCCAAGCACTCTCATTTCAGTAGGTGAAGTTCCTGAGCAAAAACTCCTGCCTGGTTTCATGCAGACCAGCCGTACTGGGAGGAGAAGCCTCCCTCACTCCAGTGAGCTCCAGTCTTTTAAACCAAGGCAATCCCGTCCCCGGAGGCAGGCCTTGCGCCGCTGAAACCGAACCCCTCTGGCCCCCTCAGGCGTTTGTCACTGCTTTTGAGGGCTGGGCAGGGTTCGCTGGACTTCAGGCAAAGCTGGGACCCGGTGGGAGCTGGGAAAAGCTCTCTGGTTTCATCTAGGGTTGGCACTGAGTTTTGAAGCTTTTCATGGCCAACAAGCTGAGCGGTGTGAGGCTTGGAAAAGGAAGGGTCTGGTGGGAAAAGCTGCTCTGCGCTGGGGCTGAGCCCTGGGCACATGCCTGGCTCGGCGCCCATCTGCTGCGCCTGCACCCCGATCTGCCCAAACGCTCTCCTCGGCTCCAGAGAGCTGGATTGAGGTCCTCCCATCTCTGCTTTTCCGTTTCCTCATAATTAGTATTGGTCTAATGATTCTTATCTCTGCCAGATTTAGCTTTTAGAATCACCCTCCGTATGTTCCCCCCTTAAAGTTCCCTCTGGACGTCAGTTGCGTGGCCAAATTGCAAGTCCCGCTCTAAGCGCAAGGTGTGATTGTTGCCTGCTCCTGGCCAAGCCTGTCTTCTGCAGGGTTCAGAAGGCAGCAGAGACCTTGCTTGTTTGGGAAAAAGGGTCAGCTTTCTCCCAGGAGACAAATTTTGTAATAATAATTCCGCTGGAGTGATGAGTTTTGGGGTGGGACGTGGGTGTGCATACGTGTGTCGGCGTACAGTGCTGACACCTCCTGTCTTGGAAATCCTGCTCCTTATTTCTCTGCTACTTATAATATCCTACTGGAAAGCTTGTGGAAGAATAGTTTTCTTAAAATGCATCTGTGAAGAAAGAAATTTTTTCCCAAAAATACTGAAGTTGAGAACTTGAGAAGACCGCTGTGTTTGAGAGGCTGGTCCCAGCAGCGCTGTGTTCTAGGAAACAGGAATATCGGGGGACTTGTGCTGTAAAACGGGCTTGCAGAAGTGCTGGACCTGGAGACGTTTCTGTGCGGCTCGGAGCTCTGAACCCAGCGCCATCCCTGAGGAGACGCGCGTGTTTGTAAAACGCAAATGCGTTTCTCTCCCGGCAATTAACCAATTTAGCTCTTTGTCCATGTTCAGTGCCACAGCACCTTCCCCATGTGAGGTTTCTGGTTCCCTTTTCTGAGGGACTTTACTGGATTGCAGCAGGCAGGCTGGAGCCTTAGCTTTAGCTCAGTTAAGCTCGGTTCTAGAGAGCAGTGGGATGTAGGTACCCACAGACGCTCCTCGGGTGTCACACAGGGCAGCTCCAAGGTGGGAAGGTGCGTTTCCCCAGCTAGATGTTGCTTTTTCCAGAGGAGAAGCCAGGGCTGTGGGTAGATACTTACCATTTCATCAACTTTCTCTTAAGCGTGGGTTTGCACAGGCAATGTCCTGCGCCGCTGTCGTCTGCTGCTGTGCATGGTGGGGTTGTGAGGGAAGGAGAGAGCAGCGCCGAGCATCGCACGGCCGGAGCATCCCTCGTCCCGAGGGGCTGTGGTGATATGCTGGGGGTGCCACGGGTACCAGGGACAGAGGTGGGGCCCAAACCCACCTTTCCAGTGCTTGGACCTGGAGGCTTTCCTTCTCCTTTCCCGAGCTCGCTGCCTGCCCACGTGGGAGATACATGGCCTTCTCCTGACTGACCAGTGGCCGAAAGCTGAGACACGTTCTATTCCAGAGGCCGGTATTTCACGATCCGAGCGCTTTTGAAATAAGGAAAAATGGGTGGAAATTGCAGTGGGCTTAGCAGACAAAATTGAGCAGTTGACTGTGGCAAGGCACACAGTACTTAAATGCAAGAGCTGATCTAATCGTTGTTCTCGAGGAAGCTTTTTGCTGCATTTTAGCACACAAAGCTTTTCGTTTTCTCTTTTGTGGCTTGAGCTGCTATTTAAGAAAGCAAAAAATCAATAAACCTTTCCAGCTTTCAATCTTTTGCCCCAAAAGGTGTTTTTTTGGGTAGTGTTTTGTCATTCATAAGCTGTGGCGACAAATCCTTGACATCATTCGTGGATAATATCGATCAGCTCTTCCGTTGCGCCAAAGGACAAATAGAAATCATTTATCTGTCTGCACTCCAAAACAGCGAAAGACAAAGGGCTCTGCCAGCCACCCATGACAATCAGCAGCTGAAGGTATTAGCGGGGGGTCAAGTTCAGAGGTCAGCGGTCAAACAGGTTGTCATCAGTTTCTCACAGCTATCAGAGTGGAAAAACCCAGCTGGTTCTTATTAGCCAAATCCGGGGAGGCTGGCGGTGGTGGGTGCTGGGTGGCTGAGGATGCGCCCGCTCCAGGGTGCTGCCATTCCCTTCCTTATGGGGGATGCGCTGTAGGTTTGGATTTATTTAGTGTAAATACGGGATCTCAACTCCACCTTTGCTCTGCCGGGAGCTGCTGGGACTAAGGGCCAGACCCAGACAAACCACAAGAAGCTGCCGTTTTCCATCATTGCTAGATGATTTTGTTCAATCTTCAGCACCCGTTTTGGGCACAGCCTCTTCTTGAGCAAAGGGTCCTAAACCTGCTGCTTCAAGTCTGCCTCCCATGAAAGCCTCTACCAAAGCCAGGAAGGCAAAAGCTTTGAGATTACGGAGCGAGGTGCTGCATCCCAACTGTGTTTCGTCAGGTATGTGTACCACGTTGAGGGAACACAGCAGCTCTACCCATGTATCCTTCTTCTCCACTGTCAGTGCCACCAAAGTAGAGTTAACGAATGTTTCCGTCGAGCTAAGACGTGATGCTCTGTGAACTCAGAGGGGGAGCTTCCCTGGTCCTGTCTCCCCAGTTCTCCGAGCAGGCCCCTGCCAACACTGCACGTCCACTGCGCGTGCAAAATCTTCCAGCCCTGGTGTCAGTGCTGAGCTTCAGGTCTACGAGATCTGTCAGTAGCAGAAAAAGCCGCTAAAGAAAACTGGCTGCCTCTTTGTATTTATCTGCAGTTAAAATCGACATCTATACGGTCCTCCTTTCTCCAACCCTGTAAAAAATGTGGGCTGCCCTGGGTTTTATGGGAAACCCTTGATCCGTCGCTCAGGCAGGACAGCAGAGCTGCCAGTGAAGTCCCTTGGGAAGGCTCGCAGCGGAGCCGCTCGTCTCATCCGCGCGTTGGCTTTCCGTGAACCTGGACACTCGGGATTTCCTTCAGACAGCGGGCACTTCAGCCAAAACCAGTGGAGCGAGGGGAGGAGGCCAGTTGCAGTAAATAAGGGCAGAGCAAATATCAGCACGATCACCGTTTCCAAGAGCTCAGGCACGGTGAGCCTGCACGCCGGGGACGCCGGCTCCAGCACATGGCCCTGGGCGTCGCAGCTCTCCGCAGGGGCTGCAAAGGGTTTTTCGTGTGTGTCCGTACACCTGATTGCGTTAATATTTCTTCTTGGAAATGGTATCTGCTCTTCAATAGCAGCTCCTCTTTTTCTGTGCTCTGCACACTTTTGTGGGCTTTCTCCCCCTCTCCCATCTCCATCTCGCCAGAGTTATTCCCAAGACTTTTATTTTAAGGGGGCTGGCAAACAGAGATCCATCTTGTATTTAACCACGAGCGCCTCGGCCGAGTTTCGCTCGGAGATCGCGCTCACGCAATATTGACAGCCAGTCCAGGCAGCCTGGGGAGAAACGTGCTGCACACGCGCTTCAAGGTGCGTTTTATTTAAACTGTGACGAGTTCCCTTCTGTTCATCAACAACCAGTTGAGGCAATGGAGAGTTTTGTACAAGAAACGGGCGTCTTCTACTGCTAGAACAAGGCGCGCTCTTTGCATTTTAGACAGATAGCGGGGGAAGTGCTTGTGCAAACA